>NW_026607525.1:673513-1347026 GCF_021117445.2 Syzygium oleosum
TCTTAAAGCAAAGATTCTTAGACATCGTTATCCTGTAACATGCACTATAAGTAACAAGTTGCCATCAACCTAGCCTGGTTTGACACCAAATGGCAATTTCATTCATCAAACATGATAACATAATCCTTACACCTCAAAATGGTGTTATCTTACGTCAACATCAAAACATAAATCTGAATAACATTGCTGCTAAAATGAAGTTATCACCAGCCAAAATGCAGCAACATAAACACCTCACAACATTGCTACCAAACACATCACCAGCCAAAATACAACAATGACATTAAACACCTAACAAAATCCCCCTAAACACACATAAATAGACAGCCTTTTCCATCATCCCATTAGTCAATGTCAACAACTTGATTACTTCCTTTGTTCGACGGACAACTCTTCATATTGTTCATGATCCTCGCACTCTTTCGAACTGGAACTCTAGGCACATCCATCGATCATGTTTCTTTTTCAGCTGGCTTAGCTTTTGGAGGAGACATTCTTTTGCTTGGTCCTTGATGTTTGTTGGTGTTGTCTCCTGCTGAACTTCTTGTGATTGGTGCCACTGTGGTAGCAGGTTGTTCAGACTGATGAGTAGTGACATTTCCAGGATCATTTGATTTGGACGCAAGCACTGTTGTGACATTTTTGGGTGCCTGCTTTCGAGCTGGCCTTTGCACCTTCTGATTTGGTAGTGCCATTAATTGCTTCCTCTTGGATTGTGCTCGAGTTACCATTGATTGGTTTAGCAGTGCTTGCCCTTGACTTCTTGTTATTCTTGGTGGTGCAGCCGATTCTTGACTTGGTCCTCCTTGACATATCAGCACATCTGAAGGTCTCCCAGGCTGCAATCATATAACCATTAGTTACCATGTCAATCATATGACATGTGTTAAATGCATAACAACTAAAAAACTTACATTCAAAATTGTCATGCCGGTATTCATGTCTGTAAACAACCCATAGCCATATTCCCTAAGCCTTTTCCCAAGTGCACCACGTGTATGTTGTGGTGCAGAACTGTCAGTGGAAACACCTCCACTTGGTCTTTTTCTAACCTGCAAAATAACATAACAGAATGAGGTTAATTCACAAACAACTACATGCACGTGGAATATCCTTAACAAAGAGCTTACTTGAATTTTGCTCCTCGGCTGTACAATGTTGGACTGAGTTGGCCCACTTGATTCCCCATCATTACTTTGTGTGGCTCCCTGAGGTACCCCTGTATCATTGGCCTGTGTTGTCTGCTCTTGTCGCTGTTGCTGCTTTTTATTTGGACAACCAACCTTATTGTACCCTTCCCGATGGCATAGTGAGCACCGTATGATTCCACTAGCCCTACTCATTCTGTTACTACTAATCTCTATTTCGTGCAACCTCCTTTTCTTCTTGGGCCTGCCAAGCAGCTTCTTCAGTGGTAGAGGTTCTGGGGGTGGATGATTTGTTTTATCCCAGAACTTGCTACTTCTCAAAGGCTGCATCATGAATTGGTATGCAGCAAGATACTTAGGTTTCTTGTAATAGTCATCTACATAATCCTTTGGATTGGCTTGCTTGAGCAGGATGACACAAATGGCATGACAACAAGGTATCCCAGTCAACAGCCATGCTCGACAGGAACAATTTTTCCTCTCCAAGTGAACAACATACTTGTCACCATTATGCATAATCTCGTATCCATCGTCTTCATTCCAAATTGGATGACAAAACCTACTAGCAGCAATGTTGTCATCCAATTTTTTCGCAATTCTAGGCCCACACTGTGTAGGCCAATTGGCACATTCATCTCTCTGTTTTTGCAGTCTCGTCATTACCAAAATCCTAATGTCCTCAAGCATACTTATGATGGATTTACACCTAGCTCCTATGATCCTGCCATTGAATGCCTCGCAAAGATTGTTGTCCACGGCATCACACTTGAATTCTTCACTAAAAAAGGCTTTGCACCAATGTTTTGCTTCAGTTTGGAACAATGCATCAAAAGCTTCAGCTGATAAGGCATGTAGAGCTTTTTTGTGAATTCTGAATTCTGTCGTATTTGTGCTCTTTGCAATCAGCCAGAATTGCCTTTGCAGTTGATCACCTTTGTACTTCTTTACCCAATTTGCATATATATGCCGAGCACACATTCTGTGCTCAGCATATTGCATCAACTCAGCAATTGCCGGGACAAGTCCCTACAAAATCAACAAACATATGTAAGCAACAATATGTAAATGATATTAAAAATACAATAGTTTAGTGACATTACCTTATGTTGGTCACTTATGAATGCCCAACCTCTTCCATCATTTATGCCAAGGTCAGCCATTAGATTCTTCAAAAACCAGGACCAAGTGTCCTTGTTTTCTATCTTCACAACAGCCCATGCTAATGGAAACATTTGGTTGTTTCCATCTCTCCCAATGACAGCCAATAGCTCTCCCTTGCATAACCCCTTCAAAAAACAACCATCTAACCATATCACTCTTCTGCAGCCAGCTAAAAACCCTTTTTTACATGCATCAAAGCATACGTACATTCTACCAAATTGTGTCCCATGATCAGGCAATGGCTTCTCCACAATCTTTACATGAATTCTACTGAGTGGATTCTGAAGCCTACATTCCCTACCATACTCCCAAATCTGAGCGTATTCTTCTTTGTATGTACCCATCAATGTTCTCACGACGTTAGACTTAGCCCTCTTGCATTGATTCTTTGACACATTCACACCTACTTGCTCTTTCACTAGCTGTTTCAATTGAGAAGTCCTGATTTCTGGCATGGTCTTAATGGTGTTAAAGAACTGCTTAGCCAACCACGCACTAGTCACTCTTTTGTTATCAAATACAATGCCACAGTTATGCTCCTCCTGAAGTGACATAATTTGGAATGACCCAGTCTTCTTACTCAATGCACCATATACCTTCCATGGACAATTAGGTTGTGCACATATTGCTCTAACATAATCCTTGGTATTTCTAGTGAATTTGATATTCCTTTGATGAGTGATTGAGTCCCTCACAATAGCATCTCTAAATTGTTTGGCATCATCAAAACTCATCGATAAGCAAAGCATAGGACTTGTATCGGTTGAATTATAAGAAGGATACCTTCTTCTCATTGTACGCTGAGCTGCAACATCTTCGTTATCACGATCCTCTGAGCTACTGCCGTTGTCACCACTTTACTCATATTCCGTATCATCACGATCTGCCGTTGGAGCTCCACCATCCTGGTTTACTGAAGTGCCCTCATCCACTACCCCAATTGATGCTTTCCTTCCTTGCTGATATGCCCTCACTTCTTCCCTTGCAACTGCAATGTCTTCATCATCAACATCACTCGCGTAAATTGTATGCAGTAATGTTTCCTCATCTTCATCATTGGACAGTGCAACATCCCAAGAACCCAAATTAATTCTACTCGATGATTCAGGCAGTGTCTCCTCTTCATCATCACCTAAGCCACCACTTTTCTCAAGTTGCTCACATATCTCTAGCACACGAGCTGTGAGGGAAGCCTCGGTGTCCTCAGATATCCGATATTGTTCTAAAACAGATCTATCACCAACCTCAGATTCAATACCAGCTTCTAACACTATTTCCTCATATTCAGCACCAACAGGTTCAACATACACATAAACCTCATGATGATGAAGAAAATGGTAAACTAGATCTCTCACACCACCATCATCGTACAGATATCTCAATCCATCTTTCAAACTCTTACCAGGTATTTGATAGTGCAATTTTCCTACTTTGCATCGCAACTGTTTCGATATATCTTTCTCAAGGTCTTCATATGATAGATTACTGATGCTGACCCTAACAACAGCAACATTTCCTCCAACATATTTCCACACTTCTCCAGTAACAAGCTTCCCACCATAGCACACAGTAATGGGCACAGTGCTATCATCCATTTTAACACTACAGTCAAGACAAAAAAAAATTATTCTATTGTCCGGGACCACAACTCATACAGATGACAAGTTGTACGATTTGTCCCCACTTTCAATAAATAATACATAGACACAAGAGGACAAGTTGAGCAATCGATTTGATCCCCACTTTCAACCCAATTTTAAGTAAACAATAGACAGAGACAAGACAAGTTTGCGATCGGTCCCCACGTTCAATAAACGATAATTCTGGCCATTGTTCAATGGATACAAGACGACAAAATATAACGACGAACAAAATAAAGCATCCACCTTTACACTTTCGCACCAAACGCTAATCTGGGGCGTCGGTCAATGGTCGTTCAACGTGCTTTTACAATCTGTCAACAGCACCAAGAATTCAAAGACGACAAAGGATAAAGCGAAGCTCATTTGGTCGGCCAGTGGACACAAAAAAATCACTCGCTAACCTTTACTCACTGTCGACCAACACTCGGCGTACGACAGACCCAATTTCCTTCCGAAATTGACAGACGAACAAGATATGAGCGAGGGATAGTTCGATTTGCTCCTTCGTCGAAGTGTTGACAAAGATCGAAGCCCTAATTCGCGACTACATGGGACGATCAATGAGGGATATAGATCGATCGATTTGAGAGAGAGATAGAGAGATGCCTTAATTTTGCCCTAATCGATCGTTGTATACAAGCCGCTCATGCGTTGGAGAGGAAAGAAACGACGACGTTTCTTTCTTTATAAGAAACGATGACGTTTCTTTCACTCAAAGAGATCCGACGAACGACGTCATTTCTCTCCACGTGGAATATCCTTTTTCCACGTTGGATGTCCGTTTATTTTTCTAATTTCCACGTATGAAAAAAAATTAAGTCAGAAATCCACGTAACACATTTGGCCGGAAGTGGCACTCAAGTGTTCTATTTTTACTCCGATGTGGCACTTAAGTGAGCCAAAAAAAAGTTATGGCACTTAAGTGTCCTCCGTATAAAAGTTATGGCACTTGTAGTGTACTTACCCCGAAAAAGGAAGAGGAAGAATGAGAGAGAGAGAGAGAGAGAGAGAGAGAGAGAGAGGGTTTGCATGGGGAAGGGGGCGGGGGTCTGACATGCAGGGGGAGAACGTGGGTGAGGGGACGTGTGCATGGGGGGGATGTGCGCGGGCAGGTGGGGGGGGGGGGAGAGAGAGAGAGAGAGAGAGAGAGAGAGAGAGAGAGAGAGAGAGAGAGAGAGAGAGAGAGAGAGAGAGAGAGGACAGGTGCAGGGGAGACGTGCGCGCAGTGTGGGCGCGGCAGAGGAGAGAGAGAGGGGGGACAAAAGTCAATTTTTGTCCTCGAGTGTGATCCAACAGCCATGATTCGAATCCGAAAACGATCGAACGGTCCACGAAAATCCTAATTAATAATTAGGAATAAGGGCCAAAAGAGATCAAATAAAACACACTACGAGGGAGGTCTACTAGTCCAAATTCGCACCCGGTCAAAATTTCATTTTTCACCTATCCTGGGCAATATCGAGGCTGGCCACAATAATATCGACACCGTCCAATTAAATTCGTCCCGGAACTTCGAGAAATTCGACACCAAAGTTTGGGCTCTAAATAACGGCCAAATTTGATCGAGTGCGATTCTAGCGAAATCTCTAGTTTAAAAATAATAACCCAAGAGTGATCAGTTCCGGGCGAGATTTTGTTATAAGCGTACTGACGAAATACACGTTTTATAAATCCCCAAAATGGGTCGAAATTCGGAATGTCACAATAAATGTTGGGTGCAACAAGTCAACGCAATTTATAAATTATTTCCATTACTATAAGATAAAAATGAAATTGGAATTTTAATATGTATGTAGAGCACACGTCACTGTGATGGAGTTTCTGTTTCATGAAAAGAAGATTGATACAAACATAAAACAAGAATCACTAAAAAGACATACTTTTGCACGGGGAGAAATAAATATAGTAGCCATAAGTCATTTAGATTAAAAAAAATCAAGATAGGCACAATATTTGTAATATTGTTAATAGATGTTAATTAATATAGTTAAAAATGATTTTTTTTGGTATATCTAATGTTAAGCATGACTGGTTGTGAAGACATTATCAATTTAAGCTATTAAGGGCAAAGGTTTCAGGCATATTTAGGCGCCTATAAATTCCTTTCATATTTAAAGGAAAGTCCTTCATCCAAGGAAGGATACTAGACCTTTCCAAAAGAAAGAAATGTGAACTTGGTGTAATTGGACCTTTGACAACACGTGATTATTCACAAGCGATATGCATTCTCTATATCTTACCTTGAGTGGAGCCCATCCTTCCCAATCCTCTGAAATCTTTCCATATGATAGATTGAGCACAACTAATTTCTTTGGATGAAAGTTGACTACCGCAAAATCTGAGGGACAATGCTTCCACTCAAGCCATCTTAATTGAGAAAGCAAGTTATGGAAATTTCCAGTGAAATTCGCACCATTCGCTTTAAGATACCTCAAGTTGGTCAGTTCTCTAAATTGTTCAGCTGTGTAGCTTCTCCTTTAGCCAGGAAGACAAATGGCCTCAATCTTTTTAGTACCCTGAATTAGGAAACATTGTGTACAGTAAGTTTTGAAGGATGAGATGATTGATATTGTATTGACTTCAAAAGTTGCTGTCATATTATTATGGTGTAGGCTTTTCACTTTCAACTTTGTGAAATGACAAGATGTGGTTGTATATTATTTATATAATCTATGTAAAAATGTGAAGCTCAAGAGTTTGTTCCTGAACTTTCCACTTCCAATTATTATGCCCTTCACAATTTTCAACTTTTGAATTCTCAAAAATTGCATCCTTTGAAATTAAAAGAGATGCCCTACCTTCATGCAGCACACTACTTCTAATATATCCATCAAAATTCATGCTTTTGATATGTGAAATAACTCTACCTTTACTCATATCCTTTTATATGTGAAACAACACGATTCATACAATCCAAATACATCTATCAAAGTTGCCATCAAAACATGTATCAAAATTAAAGAATTCCAATTGTAGTATCCCCTCTTTCTCTGATGTACCTTATTTGCAATTCTCAGCAGCCAAATGAAAACGAGAGTGTCATCCTGAAGAGTGAGCACGTGTTCTGCATTCTTTTTTTTTTTTATGATGTTTTATTCAATAAGTATTTTTCATTGTCCATGAAAGAAACAACTATATATATGTTGGGAAACTTATCCAAAAAGTCTTAAACCTATTGTACGACGGCTAATTCAGTTCTAAACTTTTAAGTTTTGTTAATTTAGTCCTAAACCTTTTGATGATTTGCCAATATAGTACTTGATGCTAATTTTGGTTGGAGATCGCTGGCGAGAACACTGACAGTGTCATGTAGGACGGTCGGCCGGCGTTCACGTCATTGATTTCCAGCTGGCTGAAAGCACCACATTGACAAATCGTTGAAGGTTTAGAACAAATGAACAGAATTGAAAAGTTTAGCACTAAATTGGTTATTGTTCAATAGGTTTGGGACTTTTTTGACAATTATCTTCATATATGTTATATAAATGATTTTTACTTCTCTTTTTATTACACATGCTTTAGATCTTTTCACTGTGGATAGATTAGTGAGATCTTGCCTACAGACAAATTTAGACATAAAGATTGATTAAATTGGATACTTAAGAAACTAAGCGTTTGCCATTTTTTACCTTGTAACCAAATATTTTAGGAATTCAAATTCGTTTTTCGTTTTAGGTGATAAACTGCACATTGAGCACAAATAAGGATTTGTTTGATGATTTCAATTTTTCCTTTAAACTTTGAATCTTTTGGATGAGACACTACTTACCGTTCCTTCAAGAGTTTCTTGGATATTTATAGTATTTTTGTCAATAATTTCATAGATACCCTTTTTTTCATTTCTAAGTCATGTCCTATCAGTTGATTACATTTTCATTGGTGCAAAAGTATGCTCGCTGAAAAGCATCGGTAGCATGTTTTCCAATAATCTTTTTATCTCGTTCTATTTTGCATCTCAATGTTTATCTTTACTACTTGTTAGTTAAAGATACTCGTAACATTTGCACTTGCTTATTTGATGCTTGTACAAATCATCCCTATGTTATAATTGCTTTCAATTGCATGTCTTTTAACTTTCATGCTAATACTGAAAACTAATCATCACACAAAATTCAAAACCATATTTATTTACATGACAACAAAAATAAAACTTGAAAGTATTGAAATGAACCATTGGTTTGAATTTACCCACTTTTAACTATATTACGTATTTTAACCTATTTAATAAAATTTGATCAGTCACTTTTCCACCCAAAAATATTCCTTCGCAAAATTTATGCGACGATGGATAACCTTCACATTTAGATCTAACAATAATAAAAACTATTTTGAATTAAATTTAACTAATACAAATTGATAAGAGCTGATTGTGCATTTAATCATATTAGAATATAAGGATGTTATTAACTATTATTATTTGAATACATGGTTCTAAACTCATGCGATGATCATTTTATAAAAAATAGAATCAAAATTTTTTCTCATCCGCAATATGATATTGGATTAAAATTAATATTGAGATATATTATGTTAATATTGCTTCTATGTAAGCATATGGTTGTGACCTTGTTTTTAGTTTCATTACTGATTATCTTTCTTCCATAAAATTTCTGAAATTATTGTAAATGCAAGGTTATTTTAACACTATAATTTAAGCTTTGATGATTCTCTATAAGAAAAACTAAGTCATATATATATTGTCAATACATTTAAGTTCCAAGATTTATAAATGTATAAAATTTTTAGTTTTGATAATTCTGCGATATTAAAAAGTTCATAATTATGTGAGAAGATGTACTTTTGTGAATATATGTTTTGTTGAAAACATGGTTCTCAAATAAAATTATAAAAATATTGTCGAAAACATATCATTGCTATATATGTTCTTATATTGTTAATACATGGTTCATCGAAAATCTTTGACGTGGCGTGTGCCACGAGGACGGCCAGCGATGACTGGTTCGTCACGTTAGCGATTTTGACAAAATTGACCAGAAGGCTATGTTGAAATTTTGCGCAAAGATTTATGATTAAATTGGAAAATTTGAAAAGTTTAGGGCTGAATTGGTATCCATATAATAGGTTTATGATTAATTGGGTAATTTTTTCTTTTTACGTAAATCGAGACCTAGGAATTAATTTTCAGAATTATCTATATATGCATAGATATCATAATAACTATTCTTCCATAATTTTTTTTGATTATGAATATTATTGGGAAATTTTCATTGTTCTTCTAAAGCGAAGTCATTTAATTTTGAGGTCTATGTTCTTGATCACACATTATTCTTTTAATGTTAAAAATTGGATCTTCTAGATAAAGTTATTTACTCCATCAAAAACTTATCAATAATGGTTGATTATCAAATTGATAATTATAATATTCCCTCTAATTCTGATTGTAGAGTTATTTGGATAATTCTGAGGCTATTCATCCCTTATTAAAAATGTCATTCATGAAACCAAACAATGTAATAACTATTATACTACTTAAACCAAAGAACGTATTATTACAGGTTTATTATATCAATTGTAATAACTATTACATTACAGACTTACTTTATTACTGTAATCAAACGGATTGTTAGTGTAAGTGGTTGATCAACCCTCTAGCTTTTGTGGATTCATGAATTTGATAACAATTGGGACGATCGAAATCTTTAGATTAGAGTACACACTAAGACTTGAAGATGTAGAAATATCTTATACAACATGGTAGTCAATATTTGATTGATAAAAAATCGATCAAAAGTTATATCACATGACAGCCCATATTTAACAAATGATGATACAAATATTAACTAACACTACAAAAAAACATGAATTTTGCGACGGAAATTTTTCGTCGCTAATTTGCGACAAACTTTGCGACGGATTTCTAATTCCGTCGCAAATTAGCGACAAAAAATTTCCGTCGCAAATTTGCGACGAATTTTGCGACGGATTATTTTCCAACGCAAAATTCGTCGCAAATTTGCGACGGAAAATTTTCGTCGCTAATTCGGTCGCAAATTAGCGACGACTAATTTTCCGTCGCAAATTTGCGACGAATTTTGCGACGGATTTATTTTCCGTCGCTAATTTGTGCAACGAAATTTACCATTTTGCGACGAAAGTAGAGACGAATTGGATGATTGTCACAAGTTCAAATTCAAAAGAGATTGGACGATTTGCTACACGTCCAATTCTAAGAGAGATTAGATATTACAAATTCAAATTAGATAAGAATATCTATTATAAACTCAAGATATTAGATAATCTCTTAAAATGTTCTCGTCCCAAATAAGCTTTTTTAGATTCGATAGGTGCAAATCTTATCTTCTTTTTTTTCAAGACTTAGATATAGATAACACAGATATCTATTTAGTTGAATATGCGGTTTCCTCCGCATGTAGCTCTTATGTATGTGTAAATATATGGGTAAATAAATTATAGCAATTTTCAAATAGATCGGAATCGGGTGGATGTATAAAATGTAAAGTCAATGTATCTATATGGGGATATCTATAGGAGATCATATAAAAGAGATATTCTTATTTAGACCTAACCAATTTGATCTAACCAATTAGATGAATTATTCCTAAAGGGTTACATCCGAATGATGAGTGAATAGAGGGCATGCATTCTATTAGAGAAATATTTAGAAGATTCTCCTTTAATTGATTGTAATTGATATTTTCCCTTTTAGATAGTCATCCTATAAAATCGATAAATAGGTTCGTGTACTCTTCATTTGACATGATATATATATATATATATATATATATATATATATTGCTCTTAATTTTTTTTTATAACATTCTTGACTTGGTATCAGAGCCCTATTGTTATTTGAGAAAGCGTCAATCGAGTCTGTTTGTAACAACGAGATCCACATCAGTTATGTTTCTCCACAGTGTTCGTAATGCTAGTCACATCGGCCCATTTCGCAACAACCTCTCGTAGTTGTTTGACATTCCTCCGCTGCTCTAATGAAAAAAAAAAAAACATCACCAGACTTGCCGCCATTAGACGAATTAGATCATGACATTTACTATGTGACATTCCGAATTTTGGCCCATTTTTGGGATTTATAAAACGGGTATTTCGTCAGTGCGCTTATAGTAAAAATCTCGCCCGGGAACTGATCACTCCCGGTTATTATTTTTAAACCTTGAGATTTCGCTAGAATCGCATTCGATCGAATTTGGCCGTTATTTAGACCCCGACCTTGGCGCCGATTTTCGAGAGCTTCGGGACGAAATAAATTGGACGGTGTCGATATTATTGTGGCCGCCGTCGAGGTGATTAGGAATAGTGAGAAAGTGGATTTTTGGACCGGGTGCGAATTTGGACCGGTAGACCTCCCTCGTAGTGTGTTTCGAGTTATTTTATTTTGGCCCGTTGTCTTATATTATTGTTTGGGATTTTTCGGGACAGCTTAGATCTTTTTCCGGTTTGAATCGCGACAGCTAGAATAATATTTAGTTTGAACCGTGTCCGTTGGTTCGCGCCGAGGATAAATATTAGCTTTTTCTTCTCTCTCCTTTCTCCTCTCGCGCCGCGCCACCCACCCCCGTGCAACGTCCCTCTCGCGCACGTCTCTCTCTCTCTCTCTCTCTCTCTCTCTCTCTCTCTCTCCTCTCCGCGCCGTCCGCCCCTCTTGCGTGCACGTCCCTCCCCATTAAGCCATGCACCCATCCCTCTCTTTTCTCTCTCCTCCTTTTTCCTTTTCTTTCTTTCTTCTCTTCTTCTTCTTCGTTGTTCCTCGCGGCGCCTGTTCCGCTCCGCCGTGCCCCGCTCGCCGACCGCCGCTCGACCGCCGTTCGCCTCCGTCCAACGCCACCCCACTGCCCGCCGATGCCGCCGTCCTCCCCGCGCCGTCGCCGCGCGCCGTGTCGCCTGCAGCCTCGCCCGACCCTCGCTTCTCCTCCTCCCGAACGCGTGAGCTCGGCTCGCGCCACCGCCTGTCTGCCCGGCGCTGCCGCCTGGCCGCCTTGCTCCGCCTCTCGCTGTCCAGCCTCGCCGCCGCGGAGCTCGCCGTCGCTCGCCGCCGTTTGTTCGTGCACTGGGAGCTCGCCGACCCGAGCTCGACCGTCCCGTCCCGCCCCTGAGCCGATTTTCTCCGGGCCAAAACCAAGTAAGTGACTTTCTAAATCCTACCTAGTACTTTGGGTATTTTTAGACTTGTTTAGGGTGAAATTTAGTACCGGCTTAGGAATTTAATTAGGCGTGGGCTAATTAGATTGAGTGTGCTTAATTGGTGAATTATTGTGGCGGTAATTGTGTGACTAATTTAGTGATTTACTGAGATAAATATGCCTGACTGAATGGTTGTGGCGCTTGTGGGTGAATTGAATTAATTGAATGTGCCGACATGAATGTCGGGTCGGTGGACCGATGGGGAGCATGAATTGAGTTGACCGATGTGGCGTGCTAGATTGACATTGGTGAAAGGGTGGTGATTGAAATTGATTTATATGACTAAGAGCATGGTGAATTTTGTATTGTGGTGCATGTGCATGAGAAAAGCCCGGCTTGATCTCGAGGGCGACCCGAGGCGCAGATGCGGGTCGTGGGAAAGTGTGAAATGTCCAAAGGAGGGACGAAGCCCGCTTGATTCGAGGCGCCAACCCGAGGCGTGGTTACGCGGGTGTGGCTAGAAAGGCAAGTAAGGACCCGAGGCGTGGTTACGCGGGTCGAGAGAAATGTCCCCGAGGCGTGGTTACGCGGACCGAGCCCGGCTTGATCTCGAGTGGCCGCCAACCCGAGGCGTGGTTACGCGGTGTGGCTAGAAAGGCAAGTAAGGACCCGAGGCGTGGTTACGCGGGTCGAGAGAAATGTCCCGAGGCGTGGTTACGCGGACCGAGCCCGGCTTGATCTCGAGGGCGGCCCGAGGCGTGTTGACGCGGGCCGTGTGAAAGGACCCGGGAGGTCGTGAGAAAGTTGCCTCGGCCACGCATGCGAATTGAGTGTGATTGAATTGATCGGTTGAATTAGTTGGAGTGATTGAGTGAAAGCGTGGTTGGTGTTTGAGCGACTTGTGATGTGTTATTTAATTAATATTATTGCCTTATCACGTGACGACTAACGTGTAGAGTTGGCATGGACTTGATGACGAGGTAAGTACAATTATGCGAATTTTATATGTTATGGGGTAGATTGCATGTATGACTTGTCCGGGTACGCATTGGCCTACGCGGGGTTTAGGGGTTGCTTATTGAGACTCGTTCTCACGGTTATTATATAACCATTTCAGATCCGCGATCGTAATCGATTCGGAGACGCCGCCGCAGCACCACAGTGGATTGAAGAATAGATCATTTACCCCGTCTTTTGAGTACCTTTTGTAGAGGAGATAAGTTTGTCAACCACCGCCCCTTTGAAAACCGTGGTTCTAAATTGGTAGCCCGAGTTATCGTTTTGTATAGTGACTATTTTATGATGGTATGCAATTATTGTTTCGCACTATCCCTTTGTCGTTGTTTATTGTCCGGGTTAATTAGTTTCGCTTCCGCTTGCTTTTATTGTTGGGTGTTTCATTTGGGTCGGCGACGCGTCCTGGGACGTCGCGTTCAATGATCGACCACCAAGGGATGACCGCGCGCTCGTAGGGTGCGGGGCGTGACATACTAATTCGTCAAATATGAGTAATGTATCATTGTAAGAAGCATATCTACTCAAAGTTCCGACGGAATTAGCGACGGATTCGAAAAATTGGTCAGTATAAACATTTCCGTCGCTAATTCCGTTGCAAATTAGCGACGGATTTGAAAAAATGGGCGCCATGTGCCACGAAGATCACTTCCGTCGCAAATTTGCGACTGATTTTGCGACGGATTCCAAAAATAAAGGGCATTTTCCAAATCCGTCGCAAATTTGCGACAGAAAAATAAGTCCATTGCAAATTTGCGACGGAAAAATTAGTCCGTCGCAAATTTGCGACGGAAAATAAGTCCGCCACAAATTTGCGAGGGGAAAAATTAGTCCGTCGCAAATTTGCGAGGGGAAAATAAGTCCGTCGCAAATTTGCAATCGGAAAATTAGTTCGTCGCAAATTTACGACGGAAAAAAAAATCCGTTGCAAATTTGCGACGGATTTTGTGACGAATTTGACCAAAAATATTCCCGCCCATTTGACAAAAAAAAAAAGAAAAATTCCCGCCTGGCCTTTGCCCCCCTCCTCTTCTTCTTCTTCTTCTTCTCTTCTTCCTCCTCGCGCGCACGTCCTCTGCTCCGACCTTCTCAGCTCCTTCTCCCTCTTCTTCCTCTTCCTCTTCCTCTTCTTCTCTCTCTCTCTCTCTTTCTTGATCTCTGCAGCCTGGCGATCTCTCCTCAGACCCAACGAGGAATTGCCGCGATCTATCCCCTTCTCCGCTGCTCCAGCTCAGGTAAGATCCTCGCATTCCCCCGTCTTCGCTCCATCATCGGCCATCAAGGTGCAGCTCCACGTGTCTCCCTTCGTTTCTTTTAGCTGTTGTTTGTCTTTGGGCTTCTGGAGGTTGCATTTTGACTTTCTGCTGTTTCGATGTCCGCGTGCTTTTGGAGTTCTGGGTTTGTTCGTTTGCTTCTTCTTGTTGTGAAATTTCGGAACTTGGGGAGGTTCGAGCTGATGGGCGTGTTGTTCTTTTCCCCTCCATCGACTGTCTCGTTCAGGTCCTGTCATGAGCTGATCGCGTCTCGCTATTGGGTCGTTCTTCCGGCGGAGAATTTTTGCGGGATCTCGAAGCGGAGTGAAGTAAAGTTGTTCCGAAGTTTAAGCTGAATCTTGTGCCTTTTTTGGGGGTCGATGAGGAATACCGCGGCAACCGGCGCCGGGGCGGCCCTGGTGTTTCTGTGCTTGTCCGCGTCGTTGGTGGCGGCGGCGGTTTTGGGGGCGAACTATGTGCCCACCGATAAGATCCTGCTGAATTGCGGGGCGGATCAGCAGACCACCGATACCGATGGCCGGGTGTGGACCTCGGACATTGGTTCCAAGTTCCCATCTTCCACCGCGAACTCGATCACGGCCGCGGCCGCCACGCAGGACCCCTCGGTGCCCCAAGTCCCATACATGACCGCGAGGATCTTCCCGTCTAATTTTACTTACAGTTTTCCCGTGGCATCCGGTCGGAAGTTTGTCCGGTTGTACTTTTATCCGTCTTCGTACAATTCGTATAAAGCGTCCAATGCTATATTCTCTGTTTCTACTGGGGATTATACTCTTATGAAGAACTTCAGTGTGGCCCAAACGATGGAGGCTTTGAAAGTACTCGGTCAATGTTGAGGGGCAGACGCTGGACCAGTTGGTCGCAAATTAATGACCAAAAAAAAAATTCATCAAAAATTAGCGATTGCCACGAATACATTTCGTCGCAATTTTTAGACCAAAAAAAAAAACATTTCGTTGCAATTTAGAGAACAAAAAAAAAATTTCGTGGCACATTAGAGACGAATTTTGCGATGAATACAGTTCATGGCTAATTTTGCGACGAATTTTGCCACGAATAATTAGCGACGAATTTTGCGACGGACAATTAGTGACGAATACAGTTCGTGGTTAATTTTCGACGAATTTTGCGACAAATTTTTTGCGACGAATAAAGTTCGTGGCTAATTTGCGACGAATTTTTTGCGATGAATTTTTTGCGACGAATTTTTTTTCGTCGCAAATTAGCGACGAAAATTGATATTTTCCGTCGCTAAATTTTGCGACGCCGAATTATCGACGGATTTTTTTCCGTCGCAAAATTTGTCGCAAATTCGTTTAGCGACAAATTTTGCGACGGACAATTAGCGACGAATTTTGCGACGAATACAGTTCGTGGCTAATTTGCGACGAATTTTGCGACTAAATTGCAACGAATTTTGTGACGAAATTTGCGACGGATAGTGCTCGTGGCTAATTTGCGACGAATTTTGCGACGGATAGTGTTCGTGGCTAATTTGCGACGAATTATTTGCGACGAATTTTGCGACGAATTTTTTTCCGTCGCAATTTTGCGACGGAAATTGAAATTTTCCGTCGCAAAAATTTGCGACGACCTATTAGCGACGGAATTTTTTCCGTCGCTAATTTTGTCGCAAATGCGATTTTCGACGGATTTTTCCTTTTTTTCCGTCGCAAAAATCGTCGCTAATCCGGCGTTTTTTTGTAGTGTAAATTGTTGCTAAATAAGATGCTCACTAAGAATTGAACAATGTAGAGATAATTTTATAACATCATAACCTATATTTGACAAATAAATGTTATCCAGGAATTAACACAAAGTGATCCATCGTTACAAAAGAAAACAAAAACTTGGATTAGCATATTCATTTGAAAAAATAAACCACTATCATGGAAAGTTTACGGAACATATATAGTATATGTTTACTTGGTTATATTACACAGTTGCGCATCATAAATGAATGTGAAAGCCATTAGCAAGTTGACGGTTTTAACTAACGGTGGACGATTAAGGACTTGATTGCCCAAGCTGTGAAAAATAAAGGACTACTTTGAGAAAAATAAAATCAGATATGGGACTAAATCACACAAACAATAATCCTTTACGGACTAAACTTATACTTAACCCAACTGGAAAATTATAGGAACCGGGATAACTAATTGTCACAAAATGAATGGAGGTCTCATTTGTCAGATCAAACAATTCATAAGAAGTCAACAATCAATAAAAGAGAAAAGAAAGAGAGGACCTCATAAGAAATTGGGATCATGACACAAATGATTTATGAACTTTGGCTCAATGTGTAATGTGGTCATTGAATTTTTAATTTGTTCAATGTGATCCCTAAACTTTAGTCCAATGTGCTATATGGTCCATGAACTTTCAATTTGTTCAATGCGATCCCTGAATTTTTAGTACCTGTTGAACATTTTCAATATAGTTCAGGGACTAAATTGCATTGAACATTTTTCATATAGTTCAGGGACTAAGTTGAATAGGTACCAGAAGTCCAAGGAGCGCATTGAATAATTTGAAGTTGAGGGACCACATTGTGCATTGAGCTCTAATTCAGGGACCACATTGAACAAATTAAAAGTTCATGGATCACATTACACATTAAGCCAAAGTTTAGGGATCATTTATGTCATTTTCCCTAAGAAATCAAAAGAAGAATCCAACATTAAATAGGTGAATTAAAGTTACCAAAGGAGAGGCTCCTAATACCAGGAGATAAAGATATATATATTAATCATCAATAACCAAGAAATTGCTCCTCAATTATGTGCTAGAATTAGGTAAGAACGACAATTAATCGAAAGAGCTCTTTTGCTGGTGGAAGAAGCAAATTTTGGGGACTAAGGATTGACAATAATTTTTATCTCAAACGAGAAAGAGAAGATGGACTCACATTCATTAATTAAGACAAATAGATAAAACTCTTACCTTGTTGCTATTAATCACATCCGTGGCATCCTCACAAATCCATAATCTGCTACGCTTTTGAAGCTTCTTTTTATTTTCTAGATGAACAATTTCCCTTCCGAGATCTCTTAGTTGATCATGCATCATTAGCTTGCCGTCTTCGTCAACTTTAATTAGGGACATAAGACTCAATACTTCGATTCCCTTCCTCGGAAAAAAACCACAAGCATCCTACATATAAGTTGGATTTTGTTTAGATGATCCAACAAATAAACATGCAATATCTAAAAAAATTTGTTGCTCCTCTTCATCTAATGCATCATAACTTATCCTTAACTTATTTTGTACTGTTGTATCTGGCACTTTCTTCAATTTCTTTAATGTATCTTTCCATACTTCTTTTGTCTTCCTCCATAAGAAGGAACCTATAATTTCAAGAGCTAAGGGAAGGCCCCCAATAGTGGACACGATATCACGAGAGATAACCTAATAATCGCTTTGAGGAGAATCCTTTCCAAATGCATGTCTACTAAATAAAATCAATGACTGATCTGAAGGCAACTCGTTGAGTCGGTACATGTAGTCTGCCTTAGTCTTGTCAAGAATACTCTTGTTTCTAGTTGTTATGATGACTATACTTCCAGCTTTAAACCAACTACTATATCCAGCCAAAGCATTGAAGTGAGTATAATCATCCATATCATCAAGAAGAACGAGAACTTTCTTACTTGTAAAATGAGACTTGATAACATCGATTCCCTCATAGACATTAGACACATCATCTGAATTTCTTAGTATATCACAAATGAGTTGCTTTTGTAGACATTCAATACCCTTGCGCAGAGATGTTTCTCGAATATTTGCCATGAAGCTAAGATATTTAAAATGACTAGATAGTTTCTTGTAGAGGACTCTTGCAAGAGTAGTCTTACCGATACTGCCCATTCCATAAATTCCGATAATCCTCGTACAATTGAATTTAGCATCTATCTGGCTTATAATCTGTTCCACAAGATCATCAATTCCCACCATTGAGCCCAAAAGGTCTTTTTAACTCGCTCATAACTCTTTCGACAACTGTTTTAACTAGCACTGCTTCATGCCTATCAAATGATAGTAGAAATTTCAATATATGATGGCAAAATTTATTTTCTTTTTCAAGTAAGATCTAGTTATAAGAAACTAAACAAGGTTATGTGTTGAATAATGTACCCGTTATCAATTTTCTCTGATTCTCATCCTTTCAATGAGCTTATTTATTTGAGCGCTTCTTCCCATTCTTTCACGACCATTTTGTCCAAATTCTTTTCACGTGCATTGATATTGCATGCCCATTTCCCTACAAGATGTCGCAACCGTGAGGGTTTCACTTTGTAAAATATCGCCAACACTATTTGCCCTCTGCTTCTCTTGCATTTCAACATATGCGCCAGCTCGCAAAGGCACCATTTGCTGTAAGCATAGTCCTCAGAGATGATCGGGATTGAGATCTTAGATTGAGTAATACTATAGAGAAGCTTCGAACCAATCTCCTCACCAACACATAGCTCATTGTCATCTCTGAACACGTGAATTCCTGCATCGACAAGGCGGGTATATAGATGATCGGTGAAGCCAGTACGAGAGTGTCTTTTCCTCTAAAGCTCAAGAACACTTCGTAATCATTCTCTTTTGGCCTTTTGGTTCTGCCTTCATAATTGCCCGTGTGTGGAGAGGTCGATGAGGAAGACCTCTTGTAATTCAGATCTTCTGAATGAATGAGTTCTTTTCTTTTCATCTCAGATCTGAGATTGCAGAAATGTCTCACAGAATTCAATTCGGAACCCATTAGAAGAAAATGGAGCAGTCAAAACACGAAACACAGAAGAGAAGAGCAAGGAGTCATCGATTACCTGAGGAGTGCTCAAACAACACAATCCTCCTACTGCTGTGATCTCCACCGTTTCTTTTGCTTCTACGTTGGATTACCACAGACAACAAATTTTACTGCGCGTGCTTTGATAAAGCTGAGTTCTTGCATCCAAGGGTCGAAGATTCTTCATGCTAATCAAATCGCTGCGATGCAAGCTGCACGAAAGTTGCACGCGTAGTTTCCGCAACATTATGCGGAAGGTGTGCGGAAGTGACGGATGTGCTTTTTGACTTGACTTGGTTTTTTGGTTATATGAAAAAAAAGAAAAACTAACGAGCAATGCTCACATGTTTTTTATTTTTGACTTGACTTGCTCTTTTTGTGGGGAGATTTATTTTGAGATCATCACGACTGGACTTGACTTGACTTTTAATGATAAAAAATAGAAAAGAAAATTGACGAGTCAATGACAAAAACATATCAATAGTCGGATCACATAGGATACTGGACACTTCATTAAGATATTGAAATCAAGAAAGTTTGTTATTTCAATTTAAAATTTGACTTGTTTTCTAAAAGACATTCCCATTGAAAAGCGACTCTCAAAATAAATCTCCCACCTCCAACCCCCCACCCCACCCCCAAAATTTTTTTTTTCTCAAATTTGATTTCGTCATTTCACATCATACCAAAAGATTATTTAGTTATAAACCCCATCAAGTCACTCTCAGAAATTAATTATTATTCATATTTTACATAAATATTATTCTTTTAATGTCATACTTAAAAATTCTTGACTAACAGGTTCTTCGCAATCGAATAAATATTCAGTAATACATTTTCCCTTTTTATTTCATTTTTGTTGAACTTTTTATTTCAAGTTGAGGTTCTCGGCCAACAGGTCGTCCACCAAAATATATTTTTTCTTAGCACAATATAGGAGGATTCACATATTAACTTATTTAACATTAGAAAAGCAATTTAAAAAAATAAAGCTATTAAATGAAGAGATTACATTTTACAAAAGGCAAACATGTGATTACTTTGACACCTAGTATATTATAGCTTTATAGTTTTCTTATTTTTGCTATTCTGATAAACGGGTTACCTTATAAAACCTCCTAAGGTAAGAGCATATACTCACTTCTTTACTTATAGCTACGAAGATTCTTCTATTGTTTGTAAGCTTCCTTAGAACCCGAAATGATGACAGGAGATAAAAAAGCTCAGCAACTTAGTACACAAGTGACTAACCACATCTCATTATTCTACGATAATAAAATTGACCAGTGTGTCTGTTGCGAAAACAATCGATCTAACAACAAAATAAATAGAAGAAAAAAATAAATCGAACACCAGATTTACATGATTTGGTCAGTTTGACCTACGTTCACGGAAAGAATAACAAATAATTCTATTGTAAATCAAACTATATAACGGAGATTACAACCATACTTGAGTAATTTATATACTTTCAATGTTTCCTAGCCCAATTATATCCAGTAATTCAAATAGTGTTTAGCCTCACAAATTCTTACGAAATAATTTCTCAATCTCATAAAGAAATTAATAAATTTTGCCATAAGACTTGATTGGCTTCAACACTAAACTTATTAATGCAATTCCACGAAGAAAATCCACACCACGCACTTGGTTGAAAAACGGCGTTTCAACAACTAGAAAAACCCTCGCAGAAATGCATATATATATATATATAATATTGGTTAATACCATGAAAAATCCAAAACTGGTAGACCCATGATAAATTTATCCAAAACTAATTTTTTAACCATTAAAAATCCCAAACTGGTACACCTGTGATAATTTTACCCTCTGTTAGTTTTCGCTAAATTTTACCATCAAATTTATGAGTTGGATGATACATGGTAGTTAACAGGTGTACCAATTGAGGGTTTTACCCTCCATTTGTCATATATGTACCAGTTTGTGATTTTTCGTGGTAATAATTCAATTTAATGGAGGTAAATTTGTCACAAACATATCAGTTTGGAGTTTTGGGTGGTCAAAAAATTAGTTTGGAGTAAATTTGTCACAGGTGTACTAGTTTAGGGTTTTTAGTGGTCAAAACATTAATTTGGGACAAATTTGTCACATATATATTAGTTTAGGATTTTCGTGGTATTAACCCTATATATAAAAGAAAAGGCAAGTTTGATCAAATCACGGTCCATGTTGTACTTTTCAATTTTAGTGGCCGAAGACTCCCACTAATATTAGGAAGTTAATCTCCAAAACTTAGGCTTAGATCCCTTTTTCTTTTACTTCCACGTGACCAATTAATTTTAAGCACTTCAAATTCCGGATGGGTTTTACTTGACGTACTTAAACTCAAGACATGTTTTAATGATATTACACGATCAAGTGATTTGAAAAGGAAATCTGGCATGCTCACTATTTAAAGAAAGCAAGAAGAAAAGACCCAATTAAGTTATACAATATACAAAGTGAAAAGTGATTTTGAGTTGAAAGTTTCAATACATGGGTCTTGTCGCTTAAAATCTCAATTGTATGATCACAATCACCTGTCCTACCACAAGGTCCAAATGAATCCCTTCGATTGGAGATGAACGGAATGAATGAAATGCATAGCCTTAGTTTAGGGTTATGATTGGATGGATAACTACTAGTATCAAATATAAACAAGACTTATACCAAATATTAGAGAAAAGTACTAAAAAAGTCTTAAACCTATTGCATTTGTACCAATTCAGTCCTAAACCTTTTAATTGGATTAATTTAGTGTTAAACCTTTTGGCCAATTTAGGCCAAAAATCGCTGATGTGGTGGCCAAACATCTGACATGACATAGCTAGCGGATGGCCAGTGCTGGTGTAGATATTTTTAATAATATTTTAAATTTTATAAATTTCTTTATAAAAAAATTCGCATTTTCATTTTTCCTTTTTCTTCCCTTCTCTTCCATTTGCCTATGGCTGGTACTCTACGATGGCCTGCAACCGGCCACAGGCAAGGGTTGCCCTCACCATACCCCACGGCCTTTGGCGAGGGCTGCCCTTGCCGGCTCTAGTAAGGGCCGCCCTTGCTGGATCTGACGAGGGCTCGAGCCTCACCTGTGGCCAGTCACCAGCCATGGCCAAGTACCGGCCATAGGCCAAAGGGAAGAGAAGAGAAAAAACAAATAAAGGAAAAAAAGAAAGAAAGAAAATAAAATATTATTAAAAAATTATGAAAAATGTCAACGTTAGCACTTGTTGTCCACCAGCCGTGCCATGTAGGACAGTCGGCGTCCACGTCAGCGATTTTCGGCTTAGATTAGCTGGATTGACTGAATTGGTACCAATTTGAAAATGTATAAGACTAAATTGGTCCAATTGAAAAGTTTATGACTAAACTTGTATCACTGCAATAGGTTTATGATTTTTTTGGTACTTTCAATTTGATTTCATTAGTTGAAGATCTTGTTTCAAATAGTACTTATTGATGTTATAAGAACTGCCCAGCCTGCCAACACTTATTAGATGCCCAACATCCTAATCTTGTTTATGATATTTTTGTATTAGGCAACTCGACCTAAGCTGTGTTGTACTGAATAAAATATTGTCAACTTAGCGGTTCACTCACACCTGCATAGCTTTAAATTGCGTCGTGTCGATTTGAGTTCGTGTGATACTTATTTTCCCTGAATAATATTTCAAACACATGCAATGTAAGATTACATAAATATTTAACACCTAACACTGACAAACATTATGAATTCCTAATTCTTTCCCTATTTTAATTTCATTTCCCAGAATATTTTTAAAAGGTGTGGAAATTTGAAAATATGTGGAAAAAGTAACTATGGGAAATGAGTCAGCGATCACTTAACGTCCATCTGTAGGTCTCGAGTTGTAATGAACAATTTAAAGTTTCTCCACAAGATCCAAATTAATGATTAATGAAAAACGTCATACGACGAAACTTATGCTACAAATATCTAAATTACTTTCGTCTGTTCAACCCAATTTTATTGTGTGAATGCCGTGATATTGTCTCCACCTTGGTCTTACTTACAAGTGTACTTTTCAAATGTACCAATCCTAACAACAAAACATAGAGAGTTACTTGTTGCTAGCAAATAGGATAATGAATGAGCTATCTTGAATTCGACTTGATTGGAAATTTACTACTCAGGACGTCTCTTCTATCACCTCAATTGTTAAAATTGAAAAATGTATTCAACACAACGTTCAAAATCAACTTATACAATTTGGGCACATTCTCTCCTATATTATTTGCGTTAATGTTAATTTTGGGCTGCCATATTCAACACGAGCTTTTTTTTTGTTTTTGTACATTTAACTTACAAAACATGAAAAGAAATGAAGAATCCAAAGCTCTAGACACCGAAAGTGATCAACTTTCAGAGTGAAGAGATGAGGACCTCTCACTCAAATTGCTTCTCATCCTTCCAAGAGGGCTTGCCATTAATCTAATACTCACTAGACTTAGAGATCTACATAAAAATGTAATAAAAACTTTAGGAGTAACAAAATTAAAGTTCAAGAACTCCTTGATGGCAGAGGAATTCCGCTCTTGTAATATGCAAGCTCAATGTCTTCCACAAATATGCTAAGCAACGTTAGCAGTTAGACATATCAACTGGACAGGTGATCAAGCTTTTGATGTGCATTCAGTGATGGTTTTGATATATCCACCATTTCTCCTGACATAGAGAACAAACATATATTCACTTATTCAGCATTTGCAAACTACGTACTCTGCCGCGACGGAACTATGTGGATGTTTGTGCTTCCTTCCCTATGCAATCCGTTAAAAGCAGTAATAAAAAAACAATCTCAGACATTCCGAGCAGTCAAATTTTACTAAATCATGCTAAGACCAGGTCTAATTGCTTTAGTGTTAGATTTCCATATGCAAATATAATTAAACAAAAGTATATCAACAGGTGTAGAGGAATCTGATATATCCGCGTGCCATGTGCAGAGGTGCACGCATGCTTTGCACGTTGGCCCACATTTCATAAAAGGCAATCATAAGCTTTTGAAAGATTGCCAGTGTCCCCCGCTATTGTCTCATCGGCCTTTGTCCCCAAAGCTAATAATGCACCGACGCTCCACTCTCTACGCTACACGTGCTTGACCCCCTCCCTGATTTCAAATTTGGCATCAGAGAATATTTTTATTATATAGTGGACGAGAGACAACTTTTATGGACCTAAAGGACTAAATCATCAAGCAAGAGAGAGTAATTGTAACGAAGGCATCGGCTCTTTTACGGGCTTCTGGATCTCTTACCAAAAGAGCATTAAATTGGCCTGAAGAATGCAGGAACGGCTGGCTCTTATACTAAAACAAATACCATCTTGTAGAGTGGATGAGTCGATGTTGCAAAGATTAGTGCTGATGAATTGTAACGAACGTGACACTTCATACCTTAAAGCTTTGAAACAAAGCGTATTACATCCATGTCCAATCTATATTGAATGGCCGGCACGAGATCGACCGTTTGAAAATATCAAAGTGTTTGGTCATTTAATTCCGCATTTTTCGGGGAATGGTATTTCATGTAGATAATGGCAGTATACTAAGACTTTTTATTTAAACGTGTTTATTAACTGATGAGTCAGATTTTGATTAAGTGTTTGAACAAATTGGACCCATACAATTCATGATCGAGATATTCATACAACCAAACAAAATGTGACACATCATATACTAGGCATACATTAGTAAGAAGTCTTAGTATCTCTAGCCTTGTTCGTTATCTATACCAACTGACATTATCCGTAAAGTTGATGTCGGATGTATAGTAGTTTAGTATTTGATAAATTTTCTTTTAGAGTATTTACATTTTCGATCCCTGTAGTTTTGGGAAATTTCACTTTTGATCCTTATACTTTATTCACTTATAATTCTATTGCTCGTACTATTCTCATGCAACAAGTGCTTCCATCAAATTTTTGATCAAAATATACCAGATATTATTGAGTCCGCACTTGACACCTGGCGCTTACATGTACAAGTCTCTAAGACAAATGCAACTTCTGAGTTTATACTGCGTTTCTAAAACAATACTAGTCCTCATATCATTGATTGATGAGATTTTAAGTACAATAATTGACATTTCCATTTAAAAAAAAATACTGAAATTACATTCTTTGTTATTCAATACACGATCTGTATGTGAATAAGTTTTTATAGTTAATATTGATGGATTTATTAGTAAAAATTGAAGAAACTCTTTTTAAAGCCATTAAATCTTAAATGTTTGATATTTTATCCGTAGAGTTAACATAATTTTGTCTGAAATATTTGCCTACTAGATGGGGAGCTAAAGTTGTGGTTAGAAGTTATTTACAATTTTTTCTAATAAGACTGTCAATCAATTTGTGCACACTTATATTAGAAGGAATCACCAAGTAATAGTTGGTATTGATGTAATATTTTCATAAGATTTCGGATAGAAATATGATGAACGTAATTATGTTTCCGTTGAAAAATAATACAGGGACTAGTTTTGTCACTAAACAAAGCGCGTGGACCAAAATTGATCATTTTTAATAGCATTGGGACCTAAAACTCAATTTGCTTTGGAAGGTTGTAGCCGGTGCCGACTCGACAACTTTCAATGAATTTTGACCGGAAATTTGCACGGAATGAGATATGTTGTCGCTGGAGAATAGTACAGAGAATAGAATTGTAACCGAACAAAGAATAAGGACTAAAAGTGGAATCTCCTTGAACTCCAGGAACCGAAAATTTAATTTCATCTTAGCAGCTGATGAAAAAATTCGCATTAAGCAGGTAAATCCCCTCAGCCCGTGACATATCCCAGAAAACTTTAACGAATAGGTCAGGCTAAAGCCAAAGCTTAGATTAGTAAGCCTAAACATAGAATTATCGGCACTAATTGACTATGTGTCGGGTACTTAACCCACCCAAACACGTTTGTTACTTAATCACTAAACAAGCCCAAGAGGATTTACATCACCTTTGATTTGCAGACTTGCGGTCATGACTTTTCTATTACAAGTCCCTTACAAATTATTACAATTTTTGCTTTCAATGATAGCTATTATAACGTAGGCTCCGTTTGTTTCGTGAAAACTAAATGATTTGGAAAACATCTCCTAAAAAATATCACCTATATCGCTTTAATAATAAGTCAATAGAAAAAGTTTTTTTTATCGATAAACAATTTATGTCTAAATATTTTTGTGGAATATGAAAATATTTTTTCGTTCATTCATTTTTGTGCACAATAAAATTTATCAGTTGAGGGAAATGTTTTCTAAATTATTCATTTTTCACAAAACAAATGGGGTCGTAATCTCTATTATAGGCAAAACAGTCATAGCTATAACATGATCCCGATGAGGGCCGCGAAGCCCTCATCGGCGGTGGACGAGGGTCGCGGCCCTCGCCTAGTGGTTGATTGGGCAAGGGTCATGACCCTCTCGCGCAACCGACGAGGGCTTCTCAGCCATCACCAGGTCTGGATGAGGGCTTCACGACCCTTGGTCACGACTGGCAAGGGCTTCACGGCCCTCTCCCAATGGCCGGCGACCCTCGCTTGGGGTTGACGAGGGTCAGTCGGCCCTCTCCTGTGATCGGCGACGGTTGGTTGGCGAACCTCATCGGGCTTAGAAGAAGAAAAAGGAAAAGAAGAAAGAAAAAGAAAATAAAAAAGAGAATAAATAAATAAAAATACAAAAAATTTAAAAATCTTTTAAAAATTTATAAAAATTGTCCACATTAACGTTGACCATGTCATGTAAGACCATCGGTGTGCACATTAGCGTTTCCTATTAAAATTGGCCAGAAGGATTAAATTAGTAAATCGTCAAAATATTTATAACTAAATTGGCCAAATTAAAAGGTTTTGGACTGAATTGATACGAGAGCAATAGTTTATGATTTTTTTTTCATAATTTCCCCGCCAATTATGCAAGTGCGAACAAAGAAGCTGATCTGGAGACCAGTCAAACTTAATCTTGAGAGATTGACAGGAATGCCTGTGCGCCTATATCTCATTGGCTTGTGTTCCTATCCGTTTTTGAAGATGAAGCTGATTCCCAATCATTTCAGTACGAATTCAATGGCTTTAAGATTAGAACATAGTAGTGACGCGCCACTTGTCGAGGATCAATTTGGCGGCTGCCCACGTTTGTCTGGTCTAGTTGTGGTGATAATAATTAGGGTTAATATCACGAAAAATTCAAGCTGGTACATTTGTGTCAAATTTACTCCAAATTATTTTTTTTATCACAAAAAACTTCAAACTAGTATACCTGTGATAATTTTATCCCGAACTATTATTTTGACTACAAAAAACCCTACACTGGTATACTTGTAATAATTTTATCCCCGAATTAATTTTTTGACCATAAAAAATCTCAAACTGATACACTTGTGACAAATTTACCCTCCGTTAGTTTCCGTTAAATTTTACTGTCAGATTGCTAAGTTTAATGACATGTGGTAATTGACAGATGTACTGGTTTTGGGTTTTACTCCTTTGTTTGTCACAAGTTTACCAATTTGTGATTTTTCGTGATATTAATCCAATTTAACGGATACTAACGGAGGGTAAATTTGTCATAAATGTACCAGTTTGAGGTTTTTGATGGTAAAAAAATTAGTTCGGGGTAAAATTGTCACAAGTGTACCAGTTTGGGATTTTTAGTGATCAAAAAAATAGTTCAGGGTAAATTTGTCACAAACGTACCAATTTTGGATTTTTTGTGGTCAAAAAAATAGTTCGAGATAAAATTATCATTTATGTACCAGTTTGAGATTTTTCGTGGTATTAATCCTAATAATTAATCCACTTGGATCAGACAGCATCAACGACTGTCAGAGAGAGGAAACTAACACCTATATTACAGTTGCGATATGACAAAGCAAGAAATCAGATCTCATTGGCAAATTATTGCTTGGATTGGGGTCCAACCGATCAAATGCGTCACAACCTTTGATATTGTGAGATTCACGTGTGAGGCTCATATGGAACTCATAAAATCACCGTTTTTTTATCCATCTCGGTCCACACAGTACCGGGGAAGAAAATTTTTCCATGTTTTGCTCTTGCAAGATTTTGAACCCCGGTGGTGTCTGAGGTGCCTGGTGTCTGATTAAACAAAATCCACCATCCCTTGGCAATATGCTAAGGTGGTAACTGGTGATTTCTAATGCAAGAGTAGTGTAAAACAGTTTTGAAAAATCCCTGTTATTTGATCTTTTATAGCTTGCGGGGACCATAGCGAGTTCTTGCTTTGTTTGTTATCTTTTGGAGGCCTACCGACCACAAAAGTCTACCCTTCTATTCTCAGTTCTTGCCCACTTCCTATCTCCTGCTTTAGAGAAGTCCCCATCAACATGTTAAGACAAGGATATAATAATTCAGACCGAGGTCATGGACATCTCATGTCTTCATGTATGAGCAAAACAATCAACGGTCGATAACGATGCTCTGGCGAGATCTTTTGAGATGCTTGCCGGTCCCATCGATGTTCGTGTCGCCTGAACATTTCAAAGATTGGACGGATACCTTGGACAGCAAATGTATCGGCTCTTTGCCGTCCTTCTCCAGTGTAATTGCTCCAATATAGATGCAAGATCAATACGAATCTTTTGATTCTGGTTCTGTGAGAGTATTTTGCATCTTGCGATACGTGTGTTAAGTGAATGAAACCGTTAAAGCAGTGCATAAAGTGTTAGAAATGCTGAAATTGTTTTTGGTTGAAGAAGAAACCATCTAAGTTAGCTTCTTTAAACCGCCAAAGAAGAGTTTGGGTCAAAGTAGGATTCTTTTAGCCACATCAAATAGATAAGGATGCCCACGTTTTTGACTTTAAAATGATAAGGGAAAGCCAAGTGGCTTGCCTCTCTATCAAGTTGAGAGAGCGTAGTAGAAACCCAATACTTTCACTAGGGAGATCATCAAGAGGGAACCCAAGTTCGAGCCGTCAACATATCCAGTTGAACTTATATTCATTCAAAAGTTTCAGCCAATGAGTTATGAACCAACTATGATATATTAACTGCTCCATACCACATCAATTCTTTGATGTGGGATTTCTCTGATACAACTCACATTTGCATCTAACATGTTCTCCATGTAAGGCCTACGCAAAAGGCATTTTGAATATTATTCTCTCTCCTTTGTATTTGTGTGCTCTTACTCCAAAGTTATCAAAAGTAACTATCCCTTTTGGTTCCAATACTTGGTATCAGAGATGGTAATGGCATCCACTAGTTCCATATTCAATTACAACTTCCAAAGTTGAATGGAGAAATTTCAATAATTGGCCCATCCATATGAACGTTCTTTTCAAATCGCAAGATTTGTGGAATCCGGTGGAGAATGGCTACACCGAAGTGGTGGCCGAGGATGAAGCATTTGATGCTTTGAAAAAGGAGGAAAAAGATTCGTTGGTGGAGTTTGAAAGAAAGATCAAAATGCATTGTATGCAATCTTTCAAGCCGTGGAAGAACCAATATTTGAAAAACTATCGAGTGCGAAGATCGCGAAAGTAGCGTGGGATATTTTGCAAAAATTACTTCAACAAGAAAGGTACACGTTGATGATTTTACCAAAAAAACATGGGTACATTTCTTAAAAGAAAAATGAGAAGCTTTTGGTAAATTTAAAGAATTTAAAGTCTATGTTGAGAAACATAGTGGCTTTAATCTAAAGACGTTGAGATCGGAAAGAGGTGGAGAATGTACTTCAAATGAATTTGACAAATACTGTAAAATTCATGGAGTGCAATGTTGGTTGACCGCTAGCTGTACTGCTCCGTAAAATGGTATAGCGGAAAGAAGGAAGAGGATAATTTTTGAAATAGCAAGAAGTATGCTAAAGACTAAAGATTTACAAAAGAAGTTTTGGGCAGAAGCCATTGCTTGTGCTGTAATTGGGCTAAACAGGTGTCCAATAAGGAGTGTTCTTGGAAGAACCCTAGAAGAGGCTTGGAGCGGTAACAACCCAATTGTTTCGTTCTTACGAATATTTAGGTGTGTGACATATCCCCATATACCAAAAGAACGGGGGAAAAAGTTGGATGACAAAAGCCAGAAGTGCACCTTCATCGGCTATAATGATGTGACTAATGGTTATAAGTTGTATAATCCAGTCATGGAGAAGGTAATTATTAGTAGGGATGTCCAATTTTTTGAAGATGAACCCTGAGACTGGAACCAAAAGGTTGACCAGAAAAGTATCCCTATTGACGATGATCCATTGGTGGGAGAGACAAAAAAATCTTCCATTGAAGATCCATCGTTTTTGCTTGGTAGTTCATCTTCTTCACCAACGGCAGTTTTAGACTCGCTAATTCATTGGTTGTAGCGATTGCGGCAGACATGAGTAAAATTTAAGATTTATGTGGTCACAAGAGATGATGATAGTGATAGTGAAGGAATCACCAATGAAACAATTGTAAATTTTTTGTTTATTTGCAGAATGTGACCCCGTATCTTATAATGATGCATATGTAGATAAGAAGTCGATCCAAGCAATATATGAAGAAATCCACTCCATTGAAAAGAATGACACATAGGTGCTAACTTCTTTACCACTTGGTAAGAAATCCATTGGTGTCAAGTGGGTGTACAAGATGAAGTATAAACCTGACAGTTAGACGTACCATCACAAAGATAGGTTGGTTGTAAAAGCAAAAGACAGTTATTGATTATTTTGAAGTAATTGCACCAATGGTTCGAATGGATATCATTCGGATGATCTTAGCACTCCTAGCTCAGAACCGTTGGAAGATCCATCAAATGGATGAGAAATCAACATTTCTCAATGGTTTTCTTGATGATTATATGTGGAGCAACCACAAGGTCATGAGCAGAAAGGTCATGAAAATGAAGTTTACAAACTAAAAAAAGTATTGTATGAGCTACAACAGACACCTCGAGCTTGGCACATGAGGATCGACACGTACCTATTTGAGCATGGTTTTCGAAAGTGCCCTCATGAGCATACACTGTATATCAAGTCAAATACTAAAGGTGATATCATAATTATATGCCTTTATGTTGATGACTTAATATTTACAGGAAGTTGTGAAAAGATGTTTACTGAATTCAAGGAGGCCATGACTAGCTAGTTCGTGACAATGGATTTGGGATTGATGTGCTATTTTCTAGGTTTGGAAATGAAGTAGACAAATGATGGCACATTTCTTTCATAGCAAAAATATGCTAATGATATTTTGAAGCGACTCAAGATGAGATTGCTCAAATCAATTCGGACACCCGTAGCAGAACAGTTGGAGCTGAAGAAAGAAGGAATTGGTGAACTAGTAAATCCCACTTATATAAAATGTATTGTTGACAGTTTATATTTTTGGCTTCTACTAGGCTAGATATATATATTGAAGTCGTTTGGACTTCAAGAGGCGGTGATGCATATATATATATATATATATATATATATATATATATATATATATATATATATATATACACACGCAAGAGTTTGTTTAACGAGTCAAGCATAGAGAGTGAGAGAGTTAAGCTTGTAAGGGTGTGGTGTGCTCTTTGTGTAAAGCCCACGCAAAAGACATTTTGAATATTATTCTCTCTTCCTTGTATTTGTTTGCTCTTCCTCCAAAGTTATCAAAAGTTTGTATCCCTTTTGGTTCCAACAGAAAGCGCTAGTTAAATTGCCTTTCGAGCAGGTATCTGGGATCTGGGATTTCGGAGATTGTTTTGAGCATTGTGGAAGTTCTTTTAACCCCACAAGCGTTTGATGACCAGAGCTTTCTGATGGATAGTTCGGAGCTCAGAGCGTGTTCAGATTGCAAATTTTGATTCTGAACAGAAAGCCGCCCAACAAGTAGTTGATCAACTTCATGTGGTCATTGGAGATGTTAGAAGGAAGCTTAGTAATGTCCTTCCACAGCACATATAGTTGGCCAATCTATACAGAAAATGTGAACAAGATTAGGAGTCGGGGCAGAACGAAGCTTAAGCAGTCTGAAGGTCAACTTTTGTTGTCAGTTCTGGCACCAACAGATGCTAAAGGAAATCCACCGGAAGCTCGAAATTTTTCAGGGTCTAATTCAGCTCCATGAAGACACCCTCTCCCAAATCCTCTGCTTGGCCGTCGAAATACTGTTGGCATAATTGGAGGACCATCTGCGCTATCTACACTAGTTTTCTTGGAGAAGCTTGACTTATGGAGCTCCAAGGGCGGGGAAGAAAGTGTCCCTTTCGTGGTCTGCAGCGACCCAGCATTAAACAAAGACCTTGCCCTTTATAGTCCATTCCACTCGCGTGGAAGAAATGTTCGGTCTGAGTTAAATGAAGATGCGGTTGTCGAAAACTTGCGGTGAAAGAGAGCATTTCTCGAGGATGCAGGAGCCGGGTGTGTGGTAATGCCATGTAACTTGTGTCATGTGTGGCACGAGGAGGTATCCAGAGGGTGTGCCTGGCCATTCCTTCACGTGGGCGAATGCATCGCGAGGGAGCTCAAGAGGGCAAATTTGAAGCCACTTGAACCTGGAAGTGATGTACGAATCGGGCTGCTTGCAACCGACGCTGTTTTGATGAGCAGCTTTTATCAGGAGCAGCTTCAGAGGCAGGTATGTCACATTCTTTACACGCCTCTGGTAAAGAATATGTTGGTAAATGGCTTTAAGTAAAAAATTATCTTTGAACAGCATTCAAGAGGAGTGTCTTAGTGTAAATGTAAATGAAAACCGTCACAGAATGCAAATGATTCTCGAAATAAAAAGCTGTACCAGTCCTTTGTCTGCATAATCTCATACGTGATATGATTATGGTAAACAGTCATATCATTAGGCTTATAGTTTCCTTATGGGCACAGCTAATTTTCGCATCAGTCACATATATCTTGTCTTAGTCCTAGGACTCGACACTTATAATTGCATTCTGCTGATCTGGATTCTGGTTCATGTTGAGCTCTGAAGTTGGAAATGTTCAGGTATATAACTGACGAAGGAAAATGTTCTCTCACTTGGGGATATAATTTTGGCTCTTCCGGGTGATTGAATTTCAACTGATTCTATGGAGATTCAAATGATGAATGTATCACCTACTCTTTTCCTATGCTTAATAAGGGCTTCGAAGTCGTGCTGCCCGACAAAGCAACCGTGGACCACATTTACATTCCCGCAATTGAGGCATTGCACGGAAAGGACATCGAAGGGGCGCGAAACCTCTTAAAAATAGCAATCCAACTCCTCCTCGTCAGGGCTGCAAACACCGTGGTCCTCGCTTCCGACGAAATGCAGGGTCTTCTGCCTTGTGATGATCCGCTTCTGAAGAAGTCTATCGACCCCATGGACGCGTTGGCAAGGTCGGCGATAGAATGGGCCACATCTAAATGGAACAAACCTTCATAAGCAAGGTGGAGCTTAATCTTTTGAGGAAACATGTGAAGCCATAGCCTCTCGGTTATAAAATTTGTGCAATGATAGAGGAGTTTCGCTCTTGTAATATGCAAGCTCAATGTCTTCCACAAAAATGTCAAGCAAAGTTAGCAATTAGACACATAAACTGGACAGATGATCAAGCTTTTGATGTATATTCAGTGATAGCTTTAATATATCCATCATTTCCACTGACATAGAGGACAAACATATATTCAGCCCTTGGAAACTATATTCTGCAGCAATAGAACGAAAATTCGTACATAGCGCACCGATAGAACTTTAAAGATAATTTCACGATGTAGCAGTCAGTTAAAAGCCGTAACAAAAAATAATCTCGCAGATTGATTGATTGATATTTCGATGAATGGCGACGGCAACAACTTGACAAGAAAAAATCTCCAGCAAGTGTGAGTCCCTTGAGATGGGAGAACTTTGGCTTGCTCTCAGTATCACATTATGAGCGTGCCCATTTGTGTAATTTAGCAACTATACAGGGTTGAGATTACTGTATGCTGATATATTCGAATTGAATCATTGAGATAATTATTCGTCATGATTTATTCCATGCACTAATTAATATGCAGAACTCTTAGAGCAAAACAAGGCCAAAAATGAACCATTCAACGATTATGACAGCCACAAGAAAAGATCACGATGACATGCAATCAAATGCTTGAATAGCTAGAGCTGATGTGAAGAGCAAGAGACTGCATATCTTATCCTCTTAGGAATCTCCTCTTCATAAGTAAATCGCTGACTTTTTCTGTGCTTCCGTGTCTAATAACTTTCTGACTGGAGATGGATCTGGAGGAAGCACTTTGGTACGGGACAACACCCAACTATCATATAAAGTTGAATATATTTTTCTGTGGATGAGCCAATTTTTGATTAGTTGTTTGAACAATAATCTACTACACTTGAGTGATGATAATAAAAGCTTTTGCAGAATACTAAACACTCAACACTCAGGATAGTATCTTAAACAGAACAAAGTGTGTGATAATGATAAGCTGATCATAGTGAATCAAGACAATCACACTACGATTTATAGTGGTTCGGCTTTTTATCCAAGCCTACGTCCACTCTCGGACTAACAACCTTAATAGCGGCTGGATTCCACTAATGATGAATAGAATAAGTTACAACCGGCTAGTGTTGTTCCTTATAATTGATAGATCACACTATTAGGATATACACACTGCTCTTACACTTGTACATTTGACTATTAGTTGTTCTAGTGCTAAACTAAATACAGAGAGCAATACAAAGCGTTGTTCTAGTGCTAAACTAAATACAGAGAGCAATACAAAGCAAGATCAACTATAGTTTCTATTTGTGATAATGATTGCAGTATTCAATATGGCCAACCTCTTCACAATATCACTGCTCCTTATGTACTGGAGTTCTCAAGGTGTCCATTGGAGATCAGCTAGCCGTTGAGAGTCGTTGGAGGAGAACTATGACGTAATCGACTATGCTCCTGCAGTCGCTTCCTCTGCGAGTTTTAGGTTTCCTTAAGTAGGCCTGCTGCATCTGTCAGAGATTCAGAACTATTAACTGTCAGCTGCATTTCAGATTGTTTTCCTGGTTTTTTTGCTACGGAGTCCAGTCCTGTAATGGCTACTTTCTGAACTATCAATGGTCATCTTTCCAGAGCGTATCTCACTATCATCACACCTACTGCATCACTATCACTATCATACGCACACTATCACCGGTGCTGATTGTTAGTGACCTGGCTGACTATCTTCAATAATGATACCAACTGAGTGACACGAGATGTTGAGATCAATGATTCTCCAATTCTTATCAGTACTAAAGACTATCAAGAACACTATCATGACTGGTCCATAAACTCAGACTATTAGTTTCTCATCTTTGCTAATAAGCTGGATCATTAATAATGTACAACCAATTTCACTATCTGCATTCGTCATGGTAACTGTGAGAACTCAGAGATAGTTTGGTAATCATCAAAATATCATAGGGATGTTTTCCAACAAAAATTTCCTCAGGAACGCCTATATACCAAGATAAGAACATGTGAAAGAGATAGAATTGTGTAATTTCTATATATATTTTTGTATTATGATGAAAAATATATGAGCCTATTTGTAGGCTTTATGAGATGACTATCTAAAGTAACAAGATATTATAATATCAATTATAATCAATTAGGGTTATGCACAATCAAGGGAGATATATGCACAATCTTGAGAGATATAATGAATCAAGAGAAATATCTTAATTATCTCTAACATCTCCCTACACTTAAACTCAATGTGACGTACAAAAAGGTGTCAATTAGAATTTGAAGAAAAGACTAAAAAACGTTGGGTGGATGTGCTTTAGTGAAGACATTAGATCAACCATTAGCAAAAAGCCAGTCTAGTAGGCTACGCAACAACAGGCTGATGTGGCTACTGTGTGTTGTCGTGGCTACATGTGGGCTACGCGACAACAAGCTAATGCCACTGCTGTGTATAGTCATAGCTGCCTTGTAAGCTACGTGACAAGAGGTTGCCATGGTTGCTATGCAAGCACTACGAAACTTGACTACCGAACGAGACGAACAATGTGGGGATCCACATTTAGAGCGATATTAGTAGTTATTGAAAACGAGAATGACACCAAATACAAGCTCAAAATTTCCTCAGATTGCCTAACTCTGATACCAAAATAGGAATATATGCGGATGTGAGAAATGTGTAATTTTTGTATTTTTCTGTGTATTATGAAGAAGAGTACATAAGCCGGGCTTTATGAGATGGCTATATAAGATAACAAGATATTATTATATTGGTTATAATTAATCAGGACATGCACAATTAAGGAAGATATAAACAATTTTGATAGATATGAAGAATTAAGGGAAATATCCTAATTATCTTTAACAGTGTGCATAGTAATTGCGAGTTATATATGATATGTGTTCACTCACATTTCATGCATATTGTTCATTGATAATACGTGTTTTTAGGTCATTAGCTAAAATGTCATTTCGAATATGTAAGAGAATGACTTCAATATCTTTCGATAGTTCATTGAATTCTTATTATAAGAGTGTACTAAGATTATAAAACACAAACACCATCGCTGCTGTATATATTTTTCCTTTTACATGTGAGAAGCGTCGGATTACCACTTGGTCATTATATATGTGCGCGTATAGACATATTAAATTGCTTGGGATATTCAAATACATTGCTTTGTCATTGGGTAAAATAGAAATGGTGCGGCTAAGGAGATCATTTAAATGCAACACCTGATTTTGCATTATAATGCTATATATGTGGCAGTAGAGCGGCAAGTTATACGATTGAAAAAAATTGACAAGAGAGAATGTATTATTCCGTGTTATTGGAGAAACGGTAAGAAAGGTAAGTGGCTATTATAGTATTATTCAACCGAGCTGATATAGAGAAATGCTAGAGCACAGAGAAGCTTGACTTGTGGTAGACTTCACCGGTACAAGAATGCCGGCGACAAGACCGATGAGGCTGCAAGAGACGATAACTCCCCCTGATGACAACATAGAGACCGATGATGACTCACCAGATAGAGCTGCTCTTAGAGTTAACCGGAGAAGATTTGAGACCACGACAAATAGATGATGATGGTGCTACTCTTAAAGACGACTGGTTGTGGTTGCTCTTGAGGATGAAGATCGGTGGACAAAAAGGACTTGGAACGACAAACAATGGTGGTCTAAGTATCAGGGTAGGAAAGATGATGGCAACGATTAGGTTTTTCTTGATGACTCGGATACCATGTAAATATTTTAAGATCTTTAAAAGAGAGGTAGAGAAAATCAATAGAAATTACATCTTGTTTTTTTGTAAAATAACTCGACCTTTTAATGTGTTACAATCAAGGGGTATTTCTATGCAAGCAATATTTATAGAAAATAAAGTGATTCAATCTAACAAGGAAATTAGCTATCTTAATCTAATAAAGAAACTAACTATCCCAATTAATAACAAAATAGAAAAAAATATGTCCTATATATATAATATCTCTAACAAGGTTCTATAATATCCATAAACATATTTCAACACATTTTTTAGTAATATACATCTTTATTATTATTTATGTGTTTTATCAATTGGGGGAGCAGTCCAGGGCTCTTTGAGCACCCGACTAAACCCTATTGACTATGATAATCCCTCAGTCCCACATACACTAAGTAATTATGGGAGAGACACAAGTCTGTGCTCTAGCGGTAATTTTATAATAAACTTGGGCTTTAAATTGAACTTTTGTGTAAAAGATGGTGGACTCAAATTAAGGTCTATATTTGAGAGAGAGAGAGAGAGAGAGAGAGAGAGAGAGAGAGAGAGAGAGAGAGAGAGAGAGAGAGAGAGAGAGAGAGAGAGAGAGAGAGAGAGAGAGAGAGAGAGAGAGAGAGAGAGAGAGAGAGAGAGAGAAGCAAAGCTTGTATTGCGTCTGGTGAAGCCAGCGATTCGCGATGAGAAAGAAGACACAAATTAAAGAAAATATTAGACATTGTGACTTGGGATTTAATTTTTTGTATATAATTTTAGATCATACCTTAGGAAGTTTGAAATATTGTCTTAGATTTTCCTTCTTTTAGTTATATCGTTTTGTAGCTTGATTATGACTTCTTTAGAGTTTCTTAGATAGTCTACATATTGGTTCTATTTCCATTTTAAAAATGGGTTATTTATTCTGGTGAATTAAAAATGAAAAACTTTTTCATGTTACGCTTCATGCCCGCACGTGTCTGTGTGTGTTGCGAGCGTTTGCTCCTGTATGCAAACTGCGATTCGCATCATCACCCGTTTCCACTTCGCCTTTTAACACATTTTCCCTTCATCTTGGTGTGCTAATTTTGCTTCATAAGCTCGAAAATTAGAACTAATTGGCAACGCTAATGCTGTAGGCTGGTAGCAGCTAATCCGAACTCATCTCAGATCGGGTTCCAATGAAAAAAAAAGGGGCGTGCCTCCACATACTTTTATACTTCCTTTTGTCCGCAACATCATTCAATATAGATCAGTATTTTTTTTTTTTTTGATAAGGTGATGAATCTTTGGCAATGGTGCAAAAGATGCCATGCAAATTTTCCGAGCAAAACTCATCAGGCTTATTGGCTAAAGGAGATGCAACAACGCACAGCATGTGAAGTTAATAAGCTTTGAGCATTTTGTATTGCTGTGATGTGCTACGAGACACGAATGGCTGCAAAAAATAAAAGCTGAGGTTTGACTCGACTCACACTTTGCATCTATATGCATACATCCATGCAAACCCTAAAGCAAAGAGAGCATCAGGTTCTTATCTGCATCATCGTCTCTCAGCTCATTTCTCTTTAGGATTTGATGCCTAAAGGTATCATAAAATTATTGCTGCAAAGGCAAGCCCCTCCCCTTTGAACTTTGAAGTGAACTAACCATAGAAATTCTGTGGATCTTTTTAATTTTTTATGGGTCCTTTCCTTTTCATAATTTTCCAGTTTATTGTATTGGCCAACTCTAAAGGTCTAATGGGGGTGGTCCAACTATATCAAGATTTTGTGTTGTATTTACATTTATTATCTTTTTTCTCCTCTTTGGCTCACCAACTTTGGTCTCTATAGTTATGCAGTCAGTGACCCATTTGAGAACAATTCCCTTGGACCACCCATTTCAATGGCCTCTTGACTTGTAGATGTTCCCCGCATCCACACAATGTGTGTTAGTGCGGACGCGCATATGTTGTGTCAGAGAGAGACTCTGAAAATGCATGCATTATGTAAATGAAGCTAACAAAAACCCTTGAGAGAGTAGATACCATTGATTTGTGCCAAAAGGGACATTAAATGACGACTAACACAAAGATACATTTATTTGTTTTCTTTCCTGGGAAAATTAAGGCAAAAATGTGGCTTTTTATGGAGAAATCAAAGGGGGTTCTTGAAGCTTTTCTCCCCTTAAATTGCAGCACCTGAAAAGGAAAGATAATCTGCATTATTGACCGACATTTAAAGGGCAAGTATACCTTATAATCTATAGCGAATTGATAGCCAAAAAAAGAAAAGAGGAACATAAGATGATAGATTCGATTAGCCTTACCTTAGTCCCTTGGTGTCTTGCATTTGTAGCATTCTGTCCTGCTGGCATAGTTGTGCACTCCACATCCATATCTGTGAAACCCAAATCACATTTCTTTAGATAATATTAACTATAGAAATGAATAAAACTTGGATATTAAATGGAAGAAGATCAGTAGAAGTTACATCACATTGTTGGGTAATAGAAAATTCTTGTCCTTCTAATAAATTTCTAAGGGAAGGATGGAATTAAATTCCAAAAATATTTTGCTATGGCTCATGAGCTACAGATGAAAATGAACTTAATTAACGCAACAGCGCTAGAGAGCGTTGGACTCACCTATTGCAAATCCAGTCGCCGGTTTTCCACCCTGGAGGAACGCCTGTCTCTGGTCTGTATCCTCCGCCACAACTTCCGACAAAATCATTCTTGGGCGCACCGCACCTATAACAATTCGATCGGCTTGCGTAGTTGTGAGATCCACAGTTCATTGCATTGCAATACCAGTCTCCGGCCAAGACTTCCGTTTGGTTGTACATGAGGTATGTTGAGACGTCGGGACCTCCGAACTTGGGATAACCGCATCGTTGGCACGCCTCCCGCTTCTTGAAGTTCTGGTGCTGGCAAGCGCCACACAACCAGTCTCCTCCGGACCAGCTCATTCTCTGTCTTCATTGCGAAACAGGAAACAAATTCAACTTCAGCAACTTGATTTTATGAGCTACAATAGAAACTAAGATAATGATGAAATGAACATTAATGTTTTTGGAGTTTTTTTGTCCTATTAATAAAAGCTAGGAATTAAGTGACTCAGACTATCTCCAATTTTATAAAATATGTTTACTGCTGATGAGAAAACATGCTGAAACTGCATTTTCTTGCAGACTAGCCTCTTTATTTCCTAGATAAGGTCATATTCCTGATCATCCTGATGTTCTTGTCTTCTATTCTATATGGGTAACTACTGTTTATTTCCAAACCCACAACAGTTGTTTCCTAACATGGAAGCTAAAGCTAGTATATGATGAGTTGTTTGTAATATATTCCTAAGGTCTAGAAATGACTCCGAAACTCAAACTTGAAACAATGTGGAACAAAAGTAATTGCAGGATAGTGAAGCTAACCTTGACGGAAATTGCAGAGTCTTGGAGCGAGGAACAACCAAAGAACAGCAAAATACTGCTTATGTTCTGCTGTGTCTGAGTATAAGTGATAGCCAAATATGGTTGGTGGTTTTGAAGTCTGGGTTTGAGGACCCAATATATACACTTTGCGATTGGCCTCAAGTGGGCCCCCCTGTATTTCTTTTTGGCCTTCCTTTTTTCCAATGTCTGGATTTCTTCTATGGTTCCCTAAAGATGATAGGATTCCAAAAGTAGCAAAAAAAAAAAGGAAAAACTTCTGCAGCATATAGATAAAACCTTCTCTTGACTCCTAATGTTCCTTTCATTGTTCTTGGGGAAGGTTGGTTTCATCTCTAAGCTAAGTTCATACATGATGCATGAAAAAATTCTTATCCCAACTGAAGTTCCATCCATGCCCTTTCTTTTTACATGATTCCCTCATGCATTAGGCAAAGAGTATGATCCTATAGAACATTGCACTTTACATACACCCTCTGTTAAAAATTGGACAATCGCATTCGCTCTTGACAAGACGCATCAAAGAAAATCCACCCTAGAGGCGATCGATGGTGGTGGTCGATGGAGGCGTGACATTGACACCCGTGCCGAGGCTCATGCCATAGGGTTAGCAGATAAAGAGAAATATGCGAGATTTTGTTCAATATGATCAATCATGAGGTCATTTGATAAGTGGCAAAATATAATTGGAACACAGATGGGCCAAAGCAGAATTGGGTGGTCCCAACTCTTTGCCCATGCATAAAATCAAGCTATTAGAGCGCATTTCGTCTTACTTGTCATGTTGCAATAAGTTTGAGAGAGCAAAACTTCGAAAGAAAATATCTCATCACTCAGGCATCTTTTACGGGCGATCTTGTTTTCTATTTTGCATAATTTTTCGAGAGGAACCTCCTGAGAGCATCAAGTGAAGACATTATTCCCTGCTTCCGTTATCCAGTTTCCAGCAAGGTGTTATGAGGGGACGATGTTATTTACCCAAGTTGGGCGGACAAAGAATATTGATTTGTTACTTTTCCCCCTCTTTTTTGCCTTTCGTTTCTGTTTTTTGCCTCTATTTATCTCTCATCGACATTAACATTGGGCCCAAGGTGTCGAAAGGACAAAGATGGATGTTCACATGCTTAGGTCTTACACAGAAATTCTTCCCATGTAACTTCATCATCATGAACGAGGGTGAATTCCATCCTCAAAGTTTTTGAGATCATGGCAAGTTACCCCCGACATTTCAATTTTTACGATTTGCCCCCTACCTTTTTGAAATTGGTGAACATGTTTCCGCTAGCGTTGACTCCAGCTGATTTTTGGTCACACATTTTACCAAGAGACTACATGTAATTAGCTATGAAAGGCAAATTGAGGAAATGTCTTCTGTATAATGTAGGGAATACTCAAAATTATATTTCAAAACTATTTGTCAATTGACATTTGGTGTCAAGTTCTCATCGGAACTTTAGTCAAATGCTCTCACATACAGTATATTTCTGAGTAATTCTTCTACTTTTTTATATGTACACACGTATATGACAAATTTATCCTCATTAATCATTCGTTTGTCACGTGGTCAAAGCTCCAAGAAATATTAGTTCAAAGTCAACACCAGGGTACACTTGGCAACCGATTTCTAAAATTTAGGGGGCGAATTGCAAAATTGAAACGTCTCGGTGCAGTCTACAAAAACCCTAGAAACTCGAGGGGCAACTTGTAATTTGCCCTCATCAAGAGCAACACATCAACTTGATGTGCAGATATACCTTCCCTGGGTGAGTTCTTGAGGGGGGCGTGTCTTCATTTTTGTGGTGGGTCAGGTTGAAAAGGTTTGAACAGGTGAAATTTCACACAACTTTGGGGAGGGAGGGGGGGAATAAATTCCTCATAATGCACATCCATTGCCAAATTCTTTTCGTCCATCTTTCAATAGCTTTTTCAGCAATAATTCAAATTCCATGCTCAGATTCATATCCAGGATGGGCAATATCTCCCTCTCTTTTTTTACTTGCCGTCATTGCAAACATTTGCATCTGCATATATGTGAGCATATTTATGATTATGAATATAATAAACTGCGATTATTAGGATTGGTGATGTGGACTGTCTTGGTCTCTGAAAGGCTGACAAGTGTAAAAATCTTTGGGGGGAAGTGGAGAGGTGCCACACCTTAAAATTCCCTAGGGGCCCACCAGCTTGTGCCACGTGTAGAAACAAGATTACGAGTGTCGTTTCATGGAGAGAAAAATCAAACAAAAGTCGAGGGTTTGACCAGCAAATCCAAAGTCCAATCTTTTCTTATTCTTTTCGAAAAAGAAAAGAAAAAGAAAAACTGTAAGAAGCGATTTTTTATGCTGAAAGAGAATGCGGCGAACTGACGCGGAGCATATGGCACTCATTGAAGCTAGCACCCAATCTGACTTTTGGAGTAACCATTGTTAGACCAATTTTGATATATTGTGAAGTAAAAGTTGAATTGACGCAAGTGATTATAGTTTATTATTAGCTAGGGGTGATAATCCTCTGATCAACTTGACCTGGCAAGATGCTAATTATGGGCTTGGAATGCTGCATGGCAAATTATCCACTGTGCGTCGAAACATGAATGGTTTTGGTAAGTAGCAATTGACAACCCAATGAATGCTGTATACTAAGATTACGACAATCGCCCATAAAGATAGACTAGATTAGATGAGTGAGGAGCGATCTCCTGTTTATATCGAGGTTATTATAAGGTGCCCCAATAAATTTCAAACCGTTTATTCCTATGAAGATTATATGCTGGGGTGTATCATGATGTCATGTACGGTAACTAGGGACCCATTAAATATAGTTACATAAAAGCAAAGTTGGTATATGTCATTTAGCGTTTGGCGTGCATTGAATATGTTGACCAAATCGACAAGATCCTCCTATTTTGATAGGAGAAGATTATAGGATATTCTCCTAATTTGGTGTTCTTTCCTTGTTCAATTGTTACTTTGCATATTCCCTGTAATTCTGGAAACAATTATGAACCTCTATCAATAAAAAGGCAGTTCCTTTCTCAAAGAATTCGTAACAAAACTTTGAGAGAGGATTTCCGAGGACGTAGGCTTACTTAGCCGAACCTCGTTAAATTGCGTTTGCGTTCTTTGTCTATAAATTTATCAGAATATGACTCATCACCTCCTTGTGAGAGTTGGATGACAAGTTGTAATTTTCTACTTTGATGGTGTCTTTGCAATGTTTTAATATAGATTTAATTAGGGTCCACGATTGCTGACGTGGCGAATTCAATCAAAGTCCACACAAGCGCATAGAAAGAGAAGATGCTGGGTGTTTTGACTAGGGTTTGATAAGGTGGAATCTCGTTGATCATTTTCATATTTTCCAGCCAAACATAGTGAATATTCCTCGTATAAAACCTCAGACACAAGCCCACCTTTATTCTCTACATGTGTGACCGTTCGCAAAAGAGATACAAGCTCTCCCACATCTCTCCTCAATTATACACCAAGAATCCACATCTCAAAAAACTTGAAGAAAATGACCATTGCTTTTGAATATTCCTCCTTTTACCCTTCGCGATCGCGAGAAATTTCATTTGAGCACCCGCCTAGGAACCTCAAATCATTCGCGATTTCTGCAGGCTTGATGTCTCAACAGGGATTGAAGGCGCCAGAAACCTTAAGTGTTGAGCGTGAGAACTTTTGTGACAAGAGCAATTCACGTTCTTATGAGTCCCACGATTTGATTATTCCGAAAGCTTTTGGTTTCCATTGGCAGCTGAGCTTTCATTTGGTGGCATATTCCCCCGGACATAGTTTCTTCTTTTCCTATGTGTATTTCTCTCATTAATGTGGAATACCCTCTTCACCTTGAAAGCAATAGAGGAATTAATTCTAAGTTCCATGCATCTGGCCAACTTCTTGTCCGTGGTTGAACTAAAATGTCAACCAATCAGCCAAAGCCCAAAAAGAAAAAAAAGGAGAGAGAGAGAGAGAGAGAGAGAGAGAGAGAGAGAGAGAGAGAGAGAGAGAGAGAGAGAGAGAGAGAGAGAGAGAGAGAGAGTTGGCCAACATAGTTGCTTTTAGTTTGTAATTTTTAATGTTAAGATGCAAACACAGGGCAACTTTGTGAGCTCTCTGGATGGTGGGTTTAGATATACCACCACAAGTTCGGAATTTTAGGAGCTCTTTCGACAATGGATGTTAGAAAACAGAACCTTTCCTTCTTCAAGATTTTTTATTCAAAAGAGTTTTGATCAACCGAGGATTGGCAAACAACAAATATTTCATAGGAAACCACAGAAACGTTATGGAGTTCTTTTGATCGAACTCCTAAAAAGAGTACCGACTTGTTACATAGCATTAATGTATCGTTCAGAACGTGTGTCAAGCTTACAACTGGGAAAATGTCAGCATTCTCTTACGACCAACCACACTCGATATCACCATCCCAAGTCATCGCTCTACTTAGACTTGGTAGCACCTGCATGGCACATGCTATGCAGTGAACAACAAAACGATTTGTACTCTGATTATCACCTGGTCAAGGTCTCTTAGAAGGAGCACTTCATTAAGTTCTGTCATTTGGAGGAGTGTCTCGGTTCTGGAACTTACAGAATTTTCGATATTTTATGTTGTTCCAGAGTTTCCTTATTCTTTTCGCAGTTGCTACCGTCTTCTATCGACACAGATGCATGACGATGCAATCCTTAAAAAGGACCTCGTAGTCGTGTCACTTCATTGGAGAGCGAATAATTAGTGTTTTGTGTGCGTGCGTGGGTGCTTGCTTACCTCATGTAGCATGAGTCACACTTGGGGGAGACACACTCACATTACATACAGTACAAAAACCAACATATATTATCCGTACGTCTACTAAAATATACAGATGGTCATACATACTCAAATATCACGAATATACACTGAAATGAGTAAGTTCAAATGTGTAGTTCATTACTTTTAATTTTCTCTCTTGGTTTTGATGACGAGGAACCAGGACGAAGCCTAGACTTTTTATCAGTGGGCTCAGTTAAATGGAGAAAAATTATCTTTAAATTGATGTGATTTTGTACCATAAGTGATAACATAACCTATATACACTACCGAGTAATGAGGAACATACTCATTCTTTTTGCATACCACATTCCATTATTTTCAGAGTAGTGTAGCGTGTGCTAAAATTTCACTTTGATATTGAGCGCTAGATTCTGTGCGTTAGGGCCCTTTGCATTTTTATCAAAAATTCAGAAAATGAACACAAAAGAAAAAACAAGCACGTTCATCAGTTGATTTTACATATTAATGTCATATTAGTATCATTTACTGAACACTCGCATACAATGTTGGACATGAAGTTGGATTCAGCAAAAAATACTGGTGCGATATTCAAGATTGAGAAACTTATGCCTCACGAAGCTATTTCGGAGGATTCTGTATTTGGAGGAAGCTACATGAATTCTTGAAGGGGATTGAGAAGGGAAAGTGTGCTGCTGTCCAAAATGTCCTAAACCAATTGTATGGTGGCCAATTAGGTCTTAAACCTTGCAATTGTGTCAATTTAGTCCTAAACTTTTTGACGAATTATCAATATAATCCTAAACTTTTTAATGGTATCAATTTAGTTTGAAGATTTGCCAATACAGATCTTTTGGAGATTTGTCAATTTAGTCCCAAAACCTATTTTTTGGATATTTGCCGTGAAAGACTGCATCAGCAAATCGTCAAAAGGTTTATGATTAAATTAGTCTCCATACAATAATTTTAGGACTTTTTAAACAATTTTCCCCTATATACGTTGGTGGCCAATGCATGTAATTAGTTAAATTTTTTTTATTATGAATTGATATTCCAATCATTGAATTGTTGCCGAATCTTGGCGTTTCTCACCCTTTCCTCCGCCTTTTATCTGATTTCCTTCCCTTTTTTGTTACCCCATTTTTTCTCCCCTTTCTGTGATTCTCAATCATGTTTTGCCGCCCGCTTCCGTCCTGCATCAGTTTGCTCCTTCTTGCTATCCTATTTTCCTACCCTTTCTACGATTCCAAACCTATCTCCTCCAACTATCGCCATACACTTTTCGCTCTGCATGGAAAATGATACTGTCCAGTCACGGGGCCCGAGATTTCGGCTAAGATTAGAATGTCCGATCTCAATTATGACCATAATTAATCAGCCTTTAGTCCTCAGCCAGTGATCTTTCAACTCGACATAGCAAAAACATAGTACTAGGAATCCGGTTCTCCACGAGCAGAATTCGCTTCAAACCTTCCCCAGTTATGATAAAATTCATCAGTGTTTCGTATGGGAGGATAAAAAAAGAACCCCAAAAAAGAATAAAAAGAACAGAAAAGAAATCGAGTTGGGTCCTACCAGATTTTCGTGACCAATGGAGTAAGGTCTGGAGAAACATTATTTTACTGGTCCTCTACCATATTGCACCAGATAGGACCTCCGTTGGATATGTATTCAAGGTCACGAAGAAGAGAGGAATAATAGGAAATTGACCCATAATTAATAAAACAACACATCAATGGTTGCTTTTGTAACATTCCAACATGTGGCTTGAAATTTAAAAGTGCGAGGGAAGCAGCCAGAATGAATCTTACACTTGATCTGTTCATGGGAATATAGTTTTGGGTTGAGGGAGTCGCGCTCTATGAAAAAGAAATGTTATGTTGTGACACCTTCGTTCCTATTGAAATTGATTTGTTTTCCATTGCTTTCACTATTAATATTGTTCTTAGCGTGCGGTTACGTCTACATCCTGAGTCTCCCATGTAAAGCGGGTTTACACTCTAGTAAAATTATGTGAAATAAGGGTGCTTAGTATAAAATTTAAGACCGTTTTAAAACGACATTTCTTTTTGGACAAACAATCGAATAGATGGGAGTATTATGAATATAGGAAATGAAGTCATGAATAAGAGTCAGATGAAATTTTAGACATTATAGCAAAGATGTACTGAGATGGTGATTATTATAAGGGAAGAAAATAAAAAAACATGTCTTACCTTTTACCCCATGATCCCTTACATGCCTCTAGATCAGCGGTGACAGTAGTCCCTGTCGCTTCTAGATCAATTATGGCAGAGTTACCGCACGAGTCTAGACAACTCCAGTCACCGCTGCTCACCTCGGCAGCTTCCAGCAGCCCTGTCATTCCCAGATTTCTCTTGTTGCCGTGTATGGTTCTTGCTTTGCAGGTTTTTCCCAACGTCAAGTAGCAACGCTGCAACATCCTTGTGACATCTGGAATTTTCTATATTTAGGATGATTTTTCAAGACCGTAGTCACACAGAGTGCAATGCTTTAAGATTAAAGCGATATATGTCGAAATGTACGATGATTCCATAGAGTGACAGAAATTGATTTACCATCATATTAGTTGCAGAAAGGGACCGATGCTCTGAATTACATATTTTATGATTTTTCAGTTTTAAATTTACTCATTTAAGATTTTCCTAGTGTTCGATATCTTTCAATGATAATTTGAGTTGGTTCAAAATATTTTTCTAATTCACTGATGTTTCGAACGGACACTGATTTCTTTATTTACATACTAATTTACTAGATATCTTGGTGACTTAACAAAATTTATACTTTGGAAACCATGTACTCGAGCCCATTTGTCACTCTTTAATTTGTGCCACCTCTCTTCTTTCTCCACCAATTATTTTAATACACATGTCCTTAGTGACATTGAACTTAGCTTAGCCTTGGTATGATGCATTACATCACCTATTTATAGCCAGTTAATGCTCTTGATGACTCAATCATTTTACTTGGCCAAGAAGCTCTCTCACAAAAAATTTCCAATTAGCTACTCTTATTAGGCCACTCGTATCTTTGAATTGAAACACCATTCCTCTCTTTACACATAATGATTTTAATTCAAAGTCATGATTACTTTTAACCTTGGTCTTCTAGGTTCATTCCCCTTGGCTGAATATTTGAATAGAACCATTTGATCATGCCACTTGCAACTTTCTAACTTGACCGCATCTCTTGCACTTTCACCCAGCATTTTTTTTAACTTCAAGTAACCATCTTTTTAACCTTGGCTAATTATTTCTCTCTCTTAATAACTTTTGAGTATTCTTCTAAGTTCATTTGCCTTGGCTGGCTATATAATCATATCTTTTTTAGGTCTTCAAGCTTCAAAGTGGGAGTTCCTATCTCACTAACTTTCAATTTCCAACTTTCTTCATCTACTTTCGTTTTCAAATCTTGCAAGTAAAAGTGAAGGTCACACCCACGTGTTATTAAAGCTTCTATCTCAATCTTTTAGGTGTTAACGAGGTGAATTTTTTATTTCTCTACCTTTTTATCAATGGGTTTTGTTGTTTTAAAGACAAGAATTGTTAATTATTTGTTTTGTTTATTTTACTTGAAGGTAACTAAAGCTTTGAGTTGCTCAAGTCTTTATTTATGGTAAGTGAAAACTCTAGGGGCTAAGTTAGATTGATATACTTAGTACTCTTGACTTGGTTGGTTGATGTTTGATAATTTAGTAAATTTGATGTTAAGTGTGAGTAAGCCTTTTTTTTTTTTGGTGTAAATGTAAGTAGTATGTATAAGATGACGTACAGAAGCTTAGGGGCATTCCCCAGCATTACAAATAGAACTAAGATTACAAAAAAATGGAGTGGGGGAGTCTCCATATAGTAGCCAAAGTTTCATTTGTTCGGGACGGTCTAAAAGATTTATAGTGCAAAGCTCGCCCTCTAACAAGTTTGCGAACTTTAGCTAAAATGATAAGGGCGTCATTTGACTTTTGTTGGAAGCGTCTACGATTACGCTCCATCCAAATGCAGTATATGATAGCTAGGAAAGATACCTTCAGAAGTCTCGCCGCCAAGTCCTTACCTTTTGTAGCATTGATCATCCATTTAAGTTCATCATTCCATCCTTCTACAGGGTGTCGAATTCCGTATTGTGCAAGAATAGTGCGCGCCGGTCCGTGTGCACTTTGGAAGAATGAGATGGTCTCTGCTTTCCAGACCAGACATACAAAAATTGCAATGAATAGCTACTTCAGGCTTCCAACGTGATATGATTTCTGCTGTTTGTAGTCTAAAGTGTGAGTAAGCCTTAATGATGATGTGTTGAGATATTGTGATGATTTGACTTGTTTTGAGAAGTTCTTACATACCTAAATAGTGTTTGATTGATTTTTGTGAGGTGTGGTAGCATGTGGAATGCAAAAATGTGAAAGTGACGAAACTGGACTTGAAAATGTTATTTTTGTAAATTTTGACACATTTGCCGTTGGTATTCACCGCTTATGCTCACCACTAATATCCACTTACGGAGTATAAACACTTACCGCTCATATCCACTTGCCAAGTATAATCATTTGCCGAGTATATCCACATGCTGAGTATAACCACATATCATAATCTACCTACTGAGTATAACCACACATCGCATATATCCACTTGCTGAGTATGACTATTGCCTGCTTATATCCACTTGCCGAGTATAATTACTTGCTAAGTATGTCCACTCACCGCTTATATCCAATTGTTCATTATAAAGATTTATAGTTTCTAACCCGATTGCTTGACCAAACCCTCTTATTACATTGATGATGGTATGATGAGAAGAAATGAAGGTTATGTATGTTGTGGTGCACGTAATTATTTATTTATCATTTCTTGCATGCGTAATGAAAAGATGTAAGCATGTCATTATTTTACCGCATATTTGATTATGTTTTTTGGTCAAATCATATTGTGATTATTGAAGGGGAAGGATAATTGTATTTCGAGTATGATTTGCATGAAAAGATGTGTACCAAAAGTTGACGTTGAAAATGAGTGTTGAATTCGTCATTGAAGTAAGGGAGATCACGTGATATTAATGTTGTTATGTGCATGCTATTATGTGACTAAATTTGGAAAGTAATATGTTATATAATTCTGTCGCCCATATATTAGTGGTGATGGTGCCTTGTGTGTCCAGATGCTCTGAGTGTATTCCCGATGCCTTAGAAGTCGAGATTACCCATAAGTTGAGATGCTCAGTGAGTGTTTAGGATGCCTCGGAGTTGAGATGCCTTGTGTGTCGGGATGTTCCGGGAGTGTTCGGAAGGAGAAATAATGAATATGATGCATGTTCATGTGTATGCATATATTCACACGTTGTCTAATTAATGGTAGATATGCATCATACTATGTTATCCCATCCGTTTGCTTTGGAATGAATAATTTTATGCAATGTTGTCAATGGGTTCCGTTGATATATCCTAATAACAAAGATAATACATTTACTCATGAACTCGCCATACATAGTTATTTTGTATTACTTTGAACTTACATTGTTTTACACCAGGTTGAGTGGTAAGGTGATCTCATATCTTAGACTTAGAGATTTCATTTACTGAGCTTCAACTCACCCTTTAATTTTTTAGATTTGTAGTATGGATCCACCTCCTGCGCCACGTTTTGGAGTACCCTTATATATAGAATGAGAATATCAGGATATACTTGTACCCGGATCCGAGATGGTGTATGTTAAATGTAGTTCCACCGTTTGGGTTGATGTATGATTACTTAAGCGTCTCCCCCATCGTTTCATTGTGTGGTATGTTGATGTAGATGTAGATGGTGAGATGCTTTGATTTTTTAGAGGGTTAGATGGTCCCCCTGGACATAATAAGGGAGGAGATGAGATGATGACAAAGGCCATCAACCCACGAGCCAGTATTATAATGTATGGCTTGCTTTTGGGCTAGTAAGGGTGTAGTGGTGCTAGTTAACCCAACTCTTTTATCAGGAATTATGTAATGTATTATATTTTTTTTATTACTATGTGCAAATGGTAACTAGTAGTGTTAATATAAAGAAGCATAGGTACATTAATTAAACTCGTGCAAATTATTGTATGGGATGGCATGAAAATTTTGTTATGCTTCCGCATGCTATTACTAATTAAAAGATATAATTAGAAAGGACACGTGTCACGTGTGATGCTTTGGGGCGTCACAAACCTCGCCAATTCCGGATTAGCACTGCACCAGTCGAGCATCTTTGACACTACCAGACCCGCCGTTGCTATCCTTAAAGCCCCGATGGTGTCTCTAACCATCCCGATGAGCTCCACAACATCCCGGTGTCTTTGTGAGCATCCCTACAAGTCCATAGCCTCGCTTGTCGCCAAGCCTCCTCCCTGTCGGTCTCATTTGAGTCAATAAATAATTTAGGCAATTTCCTAAAATGATTTGAATAATTGATTGCCTAAATTAGAATTATTTGATTCTAACTTGATTTGGTGTGAAGTTTTGGGCATTTCCCGAATAAGCACTTCCCTCATTTTGAGTCGTTACATATATATGTCTAATAATTTCAAATTTGATCTTTGAGACAAAAGATTGGACCCTCAATTAAATTGTTTCCTTATGCAGGCATGGTGATATTTAACGCAATCAATCATGTAGGATTTAGATATTACTTGTTATTTTTTTTTTGGTAAAGAGATATTACTTGTTATTAATTTGGGAAACATCCATAAAACAAAAATATATAAAAAAATGCATTGCACTTAAGTTTCCTAATTTAGATTATAACTTAATATAAATAATTTCCTAGTTTAAATTAGGTCATCATGTAAATTAGGTTGTTTCCTTTTTTAACTAAGCCAAAAAAAAATAATAAAAATATTGCATGCATATCTCATATAGAATAAATCAGTCAATATATATGTCACATATTATAACATATTTAGAAATCATGTCTAAGTCATACATCGCATCACTAGGTAATCATTCTTGAATTACGTCACTTAGGTCATGTTTAGGTGTCCTAAAGTTTGGTCTTTTATTTATTAAAAGAAAACTTAAGAAAAATAATCAACCTCTCACGTAGTTTAAATAATATAATTAGTTTATAATTGATCCTATTCATGTCATTAGAATTGCATATAGGTTGCATTCAATTTAATATAACATAGTTTGCATGTCATGTTAGATATTCTTTTGCCCGTCATTAGAATTAGATTATAAATAAATTGTATTCAAATAGTCCATGTCACATGTCATTAGTTTGATAGTTCATGAATGATAAGTTATAACTCATATAGTTATAAAATTTAAATTTAGCCATGTTTGTTTTAAAAAGAAGAATAAAAAAATTGTTAGAGTAGGAGTCATGTTAATAATTAGTTCATGCATCATGTTATTCACATTGTTAGTATGTTTATGGGAACCCCGTTTTAATGAGACTTTGATTTGGCATACTTAACCCATTGAGGTTTTATATTTTATTGCACCTTATTATTTGTATTTATGGCATGGTTACGTACCCGCATGATCATTCATCGCATGCTAGTGATTTAGCATTAAAATTGACCAATACCTGTTAATTTTTTTTTGAAATAAAGAGAAAAGATATCGAAAATGCGTTAGATTATCCAGCGTAATCAAATCCCTATATCCATGAAATTTCGAGTTAGCGGAAGTAAAATGTTCGCCCATATTTTGCTTGGGTTATAATCAACCCATAATAGATTAGTGACGTCTCTTAAATGAATTGAATTGCATGTTTAATTGATTAAATTAAAACCCTAAAAGTTGCGATTGGTATGGGTTTGGGAGAGTCCACGCTAAGTATTTGTTTAATTCATTAGCTTTTCATTGGTGGTTCACCTTTGGGAAGATCACAACAGCTTGGTGGCTCTACTAGGGAATTGAGTTAAAACTTGTGGTGGACTTAGGCCTTGAGCTTCTCTTTTCAAAAACATTTCTTTTGGCAGTGTGGCAACAAGGTACGCCACTAACATTAGGTGGTCAATGGTCATGCAGATTAGAGTTATAAGGGATAGAGTGTTTGCTAACCTTTGTTTTGCAAAGTGTGTTGAAAATGATTGTTTTAATTTGATATTGAAGTAGTGATTACATCATAAATTGCCTTGCATGTTTTTAAAGTTTTAGTACTACACTTCTACGCACACCCTTCGTAACCTTCTCACAAGCGAACCACTAGGGGAAGGCTAATCGATTACTAAGTATAGTACTTAGCACGGACTCTCTCAAGCCCTCCCAATTGTAACTTGTTACTCAATTCGACATGTAATTACTTTTACCTTTTGGAGTTGCCACTAGTCGGTTATGGATCGATTATACATTCAAGTAAAATGTGGGAGCGCATGTTACTTATGCGAATCAGAGATTTAATGGATTCGGGTACTTAGATATGCTATATTAACCTAACACCAATTCGGTATCTTTTTTTCATTATTTAAAAAATGTTTGCCACTAACATACGAGGGGGATCATGCAGGTGCACTATCATAAATAGACAGCAGAGAATTTTTAAAGAACTCGAATGTGCTAAGCAAGCAAAGTTAAGCAAATCGCTATCCATCATCATAAGGTTTCTAAAAACTATTAATTTGGAAGGTATGCAGACATAATGCACAAATGGTGTCCATGATTGTGCATGAGTTGATAACAAACTAATATGCAATCTATTCTAATTTTTTTTATTGTTCTATTAACATGCAGGACTTAGGAAAGTGCACGATTTTCTTTTTTATGGATATGGTGATGAATCTTTGTTAATGGTGCAAAAGATGCCATGCAAATTTTTCTAGCAAAAATCATCTGGCTTACTGGCCAAAGAAGGTGCCACCACACGTAGCATACGAAGTTAATAAGCTTTGGACATTTTTATTGCTGCGATGTGCTAAGAGACTTGAATGACTGCAAGAGATAAAAGCTGAGGTTTGACTCGGCTCGCACTTTGAACTTCTGTGGTGTGCATTGGGCATTGGATCTATTTGCATACATCCATGCAAACCCCAAAGCAAAGAGAACATCAGGTTCTGATCTGCATCGTCCTCTCTCAGCTCATTTCTCTTTAGAATTTGATGCCTAAAGGTATTATAAAATTATTACTGCAAAGGCAAGCCCCTCCCCTTGAACTTTGAAGTGAACTACCCAGAGAAATTCTGTGAATCGTTTTTATTTTTGTTGGATCGTTTCCTTTCAATAATTTTCCAGTTCCTTGTGTTGGCTTACTCTAAAGGTCTAATGGGGTGGTCCAACTATATCAAGATTTTGCGTTGTATTTGCATTTGTTATTTTCTTTTTCCTCTTTGGCTCACCAACTTTGCTCTCTATAGTTGTGCATTCTATGATCCATCTGAGAACGATTCCCTTGGACCACCCATTTCAATGGCCTCTTGACTTACAGATGTTCCCCTCATCCACACAATGTGTGTTAGTGCGGGCGCGCATATGTTGTGTCAGAGAGAGAGATTCTGAAAATGCATGCATTATGTAAATGAAGCTAAGAAAAACCCTTGAGGGAGTAGACAGCATTGATTTGTGCCAAAAGGGACATTAAATGACTACTAACACAACGATACATTTATTTGTTATCTTTCCGCAGAAAATTAAAGCAAAAATGTGGCATTTTGTGGAGAAGTCAAAGGGGGTTCTTGAAGCTTTTCTCCCCTTAAGTTGCACCACCTGAAAAGAAAAGATAATCTGCATTATTGAACAACATAAAAAGTGCAAGTATACTTTATAATCTATAGCTAATTGATAGCAACAGAAGAAAGGGTGAACATAAGATAATAGATTCGGTTGGCCTTACCATAGTACCTTGGTGTCTTGCATTTGAAGCATTCTGTCCTGCTGGCATAGTTGTGCACTCCACATCCATATCTGTGAAACCCAAATCACATTTCTTTAGATAGTATTAACTGTAGAAATGAATAAAACTTGGATATTAAGTGGAAGAAGATCAGTAGAAGTTACATCACATTGTTGGGTAATAGAAAATTCATGTCCTTCTAACAAATTTCTTAAGGAAGGATGGAATTAAATTCCTAAAATAATTTGCTACGGCTCATGAGCTACAGATGAGAATGAACTTAATTAACGCAACTGCACTAGAGAGCGTCGGACCCACCTATCGCAAATCCAGTCACCGGCTTTCCACCCCGGAGGAACGCCTGTCTCTGGTCTGTATCCTCCACTACAACTGCCGACGTAATCAGTCTTGAGCGCACCACACCTGTAACAATTCGATCGGCTCGCATAGTTGTGAGCTCCACAGCTCATTGCATTGCAATGCCAGTCTCCGGCCAAGACTTCTGTTCGATTGTACAGCAGGTACGTTGAGACGTCGGGGCCTCCGAACTTGGGATAACTACATCGTTGGCATGCCTCCCGCTTCTTGAAGTTCTGGTGCTGGCAAGCACCGCACAACCAGTCTCCTCCGGACCAGCTCATTCTCTGTCTTCATTGCGAAATAGGAAACAAATTCAGCTTCAGCAACTTGATTTTATGAGCTACAATAGAAACTAATAAGATATTGATGAAATGAACATTGATATTTGTGTGAGTTTTTTTGTCCTTTTCTATCAGTAAAGGCTAGGAATCAAGTGACTCAGACTATCTCCAATTTTATTAAATATGTATATTGCTGATGAGAAAACATGCTGAAACTGCATTTTGTTCCAGACTAGTGTCTTTGTTTTCTAGATAAGGTCATATTGTTGATCATCCTGATGTTCTTGTCTTCTATTCTATATGGGTAACTACTGTTTATTTCCAAACCCACAACGGCTGTTTCCTAACATGGAAGCTAAAGCTATTATATGATGAGTTGTTTGTAATATATTTCTAAGACCTAGAAATGACTCCAAAACTCAAACTTGAAACAATGTCGAAGAAAAGTAATAACAGTATAGTGGAGCTAACCTTGATGGAAATTGCAGAGTCTTGGAGCTAGAAACCAACAAAGAACAGCAATATACTGCTTATGTTCTGCTGTGTCTGAGTACAAGAGAGAGCCAAATGCGGTTGGTGGTTTTGAAGTCTGGGTTTGGGGACCCTATATATACACTTTGTGATTGGCCTCGTGTGGGTTCCCTGTGTTTCTTTTTGGCCTTTTTTTTTTCCAATGTCTGATTTCTTCTCAGATGATTCCCAAAGATGATAGATTTTCAAAAGTAGCAAAAAATAAAAAAAAAATTCTGAAACGTCTAGATAAAACGTTCTCTTAACTCCTAATGTTCCTTTCATTGTTCTTGGGGAAGGTTGGTTTCATCTCTAAGCTGAGTGCAGGCATGCATGCACGACACATTCTTTTTTTTTTGTTTGAAATGTAAGTATCATTTATAAGATGACATATAGGAGCTTAGGGGCATTTCCTGGCATTACAAAGATAAGTAAGAACGTGAGAAAATGGAGTGAGGAAGTCTTCATATAGTAGCCAATATTACATTTGTCTGGGAAGGTCTAGAATATTTATAATTCAAAGCTCGCCTTCTGACAAGTTTATGAACTTTAGCCACAATGATGGAGACATCATTTGACTTGTTTTGGAAACGTCTGTGATTACGTTCCATCCAAATGCAATATATAGTTGCTAAGAAAGATACCTTGAAAGCCTCACCACCTAGTCTTTGCCTTTGATTACCTTGATCATTCATTGAAGTTCATCATTCCATCCTCCTAAAGAACGATGGATTCCATACTGTGCGAGGATAATACGCCATATGCTTCCGGTTCACGTGCACTGAAAGAATAGATTATCTCGATTTTCCAAACCAGCCAAATAGAAATTACAATGTCTTGATACTGTAGGCATCCAACGTGATACGATCTCCGCTGTTGGTAGTCCATCTCTACAAACTAGCCTACCGATTAAATTGTGTTTGCTGATCCCGCCTATCCAAATCAGTTGATACCATTCAATAGCCTGCGTGACACATTCTTATCCCAAGTGAAATTCCACCCATGCCCTTTCATTGATTCCCTCATGCATTAGGCAGAGTTAGATGATCCTATAGAGCATTGCACTTTACATACACCCTCCATTAAAAATTGGACAAATCACATTCACTCATAACAAGATGCATCAAAGAAAATCCACCCTAGAGGCGATCGATGGAGGCGTGGCGTTGACACATGTGCCGAAGCTCACACCATAGGGCTAGCAAATAAAGAGAGATATGCGAGGTTTTGTTCAATATGATTAATCATAAATTAGTTTGATAGGTGGCAATATATAATTGGAACACAGATGGGGCCAATGCAGAATTAATTGGGTGGTCCCAACTCTCTGCCCATGCATTATATCAAGAGCAAAATTTCGGAAGAAAGTATCTCATTACTCAGGCATCTTTTACGGGAGATCCTATTTTTTATTTCGAATCATTTTTTGAAAGGAATCTCTAGAGAGCATCAAGGGCAAGAAATTATTCCCTCCTCCCATTGTCCAGTTCCAGCAAGGTGTTATGAGGGGACGATGTTATTTACCCAAGTTGGGCGGACAAAGAATATTAATTTCTTACTTTTCCCCCTTTTTTTGCCTTTTTTTTTCTGTTTTTTTTGCTTTTATTTATCTCTCATCGACATTAACATTGGGCCCAAGGTGTGGAACGGCAAAGATAGATGTCCACATGCTTAGGTCATACCCAGAAATTCTTCTCATGTAACTTTTGCATCATCATCAACGAGGGAAAAGTGGAGAGGTGCCTCCTTAAAATTCCCTAGGGGCCCCACCAGATGGTGCCACGTGTAGAAACAAGATTATGAGCGTCGTTTCGTGGAGAGAAAAATCAAACACAAGTTGAGGTTTTGACCGGCAAATCCAAAGTCCAATCTTTCCTTATTCTTTTCGAATGCGGCGAACTGACGCGGAGAATGCGGCACTCCTTTGAAGCTAGCAGCCAATCTTTCTTTTGGAGTAACCATCATTAGACCAGTTTTGATATATTGTCAATTAAAAGTTGAAAATTTGACGCAAGTGATTATAATTTATTATTTGGTAAGAGTGATGATCCTCACATCAACTTGACCTGGCAAGTTGGTAATTATGGGCTTGGAATGGTGCATGGCAAATTATCCACTGTGCGTCCAAACATGAAAGGTTTAGGCAAGTGGCGGCTGACAACCCAACGGGTGTTGTGTCCTAAGATTACCAAGATCGACCGTAAAGATAGATTAAGTTAGATAAGTGAAGATCGATATTATGTCTACATCGATGTTATTATAACATTTCCGGGAGATTCTAAAAACTTTCTCACTACTTTCAAACGTGACGTCGACCACACTCGTGCTGGACCCATAATTATGTGAGAGGATGGTATATGTGCGATCATTGTTGCCGAATCTTGGCATTTCTTACCCTTTCCTCTGCCTTTTATCTGATTTCCTTACCTTTTTCGTTAGCCCATTTTTCTCCCCTTTCTGTGATTCTCAATCATGTTTTGCCGCCCGCTTCCGTCCTGCATCAGTTTGCTCCTTCTTGCTATCCTATTTTCCAAACCTATCTCGACCATCTATCGCTATACACTTTTCGCTCTGCATGGAAAATGATCTTGTCCAGTCACGGAGTCTTAGATTTCGGCTAAGATTAGAATGTTCGATCTCAATTATGTCCATAATTAATCAGCCTTTAGTCCTCAGCCAGTGATCTTTCAACTCGACATAGCAAAAACATAGTACTAGGAATCCGGTTCTCCACGAGCAGAATTCGCTTCAAACCTTCCCCAGTTATGATAAAATTCATCGGTGTTTCGTATGGGAGGATAAAAAAAGAACCCCAAAAAAGAATAAAAAGAACAGAAAAGAAATCGAGTTGGGTCCTGCCAGATTTTCGTGACCAATGGAGTAAGGTCTGGAGAAACATTATTTTACTGGTCCTCTACCATATTGCACCAGATAGGACCTCCGTTGGATATGTATTCAAGGTCACGAAGAAGAGAGGAATAATAGGAAATTGACCCATAATTAATAAAACAACACATCAATGGTTGCTTTTGTAACATTCCAACACGTGGCTTGAATTATAGACGCGCTAGGGAAGCAGCCAGAATGAATCTTACACTTGATTTGTGCATTGGGAATATAGTTTTGGGTTGAGTAAGTCATGCGCTCCATGGAAAAATAAATGTTAGGTTGCAAGTCACCACTTGTGACACTTTCATTTCTATTGAAATTGATTTTTTTTCCATTGCTTTCACTATTGATATTGTTCTTAGTGTGCGGTTACGTCTACATCATGAGTCTCACACGCAAAGCCGGTTTACGCTCTAGTAAGATTATGAGAAATAACTGTGCTTAATATAAAATTTAAGATGGTTTTAAAAGGACATAATTCTTTTTGGACAAACAATCGAATAGATGGGAGTATTATGGATATAGGAAATGAAGTCATGAATAAGAGTCAGATGAAATTCTAGACATAGTAGCAAAGATGCACTTACATGCCTCTACTCTACCAAATGCACACTTGTGTTTTACCTTGAAAACCACTTTATACCTTCACATAAATTATCTTTGTCTCTTTATTTACGAAAATGTCATTTTCTTTCCAAAAATGTCCATCTTCAAATTCTAAATTCTCACACACACCAAAAATACTAAAATTAACTAAAAACCAAACCACCTAAACCTCAAGCATGATGCTAAAATGAACTAGTAAAGAGGAACGATTTGGTCTGGTGCTAATGGACTTAAGTAGGGATTTCCGAGCTTAATTAAATTTTTGGACTATGCTCATAAAATGGAAGGTCAAATTAAGCCCCCAAAATCTACATTATGGCAAAAAATTGGCTTGGCGTGTGCTAGATAGGAAATTTAATCGAAATTGGAAGTAATAAGCTTAATATTATTTAATATGGATCACAAGGTGGTAATAAAGGGAGGATTCCTAATCTTGAATATACATCAGATTTGCTTTTAATTCAAATTAGGAAATCTCAAATCAAAGAAAACCCTAATCTTTGCCTATATAAGCATATTGTTCTTTCAAAATTATGGGGTTCTTAATTGAGGTTGAACAATAGAATAAAAAGATACACATTTACTACATAGAGAGACACACTCCTAGAGGAACGAGACCTCCTTATTGTTGTCATCGCTGCGCGTTCTCCACTACGTCTCGCTGCGACCAGAGTCACTCCTCTATTGGAGAACCATCTCAAAGTATTTTGTTGATCCCAAAACTATCCTTAGTATAATTTTTACTATGATATTTGCATATATTCGTGATAATATATTAAAGACAGAAGTGATACCCGCAAAGGAAAAAGATCACAAATCTGATCTGCTCATAAATAGCACCAACAGACTTAAATATTAGTCGATGATGATGTTTGTGTCGATGCTGTGGATATCTTCTCATTGGTGATGTTGGTATAGTGACCATTAATTGGAGAAATCAAAATATAGCCGTTGTCGACTAGAAATGCATAGCAAAAGAATCAGAAGTCGTAAAAGGACTTGGAACAAGCTTTCTGTCAGACTTGTCAAAGCCATCGGCGACAGAACAACAACAGTAGAACCTATTTTAGGATAGTTAGCTAGTGTTCACTGAAAAGAGATTGTATGGGCAATTCCATCTCTGAACAACTGCACCAACGGATTTCTAACGGCTATTTGCTTCTCCGGAACACCTCCAATGGGAAGAATGGAGATGTCTATAAAAGAGAAGATCTTTTAGGCCATAGTGTTAAACGCGCAATATATATAAACCAAAAATTATTCAAAAGTTGAATTCCTAGCTAATATTGCTCCACTCTCTTGAGATCTTCATTGTTATATTCTTGCTGCATTGTAATTGTGTGAAAATCAAGTGTGCAAGAGTGATAACAGTATCTTATTCCTAATAGTTTGATTTATCATCGGATACGATCAGTGCTTGTTGTTTTTAACTTGTTTAGCAGAGAGTGCAATCCAACCCGACTTAAGGCTATTCGTGTGGACAATGGATGTAGGCTTTGTGATAGAGCCAAACCACTATATATCTTTGTGTGCTCCGTCTTTCACTCATATTTGTTTTAGCACACAATCTGTTCATGTTATTTAAAACATCTGCTTGACCTGATTCTTTCGTAGCGGTTGCCAATTTTCGCAAAACTATCAATCCGTACCTAGAAGTACCTTGCGTCTATATGACTCTCTCTGCTTTCAATTTTAGTTTGTCTATTTTTCTCTTAATTTGATTTGGATTTTGAATTTGTAACATTTAATACATATCACTTTAGTCTTGGACAATAGATAGGAGTCAAAACTAGTTCTGCATGTGATGAACGTGGATGGAGTTTGCAAACAAATGTCTAACATTTACTCTTTCTAATATGGCAACCATGCATTATTCATAAAAAAGCTTTAGCATGTTGATGCTTTAATTTCTAGTGATACCTCAACTGCCTTTCTTTTTAATGAAAAAAATTGTCGTTTTGCAGTTTATATGTATATTCTATTGTCGAGAGTAACCTCGGCTATGGTAATAATGAAGCATGATATGACCATGAAAGAATCAGACAAGTTGCAAACAAGCATTTTTTAGGATAGTGGCAAGCATTCATTATTTAAAGACAATTTGAACTCTCTTAAACATTTATGTTTTGCATGTTTGGAATCAAAAACATTTATCTTTGACCATCTTTCAAGTGTTAGTTTCTTGCACACACGTAACGTGTGTGCCCATTTTCTAGTATATAATAAAATAAATTTGAAGAACTTTCCCCAATAAGTCCCATTAAGAGCCTGTGGTGCAATTATAATGGCATGATGTTAATAGAGGGACAAAATTGTTAGTCAAACGTAAACTGAATATCTAACATTCATGATTGCTTAAATTTCTAGCACTTTCCATACTTACTTGAGTATTTTTATATTTCCTTGTAAGTTAAATAATCTATTGTTTCACAAAAATTAGAGTTCAGTTTCTCAAATAGATGAAATCTTTAAAAAAAAATCTCTAAATAGTTGAAATTTATATTCATTGAAATTAATGAAAGATTTCATTATATATTGTTGGCCAACCTGGAAGCACCTTGCTTCATATGTAGCTTTTCTCTACTTTCTTCTTTCAATTTCAGTTTCTTTATTTTCTTATAATTTCACTTGCATTTTGAATTTGTAACCTTTATTTCATAACACTTTAGTTTTGGACAATATAGACAGGCCTTGGAACTAGTTATGCATGTGGTGAATGTGGAAGGAGTCTGCAAACAATTGTCTGACTTGTACAATTTTTAAAATGGCAACCAAGCATTATTTTATGGAAAAGCTTTAGCGTCTCGATGCTCTAATTTCCGGTCAAACCTCAAGCCCCTTTTCTCTTTAATGAATAAATTTGTCATTTTGCAGTTTATATGTATATTTGGGTTGTCAAGTATAAAGTTGGCTTTTGGCAATTATTATGAATGATATGACTGAAAGAATGAGACAAGTGGCAAACATGCATCATTCAAAGACAAATTCTAGGCTCTTAAGCATTTATCTTTTACCATAATTGGAATTTAAAATATTTATCTTTGACCACTTTTCAAATGGTGCCCATTTGCTAGTATATAATAAAATAAATTGTCCCATCAAAAGCCTGTGGTGAAATTATGGACAAAAAGTGAAATTCTCGCAATATATTAAACAAGCATAGCTAACCGATAGAGGGTCTTACTGTACGCTTCTTTTTTATTCATTTTTTTCGCAATATATTAACCATTTTTTTATCACAATATATTAAACGAAGCGCAATTAACTGCTAGAGGCCTTACCCTACGCTTCTTTTTTATCACCATGAAACTGAATGTGGAACTTGTGCTGTTGGTGCTCCTATTTTTCGGTCTTTCTCTATGTGAGATGGTAAATATTTCCTACGAGGATGAATTAGACTTGGAAAGCCAGGTTAGAACAATGAACAAGCCATCCATCAAGACTTTTATGGTAATTTTCCACCAAACCCTTTTCTTCTTTTTTTGCAATAATCCCATTTAAATTTTGCAGAGATATTGCAATTTATCTGGTTAATCTTCGAGATACGATTGCTACTCGGCGAGTGATTAACTCTGTTTGATTTTATCAAGACTAAAGAATGAGACACAATTGACTGTGTTAATATCAACAAACAACCGGCACTCAATCATCCTCTACTGAAAATCATAAGGTTAAGGTAAAAAATTTGTAATTTTCTCCTAAATCAATTGATAACTATGCAAACCAATATTGGATAATTTAGGTGAAATGGTTTACTTGATACTTCTATAAACAGTTTGATCTTCTTGTAGATAGAACTGAATCTACATGTCACTAGCCTGTGCAAAACTTCTCCAAATGCAAAATCGGTAAGATTTGGGTTGAGAGACCCTTGCCCCAGCAAAACAGTACCCATTCTTTGAGTAACAAAAGAAGATTTGATAAAGGCAAGATCCTTGCGCAAGATACCGTCTGTCGCGGCTATGGGACAAAATATTTCTTCAAATCAACATGTACTTGTAGAAAAAGACTCTCCTTTTTGTATTCAATGAATATGTTTTCTGTACATTTACAATGCTCAATCCTGTTATATATATAGGACATATGAAAACCCTAATTAGGAGATATACAATAGGAAGGATTCTATACTAGGAAGAAATATATACAATAAAAATGCCTAACAAATAGGCTAAAATAGCTCACGACCACACTCCCCCTCAAGTAGGTGCAAAGATGTCTTTGATACCCAACTTGATAAGTGAGCAATGAAATTCTCTACTTGAATGAGCCTTTGTCAATATATCAGCTAAGCGGTCTTCGGACTTGACAAATGGTAAGCTGGATCACTTTTGCCTCCAAATTCTCTTTGATGAAATGTCTGTCAATCTCCACATGTTTGGTTCTATCATGCTGAACTGGATTATGAGCAATATTTATGGCTGCTTTATTATCACAAAACAATTTGATTTCCAAACCTGATCGATACCCGAGCTCAGTTAGCAGCTTCCGAAGCCATAGAAGTTCGCATAACCCCTTTGCTACACCTCTGAATTCAGCTTCTGCACTAGACCGAGCTACAACCTTTTGTTTCTTATTTCTCCATGTAACAAGGTTGCCTCCCACAAATGTAAGATACCCTGATGTAGACCTCTTGTCTGTCGCACTTCCAGCCCAATCTGCATCTGTGTAACCTTCTATTTCAAGGTGGCCATTCTTTGCAAATAGCAACCCCTTTCCTGGGGCTGACTTCAAATATCGAATGATGCGCCACACAGCACTCATATGATTCTCACTAGGTGCATGCATGAACTGACTCACCACACTTACTGCATGAGCAATATCAGGACGTGTATGTGATAAGTAAATCAATCGACCTACTAACCTTTGGTATTTCTCTTTATTAGTAGGCGTCGATCGGGTACTCTCCAAGCTTACGGTTTTGTACCATAGGAGTGTCTGCGAGGCTTGCAATCTAGCATGCCAACTTCGGTCAAAAGATCAAGAACATACTTCCGCTGAGACAAGTAAATCCCTTCCTTCGACCTAGCAACCTCGATTCCCAGGAAATATTTCAGACCTCCTAAGTTCTTCATCTCAAACTCCCTAGATAATAATTCCTCGAGTCTCATAATCTCTCGCACTATCATTGCACCGTAATAATCATGTCGTCTACATATATGATAAGAGCTGTCATTCTTCCTTGAGCACCTTTTAAGAACAACGTATGATCTAAGTTACTTTGGGAGTATCCATACCCTTTCATAGCTGAGCTAAAGCGACCAAACCATGCACGAGGGGACTGCTTCAACCCATACAATGATCTTTCCAGCTTACAGACCATGTTCGGCTTATCTGCGCATCTGTATCCAGGTGGAAGCTCCATATAGATCTCCTTGCAGCTTTGCATCTGTTGACACTTGTTCGGACCCATGCAGTAATTCAATGTTCTGTTGCAGTTTTGCATCTGTTGACACTTGTTCGGACCCATGCAGTAATTCAGTATTGTTTGGTCGTGCAGCCTCAGAATCCTCATAATCATGCGGCAATAGCTCAAAATTCTCAGCCTCAGCAGCCCCAGAATCACGTGCAGCCTCAGAATCACGTGACCATGCACACCTATCCGTTGCTCCTGCAATTCCTACCTCCCACCAATGTCTGGTTCTACAACTAGTCTCCCCCTGAACAGGACACTGGGGGGAAGGAAAATAGGACTCTGTCTCAATAAATGTTACATCCATGGTGACATACGTGTACTTCCCGGCAAGATCATAACACCGATACCCTTTCTGAGAAGGGCCATAACCAAGAAACACACATTTGACTGCATAAGGGTCAAGTTTGGTCCGCTGATTTTTGTGAAGATGGACATAAGCGACACACCCAAACACCTTAGGAGGCAAAGTAAGAACCGAAGGAAGAGACACATGGGCAGCAAGTGCTTGCATTGGCGTACGATAGCTCAAAATGCGGGAAGGCATGCGATTCAATAAATAAGCAGCTGTGACTACGGCAGAATCCCAAAAACGATGGGGAACATGGCTACCCTCCAAGAGTGCTCGAGTGGTTTCAAGAAGATGGCGATTCTTGCGCTCAGCAACACCATTCTGCTGAGGGGTCTGAGGGCAAGAATTTCATGTATCAAACCATGTTCTTGAAAATAAGCTGCAAGAGGTTTACTTAAGTATTCGCCACCATTATCAGATCTGAGAACCTGAAGTTTGGCCCCAAACTGAGTCTGAATCATACGGTGGAAAGTCCGAAAGATAGCTTCAGCCTCATTCTTATGTTTCATCAAATATAGCCAAGTCATACGTGTACAATCATCAACAAAGATGATAAACCATTGAAACCCAGATACAGTAGTAATAGGAAATGCACCCCATACATCAGAATGAATTAAGGAAAAAGGAGTAGAACTTATATTCAAACTGGGAGGAAAACAAGTGCGATGGCTCTTTGCCAAAATACATGTATCACACTGAAAACTAGAGTTCGATAGACCATGAAATAACTTGGGAAACAATTGCCGTAAATACCCAAAGGATGGGTGACCTAACCGACGGTGCCATAACCAAAGTTCCTTCTCTTGAGCTAACTGTCCACGAGAATGATAGGTCCGTCCAAAAGTAATTTCATCCACGAAATACAGCCCCTCCCTCTTAGTACCACGCCCAATAATCTCCTTCGTGAGAATGTCCTGAAACAGGCAAAAATCAGGGTACATAAGCACAACACAGTTCAACTCACTAGTAAGCTATCCAACTGATAACAGACGATTAGACAATGAAGGAACAAGTAAGGTATGAGATAGAGAGATAGAAGGCGTGACAGACACACGCTCAGCAGCCATCACAGGAAAGCTATGTCCATTAGCATTTGTAAATATGATCTCGACGTGGTGTAGTAGATGTAAGAAGGTCACCAGATTCCGGGGTCATATGATCTGTAGCGCCAGAATCAATTATCCACCCATGATGACCATCACCATGTCCATTAGCAAAGACAAACCCTCAATTACCTTCAAGAGATTCGTCATTATCAGATTTAGACTCCATGGGAATTAATGACAAGCCGCTAGTCACTAAGGAAGCTTGCCCTCCATTCCGCCCCTTTTGGGAGCCTAGTTTCTTCTTCTTGGCTTGAAAATCATCCCACCAGTCCGGATAACTATGCAGTTTAAAACAAGATGCTGCTGTATGTTTAGGATTCCCACAGTGAGAGCATCCCTCGGATTGAATTGGCATACCAGGTTTAGGGCGAGGTCCCCGGGTAGAAAGCACTAAGCGATCACCCTTGCCCCATTGTGACACCATAGCGGAACCGGAGGTGACCTCAACGGGAGTGGAGAGCATGACAGTTGGCGCATATCCTCTCGCGACTCGGGCATAAGCTTGCTCAATAGTGGGAAATGGATCCATCTTCATAACATCGGCACGAACATTATCCAGGCGGTCATCGAGACCATCCAAAAAAGTATAAACTCGATCTTCATGGACAATGGCATTGTACCTCAGAATATCGGCCGGACATTGCATAGGATTAGGACGGCGGAAATCAATCTCACGCCAGAGCCCTTGAAGATGATTGTAATATTTCTCGATGGGTCCACCGCCTTGCTTCAATCGAGAAACCTGCCTCATAATATCATAGATTTGGGAGGTGTCGGATCCATCAAAAAGGTCGTTGCCACGGCATCCCATACGGCTGCGCAGTAGGAAACCGAATAAAGTTTGGTATCAATTTGGGTCTATAGAATTGATAAGCCAACCTTTCACCGTAGAATCATCGGTCTTCCATTGTCTAAAAGACAGATCTGTAGGAGGGGGCTCAGGAGAATCACCATTCAAATAGCCCAGTATGTCTTTGCCCTAGACATACATCTCAACAACCTGGGACCATACGCCATAATTTTTGCCATCAAGCTTGACAGCAATCGGTGCAACAGGAGTTTCAATGCGCGGCGGCGCAGCCTGCTGGGTCAAGAGCTGCTTCATCATAGCAGTCAGGTCTGCCAGAATGGCAGTAGCAGAGGTACTAGCATCCGCTTGGTCAGTTGCAACACTCGGCTGTTCGTCGGCCATGAGATCAGCTTCGCAAACTGAATTGCGATGAAGAAGATCGAGTAAGACGCACGTCGGACGGTGTAATAAAGAAAGAAAGCGGGACCGCCGTAGTCGATGATTGACGTACAGTACCCCAAGGATCAAACCCTAGGGCTCTGATACCATGTAGAAAAAGACTCTCCTTTTTGTATTCAATGAATATGTTTTCTGTACATTTACAATACTCAATCCTGTTATATATATAGGACATATGAAAACCCTAATTAGGAGATATACAATAGAAATGATTCTATATTAGGAAGAAATATATACAATAAAAATGCCTAACAAATAGGCTAAAATAGCTCACGACCACAGTACTATCCCTCTCTCCCATGCTCACATGTATATTTACACACATACAATATCATAAATAATTTTTTTTTAAATCTACTAATGAGGTTATGTATCTATGCATTTCATGAGACCACATGCCAAATGTCTACTTAGTACAATCTCAAAACCATGATTTGTGTACAAATAGAAAATCATTGCATCTTTTAAAGTAAGACCGGTAGGCATAGGTGAATAAAAGATTATTTAGTTTCTTTCACTCTCTAGTAGTCTAAGTTACAAATTATCATTGGCAAGTGGTTTTTCTAACAGACAACATGATAGAAAATATTAAATACGGAGGAGGTGGACGTATGACGGCCTACAATCTAATTGTTGCTCGTGATTAACTCAGTGCACATAATGTGTGGATTGAAACTGGTCCCCTAGAGCATATTAGCACGAATGTAGCTAGTTAAATGGTAAGTGATTTTTTAAGTAAGTCGATGTTATAATTTTTTGGACAAAAGAAGTTCAACATGTGGTATAATGATTTAAGAGAGAAATCTCTTATTTTTCTAGGTTTCTCCACAATTATTTGGCGATACTCTTTCTCGGTTGTTCACATATTGGATAGGTGAACTGTGAAGATAATTGCTAATTCTTAATTAAATCATTTTTTCACTAATTTTCGAAATCCAAACTAGACACTGGAGATTGTTTGAATCTTGTTGACTAAATCATTGTTCTCATAAACTGATGGCTATCGCAGTTGGTGCTATAATGTACTGTGTCCGGGTTTCATCCAGGTGGATAGGGAAGTAACCCCCAGTTATCCAATAGATCCCACTTCTACTTACCAGGGACCTCAATATGAGGTTGCAATCAATATCTAACAGGTGTGTTTGATCTTTTTCAAGGTGCTTAAGATAATGATTTTTGCTAAAATATATTGGAGACTAATAGTTTTGTTCTTAAAGTTAAAATTTTTGCTATCATTGTACACTACCGAAAGTATATATATATAAGCATATGAATTGTTGCATCCATGTCGTAATATTTTTGTGATATCACAAAGTTTAATAAAATAAACTAGTGTGAATGATTTTTGCATTTTTTTTTTCCATTACCACTTGTTTATCAATATTTCCTTCTAATCAGGATCAAAATTCTGGGAATTGGTGGTTGAACTGAGACTCCGTTAGCAGCGGCAAGCGAGAGCGGATTGGGGCTTTGAAGAAAAACAAACACGAAGCTTCGTTCCTCTCCTTTTAGGCGAGCTACTTCGTTCCTCAGCTTCATGTTCACTTCTTTCTTTTTCGCCAGGTTTCATTCGTGGATTGGATGATGGATAAACCAGCAAGTCGCCGCTCTTTCCTGAAGGTAAAGGAGCAAGCGCAATGAACTGTAATTGTGAAAAGGTTGGAAGATCTGGCCAAAGAAGGTGATAGCCCTGTAGATCCATTCCCATGGTTTGATCGATCGGTTGAAGTAGACTATTGGCCAAAGGAACCATTTTTATATTTGCGCAATGGCTCGCTACACACAGCTTGGGGAGGAATTGGGTTAGCTGGAAGCAACGGGATTTGTCCACCAATGGGAAGTGGTCTCAGTCCCGATGGTAATTTCAACCATGCCACCATCTTTCAACGCCTCCATTGGATTCAATCGGATGGCAAATTCCTACCTACTTCAAATAAGACGGCGGAGTGGGTGGACAAATCTAATGTTTATGGTTTGATGAACTTTCACTTTGTTAGAAGACATCGAAGTGCCTACCTGTCGCGCTGCGCTTTTCTTTTTTTTTGGGACTTTTGGGATTTGCGCGCTAAGGAGGTATTTCCGTGTAAGGGTCTCTCCCAGACCATACCTCACGTGACAGCGGATGGTAATTTCTTATTTGATCTAAGTTTTCGATTTTGGAGTCGCCACTAGTCATTATTGGTAGGTTGACTAGAAACCTAATCGGGGTACGGGAGAAATACCACGATTTTACGAGCCAGAGATTCTGAGTACGGGAACTTGGTTACGCTAATAATCTCAAATTGAGATCCCTAACGCCCTTTCGGTACCTAAAAACGATACGATGTCTAACGTGTCATGCAAGTTTCCGAGGCTTACCCACTAATTCTATCCCTTCTAATCGCGGGGAAAATCATTCAAGAATTAAATGCGCAATTAATGTCAATCAAATCAATCAATCCTAAGTAGTCTCTAAAAATGAAAATCAATCAAAACATCCAAACCCTAATGAAGCCTTAGAAGCTTATTCATTTCATGATTCGTATTTTTTAGAGTTTTAGGGTTTTTTTCGAGGTTATAACCCCTGAATTTGAGATTTTCTAAAAATGTCACTTGGGTACTTCCAAAAATTCAAATTTCACTTTCTAAGGTTGGTCACAGTGTTTTTGAACCATTCTGTGGATTTTTGAAATTTTTTATTTTTTTTTTTGGAAATTGAATTTCTGAGAATTTCCATTAACCGAGAACTGATTTTTTTGATTTTCCGAAAAAAATTTATGAATTTTCCAATTTTTTAGATTTTTCTGAATTTTTACATTTTTTATTTGTATTTTTAAAATTTTCTGAATTTTTATGAATTTTCTAAATTTTTTTGAATGTTTATGAATTTTCTATTTTTTTGAAATTCTTTTGTGAATTTTTCTATTTTCCAGAAATTTTTTTTGAATTTTTTTGAATTTTTTTGAATTTTTTTTAAAATTTTTATAATTTTTTTATTGATTTTTTTTTCAATTTTTTTTAGATTTTATTTATTTATTTTTTAAAATTCCCGTCGGGAAACGAAGCGGACCGGCCCGGTTCAACCCGGTTTGGCTTGACCGAACCGAGCCTCGCCGGCACCGATCCCCGGTCGTCCTCTCCGGTGAGCTCAACGCCAAAACGGCGCCGTTTTTTGCCCTTTTCATTGAGGCATTTTGTCAAACATGTGGTGTGCATGATTCTGTATTAAGTGTTTTCGAAGCCGCTGGTTTGGGCTCGTTGCCGATGACCTTCCGGTGACTATTTTGCCATTCCGATTGCACCATTGTGATGTCCATGTATTCTATTTTCAACCTAGCCTGCCCGGAACAACGGCGGACGTTTGCCGGCTAGCGAAAAAAACAGGTCCAAAAACCTAACTCGCAACTTGTTCTAAACTAACTAACTGAATCTTCAAATCACAATATAGAACGCCCTAGCCATCTAACTCGATTCTAATCACTAACAAAACATCAAGCAATGTAAAGAATGACTTACTTGAGTGACCTAAGGCCACGGCGACGCTCCGGCGATGGTCTCCGAGCTCCGGTATGGTTCATCAACGGTGGCCGACACAATTTTATGCATATTCAACGGTCAAAATGCAATCAAACAACATGAAAAAATGATCAGAAACATGTTTTAAACATCTAGAAAGAGTAAACTACGATTAAAATGGCATGAACAACAAGATTGAATTGAATCATGTTTTCTGGAATTTCATCTAAACCGTGAAGAGGACCGAAGTTTACCTGCTTCGTCGAGGAATCAAATGAAGTCTTCGAGCTGATCAGTCGCCGTAGAACTCCTCTTTGACACTTGGATTGTTGATCCGTGGTCTTAGCCTCGTTTGGGAACGTCTGGACACACTGGCCAGGCTTGATTTTTAGGCGCCGGCAACCAACTTTTGCACAGGTTCACCAGATGTGGAAGTCCTCCATCGGAGCAGATTTGCCGGCATTTTTCTTGTCGAAAAAACGATGATCGCTCTGTCCTTGGGGTCTCGACACACCTCTCAAGCTATTTCTCTCTCTTTTCTCTCTCTGATTCTCTCTCTCTCTCTTCGGCAATTCGTCGAACACCTTCCCCTATCAATGTTCGGTTTTTCTTTGTTTTTTGTTGATCAAAATTCCTGTCCAAAGTTTGTTATTAACCAACCCTGAATCGGTTGGGATATTCTTTGGTGCCAACGGGATATTTTCCAGCTGGCCAACTCGATTTTCACGTGCGAAATTGATCACATAAAGTCGGCAAAGTCTCGGGCACGAACTATTTTTTTTCTGGGTTTATTGTGCATTTTGGGTGAGTCGGGTGAAGAAGACGGGTCGTCGGGTTGGGTCGGGTTGACCCGGTCGACCCGGAAAGTCCGGTTTTGATTAAAAACTCAAATTGAGCCTAATTTCGATCGATTTTTTCAAATTAGATCCCAACATTGAATTCCCCATCACATTTTGAACCCAAATATGTAATTTTGCCAAATTTTTGACAAAATCATGTCCTAGATTTTTAACTTTTTGTAATCGGGTTATTGGGGTTTTGTTCAATTCGATGTCCTAATGACCTGATTAGGTAAAATTGGTGCCAAAATTGAATTACCCACATCTGATTAACCCTAGAAATGATGGTCTCATGGTTTGACAATTTCATATTGGGCACGATTCCCAATTTGGACTCAAAATTTCTAATTTTTAATTGAATTTTGGGGTTTTATGATTTCTTTGACAAATTGTGCAATTGGATAGACCATTATGTAATTCAAGGTCCCAGAATCATTTGTTGTGAAGACACTATGACTTAAAAATGACTAGAAAAGATTTAATTGGTTCAATTCGGGTTTGATTTTGCCCAATTTTGGGAAAAAACACATACCCGATTGAAATATTTCAAAATTGATGATGTATTAATGAAATTGGATTTAAAATAAGACTAATTACTATTTTTATGGAATTTTTTGATTCCATTTGCTATTTTTCTTGATTTGTTCACTTATTTTGACTAAAAGAAATTAAAGAAAAATGTAGGAAAATGCTAAAAAATTTATTTTTGGTTTAGAAGTAGGTTTCGAGGCTTGGCCAAGATTCCTAGTACTAATTTTGAGATTTTTAAAAATATAAAAAAAAATGAGCTAAAAATCAGGTGTCAACAGTACACTATTTGTTTTGGAGGTCCAGGAGGTTATTGCAGGGATAGAAAATTAAAATGACAATGACAAATGAACTACATGAATTCATTATAGAAACCTGGCAAATTGTTGCAGGGGATAGAAACGTAACAGAAAAAAGCTTACCTAACAGAATTTAATAAGAAAACCGTCTATTTTAATTTTTATCTACTTCCTTTTACAATTTGTATTTCACATTTTCTTTTCGTTTCTTGATATTGAGAGTGAGATTGCAATTGCTAGTGGTCAAGATTTGAACGAATATAAACTTTTATATAAAAATAGGCACATTGGTATAGATAAAATCATCTATTATGCATATAATGATTATATGAATGACTTACTACAGCAAACTATATGATTAGTGGCAATAATTGCTGTGTTGCGGCTATTATTAAAGATGTTGCTACTTTTGATCTTATTGGCAATTCGCCACCTGCGAATAATAATGTGATTGTGGGTACCCCTATTTCATTGTTTAGCCAAAAAATAATTTGACCCAAGATCTCACTAGTCTGAAAATACATTCAATATTATAGCTGGCAAGCATTTATCAAGAGATCTTTAACAATACCTATTTTGTCGAAATCTAATGGCGCGATAAGTTTCTCAATCTTTCAAAAATAGAATCTATGATTTTTCATTTATTGAGAACTTGTGTCAATTTAAAAAGGAGAGAAATATTAGATGTCAAAAGTTAGTCAAATTTCCTCATTAATTAGCGAATAAAAGAGAATAAGAATAGAACAAAATACGAGAACTCCGAAGTAGGAAATTAGATCGAACTGAACTGACCTATTGGGGCTGGGCCAGAAAAATGTCTCGAGACCTGACCCATCCGGCCCGTGCTCACTCTCTGAACTGATTTCTTTGAGAAACAAAGGGAGCAAAATACCTTAGGGGAACGAGTACATAAAGAAAGCTAAATAGTTTTTCAGGTAGTCTAATTAATTAAATCTGGATTTGTCAAGTCTTACTCTTGAAAAATATTTGGTGGAGCTAGGATGCCACATCATCAGCCCATTAAAAACCTGCCATGTTGGCTTTTCACAAAGTGTTGGCGGCAATTTTTTCAACACCAATTGTGTAAAAAATATTGAGTAGGCATGGTTTTTCACGTCGGTTGTAAGTCACTCCATTCCTTGATCAACACGTGGCAATATGGGTCTTCTCAAATAACTCCATCTCTTCTCTTCATCCTTACCCTCTCTCTCTCTTCCCCTCTTTTATTGTCATCGTTACCGATATACTCTCTACCTTCTTCTCTACACTTTTCTTCTTCTTCTTCTTCATTCAGAGAAAAGAGAAACGAAGAAAGGAAGGTTTGAGCATTTGAAGGTCTCTCTCTTTGCTCCCAACCATGCTGTCGTCTCCGCCTCTACCGTCGCCTCTCCGATTTGTTGTCTGCCCTCTTTGTTATTCTCTCTCGAGATGAACAAGGAGGAGACCAAGGCTGTCGCAACCTTCATAGAGGTGAACCACTAAAAGAAAGTTAATGGATTACTAAGCAAATACTTAACTCAGACTCTCATAAGTTCATACCAATTGCAACTTTGGTTTTAATTAAATCATTTAAACATGTAATTCAATTTATTTAGAAGTCGCTATTAATCTATTACGGATTGATTAGAAACTCAAGTAAAATACAGGAGAACATTTTACTGCTATGAACAAAAGAATTCATGGGTACGAGAACTTAATTAAGCTAGATAAAATGTAACGCTCAATAATCAAAACATGAAATAAATTGCTCAAAGGAGATAGAAAAACCTTAATGAGCTAAGCAAATCAAAAGCAAAGCTTCATTATTTCCAATACATCAAGCGTTCTGCAAAATGTTAACTAAAGACCGAAAAATTTATGTGCAACCTTCCTAAATTAACTCACTTGAGGTATTGTCCGCTTTAACCCGTCCCATATCGAGACTCACGGTTTTGTCCTTTGGCATACGGGTGGGCACTTTCCAGGAGGTCACCCATCCTGATATTGCTCCCACCTAAGCACGCTTAAATTTGGAGTAATGCTAAGCTTGCCGTTACGTCAAAAGATACTTTTGTGAGTTAATTCCGCTTTTCACATATATATTCCAAGAATGCTCTTCTTATGTTTGATGCCAATTCAGTTCATTCATACCTCCTTCACCATCCTAGAAGTTTGTGAGGAGCCGCTTTTTGTCCAGGCCTCTCGTCTCGATGATCACTCCCCGCCCTCATTGGATTGGGTCGTTATAGGTCCACCAGCTTCCATGTAATTCGTCTCTAAACCACATACCTATTGAAGGGGATCCTACTCTGATATCATATTGTGACATTCCTGGATTAAAAATGTTGGACATGATGTTTGATATAGCAAAAATACTAGTGTGATACTCAAGATCGAGACACTTATGTCTAGCCAAACTATTTTGGAGGATCTTGTATTTGGAGATTTTTTTTTCGAGAGATGCAATCAAGAAGAATTCACTTCCGAAGCTATAAGGCCTCTTGAAGGGGATTCAAGAGGGAAAGTGTGCTGTTGTGATTGATATTGTTGTGAAGATAGTTCCTGATGTAAAGATAGGGATATTGGGACCCTAGTGCCCGGGTCCATCAAAGTCAATCCTGAGACCTCGACCCCATGCCCGAGCCCTTGGCACTAATGCCCGGGTCCATTGAGGTAGGGCTTGAAGCCTTGATGCTCGTGCCTGATGCCTCGGCACCCGGTCCTAGGTCCACAAAGGCCAAGCATGGAATCCCGATACTCAAGCTCGGATCCCCAAGACCTAAGCCTGAGTTCACAAAGGTCGTGCTCGGGTTCCCGATGCTTGAGCTCTAGTCCTGGCACTCGGGTCCCGGGTCCACAAAGGCCATGCCTAGGTCCATGGTGCCCGAGCTAGGGTCTATCGAGGCCGAGGCCTAGGCCCATGGTGCTCAAGCTTGGGTCCATCGAGGCCGGGCTTGATACCCCAACGCTCGCACCTCAATCCATCAAGGCCGAGCTCGGGACCTAGGTGCCCGTGCCTTGATCTCGGTGCCCGGGTCGAGGTCCATTGAGGCTGGACTAGGACTCTGGTGCCCACACTTGGATCCTCGGCTGACCATGCGCATATTACTAGCACCAAAATAGTGCATGTCTATATAGGAAAAATTGATTAGATTTTCCATACCAAACAATGGAAAATATATTCCCTTTCATTTTCAGGTTTAAGCCAAATACCGGAAAATATTGTTAGTTTCCTGAAAAATGATTTCTTGGAAAATATTTTCCAGAAATATCACATTTTTCTCGAAATAAATGATTATTTTTTATAGCTTTCTTATTGGGAAACTAGGTTTACCGATTACACTATATACATCGCTGGTCAATGCACGTAATTAGTTAGTTTTTTATTATGAATTGATATTCCGATCACTGAGTTGTTGTCGAATCTTAGCATTTCTTAGGGTGCGAATGGTAACCATTCTGCTCCAAAAATCAAATTCTTGTCAGAAATTGATTTCTGAAATTCTTGCCAGAAATTGATTTCTGAAGGAGAAATCTGTTTGATAAAACAGGACTAATTCTGCTCCAGAAATTGAAAACTGGAAGAGAAATCTGTTTGATAAAATAAGAGGAAATTTCTACTTCTGGATGAGAAATACATTTAATAACAGCGCGTCAGTTCTATTTCCGCAACAAAGATAGTTCGAACTCAATTGCAAAATATTATTTATCTTAACCTAGAATGCATGATATTCGAGGTAAAATCTAGTACATTTTTTTAAATCCTCAAATAAAAAGAACATAAATTCCAAAATAACATGTCATTACAAGAAGACCTGGTACCAAATCCTCAATTACACATAATACGAATCCTACAATACAACATTACATTACAGAAGGCAAAAAAAGCAAATAATCCCGACTAATAATAATGGAAGTATAATACAATAGTGGAAAACAGTCAGATTTCGGGAAAATAGGAAATTTATTGAATTTTTCCGAAAAAAATTCAACAAATCAAAAAATAAAAAATTTTAAAACTTCACAGAATGGTTTAGAATACCTGTGATCACCCACGTTTAGTGAAATTTAATTTTTTTTAGGTGCCCAAAAAAATCAAAAAATAAAAAATTCAAAACTTCACAGAATGGCTTAGAATACATGTGGCCACCCATTTTTAGTGAAATTTAATTTTTTTAGGTGCCCAAAAAAAATAAAAAAATAAAAAATTTCAAAACTTCACAGAATGGCTTAGAATACCTATGGCCACCCACTTTGATTGAAATTTAAATTTTTTCAAAACTTCACAGAATGGCTTAGAATACCTATGGCCACCCACTTTGAGTGAAAATTTAAATTTTTGGAGGTGCCACAAATTTAAATTTCACTTAAAGTGGGTGGCCACAAGTATTCTAAGCCATTCTGTGAAGGTTTGAAATTTTTTATTTTTTGATTTTTTGTGGGCACCTAAAAAAATTTAAATTTCTCTCAAAGTAAGTGGCCACAGGTATTCTAAGCCATCCTGTGAAGTTGTGAAATTTTTTATTTTTTGATTTTTTGTGGGCACCTAAAAAAATTTAAATTTCACTCAAAGTAAGTGGCCACAGGTATTCTAAGCCATCTTGTGAAGTTGTGAAATTTTTTATTTTTTGATTTTTTTTGCCATCTCAAAAAATTTAAATTTCAATCAAAGTAGGTGGCCACAGGTATTCTAAGCAATTCTGTGGAGTTTTCAAATTTTTTAATTTTTAATTTTTTGATTTTTTTCGGGCACCTCAAAAAATTTAAATTTCACTCAAAGTAAACCAAAAATTCATTTGATAACGGCACATCAATTCTATTTTCGCAACAAAGATAGTCCGAACTCAATTGCAAAATATTATTTATCTTAACCTACAATGCATGATATTCGAGGCAAAATCTAGTACATTTTTTTAAATCCTCAAATAAAAAGAACATAAATTCCAAAATAACATGTCATTACAAGAAGACCTGGTACCAAATCCTCAATTACACATAATACGAATCCTACAATACAACATTACATTACAAAAGGCAAAAAAAGCAAATAATCCTTGAATAATAATAATAATGGAAGTACAATACAATAGTGGAAAATCGAATTTCATGGAATCTTCGGCATATGATTATCCCTAGCCATTTTATTGGCAATACATTTCCTAATAATGTTCATCTCGGTTCCCTCTTTGGTCGTTACTACATCATATGTACCTTGTTCAGTAGGTTCACACACATAATCCGGATCTCCATATATGGACAAACACTTCTCCATCCTATCTTGCTCAATGATGTAATTATGGATCGCACAGCATGCAATTACAATCTGTGTTTGTTTTTCAAATTTAAATGGAGGCATCTATCTCAAAACAAAAAAAACGATTCTTTAAAGCCGCAAAGGATCTCTCAATGATATTTCTTAATGAAGAATGCCTGTGGTTGAACAATTCCTTTGATGTTGTTGGTCCCCCACTTCGTCGAAATTCTGGTATATGATACCGTTCGCCTTTAAATGGTGTTAAAAATCCTGGACTTGAAGCATAACCAGAATCGACGGCGTAGTACTTGCCTACAACAAAGTATTCATGGATTGATCATGAAATGCAATCCTAGCAAAATCATAAACACAAATACTCATTATATATCAAAATAGCACCTGCGGGTGGTCGAGAAAACTGTAGGTGAGGTGTGTCAAGTGCGGCCGACAACACCCGACAATCGTTGGCTGATCCTTCCCAACCAGCATACACAAAAGTAAATCGCATATCAAAGAAACACACACACAACACGTTTTGAGTGGTTGTGCCTTTTCTACCTCTAAATCGTGGCTGCATATGTTCAGGTACGGTAGCATGAATATGGGTGCCATCAATAGCACCTACGCACCCCTGTCATTTAATTACATACATACATTAGACAAGATTGTGAGCAAAACTAATCAAATGGTGCAAGGAAATGTACGAAAAACGTACCTTGAAGTAACAATTAAACTTTGGCTCAATCTGAATTTCTTCTGGGACAACATCAAATGAAGGAGGTACGATAATCTCCTTCGCCAATTCCAAAACAGCTTTCAACACCGCTGCAAAGTACTTGCTAACAGTCTCTCCTGAACGTTGGAATCTCTCACATAAAGCTCTGTTGGAGTTCTTGTGACAAATCATTAATAAAAACATGGCAACCTGTTCATCTACCCTAACATATCGACTGTTTGCCAACCAACCTCTTGACTTGAGCAAAACACAAAGGTTAAGAAAAACATGTCGCTCCGTTCTAAATGCTTCGTATACTCTATTTGAATGTCCATGAAGAAGCTCGCTAACCCATTGGAGTCCTGTCAATACACTGTCCCTAATACGTTCTGTCCTGTGCATGGACCTATGCAACCAAGCAGTACACAACCATGCCAACAATATTTTCAACTCATCCTCATCAAAGTCTTGTTCACCTGATGCAATTGTTTCACTTGATGCTACTTGATCATTAGACCAGCTACTTTGACCCCCTTCCATATTACCTAGGCTATCATGCGAAAGAAGAAGACAAACTCAACATGTCAGTTGGGAAGCCAATACATTTGAACTGATATGTTGGGAATTTAATACCACTCAATAGATAATTATGGAATCTAATCACATTAAAGCAAAGTCTCAACATCATCACAAACGCATAGCCATAAAGACAAGTCAATGTCTGAAATACATAAGTGAAAAGCCGAAATGAACTCAAACATAAAACGGCATACTATAACCCAACAACTACTCAACAGCCCCCAACTACTCATCCATAGCCTCAATAAAGGCAACTCTCATTTCGGGAAGACATGTCAGGAAGCCCTCTCTCCAAGAGGCATTAATGATAGCATGTTTCATAGCTTTGATGTAAAGAACCTTGTCCAAGTCATGCATGGCATTTAGGACAGCACCCACGGTTGCTATAGAGTAAGGGTCCACATGTATTAAGGACTGTGAGGTGACGAAGGCACTTGATGTTTGAACCGTCTTAGCTTTGATCATCTCTTGAATGGCTTTGCAAGTCGCGTCAAATGAATGCGAATTGCTCTTTCTCCTCCTCTTGGCATTTGGAGTCCTATCCAATATGTGACTTTTTGGAGGTGGGCTCGCCGACACGTTAAATTGTTCCACATCAGCTTGGGTTTCGAAAAACAGTTCAGGTTCGCTTAGGTTGACATGAACATCATTGTCACCACCACCACCACTGTCACCTGTACCCTCCGACGGTGCCACGCCTTGCGCATTTCCTATTGCAAACTCCCCAGTGGCGTATGTATCCCCAAACACAACACAAAGCTGTGAATACAAAGGAAATCTGTCCTTCCTAAACTTGACCCATTCAGTATTAGCCTGCGCCATTTTCAAAATAATGTCAGGCAGTACTCAACATTTTATAAATTTGAAATTTGAGGTTACAATAATAAGATGACCTAAGTAAGTAACATCACCTTAATGTGATTTGCCCAAACAGTTTCATCGTCCACAACAACCCTCTTGCTGTCATTGTCCCATCCAAATCCCGTTGTTGAAAGCAACTTCTTAAAACTACCATATTGTCTCTTCAGTTTCTGTGCTTTGTTCTTGAACTGTGGTAGACTAAAGTGAAGTCGTGTTTGTTCATTGAATTCTTTTTCAATGTTAATCCACCCTACTATGTTGTAGGTACATGATGTGCGATTTCCCTTTTTTACCTCATCTACCATCAGACTTACAAACAATTCGGTCAACGGCTCAGTCCACTTTGCCATGTACGTGTATTTGGAGGATTCCATTTATGTAAAATAGATGAAATTTCAGGGGCAAATGCTGGTAATGGCGATTCAACAAACAAACAAGAATTAAATAGAGGAGCACATCTACAAAAGAGAACATAAATTGTACCTGAGCAGAGAATTTCACACCCTAATGTCATTAGTTTCAAGCTATTGAGAAAGGAAGTACACCACCAGCCAAACTTGATAATCACTATTCAATCAAAGAGAACATAAAAGGTGCATAGTCCATATATCAAATTATGTAAGGGGCTTGCCTACTGGTGGAAACATGCAAAATAAGGAGCTGAACTCAGGTTAAAAAAAATTATGCTAAAATTTGAACCAAGTCCCAAGCTGAACTTCACCATCAACCAGAGAGTAACGATGTTTGACAAGAACAACATAATGTACTATGTACTAGAATTGTAGAGGGGACAATCCCCAAGCCTTCAAAAGTTTTTCAAGTGAACACCTTTTTCACAAGATTATTGCAAGCAGCTACAAGATTCAAGCCTTAAACTGAATATCATTGAGAAAATATAGATATTGCACCTGAGAGCTAATGAAGAGAGGAAAATCGTGAAGATTAAAATACTGATATTCAAAGGGAAAATACAAATAAAAAGGAGAAATGGGCCAACTTCATTCTCGAGATTATTGGAATTTGAAATGGTTCAAATAAACCATAAGATGGGAGGCAATAATTAATTGATACAGGCAATTCAAGTGAACCCTAAAATCAGACACATCGAACAGTCAAAGCAATGTATGCCTCAAGATTGAGCACACACAAGTCTATCGATGCGGAAAACTGAAGCTCCAGTCACACTTAAAGCTCGTGATTTCACACACTCTTTATTTGATTTAAAAGATTTATAACCATCTTCAAGCCCTGAAAATAGAGAAACTCTACCAAAGAGCTAACAAATAGTATAGCATAGGAAAACAAAAAGATTATAGTATGAGTTGAGGATAGCCTTCGAAAGAGATAAATTGAATGGAATGCCATGGTTTCCCCTCACTATCTCAGGTCGATAAGCTATCTTTCACTTGTAGGCCGTCCTCCCAATCCATAAAATTTAACCTTCTCGGGGTAAACCCATCATCTAGTGCCTGTGCTAAAACCAAAGCCAGTGCTCGAGATGCCGCCCAGAAATGATAACCCAAATAAAAACGAGACAAAAGTGCAAACTACTTGTGGCAATTCGCCGCGAACCGTAGAGCCAGACACAAATGACGAAACAAACCGATTTAGCCACACAACCCACACATCATAGCCCTTTCGAAACCGAAATCCCGCGGCTCAACTTCAACCTCAACCTCCACCCGCAACATGCTAGTCAAGTTATCGCCATACCACTCCGCGGCGTCTCGTTCCCTCATTCCGACTTGATCGAGCGAGATTCGCGCGGGCCGCGTGCCCTAAACGGGCGGCCACGTCGCGCACCGCGGATTGCACCGAAGGAAAAGCTAACGAGAGGAGGTGAAACAGTTGGAGGAATCGAAGACTCACCAGCTACGCATGAAAAAACGGAAGCATCGGAGATATAGTGAGAGCCAAATTGATCGCCACCGTGTGAGGTGGCGGTTCCGGTGCAGTCGCAAGGAGGGATGGAGGGCACGAAATTGAAGAGGCGGAGATATAGGGAGGGCCAAATCGATCGCCGCCGCATGCAGTGGCAGTTTCGATGCAGTCGCGAGGAGGGAAGGGGAGGGCACGAAACTGAAGAGTTGAACGAGATGGAAGAGAAAGAAAGAAATTAGGGCCAGAATGAATTCCGAAAGAGAGAACGAGATGGAAGAGAAAGAAAAAGAAATTAGGGCCAGAATGAGTTCCAAGAAGAGAGAAGCTACAAAAAGTAGCTTCTCTTTTTTGGTGGAAAACTCGTTCTGGAATCAAAATTTGATTCTAGAACCAAAAAAAGAACGTGTTTTTACCAAACGCATTTTTATTCCAGAATGCAAAAATTGCTCCAGAATGCATTCCGGAAATTTTTTAACAAACTCATTTCTGTTCCGGAATACATTCTGGAGCAAAAATTCTGCTCCAAAATGGATTCCATGCGCGCCCTTACCCTTTCCTCCACCTTTTATCTGATTTCCTTCCCCTTTTTCGTTACCCCATTTTTCTCTCCTTTCTATGATTCTCAATCATGTTTCGCTTTCCCGCATCAGTTTGCTTCTTCTTTGAATATTATTATTCTCCCCTTTCTATGATTCCAAACCTATCTCGACCATCTTTTACCATACGCTTTCCGTTTTGCATGGAAAATGATATTGTCCAGTCACGGCGTCTTAGATTTCGGCTACGATTAGAATGTTCTATTCAATTATGTCCATAATTAATCAGCCTTTAGTCCTCAGCCGGTGATCTTTCAACTCGACATAGCACGAACATTGTACTAGGAATCCGGTTCTCCACGAGCATAATTCGCTTTAACCTTCCCCAGTGATGATAAAAATTAATTAGTGTTTCATATGGGAGGATAAAAAAGAACCCCAAAAGAGAATGAAAAGAACAGAAAAGAAATCGACTTGGGCCCTGTCAGATTTTTCAGACCAATGAAGTATGGTGTGAAAATGGTCTGAAAAAAAAAACATTATTTTACTGGTCCTAATCCATATTGCACCAGATTGGACCTCGATTGGATATGTATTTAAGGTCACGAAGAGAAGGAAGAATATCAATGGTTACTTTTGTAACATTCCAACATGTGACTTGAATTTTAAACGTGCGAGGGAAGCAGCCAAAATGAATCTTACACTTGACTTGTGCATTGGGAATATAGTTTTGGGTTGGGTAAGTCATGCGCTTTATGAAAAAGAAATGTTATGTCGTGACACTTTCATTCCTATGGAAATTGATTTTTTTTCTTTCTATTGCTTTCACTATTGGTATTGTTGTTAGTGTGTGGTTATGTCTCCATCCCGAATCTCACGTGTAAAGTTGGTTTACGCTCTAGTAAGATTATGTGGAATAATTGTGTTTGGACATAAAATAAAAGACGTTTTTTGGACAAACAATACGAATAGACAGGAGTGTTATCTCTTATGTATGACTATGGGAAACGAATAAGAGTCGGATGAAATTTTGAACATAGTAGCAAACATGTATGTACCTTACATTTCACCCAATGATCACTTACAAACCTCTAGTTTTGAAAATACCAATGACATGCCTGAGTTTTACCTTAGAGACCATTTTGCTCCTTCAAATAAAACATCATTTTCTTTCCAAAAATATCTATCTCCAAATCCTAATTTTCACTCCAACCCACAATGCTCATGATTAATCAAAAGCTGAACCACTTGAATACCAAGTACCATGCTAAAATGAGCTTGTAAGGATGAGCAATTTGGTCTTTTAAGAGTAGGGAGGATTTTCGTAGAGGCATGTGAATGATATATGCAAAAATAGAGAGAAAATTATCCAAAAAGTCTTAAACTAACTGTATAATTGTTAATTCAGTCATAAACCTTTCCAATTTAGTCATAAACTTTTTGAAAATATGACACTTTAGTCCTTCTGGATAATGTTGGCCAAAAATCGTTGATGTAGATGCCAACTGTCCTTTGTGACAAGGCCGGCATTGATGTGAATAACTTTTGCAAATTTTTAAAAAAATTTTAAGGGTTTAGTAATGAATTGACCACTGTATAATAAGTTCATGATTTTTTTAATAATTTTCTCAAAAAATAGAGATATATAAATTATTATGATGTCAAAAGTGAGTTCTGTTTCTAGTATATTCCATAGTATAAATATGAAGAGCTATTGGGACCACGCTAGCCGAAAGTGCAAGGTCCGTCTAGCCTCGCTCAAAGCGTACCTTCCCTAAGTGCATGAGATGTCCAAGTGCATGTCGCCTTAGAGGAGGATTGCAAAGAGAAAGGCAGAGGTCCTTTAATTATTATATATAATGCTTCAAGGTATTTTAGGTGATCAATATATCCAAGTTGAACTCAATGCCTCCACTTGCATACGCAAAGTTGCAAGTCAATGAATTACAAGTCAAGTAGGATATCGCCCAAGAGGGTAGTAAGCACAATTGATGGTCAATTCCAAAAACAAAACCCCAAGATTATATCAAATTTCCAAATGACTTACATTCCATTCAAAAGCTTAAATCAATAAGTTATAAGCCGAGTATGATATATTGACCGATCCACACCGTACTAATTTTCCAATGTGTGACTTCTCTAACACAACTCACAAGTGGTTTATGACAATCTCCCCTTTTTTCCGGGCGGAAAAAAAAAAAAAAAAAAAAAAGAAAGAAAGGGGAAAAAAAAATGACTTACTTTTCGAAAAAGTTTTCTGCGTGAAGGCTAGGAAGAAAGTCCAACTTGGTCAAAAAAGCCCCTTAATCTAGGTATCATCTACGGTCATTATGATATAGGTGAACTTGAGGTTTATCTCCAGGTCAAACGTCCCGGGCGAAATCAAACGTGTTCCATATTGCGTCAACACCAATACTTCTAAGCTGAAAACAAAAAAACGCCACCCTAAAAGACCGGCCGTTGCTACACGCAATACCCACCGTCAAAACTGCGTTGGTCACCAGATTCCTTCATTGAGATGTTCACCAAACACCGATACACATTGGGAGTAGGCCACCAATCAACCATCGACTCTGTAACATTTGTTGGAAGCATGTAGCAGAAATCCGATATCTTTGCTCGGGGAGATTGCCAAGAAGAAGCCTAAGTCCAAGTCTGTCAATATATTCTGTTGGACCAATTTTCACTTAAAAGTTTAAGTTAATGAGTTATGAGCCAAGAAGGATATATACTGTTTCACACCACACTAATTTTCCGATGAGGAATTTCTCTATTACAACTCACATGTAGTTCCTAAAAAAAAGTAACTACGACTTTCAAAAGAGGAGTTTCAATTTCGATGAGGTGTTCAATTAGATATTCGGAAGCTGAAGCAATCAAGCATGTCAGACTTTCTTAGAGCCACCATCTCCTGTTTTAAGGTCTTCTAGCTTTACTATATTCATCGGCAAATGCATTCATCATTCATAGCCACAACACATCCTTACTGAGCTACAATACAACAGAGCTATTGTACAAATGACAACACGATTAGGTTTTGATATCGAGGATGTGTGTGTATACCTAAATCTCTAAATATGTGCAAATTCAAAGTTTAATTCTACTTTATAAAGTAATAGTTGCTTACCAAAATATAATGTAATAGTCAACAACATATACACTTGATGGATTTGCAATCGGATCTCTCTATCACTTTCCTTACACATCACTGCTCACCTAAATCCATCTCGATCCAAAGCTTTGATCTCAGGTGTGCGGAACTTCCCTTTTGAAGGGAATGTGTAGATTTTATAAGTTATCTCATTAATCAGTTGATAATTTACTTGCTTAGATTTTGAAACTCCATAAACCAAGAGGTCGAATTTGAAAAGAAAAATGAAAGAGGGGGCTGGGCTTCAATTGCCCGGATCAAACCGATACAATCTGGGTCGGGCCAAAATAGCCCGGCCCGCAAAATTGTGGCGGGTACTAGACGTTGACCCGAGAATTCACCAACTGTAATTCAAAATCTGTCTTCTTTTACATCCCCTGTCCTGCTTCATCCGCAGTCCAGACGACCGAGAAGATGCTCGCTTCACCAGTCGCTCCCTCTGTTTCGTCGTTCAACTTCCATGTCCTCCCTTCTTCCGATCCACCGTACAAGCTCCTCCAAACACACCCATCTCTGTCGCTGCTCTCCAAGTGCCGGAACCTCCAACAGCTCAGGCAAATCCACTCCCAGATCATAAAATCCGGCCTCCACAACACCCAGTTCGCCCTCAGCAAGCTCGTCGAGTTTTGCGCGGTCTCGCCCTCCGGCGATCTGTCGTATGCGGTCTCGCTGTTCGAATCCATCGAGGAGCCGAATCAGTTGATTTGGAACACTATAATAAGAGGGCATTGTCTGAGCGATACCCCGGGTTTAGCCATACATATTTATGTTCGGATGTTGTTACGTGGGGCGATGCCGAATTCTTATACTTTCCCTTTCCTGTTGAAGTCTTGCGCGAAAGCTGGGTTGGCCCATGAAGGGAAACAGATTCATTCGCATGTTGTGAAGCTGGGACTTGAGTCTGATGCCTTTGTGCACACTTCGCTTATCAACATGTATGCTCAGAGCGGTGAATTGGACAGTGCACGTCTGGTGTTCGAGAAAAGCTTGCACAGAGATGCTGTGTCTTATACGGCTTTGTTGACTGGTTATGCATCTACTGGTCAGATGGATGAAGCCAAACAGCTGTTTGAGAATATTCCTGTTAGAGATGTGGTGTCTTGGAATGCTATGATCGCAGGGTACAGTGAATGTGGCCAATTCGAGGAGGCAATGGAGACATTTAGGGGAATGCAGAAGGTAAATGTGATGCCGAATGAGAGTACTATGGTTACTGTTCTCTCAGCTTGTGCTCAGTCAGGTTCAATTGAATTGGGGAAGTGGATCCATTGTTGGATAGAAGATCATAAAATGGGATCGAATTTACGGCTTGTCAATGCGCTTATTGACATGTACTCGAAGTGTGGGGATGTAGAAACAGCTCAAGGGTTGTTTAATGGTATGTCGCTGAAGGATGTGATTTCGTGGAATGTTATGATCGGTGGTTACACTCATATGAATCGTTACAAAGAGGCATTGGTTCTGTTTAGGGAAATGTTAAAATCTAATGTGGAGCCTAATGATGTCACGTTCTTAAATGTTCTCCCATCTTGTGCTTGCTTATGTGCACTCGATCTGGGAAAATGGATTCACACTTATATAAACAAGAACTTCAACATTACCTTACCAAAAAAAAAAAACAAGAACTTCAACAGTTCAACAAGCACTGCTCTATATACCAGTCTTATTGACATGTATGCGAAATGCGGAAATGTAGTGGCAGCAGAACAAGTTTTTAATGGCATGAAGAGTAAAAGCTTGTCTTCTTGGAACGCAATGATTTCTGGATTGGCCATCCATGGGGAGGTAGAGAAGGCCCTTGGCTTTTTCTCGACAATGGTTAATGAAGGGCTCAAGCCAGATGATGTCACATTTGTTGGTGTTTTATCTGCCTGTAATCATGCAGGTTCATTAGAACTTGGGCGGAGTTATTTTAGTTCAATGATCCAAGACTATAAAATCTCCCCTAAATTGCAGCATTATGGATGCGTCGTAGATCTCTTGGGTAGAAATGGATTGTTTGATGAAGTGGAGGCCCTCATAGAATCAATGAATGTGAAACCAGATGGTGCTATTTGGGGTTCTCTGCTAGAAGCTTGCCGAGCTCAGGGACAAGTCGAGTTGGGTGAAATCTTTGCTCATCATCTTTTCGAACTGGAACCCGATAATCCTGGCGCTTACGTGCTCTTATCTAACATTTATGCAAAAGCTGGTAGGTGGGACGATGTGGCAAGAACAAGAACCAAACTGAATGATAAGGGAATGAAGAAGGTTCCTGGGTCTACATCTATAGAAGTAGATAGTGTGGTTCATGAGTTCCTCGTGGGCGACAAAACACATCCTCAGAGCAAAGACATATACATGATGTTGGATGAAATAGACAGGCTTTTGGAAATGGCTGGGTTTGTGCCAGACACAACCGAGGTGCTTTACGACATGGATGAAGAGTGGAAGGAGTGCGCATTAAGTCACCACAGTGAGAAGATAGCTATTGCATTCGGGCTGATCAGTACTAAGCCCCGGACAACCATCAGGATTGCCAAGAACCTTCGAGTCTGCAGAAACTGCCATTCGGCAACAAAGCTCATTTCGAAGATTTTCAATAGGGAGATAATTGCCAGGGACCGTAACCACTTCCACCATTTTAGAGATGGTAATTGCTCTTGTAAGGATTGTTGGTAATGAGCATGTCATGAAATAGGGATAACATTTGGTAATTGTAAACTGCACTAAATTGCTGAGTACATACTCATACTCTTCATTCTTATACAAAATGTGAACTAGATCCATCTTCAGGATGAAGCAGAAGAACCCCTCTTTATTTTTTAGGCAAAAGGACATTATAAGCGCCATAAGTTGTGTACGAAGATCACTTTGGTGCCACAACTTTTTTTCGGATCACTTTGGTATCAACTTTTTTGAAAAACGATCACTTTAGTGCCAATGCTGACATGGTCGCCGGAAATCTGACGTGGCTCTTTTTTATTAATTTCCGATGCTGACATGGCTCGCCGGAAATCTGACGTGGCTCTTTTTTTGGCCGGAATTTTGGCCGGAGTCACTAAAGTGATCTCTTTTCCTCCGACTTGGCACCAAAGTGATCCGAAAAAAAGTTATGGCACCAAAGTGATTTCCGTACACAACTTATGGCACTTATAATGTCCTTTTGCCTTATTTTTTAGGTGAAACAAGATGGAGTTCTGCTTTCTAGTTCACTCAGATACAAGTTGGGTCGAAATGGAAGCCATATTAGCTTCTTGTCTAGTTTTTTGAGTTCATGCCTCAATGTTGGAGATTTGCTTGAAGGAGTTCCGCCTAGCCGTGTCCAAGACAGTCTTGTCAGCAACTATGAAATAAGCTGCTCCAGCAACTGCCATAAGAACGAAAATATTTCTGTCAGATAATAGCAATATATGGTCTATTATATGAAGATTTATGATACAAATTCATTGATAATTATCAGTCTGATCAAAATCTAATAACCTGTTGAGATAATGAGTGCTTGAGCTGCGTGGTTGAGGTTTGCTCTTGCCCAGGGCAGCATCCTTGCACTGGCTAACTGCATATTTAACCATGTACATATTGAGAAAAAACGAAGTACGACAAAAAGACACCCTCAAATTCCAACGTCGCCAGAGTCACTTGTTTTCCTGCGGTTTCTTTTTCTGTTCTGGTCGGTTGTTTCTTTTGTTGTGCGCACAAATTGTACGGGTACTCTCCTTTCCACACCAACAGGGAAAAAGATGGGGCTAGATGCATGCCGATCCGATGCATCTAAGCTTTTGAATTATGTGAAATCTTAAGACTTATCCGATCGAAAGATTATGTGTTGAGCTTGTAGAATCGGATTATTTTAGATAAAATTAAAAGAAAAAAATAAGTGCACCTAATGTCGAGCATCAGTTTATCGAGTTATGTGGATTAGGGTAGAATGTAAGGCACACAGATACCACTAATAATTGTGCTTAAGCTTTATTATTTTTCTAATTCACAGTTTAAAAATAGACAGCCAAAATCGATCTTTAAATGTCTTGAAAAACTATCCAGAATAAGGTATGAGATCTTCATACGTCGAGCCATATAAAAATGGAACCCACCTTGGATTTCTTCCGGAGATATTATCCTGAATTGCAAACCCCACTTTGGAGGAATTCTTTTTTTAGAGGATACCTCCTTAAACAAAACAATACATGATCCACGTGAAGGTACTAGGTTCTTGAAATCTTCATTTCAAGTGTTCTCATCCAGTTATATTTTTTAAAACATCCGTACAAAATTTTGCCAACATCTTTCTCAAAAAAAGGGTCGTAAAACTCGAAATTTTACTAAAGAAATAATCTGGAAAAAGAATGAAACTGGGTTGGAACTAAGCTTGGGATCACAGCTTGTAGCAGAGTGTTTCACAATATGTGTAAGCAAACTGACATCTTTACTTCATGGGGTGAAACTGGCACTGACCTGCAAGAGAGCAATGCTCTCAGATTGCAGTTTCTCGATCCAGATGAGTGGATAGGATCGTGGAATGGAGCTGAGAAAACTGCAGCACTGAAGAAGACGACGAATGATGGGTGTTGGGTTACGTACAACATTATCCGTTCCGAGTGCTGCAAATTTCACTCTGACACAGGGATCCATAAGAGAGTTTGGCCTCTTTCCTTTGTCGTTTTCATACTACTTCTACATTCACACACACATTAAACCTCTGTTTCTTCTGTGAGAGAGAGAGAGAGAGAGAGAGAGAGAGAGAGGACAGTAGGCCACTGGTTTTGGACAGTAGCCTAATACCATGGGCAATGGGCATCGCATAGCCCTATGTGCACTGCATATTTAGAGTGATCCTCAAAATTCAATCTGTTGTGGACTGATTAATCACAGTCATTGATTGCAACGTGAGTTTTTATATAAATTGAAATTTTGTTGATATGCTTTTCTTTTTCTTCCATTGGAAACATACTGTTTTCTTTTTTTTTTTTTTGGTCAAAAACAAACATACTGTTTTCATCACTTCATTATTATATCATGCACAATTATTGCCATAGAACATCGTTATTCTCTCTTACCTAATATGTCAATAAACTTCAAAACTGCAAATTTTATTCATTAAAGAGAAATGAACAAATACTTGGAGATGCTTGCAAAGGAATCAAGACCATATCCTCATTCAAAGAACTTATGAACTCCAGGGCACTTATCTCTGAAATTGGACCGAAAAGAATTAGAGAAGCCATTGTTGAAATAAACTGGATTGAAGTAAGAGGAGCTATACAATTCAAGGTCAATGAGGTTTGGGACCTCGTACCACATCCTTGAGATCATTTTGTCATCAAAACTAAACGGGCATTCATAAACAAATTGGACAATAAAGGTAATATTGTTTGCAAAATGACCAGGTTTGCTAAAGGATATTCTTCTCAAAATGAAGGTATTAATTATGACGAAATAGATGTGAAAATTACTTTTCAAAATAGTTATCAAAGAAAAGGTTTTTGCAGAGCAGTTACCAGGATTTGAAGACCATGCAATTCCACTCCCAAATCATAAAATCCGACCTTCGCAACACCCAGTTTAGCCTCACCAAGCTCATCGAGTTTTGCACTGTCTCTGTGAGATCTTGATGGAATCACTGCCAATTGCTCTAAAATGTTAAGTTGTTAGATGAAGACGTGGTTTAATATATAAATTCTAATACTCCCCCTCACGCTTAGTTTGGTCTTATTTTTTTTTCCTACTATTAAGTGTGGGCATATTTAATTTGTGAGGCAAATAGGTCCTAAAAAATTTGAACTTAGGACTTCTAGCTCTGATACTATGTGAGATTTTGGTCGAACCACTGCCAACTGTTCTAAAAGTTTAAATTGTTAGATAAATGCGTTGTTTAATATGTAAATTCTAACAATCTCACCATCCGGCGATCTGTCCTTTGCGGTCTCGCTGTTTGAATCCATTGAGGAGCTGAATCAATTGATTTGGAACACTATAATCAGAGGGCATTGTTTGAGCCATATCGGGTTTAGCCATAGATATTTATGTTCGAATGTTGTTAATTGGGGCAATGCCGAATTCTTATACTTTTCCTTTCCTGTTGAAGTTTTGCGCGAAAGCTGGGTTGACCCATGAAGGGAAACAGAATCATTCGCATGTTTTGAAGCTAGGACTTGAGTCTGATGCCTTTGTGCACACTTCGCTTATTAATATGTATGCTGCGGCAAATTGGACAGTGCTCATCTGGTGTTCAAGAAAAGCTCATACAGAGATGCTGTGTCTTATACGGCGTTGTTGACTGGTTATACATCTAGTCGTCAGATGCATGAAGCCAAATAGCTGTTTCTCTTTTTCTTTAGTTGTTGACTCGTTATACATCCAGCATTTTTTTCCTTTTTTCTTTTCTTTCTCATATTTTTCCTTGTTTCTCAATCGGCCACGAGCAAGGGATGAGCTCGCCGGCCTTATGCGAGCTCGAGCTCATCGGTTTAGCGAGACTCGAGTTTGCTAGCCTTGGTCGAGCTCGTCCCTCGCCTGTCAATGGTCGTCAGCCATTGTTGTGGCTGACTGCTTGCCGAGGGAGAACGAAAAAAAAAAGAAATAAAAAATAATTAAAATTCGAATTTAAAAAAAAACTAAAAACAAGAATTTCTTTTTAAATATTTTATAAAAACGAACATTTCATTAATCATAGACCCGAGCCTGAGCGCCAAGGACCCACACACGGCTTTTGTGGACTAGAGCTCAAGCATCGAGGGCCTGGGCACGGCCTTTATGGGCTTGGGCTCAGGTGCGGGGGAATTGGGCACAGGCATTAGGGGTTCGGTCAGCCTCGATGGACTCGGGCCCAGCCACGAAACACTTAGTCTTGAATGTAGGGAACCAACGTTTGGGTTTTTGTGCCCAAGGGTAAAGTTCCGGGTCTAAACGCTTATACTGAGTCATATTTTGGAAAATGTTTTTCAAAATTTTAAAAAGGAAATCATTTTCCTGAATTTAAGCATAGGTTTTTCATTTACCAGGAAAACATTTTCTCTTGACTTATTTTCCTAAGCAAATCAAACTCTGGAAAATCAGAAAATGTTTTCCCGGGAAATGTTTTCCGTGAAACAAACGGGGTCTTATATAAACAAGAACTTCAACAGTTCAGGAAGCACCGCTCTATTTACCAGTCTTATTGACATGAATGCGAAATGCGGAAATGTAGAGGCGGCAGAACAAGTTTTTAATGGCATGAAGAGTAAAAGCTTGTCCTCTTGGAACGGAATGATTTCTGGATTGGCTGTCCAAGGGGAAGTAGAGAAGGCCCTTGGCCTTTTCTCGAGAATGGTTAATGATGGACTCGAGCCAGATTATATCACATTTGTCGGTGTTTTATCTGCCTGTAATCATGCAGATTCATTAGAACTTGGACGCAGTTATTTTACTTCAATGATCCAACACTACAAAATCTACCCTAAATTGCAGCATTATGGATGTGTTGTGGATCTCTTCGGTAAATTGACTTTTGATGAAGTGGAGGCCCTCACAGAGACGATGAACGTGAAACCAGATGGTGCAATTCGGGGTTCTCTGCTTAGAGCTTGCCGAGCTCAGGGACAAGTCGAGTTAAGCGAATTTTTCTCTCAGCATCTTTTCGAACTGGAACCTGAAAATCCTGGCGCTTATGTGTTCTTATCAAACATTTATGCAAAAGCCGGTAGATGGGACGATGTGGCGAGAATAAGAACCAGACTGAATGATAAGGGAATGAAATAGGTTCCAGGGTCTACATCTGTAGAAGTAGATAGTGTGGTTCATGAGTTCCTCGGGGGCAACAAAACACATCCTAAGAGCAAAGACATATACATGGTGTTGGATGAAATAGACAGGCTTTTGGATTTGGCTGGGTTTGTGCCAGACTCAACCGCGGTGCTTTACGACATGGATGAAGAGTGGAAGGAGTGCGCATTAAGTTACCACAGCGAGAAGTTTGCAATTGCGTTCGGACTGCTCAGTAAGCCCGGGACAACCATCAGGATCGCCAAGAACCTTCGAGTCTGCAGAAACTGCCAATCGGCAACAAAGCTCATTTCGAAGATTTTCAATAGGGACTTAATCGTGAGGACCGTAACCGCTTCCATTGTTTTAAAGATGGCAATTGCTCATGTAAGGATTGCTGGTAATAAACACGTCATCAAAAGGGATGACATTTGGTATACTGTAAATTGCTCTGTATTACTGAGTACATACTCATACTCTTCATTCTTATATAAAATTTGAAGTAGATTTATCTTCAGTGTGAAGCAGAAGAACGCATCCTTAATTTTTATGTGACACAAGATGGTGCTCTGCTTTCTAGTTCACTCAGATACAAGTTGGGTCGAAACGGAAGCCATATTAGCTTCTTGTCTAGTTTTTTGAGTTCATGCCTCAATGTTGGAGACTTGCTTGAAGGAGTTCCGCCTAGCCGTGGCCAAGACAGTCTTGTCAGCAACTATGAAATAAGCTGCTCCAGCAACTGCCGTAAGAATGAAAATATTCCCGTCAGATAATAGCAATTTATGGTCTATTACATGAAGATTTATGATACAAAGTCATTGATCATTATCAGTCTGATCAAAGTCTGATGACCTGTTGAGATTAAGAGTGCTTGAGCTGAGTGGTTGAGGTTTGCTCTTGCCCAGGGCAGCATCCTTGCACTAGCCAGCTGCACGGTTAAGCATGAACATATTGAGAAAAAAGAAGTGCAATAAAAATACAGCCCTTGAATTGAACAAAAGTTTCAGCATAAGAAATTGAGCAAAATTTATCCAATATCTGAAGAAGAAAGAATCCCCACAAAATGGACGAAGCAAAGACTCACGGTTGGGATGGCCGTTGCTATCCCCACTAGAACAGCCGCCTTGGCTCCAGCTTTTACACCCTCTGTTTGATGCACACCAGAAATTTAAACTTAAGCCATTTCACAGAAAACACGAAAGAAAACAGTATATTTGTGAAAACAAGGCAAACTTAATTCACGGAACACCAATGTACGGAATGTTGCTTACCGCGAGAGCACCGTTTCGCCATGGCCAGCCTCTGGTCGAGTGAAGCCAAGCTGGTTTTCTCGAGGGGAGATCCGGTGACATTATTGTTGGCCATTGCTGTATTGGGATGAGATCCTAGTGAAAAACAGTAAGAGAGGGAGTCAATTTGCAAAGCGGACTCGTTGAAAGGCTTTAGGAAGCTTTGCCTGATGAGGGATTGAGATTATTGCAGTGATATATATAGGGGTCAAATAGCAGGAGGACGAGAGAGAGAGAGAGAGAGAGAGAGAGAGAGAGAGAGAGAGAGAGAGAGAGAGAGATACCTCAGGTGGTGTTGATGGTATTCAAATTCCAACGTCGCCATAGGCACTTGTTTTCCTGCGGTTTCTTTTTCTGCTCTGGTCTGTTGTTTTTGGTTGTGCGCACATATTGTACGGGTACTCTCCTTTCCTCACCAACAGGGAAAAAGATGGGCTAGATCCATGCGGATCCAATGCATCTAAATCTTTGAATTATGTGGATTTTGAGGTCTATCCGATCGAAAGATTATGCGTTGAGCTAGTAGAATCGGATTATTTTAGATAAAATTAAAAGAAAAGGTAAGTGCACCTAACGTTGAGCATCAAATTATTGAATCATGTGGATTAGGGTAGAATGTAAGGCACACAGATACCACTAATAATTGTTCTTAATCTTCATTATTTTTATTCAGTGTTTGAAAAAAGAACCAAAATTGATCTTTAAATGTCTTGAAAAATTATCCAGGAAAAGATAGGAGATCTTCATACGTCGAGCCATATGAAAATGGAACCCACCTTGGATTTCTTCCTGAAATACTATCCTGAATGGCAAACCCCACGTGAAGGTACTAGGTTTTGGTGGATTTTTTTGTTTTTTTAGAGGATACCTCCTTAAACAAAACAATACATGACCCTCGTGAAGGTGCTAGGTTTTTGAACTCTTTGTCTTAAGTGTTTTCATCAGGTGATTATTTATTCAAACATCCGTACAAAATTTCTCATACAACATCAGAGCATTGAACCGACATTTCTCGAAAAAAAAAGTCGGTAAAACTCGAAATTTTACGAAAGAAATAATCTGGAAAAGAATGAAACTGGGTTGGAACTAAGCTTGGGATCACAGCTAGTGGCATAGTGTTTCCCAGGTATTGAGCTTCATTATGTGTAAGCAAACTGACATCATTATTTCATGGGGGTGAAACTGGCGCTGACCTGCAAGAGAGCATTGCTCAACTGTGATGGTAGATTGCAGTTTCTTGATCCAGCTGAGTGGATAGGATCGTGGAATGGAGCTGAAAAAACTGCAGCACTGAAGAAGACGGACGAATGACGGGTGTTGGGTTGCGTACAATATTATCCGTTCGAGTGCCGCAAGTTTCACTCTGACACAGTGATCCATAAGAGAGTTCGGCCTTTTTCCTATGTTGTTTTCATTCGACTTCTATGTTCACACACACATTAAACCTCTGTTTCTTCTGTGGAGAGAGAGAGAGAGAGATGGGGGAGGGAGGGGCCAGTAGGCCACTGGTTTTGGACACTACTGTCCTAAAACCAGGGGCAATGGGCATCGCATAGCCCTATGTGCACTGCATATTTAGAGCGGTCCTCAAAATTCAATCTGTCGTGGACAGATTGATCACAATCATTGATTGCTACATGAAATTTTACACAATAAAATTTTGTTGATGTTCTTTTTCTTATTCAGTTGAAAACATACTGTTTTCATTACTTCAAGTGAGTCAATGAGTACGCAACCAATTAGTCTTAGAACAATAAAGGTCCCACAAAAATCGTGTGGGGATCAAAAATCCAATTACGAGGAACAGTTTTTCACCCGTTGGCTTTTACGACTCAATCTACTACCTATCCGGTCTCTCTGAAACAGTGTATGATTTTGGCTATTCTTGAAATCAGCCAACTGAAGTTTGCATTCGGCAATAAGGTTTTGCGCAATGCGAGCCAGCAGATCACGACTAGTCGGTGCACTCATCAAACACCAATTGCCATACTCTAAGCACAGATTGACATCAGTTCGCAATCAGATTCCACCACCCATCTCGGAGATTCAGACGTTGGTGCCCAAAAACAAAGTGATTTCTTGATTTCCACACATGTTCCGGAGAATTTCCAGCTAGAAGATCCAGCGAAGGCGAGTTCGACTTCGAATTTCCTCGTCGAGAAAACCACTATTGCCATTCGATTAAGTACCTGATTCGAAATTTGTCAAGTTTAATTCAAGATGTAGCCATACTTCTTCTGTCCAGCGGCAAAGAAGAAAGATATGCCCGATGCATTCTGGGCGCTGTCTCAACAATCAACATAGAGGACAAACTGGCTCAGGTACTATTCTCCTCTTAAAACAAATTCTCAGACGTTGATATTCTATTGAAATAGCATATGTTCCCTTGTATGTTGATATGGCCCAAGTCCAGCATAGGCCCAAAAGGAGGCCCAAGGAATCGCAACCCTGCAATGACGCCCACCTGGAGCCCACATTGGAATCTCCTCCCCCAAAGCCCGACCCAAGGATTTGTCCGAACCGAGAGATTAATTGACCCGACTCAAGCCCAAGCGACTCAGCCCCGCTATGGCGACCCGGCACTGAGGGCGTCAGAACCGATATGGTAAACTGAACCGAATCGAACTAATCCGAAATTTTATGCATTTTCGATTTGGTTCGAATAATGAAAAAATAACCATTTTTTTCGGTTTGGATAGTTTGGGTTCGATTCAATAATCGAACCGAACTGAAACTATTCATGTGGCTTTTATTTTACTGAAAGTTCAAAGAAAATGACTTATATACAGCAGGCCCGACAAGAAAAGGAATATCGAAAATCCGAACAAAACCGAGGTCGCAATTTGGTTTGGTTTGGTTCAGCCTCTCACCTCGACAGTTTGGACCCGAACGGAACCGAGCCTTTGACACTCCTACCCGTCTCAACTTAATTAATTTAGCTGGTATGAACACACATAAAAGCTGGCCCATACAAGCTAATCAAGTTGTTTTCTTCGATGCTTGTAATGACGGTCAACTAACGGCACTACCCCAAAGTCAAGTCAATTATCATGACTTTTGTCTTGTGAAACCAAATCAACATCAATCCATGTTTCAAATGTAAACTCACGCATTAAATTGCATTTCCACCTGAACATGGTTTTACAGGCAATTTTCTTCTCTTTTTGGCAGAAACAGTTTGAACAACAGATTACCTTGAACCAAAAAAGAAAAAAGAAAAAGAGAGAGGTATTGTCCAATCGAATGCTACCTCTCTTCGATAGTGGAACGGGTTAGATCGATAATCACGCGTTCTTGCCGCTCTTGAAAGCTATAATAACCTATGTTCAAACGAAATGGCGGCGGTCTCAGCAAAGGCAGATCGGTGCTCTCGTTACCGAGCATCCGAACAACATCGGACGTGCTTGGTCCGTCTTCAGGATGCTCTAGGATGCAACGACAATGCAATATGGAGGCACCGGTTTGGCCGATGCGGGGTCCATTAGCTCGACGCCTCGACCGGATTTCCACAATTCCCAAGCCTAGAGGAAACTTTTTTCTTAATCAAGTTCTAACTAGATAGTGATGGGATAATCAGTAATCAACAAAAGTAATATTCATTGTTTATGAAAAACAAAACTTTTCTGTTTATGAAAAACAAAACTTTCCCGCTTCCAAGATAATATTCATTGCGTTGATTTTTGTTTTTGAAATAACCGATATTATGCATGGTCATCCAAACGGTATATTCACGTTGAAAAATGGTATTTCGGGTTAAAGAAACAAAAAGAAGAAGAAGAAAGTTTGTATTTAAAACGTACCTAAATTTTGTAGCCAATTTAATACTGTTTGAAATTCTAAGACGAGATCATCAAGAAGTCATGGCAGAAAGGGGCATTGTTATTAAACTAATGGTTAATATCATAGAAAACCCCAAACTAGTACACTCGTGATAAATTTATCCAAAATTAATTTTTTGACCACCAAATATTTTAAATTGTTACACATGCGACAAATTTACCCCATACTGATTTTTTGATCACCAAATATCCCAAAACTGATACACATGTGACAAATTTATCTCATACTGATTTTTTTATCACCAAATATCCAAAACTGGTACACTTGTGACAAATTTACCTCATTAGATTGGATTGATACCATGAAAAATTACAAACTAATAAACCTATAACAAACAGAGAGATAAAACCCTAAACTAGTACACTTATCAACAGCCACGTATCATTAAACTCAGCAATTTGACGGTAAAATTTGACGGAAACTGACGGAGGGTAAATTTGTCGCAGGTGTACCAGTTTGGGATTTAGTTTTGGGTAAAAGTTTGTCACATGTGTACCGATTTGAAATTTTTCGTGGTATTAACCTTTAAACTAATATTAATTTCTTCATATGAATCCGGACTGAATCTAGTAAAGCTTTTCGAACTTGTTTTGAACATAATGAACGTGGGCGCACAGGATTCCGAGATTCAACTTCATATGTCGATTCGTATATGCAGACAGCATCGGTCACATAACAGTTGGAAGACAATAAGAGAGAGATATCTGTCAGTTCAGTTGACCTATGATCCATCCATGTACGGAAAAATAAGATGGCGGTCGCCTCCATCTACAGGGGAAACTGCTTACCTTTGAGTTTGGGCTTGATTGTGATCCTTTTTGTGTTGACCATCAATTTGTCTAATCGAAAATGCTAATCTGTAGAACCATTCTTTTCCCTACTGATAAATTATACATTCCAGTTTTCCAAACTCACGCATCACCCAACTTTTCAGAGAACGTCTGACCAAAAAACTTTCCAGAAAATGAGATTCTTCTCTTCGATGGCCGCAACAACTTTGCGTTCCCTCTCAAAGAAGTTAAGCAAGTCCTATGTTTTTCTCATGATCTTCTTTAGCTGTTTGTTGCGGCTATCCGAGGCAACCAACATTCTCGTGCCTGGTCAGGACTTGACGGACAACAAGACGTTGGTCTCATCCAATGAAGTGTTTGAGCTAGGATTCTTCCGGACTGGTCGGTCTTCCTCAAGCAACTACTACTTGGGCATTTGGTTCAAGGATGATCCTCACAAGAAACCGGTCTGGGTTGCGAATCGAGGATACCCGCTTATTGATTCTTCTGGTGTTCTCTCCATCAGGAATGACGGGAACTTGGTGATTTCTGATAAAAGGCTGATTCAGCATATAGTCAATGAAGTATCTACTAGTAATAGCACAAGCGCCATATTGCTTGATTCTGGCAATTTTATTCTGATGGAAGGCGATAGCACAGTTTGGGAAGGCTTTTACTATCCATCTGACACATTCCTACCCGGGATGAAACTTGGGTTTTTGGATACAGGCACTGGTAAAATGAGGAACCAGTTCCTTGTTTCGTGGCAGAGTCCATCTGTTCTCTCCATCGGTTCCTTCGTTCTTGCTCTACTAGAAAAGGATAAGACCCAACTTGGAGTGTGGCACCGCGACGAGGTTTTTCGACTGATCGGGTACTATGATGGTCAGAGATTCAGGTTCTTGTTCAACAGCTCACTCAATGACTACAATTTCACTTTTGTGTCTAGCATTACTGAGACTTACTTAACTTTTGCTACTAAGGGAAATGATACTTTTTCCTGGTTCGTTATATCCCCAACAGGGGAAATTCAGGCTTTCTCAAAGATTGGGAAGGAAATATCGGTAGTGTATAGTACGATATGCACAAATACTTCGTCTAACAATGCGGCCAACTGTTATATCGAGAAGCTGCCCTTATGTGCAGATGGTAATAACTTCTCAAGGATAGAAGGGCCGATGCCAAATCCTAGTGCTTTCAATGAATCCGATGGTCTGGGCATTAGTGACTGCGAAATAATGTGCCGGAGTAATTGCTCCTGCACTGCTTTCAATTCGTATCATGATGACGGCACTGGATGTCAGTTTTACTATGAAAATATAGAGTTCACTGCAGGTGAAACCGGCCAACGGAACACCACCATGTTTGTTCGTGGGAATTTCACTGAAACAGCTTACCGACTTCCAAGGAATTCCGGTAGGTTCGGCAACTTGTTGCATAATATTAATCTGCATGGATCTTCAGATTTTATCCTAAACATCAAGTAACCATGTGAACTTCTAAAACAAGAAATACAAGATCATTATTTGCAATTTCATTGGATAGCTCGGCCTAAATAAGTAAATGACTCATAAAATGGTGATGCTTACATCCCGTACTTTTGGCCTCCATTAGTCACATATATCTATCGAAATCCACGACTAGATTGATCTGCCAATTATAATGAAATGAAACCTTAGAAAAAAGGTTTGATTCGATTATGGTATGTCATATGGGTTTTGCCTTGAATGTGTGATGATTCAGTTTCATCTTCAGGTCCTTGGAAAAAGAGGCTTCTCTGGCTGATAACAATTATTTCCCTAGTTGTACTCGCCATTTCAGCTTCTGTTGTTATCTTAAGATGGAAAAGTCACACTTGCATAGGTACTGAATCTACTCATAAGCAAAAATATTGGTTCTTTTCTTTATTTGACTCATTTCTCATTGAATTGCTTGATTCTTGAAGCAGCATGGAATGAGAGAGGAACAAACACGAAAAGGAGCTTGGAGTTGTTCCTGATCCTACTGGGGTCTGATGTCTGGGTGGAAAATCGAGACGGCCGCACTAGTAAACTCAAATCTCTCAGAAAGAGAGATCATGAGCTACCGATTCTCAGCTTTTCTTGTGTGTCAGTGGCCACGAATAATTTTTCTCCAGCAAATGAACTAGGCAAGGGTGGTTTTGGGCCTGTTTATAAGGTTATTTGTAAATCAGTAATTCAATATGAAAACTTTTTCTTCTCATTGTTTTGATCCTTTTTAATCTCAAGTAGAAACATGAAATTTCCCAATCCATGTGCAGCTCCTGAGATGCAATATCTTAGAGTAAATGGCCCTAGTTTTTATTGCAGGGTTTGTTATTGGGGCATGAAATTGCTGTGAAGCGACTTTCTAGGAAGTCCGGGCAAGGGATAGAGGAGTTCAAGAATGAGGTTCAGTTAGTCTCGAAGCTCCAGCACAGGAATCTTGTCAGGTTGCTGGATTGTTGCATCGAGAGAGAAGAAAAAATCTTAATCTATGAGTACATGGCTAACAAAAGCTTGGATTCCTTTCTTTTCAGTACGTGTTATAACTTTTCTGATTAATTGATGCTATCAATCATGTGTCCTTTGTGATTTAGACTGAATAATACTGGTACAGATCCTCACAAGAAGCCGCTTCTGGAATGGAAGAGACGTGTGTTAATCATCGAAGGAATAGCTCAAGGACTTCTTTATCTGCACCAGTATTCTAGATTAAGGATCATCCATCGCGATCTGAAGACTAGCAACATTTTGTTGGATAAAGACATGCACCCTAAAATATCTGACTTTGGGATGGCGAGAATTTTCGGAGAGAATCAAGTGCGGGAGAAGACCACTAGGGTTGTCGGGAAATAGCAAGTCTCTTAAGACACAAATAAACAGGTGTTCCTCATGTAATGTTCTGAATGGCTAATTAAATGTTTTGATGCAGCGGTTATATGTCTCCAGAGTCTGCTGTGCATGGCCTTTTCCCTACGAAGTCTGATGTATTCAGCTTTGGAGTGATTATGCTGGAGATCATTAGTGGTAGAAAGAACACAACCTTCACTCATTTGGATCGCTCTCTAAACCTGCTAGGATATGTAAGTTGCAGTGTTTAGCCTGGCATTATGAAGTACATACACAAAATAGCCTAAATCTCTTTTTTACACAATCCATGAGCTGACTACGAAATGTTGTATGTATTTAGGCTTGGGAATTGTGGAAATCTGGGCACGGAGTTGAGGTAATGGACCTTGTATCAGCTGATCCGTCTTCCATAAGAGAATTTTCTCTGTTTCTACACATTTCGCTGTTGTGCGTACAAGAGTGTCCAGAAGATAGACCAAACATGTCAGATGTTGTTTCCATGCTAAGTAACGAGAGTTCCAATCTGCCTTCACCGAAACAGGCAGCATTTTCTTCACATGTAGGGTATCATGGTTCACAAGAGCACCATGGTTGCTTGTCAATCGAGATAACCTATTCCACGGTGGAAGCAAGGTAGCAGTCGAATTCAAAGATAAATTCTTGTTGTACAGAAAATTCATTGTCATGTAATTGTTTATAGAGCACCATCATTCAGCTAATTGTTCCAATATTTTTTCTGTTCCAATTTTCATCAGTGTGGTGAATCAGTAGATAGAACAAACTCCCGATTCATTTTATGCTGTGAATCGAAACGTGGGTTCTTTGAAGCATTGTTCATCTGACAGAGACCTCTCTTATGAAGACAACATGGATGTTGAAACTGACTTGGTTTCTAAGGCACAAAAGTCATGCTAATGCGAGCACACCTTTCTTCTTCAGCGTCACCTTCATGGTTTGCTGAACTTGGTGGCAAGACTTTGGCAACCATCTTAAATCTCAAACAACTGAACCAGGCAATGTGAAAAGCATTGTCATGACTCTTGACTCAAACTTACTGGATTTGACACACGAGGAAATAGTGAATATCATGAGAACAGTGCTCTCTCCTTCCGCCAGAACGAAATGAAGACTAGACAATCATGTTGTGTGCTCTCTTTAGAAAGCAATATTAGACAAGCACTCCTCTACAAGCTTATTGGGGGTTCGGAGGAGGCTGTCTGCAGGATACCTGGCCGATGCAAAATTTAAAGTTTGCTGAGAAGTGCAAGTTAATTTTTCGTAACTCAAAGTATGCATAATTCCCCGAAAAAGAATGTATGTATATTCACCGTAAAAGAAACTTGGTTTTTTTGCTGACCAATTTTGCTTACTTTCCGGCTGAAACCAAGCGTGCGACACTCTTCTTGACCACGCTTCGGTCCACAAAAGTGAAGATGAGATTATACCAATTGGAATTGTGATGAATTTTTGTTTCTTTGAAGACGATGGCTTTGATTGAGCTGATCTTAAATTCTTTCTTGCCATTCATGTTGACCATTGTTTTTCCACTTGGGCAATGGGAATGCGATTATAATTTGACTCTTCCGCTTCGTTCTCTCTCTCTCTCTCTCTCTCTCTCTCTCTCTCTCTCTCTCTCTCTTACACAGTTCCAAGGACTAATGATTACTGATACATTCCAATTTACAAAACTCAACCATCACCCAACTTTTCAGCAGAGTTCTCTTCAATGGCTACCACATCTTCGTCTTCCCTTTCAAAGAAATTGAGCAAGTCCTGTACTCTTCTCATCTTCATTAGCTGCTCGTTGTGGCTGTCTGAGGCAACAAAGAGTCTTGTGCCTGGTCAGGACTTGACAGACAACAAGACTTTGGTGTCATCTAATGAGGTGTTTGAACTAGGATTCTTTAGGACTGGTGGGTCTTCCTCAAGAAACTACTACTTGGCCATCTGGTTCAAGGATGATCCTTACAAGAAACCCGTCTGGGTCGCGAATCGAGATTACCCGCTTCTTGATTCTTCCTGTGTTCTCTATATCAGGTTTGATGGGAACTTGGTGATTTCTGATAGGAGGAACATACAATTCTTGGTCAATGCTGAGATGTTGGCTGCTAGTAATAACACAAATGCCACATTACTTGATTCTGGCAATTTTGTCCTTGTGGAAGGACTAAGCACTGTCTGGGAAAGCTTTTATTATCCATCAGACACATTCCTGCCCGGCATGAAACTAGGGTTTCTCGATATAGGCACTGATAAGTCGAGGGACCAATTTCTTGTTTCGTGGCAGAGTCCATCTGTTCCAGCCACCGGTTCTTTCTCTCTTGCTCTGTTCAGACACAACAAGACCCAACTCAAAGTGTGGCACCGCGCGGACGTCTCGAGACTAATCGGGTATTACGATGGTCGGAGATTCAGGTTCCTCTTTAACAGCTCGCTCAATAATTACAATTTCACTTTCGCGTCTAGCAGTACTGATCTTTACTTAACTTTTGCTACTAAGGGAAATAATAGTTGGTCCTGGTTTGTAATGGCCCCGTCAGGAGAAATTCAGGTTTTCACGATGATTGGGAAGGAAATTTCGTTATCGTATAGTCCGATTTGTGAAAATACTTCCTCTAACAGTGCGGCCGACTGCTATATTGAGAAGCCACCATTTTGCGCAGTCGGGAATAACTTTTCAAGGATAGAAGGGTCCTTGCCAAATCCTAGCACTTTCGATGAGTCTGATACTCTGGGCATTAGTGACTGCGAAATAATATGCAGGAGTAATTGCTCTTGTACTGCTTTTGCTTCTTATCATGATGACGGTAGTGGATGTCAATTTTACCATGGAGATGTACAGTTCACTGTGGATGAAACTGGCCAAGGGAATACCACCGTGTTTGTTCGCGGGAATATCACCAAACCCGCTCATCGGTTTCCAAGGAATAGCGGTAGGATTCATAACTTATTCCATGATGTTAACCTGGACGTTTCTTCTGATTTATCCCGTACTTCAAGTTCCCATATTAACCTCTTAAAAAAGAATTATAAGCTCATTACTTGCATTTTTGTTGATAGGCTGACCTAAATTAGTAAATGACTTATGGAATATTGATGCTGACATCCCCATATTTTTTGCCTCCATTAGTTACACACATCTATCAAACATTAAAATCTATGACTAGCTTGATCCACCAATTTAATAGAATCAGACCTTTGAAAAGAAATGACTTCAACATACTATGATGTATATGGGCATCACTTTGAACATGTGATGATTCAGTTTCATTTTCAGGTCATTGGAAAAAGAGGCTGCTATGGCTGATAATAACCATTCCCGTAGTTGTATTTATTGTTTCAGCATTTGGCGTTATCTCAAGAAGGAAAAGTCACACCTGCATAGGTACTGAATCTACTCATAAACAAAAACAAATTGGCTCTTTTTTTATCTTTTGGACTCATTTCTCACTGTATTGCTTGATTCCTGAGAGCAGCATGGCATGTGAAAGAAACAAATGCAAAAAGAAGCCTGGAGTTGTTCCTGAACCAAATGGGTACTGATGTCTCAGAGAAAACTCGAGACAGCCTCTCTAGTAAACTCAAATCTGTCAGAAAGAGAGATCATGAGCTGCCAATTCTCAGCTTTTCTTGTGTGTCAGAGGCCACGGATAATTTTTCTCCTGCGAATGAACTAGGCGAGGGTGGTTTTGGGCCTGTTTATAAGGTTATTCATCAATCATGGATCAATGCCAGTGCTTTTTCTTCTCATTGTTTTTGTCCTTCTTCTCGAATAAAAACCTTGAATTTAAGATGATGCGGTTGCAGTATCCAACGTGCAATATATTATACTAACGTGCAATATATTATACTAAATGGCACAAGTGATTCATGCAGGGTATGCTGTTGGGGCATGAAATTGCAGTGAAGCGACTTTCTAGGAAGTCCAGACAAGGGCTAGAGGAGTTCAAAAATGAGGTTCAGTTAGTTTCCAAGCTCCAGCACCGGAACCTTGTCAGGGTGCTCGGTTGTTGCATTGAAAGAGAAGAAAGCATCTTGATCTATGAGTACATGGCTAACAGAAGCTTGGATTCCTTTCTTTTCAGTACGTGATGATCTAACTTCTTTTGATTAGTTGATGCTTTATATCAAGTGCCCTTTGTGATTTAACCGAACAATAATTATACAGATCCTAACAAGAAGCCACTGCTGGAGTGGAAGACACGTGTGTTTATAATCCAAGGAATAGCTCAAGGACTTCTTTATCTGCACCAGCATTCCAGATTAAAGATCATCCACCGCGATCTGAAAAGCAGTAACATTTTGTTGGATAAAGACATGAACCCGAAAATATCAGACTTTGGGTTGGCGAGAATTTTCGGGGAGAATGAAGTGTGGGCAAAGACCACTAGGGTAGTCGGGACATAGTAAGTCTCTTAAGATACGAATAACATGGATTCCTCATGTATTTCCCCCGAATGGCTAATTAATTGTTCTAATGCAGTGGTTACATGTCTCCAGAGTATGCTGTTCACGGCCATTTCTCTACTAAATCTGATGTATTCAGCTTTGGAGTGATCATGCTGGAGATCATTAGCGGCAGAAAGAATACAACATTCACTCATTTGGATCGTTCTCTAAACCTGCTAGGATATGTAAGGTTTTTGCCCAGAATTACAAATTACATGTACAAATAGCCTAGTATCTTTCTTACATTATCTGGGAGCTGACCAAGAAAAGTCGATTGTTTAGGCTTGGGAATTGTGGTCCTCTGGTCGAGGCATTGAGTTGATGGACCCTGTATCAGTTGATCCGTCTTCTGCAAGAGAATTCTCTCTGTCCCTACACATTGCGCTATTGTGCATACAAGAGCTACCAGAAGACAGACCAAACATGTCATATGTTGTTTCAATGCTAACTAATGAGAGTGCCAATCTGCCTTCACCAAAACAGGCAGCGTTTTCTTCACGCGAAAGGAATTGCAGTGGGCAAGAGCGGCAAGGTTGCTCATTGAATGATATAACATATTCCGTTATGGAAGCGAGGTAGCGAGGCAATTCTTTTTGTACGGAGGATTTATCCATAATCAAACTGTTTCTAGATCACAAAATTTCATTTCATTATTCACAGAGAAGGGAGGAAGAAGGGGAGCACAGCTCTTTTTTTCTTTTTTTGATTAGATAGCACCTTCTTTAAACTAATTGTTCCATTTCAATTTTTGTCACTGTGGTTAATCATGCAAGGAACAAACTCCTGATTTAGTTCATGCTGTGAATTCTGTGGGTTTTCAAAGCATTGTTGTTGGACAAAGACCTTCGCGGTGTATTATATAGCCAATCAGGGTTGAAAATGACTTGGTTTCTAAGTCACAACAGTCATGGTAATGCAATCGCCCCTTTCATTTTCAGGGTCACCTTCACGGTTTGCTGAACTTGGTGGCAGGACTTTCGTGACCTTTACAATTCTCCAAGAAGGAAACTTGATTAGCATGCCTCTGCTTAAGTCACTGTAACGACCTGGGTCCCACTCGCAAGATATTGTCCGCTTTGGACACTAAATCCTCACGGTTTTGTTCCTCCGAAGGCAGCCCATACTATCCCCAGAAAAGGCCTCTTGCAAGTTAAAAGGCCTCTTGCAAGTTAAGGCTTCCCAAGCCCCGGCGACCACTCCCCGCCCTCATCGGACCGGGTTGTCACACTCTCCCCCTTCAAGCATAGGGTCCTCGCTGTGGCCTCACATGCGGTCGGGAGTCGGCTCTGATACCACCTGTAACGACTTGGGTCCCACTCGCAATATATTGTCCGCTTTGGACACAAAGTCCTCACGGTTTTGTTCCTCCGAAGGCAGTCCATACTACCCCAGAAAAGGCCTCTTGCAAGTTAAGGCTTCCCAAGCCTTTATAAGTTGCCCGGGACTCCCCCCTCAAGCGACGTGGGAGGAGCCGCTCCTTGTCCAGGTCCTCGGACCCCGGCGACCACTCCCCGCCCTCATCGGACCGGGTTGTTACAGTAACTATCTTCGACTAGAAATGAAAGGGAGTCTTTGGAGGAGGATCATAAAGCTCAATGTATGCATGCACACATAATGCGGGTAAAAGTAGTCAAATGACAGTCGGGGCTTCTTCGAATTTATCATACAGAGCATGCTTATTGCCAGGAAATCGTCCTTCAAACGAGATTAGTTTCTGAAAACTCATGCAGGGGATTATGCCGATCCTCAACATGATTTAAAGATACTGGATTGATATACAACGTAAAAGTGAAATCCAACTAGGTCGACTGCCCAAGCAGCAAAAGTAAGCAGGTAATACCATGAGGAGGATCATTTAGCTTTTTCCAAACGTGGTGTTTTCTGTGGGAATGGCCAAGTCAATCCTAAGATAATTTCAAATTTTGAAGCAATCTGACTTCGCCTCTTCCCTAAATGAAAAGTACTTTTCAAGACCAAACTACCCGAATTGGAGCAAATAGATTGAAGAAGACTGAAGTATCCCAAACTAAGATTGCATTGAAACGGTTTAAATTGCAACTAGTAGTTAAAAAACCAGAACTCCGAACTGAAAACCATCAGCCTAAGTGTAGTGATATCCTAGCAACTACTAGGTAAAGGGAGAATACATCAAATGTTGTTTTTAATTTTGCCAGTCTCTGTGTCTCCATAAAGCCTCCTCTTTTTCTCCTGCTGCGTTCTCAGTAAAACTTCCATTGCTAGGTTCCTTGAGATCTTGCCACTTGCCCACTACTCCCTTGTCTGTGAGTGTAGTCAATCCAAGTTCAATGCAGTCTTAGGACTGTTGCAACTTGCATCAATTGGCAGACTTGCCTAACACTGTTGTTTGACAATTGACAGTTTGCCTAGTACAAGTTTCCTCTCATTCAATCGACATGGGTATCAACAAAAAATGCTCACCCTAACACAGCTCTTTCTATTCCAGCTCGTATTTCTGATGTTCATTCTATGGCTTTTCAAGATTTGATGCTCAGTATGATTAATTGACCCAATAGTGGCAAAATGCTGGATTCGTTTGGAAAAACAAGAGTACACCTTTTAAGAGGAAAGCTTCTAATTTTGATAAATAAGCAGTGGAAGAAGCAATCAAATTTCGTAAGAGTATAAATTATTCGGTCATGAGAACTCGGGGATGTGCAGCAGATACTTAAGAAATTATCAATGGATGAAAGCCGCAACTGAGGAACCAGAAAGTCCAAAGCAGAGCAGCTGCAGTATTTCTGAAAAGGTACTAAATTTGAATAACAAAATCTGTATTAGTGATACAATGCTTTTGCACTGAAAGAAGCTCTATTGCACATCAAACAGAAACTCAGTTTTACATTAGAAATGGATTCCAAAATCAGGCACCAGCATCAGTCGACCGCTACCTAGTGGAAATTAGAAAATATCGCCTGAGATATTATCAACGACGGGAGACTTTTCTCTCGAGAATTAACTTTCTTTCCGCATTAGGGAAACCAACCGTCTAGGAGAACTTATTGCTTCCAGAAATGTTTAGATTTACCTCCAAGCGATTAACTGAAGAAATTCCACAATCATTAAAGCATAGTACGTGCTGGTAAGAGGCTCGACTCTCTTTGATCTGGCTATATCAAGATTCACTCCTTAAAGATTAAAGATCCAGTTTGCTGTCTATGCCAAATGTATATCACTAACATATTAAGCCCAAAGGAAAAGGGAATCTGTTTACAATTTTAGTAGCTAAAATTTGTAACTGGCATCGAATGCAACAACAAGAGGAACTAATTCTCCATTTAGTTTGATCCTAAGAAGTCGACATGGATTATTCAATCAAATTCATGATCTCTGAAGATTAAAGGAAAAACTCATCCACTATGAGGCCGAGAATAAGCTAATGAAATTCAGAATCACTATGCAAAATAATCTGGATCCGGTCTATCTGACAGATAAAAGAATCTTCGGAAAATTTTAGCTGAGATATTTAAAAGAATGATCTACGTACTCTCACTTTACATGTGAAATCTTGACTGAATATTCACAAATTAATAGAATATCATAGCTGCGGGACCTGTTGCCGTGGTATCTACAGTTGCTATCTAGCTTCTATGACAGAATAGCTTATATCTTTAGTTGAACGATCTTGCTGATGAAGTAAATTACAATAATCAATATGGGCTGAGAACGCTGGCTTCTTTGGTGGGGGCAGATCTGCACTTTCGTTGCTTAATACAGTAACAATATCTGACATCGAGGGTCTATCTTCTGGGTGTTCTTGCACGCACAGCAAAGCAATGCGGAGGCATAGCAACAATTTGCCAATCGACGATGTGTTGGCCACCACTGGATCAATTAACTCTATTCCTCGGTCACTACTCCAGAGCTCCCAAGCCTATATGCAGACAGTTTTTAAGGACTAGTTCAGTACTTCAATTGGGAAGCTGAGCAAATAGGAGATTTGGATAAGAGACTCATAAGAAGAATGCGATCACTTACATGTCCAAGCAGGTTTAGAGAGTGATCTAGATTGGCGAAAGTTGTGTTTCTTTGGCCACTAATGATTTCGACAATAATGACTCCAAAGCTGAATACATCAGACTTTGTAGAGAAAAGCCCATGTACGGCGTACTCTGGAGACATATAGCCACTGCTCACAAAAAAAAACAGAAAACAGTTAAAACATATCAGAAAACATGTGGTATCGAAGTTTACATGTGTATGGGAGAGACTTACTAGGTTCCCACAACTTTATTCGTCCTTGCCCTTGCTTCGTTCTCCCCAAAAATTCTTGCCATCCCGAAATCTGATATTTTTGGGTTCATGTCTTCATCTAGCAATATGTTGCTGGTTTTCAAATCTCGATGTATGATCCTTAACCTAGAATACTTGTGTAAGTAAAGAAGCCCTTGAGCTATTCCTTCAATTATAGAAACTCGTCTCCTCCAGTCCAGTAATTGCTTCTTGTTACGATCTGTAATTTATCTCATGAGTGACCAAAAAAATGAATGTGGGACTATAAATCAATAAAGGCAATTTAACGATCCGGTTACATACCGAAAAGAAAGGTATCCAAGCTTTTGTTTTCCATGTACTCATAGATCAAAATCTTTTCCTCCCTTTCTATGCAACAGCCCAACAACTTAACGAGATTCCGATGTTGAAGCTTGGATATTAATTGAACCTCGTTTTTGAATTCCTCTATTCCTTGTCCGGACTTCCTAGAAAGTCTTTTTACTGCGAATTCATGCCCCAGCAACATGCCCTGCAAAAAGTTTTTAGAGGAATGTTGAAGAATCAAGCTTCCCATCATAACGAGAGTCAGGACTTCGTAACACTGCTTCTAATGAAGAGAGACAAAATGAACCGAAAATAAAAGATAAACCCACAAGTAACCAAGTGTTCTTTGGTGGGCAAACTACCTTGTAAACAGGCCCAAAACCACCCTCTCCAAGTTCATTTGCGGGGGAGAAATTATTTGTAGATGTTGCGACACAAGAGAAACTGAGAATCGGTAGCTCGTGATCCCTCTTTCTGACAGAATCAAGTCTACTAGTGCTGTTGCTGTGACCTCGTGGTGAACTCAGTTGTCGTAGAAACAGATCCAAACTTCGATTGGCGCTGGTCCGATTCTCCTTCCACGCTGCTACTTGAGAATCAAACAAACTATTCAGGCTAAGAAGACAAATATCTTATGAATTTGTTCAGGCTAAGATCTTAATCAGTACCTAGACAAGTGGAACACTTCCCTCTTGAGATGAACATTGCCACAGAAACTACCAATATAACCGCAGGAATGATTACAATCACCCAGAGCAGCCTCTTGTTAGCAAAACCTGAAAATAGAACCATCTCATTTTCTGCACCGGGAGTGATATGAAAAAATAAGGGCCTGTGCTATTATAACTTTTAAACAGAAAGATGAACGCTTAATGATGCATATACGAGGAAAATTAATGCCAATATGCAAACATAAAATATACTTCAGCCAGGTAAGTGGAAAATTATGGGTCAGAAATTATTTGTTGTTTTCTTGACATGATTTTGAGAGTCAAAACTCTTTCAAGTACTAAGATGAGGCCTACCCGATCTCCTCGGATCTTGATCGGCTGCTTCGGTAGCATTCCTGCGGATAAATATAGTGGCATTCCCTTGGCCAATGTGGTCTACAATAGAGCTAATGTCCACATAATAAAACACGCATCCAGTTCCGTCATCACGATAAGAAGCAAAACCAGTGCAAGAGCAATTGGTTCTGCACATGATCTCGCAGTCGCTAATACCCAGACGATCGGATTCATTGAACACAGTAGGATTCGGCATCGCCCCTTCTATCTTAGAAAAGTTATTCCCGTCGCCGCAAGACAATGGCTGCTCGATGAAGCAGTCAGTCGCACTGGAAGAGGAAGTATTCTCGCAAATCGGACTATACACCATCGATATCTCCTTCCCGATCATAGTGAAAGCTTGAATTTCCCCCAAAGGTGTCAACACAAACCAGGAAATGCTGTCATTCCTCCTATTAGCAAAAGTAAAATATATCTCATCCCTACCGGTCACATAACTGAAATTGTAGTCATCCAGGGAGCTGTTGTAGAGGAACCTGAATCTGCGGCCGTCCCAATACCCGATCTCCCGCGAGAAGGCGAAGTGCCACACCCGGAGCTCGGTCTGGTTATTCTTATTCAGGCCGAGAGCAAAAGAACCCGTGGAAGGAACTGATGGGGTCTGCCAGGAGACCAGGAACTGTTCCCTCAACTTGTCCGTCCCTAAATTGAACCACCCGAGTCTCATCCCAGGTAACAACGTATCACATGGATAAAAGAAGCTTTCCCAGACAACGTTCTCGCTCTCTCCCTCCACAAGAACGAAATTGCCAGAATCAAGAAGCGTGGCGTGCGTGCCGTTACTAGTGGCAAGCATCACAGAATTGATCAGCACCGGAATCTGCCTCCTGTCGGTCATCACCAAATTCCCATCGTACCTGATGGCGAGAACGCCCGACGAATCCACAAGCGGGTACTCTCTGTTGGCGACCCAGATGGGTTTCTGGTACGGGTCCTCCCGGAACCAAATGCCCAGGTAGTAGTTGGCGGAGGAGGACCCCCCGGTCTTGAAGAATCCGAGCACGAACACTTGGTTGGGCGATACTAAGGTCTTGTTGCCACTGATGTCCTGACCAGGCAAGAGTTTGTCGGTTGCTGTCACAGACAAACAGAGCGAGAAGGAACAAAAGAAGAGGAAAGAATGGAGCTTCCCCGAGTTTCTTGGGAGAGAGAGCGAGGCCGTGGCCATTGCTGAAAAAGTTTTCAGTCTTTCAGAAAGATGGCACAGTTCTAGACAATTCACATTAGAGAGAGAGAGAGAGAGATTGACGGGAGTGGCAAAAAGTAATATCTGATTGGCGATGAAAGTCAACAGGGTACAGCAGTCCAACGTTAGAATACAAACAAGAAGAGTTGCCAGAAGAGAAGTTTCCGTCTTTTCTTTTCCCTCCCAAAAGGGATAGATGTCCTACTTGAGGTTTACCAAGCTGATATTTGCATTCTTTTCATGAAGAAGTCGCAGTGATTGATAAACAACGACGTCTCTAGTTCTCACAGCTTAAGGGATCAAACATCTTGAATGTGGGAGTTGCGTTGCCCAGTTAAAAGACAAAAGAAAGATGTTTTAGTTGCGTTACCCTATTAAGAACTTGGGATCAAATATCTCTACAGAACGCTACACTGAACTTACGTTCTTTTTGTACAGATAATTAGGTGATGCATGCCAAGGACGCGTGAGATCATGAAGACATAAGTGAATGGCTACTTTTTTTGACCAGTCCCTAATGTGCCCAGGCATGACCATCGGGGACCTAGGCCCGCCCTACGTGGACCTAGGCAGGGGCACCAGGTGTTGGGCTTGGCCCCAAGGGACTAAGCCTAGTCTTTGTGCACCTAGACCAAGCCATCGAGGAATGGGGCACAGCCGATGGACTCGGGTAGGATGTTAGTGACTTGGGTGCGGGTGCCAAGTAGTCGTGCATGGCCGCTGAAGTCCCAACCACAAGCATGTGTCGAAGGTGGGTTTTTTGCAAACCCATTAGAACTCATCCTTAATCGGGCTTTGTTTTATTAGATCCGTGTTAACTCATTTTAAATTTGTGGCGGCTGCAAATATGAGTTCATGACTTGTTTTGCCACCTCTATCTCGTACTAGGTACCGACTATATTAGTAATTTGGCCAATGATTTGACCTGCTTTGTAGGCTAGTAAACATCCAAATGCACTGAAGTGCTTTGATAAGCCAGTCCGTTATACAACTAATCTGGAGTTATCATAAAAGAAAAGTAGTGATGGGTAGTTTTTTATGCCTTAGATGATGAAAATGAGTATTGTCAGTTTGATTAATCCATCAAGTAAGTTGTGTTTGACCTGCTTAGTCAGAAGGAGATATCTAAGAAGGAAAGTTAGTGGGAAATGGTTATTTAAAACTTATTCCTTTCTTGACCATTTTATAGCTTGGAAAATGAGAGCTGACCTGAGCAAGTTGTGTTGACAGCGATTGATCTCTATGGACTCCTGATCGAGTTTGGTATTTGACTAATCAAACATTCAAATAGCTAAATGACGAAATAATTCCTCTGTCCTAGTAACTTCTAGGAAGAACATGAGAATAAAATGAGAATGACATTTGATGTCATCAATGAGGAGACTCGTTCAAAACTTTGATCTTAGCGAAGTCTTAGAATTGGAATATCTGAATTCGACTCAATTTCTCTATTAAGAGTGGGAAATGCTCAAATCACGTTTCATGTCAAGTTGAGGTCAAACTTTGATGAGTATTAAAGGTGAGTTTGGTTGAACTCGTAAGTCCCTTTTGAGAAAGTAGAGGCTGTGAATTTTTTTTAACCACCTTGGGAAAATGCACATTGATAAAGCTGAAAAACCGAGGCAAGTCCCCAACCTACCTTATACTTTCAGTATTTTCGAAAGGCTAAATCTAAGGTAAATGATTTTTTTTCCCAAAATTGTCCCCACTTATATTTAACTATTCTAGTCTTGCCGTCACACTGATCATCTTTAACCTACAAATCATGAGCTAGATGGATGCAGGTGTGGCTCGAAGGAGCTGGACGGATGTTGGTGAGGGGTATCCTGGGGTGGCGCAACACCGGCGTTGTAATATTTGGTTTTAAAAAAAAAAAAAAAGTCAACAAGTCAAAAAGCAGAAAAGAAGCTACAGTGGACACTCGGCCAAATTGAAAGGAGGCCGAGAGCTCCTTAGCCGAGACAGAAACGGAAAAGAAAGAAAGAGAAGAAAAGAGAAGAAGAAGAAGAAGAAAGAAAGAAGAGAAAGAGAGGGTTTGGTGCCACGGGGTCTTGCCAAGCCGATTCGAGTTCGTAACGCAACGTACTATAAGTGCTCACGCCTCTCGTTCGTCTAATCGGAGTATTTTCCGGGTTAGGGCTCATATTTCGGAATTATGTGTTATTTGAGCGGCGAAGTCCGATTTTTGAGTCGTTGAGCTACGTATATATATAGAATTGGTAGTTTATGGTGTCTTGGAGCCGTGTGATTTTACGGATCTTGATTTGGACTTATGGTTTGCCCAATATGAATATTTTAAGTTGGCCGCGCAAGGTGAACAGTGCGCGATCAGCAGATTTTAGGCCGATTTTCGTCGGTTTTCGACTCGATTTTGAGATGGCCAAATTGGGGTTCTTGTAGTGCTCTGAATGGGCTTTCTATTGACTATAAGCTGGCTTGAAATGGGGTTCGGTGGAGAAAGTTACGGCGCAATCAAGTTTCGCGCTCAAGCTCCGCATTGCGGACGGTTTGGATAATCGCTTTGGATAAGTAATTTGTGGGCGCCTTTGAGTTGTTTTGTTAGCGTTTAAGTGTCGTTTAGCCATTTCGTAATTGTCGTAGTCTCGTTTAATTGTTAGGATTACGAGATCGTCGGTTCAAGTGAGCGTCGTTATTTGATTTTGGGGATTTCAGGTGAGTGGTGCTATCTCTTCTTTGAGTTTATAAACTCATGTTTTGAAAGTGATAATGATTTGAGTATCGTATGAGTTATTAAAGCATGTTTATTGCATAAAAGCCTGGATCGGGCAATTACTACCTTTTAATATTTGAGGATGGTTTAAGAATGGTTTTATGAGAGGTATTGTGAAATGATATATATGTGTCACTTTGCGAACTGGTTTATGGAATGAGTTCAAAGATGATTTGAGAAACGTTTTATGAAAAACGTTACAAAAGGTTATACTTATCGATTTATGAATTCGGTTTATGAAATGATACGAGAAATGCTTTACGAAAAAGTATTTCTATCGGATGAACTGAGTTACGAAAGTTTGTATGATTGGTTTGTTAAATGTATTGTGGATTATTGGATTTCTGATATTGAATGATGATTGTTTGATGCTCAATATCACTGTGAGCCCAATGAGGGGCTTTGGGGGTATGCATACCGAGTTTAGAATATCCTTCTGGGCCGAGCCACCGGCTTTGTAGGTGGAGACCTTGCCAAGGGGGAATCTTGATAGCCTTGTCACAAGGCTTTGTGTCGTGACCATAGTTTGATATTGAGCAATAGATTGGTCGATGGAATGGACCATCGATGTGTGATGTGATATGAGATTGGCCAATGGAGTTGACCATTGGCGTGTGTTTTTTTTTTTTTTATTGAGATTGGCCAATGGAATGGACCATTGGCACGTGCTTTTGATGAGATTCATTAATGGAATAGACCATTGATGTGTGATTTGAGATTAGTCAATGGAATTGACCATTGACGTGGTTTTTAATAAAGATTGATCAATGGACTTGACCGTTGATGTTTATGATGATTTAAATGAGTATTTTCTGAATTTGTATAAAGCTTTGATGAAATGCAATAACTCATATTTAATATGATATGTATATGATATTATAGGTTTAAATTATGAGTTTTTCAGTATTACTTTATATATGCATAGTAGTTGCTCGATCTGCTTAGAAGAGATACGCACTGCTTACTGAGCTGTGATTGCTCACTCCTTTCTTTCCCCAATCTTTTCAGGTTCTTTGGTTAGTAGCCAATAGAGCGAGAGCGATATCGTGAGGAGTTTTGAGTGGTTTGAGGCTACGTCCTTCGGATGAAAGGACGGCCGTGTCATCCCCTATCCCGGTAGGTTTCGGGGTGTGACAGGCATTGCACGACCTCGACAAGCCATCGCCTCGCTCGCGCAACGCTAGAGCTGAGATCTGGCTCGCCTGAGATCACGCGAACTCGGCAGTCCCCGCCTAGGGTCACATTGGTCATCAAAGGGTCAAATCTGGGAAGCCTGACCGTCAAAAGGCCATATCTGGGAAGCTCGAAGTCAGGCGACCTTGGCGTTGCTTTGCCTAAGGTCACGTGATCCTGGCAGCTCGTTACCTAGGGTCATTCGACCTCGGCAGCCCTTGCTTGGGGGGTCGCGACCCCAATGTTGGGCTTTGCCGAGCTTTGCTATGACAATCAGACTTCGTTGAGCTGTGTCAAGCTCTGCTACAACGGTCGGTGCCCTGTTGCACAAGGGTCGCTAGTCAACACTCACCGGGCCGACGGTCGATGGCCGCCCGTCAATCTTCACCTGCCCTCTTTGCCTCCGGTCACCGAGTTGCCTCCCTCTCCTTTTTCTTTTTCTTTTTTATTTTAACTTCAAAGCTTCATTACAAAGTATTCACCGAAATTAATGATCCAAACGCTATCTACTTTCCGCAAATATGCCTTCATTCAAAGATCTTTGGGGAAATAACTTTACATTCCCCCAAAGTTAATTTCAACGCAGCCTACGTCAAGCTCGAATAATATACAGTACTTATGTGTTACGAATCAAGAGCTCATGAGACTTTCGCTTCATGATAGCCTCACGTAGAAGCCATTAAATCAATCCACTATAAGACTTACGTAAAATTTCATATGCATGCACAAATTTGAGATTTCAAACCAAACGGTGCTAGATTTAAAATTTCAAGTACCACCTCATAAAACTAACATACTAAGAGGTGCTATGTGCAGGTAATATAATGATGATTATTTATCTTTTTCAAACTCGGTGTCATCTGTTGGAATGGCCAAGTCAATACTAAGATAATTCTGAACTGTAGAGCAATTTGACTACGCGCCAAAAGAGGCAGGGCTTGCCTCTTCCCTCAATGTAAAGAAAACCGCACTGCCCACATGGATGCAAATAGATTGACCAAGACTGAAATGTCATAAGCTAACACTGCATCGCATTGCAAAGGTTCGAATTGCAACTTGTAGTTAAAGTACAAGGTAAAAGAAGAATAATTCGACTGTTGTTTTTTGTTTTGCCAGTCTGTGCGTCTCCACAGGAACTCCTCTTTTTCTCCAGCTGCATTCTTAGTAACTCTTACATTGCGCGGTTCCTTGAGATCTTGCCACTTGCCCACTACTCCCTTGTCCGTGGGCGTTCGCAATCCAAGTTCAATGCAGTTTTAGGACTGTCTCAACTTGCACCAGTTGGCAGACTTGCCTAACGCTGATGCTCCACAAACTAACCGTTCTCGACTAGTACAAGTTCCCTGTCAATTCAAACAACATGGGAATCAACTAATATGCTCACCCTATGACAGCTCTTTCTATTTCAGATCATATCTCAGATGAACATCCTATGGCTTTTCAAGATAAGATGCTCAGTATGATCAATTAAACGGATAGTGGCCAAATGCTGGAATCTTTTCGAAAAACAGGAGTCTCGCCTTTTGGAAGGAAAGCTTCTAATTCCGATAAATGAGTAGTGGAAGAAGCAATAAATTTAGTGAGAGTATATATTACTTAGTCATCAGAACTCGGGGATGAGCAGCAGATACTTGAGAAATGATCAATGACGGTAAGGAACCAGAAAGTCCAAAGCAGATTAGCTCCAGTATTTCTAAATAGATACTAATCTTGAATAACAAACTCTGTATTAGTGATACGGGGCTTTTTGCATTGAGAGAAGCTCTGATGCACATCAAACAGAAACTCACTTTTACAGTAAAAATGGATTCCCAAATCAGGCTCCAGCGTCAGTAGAACAAGATCACTATATAGTGAAAATAAGAAAATGTCATCTGAGATATTATCGACAACTCGAGAATTAGATTTTATTCCCTCAATAGGGAAAGCAACCATGTAGGGGAATTTATTGCTTCCGGAACTGTTTAGATTTACCTCCAAGTGATTGGACTGGAAAAATTCCACAATCATTTACACCAAGCATAGTACGTGCTGGTTCAAGACTGCAGACTCTCTTTAATTTGACTACGTTATGGTTCACTCCTTAAAGTTCGAAAAGCCAGTTTGCTGTTTATGCAAAATGTATATCACTAGCATATTGAGGCCAAAAGAAAAGGGAAAGAATCAAAGGAGAAGAAGCCAATTATGTTAGAATCTTAGCAGCTAAATGTGTAAGTGGCATTGAATGCAGAAACAAGAGGAACTAATTCTCCATTTAGCTTGATTCTAAGGTGTGGACATGGATTATTCAATCAAATTCATGATCTCTGCAGATTAAAGGAAAAACTCATCCGCTATGAGGCTGAGAAGAAGCTAATGAAATTCAAGATTATGGTGCACAATAATCAACTGTCTATTTGACAGATAAAAGAATCTTCAGAAAATTTTAGCTGAGATATTTAATAGAATGATCTATTGTCACTTTACATGCAAATTCTTGACTGAAAATCCGCGAATTAATAGAATATCATAGCTGTGGGAGCTGTTGACATGGTATATACAGTTGCTATCTAGCTTCTATGACAGAATAGCTTAAATCATTAGTCGAACGATCTTGCTGATGAAGTGAATTACAATAATCAATATGGGCTGAGAACGCTGGCTTCTTTGGCGGGGGCAGATCCGCATTTTCGTTACTTAATGCAGTAACAATATCTGACAACGAGGGTCTATCTTCTGGGCGTTCTTGCACGCACAGCAAAGCAATGTGGAGGCATGGCAACAGTTGGCCACTCAACGACGTGTCGGCCACCACCGGATCAATTAGCTCTATGCCTTGGTTGCTATTCCAGAGCTCCCAAGCCTAAATGCAGACAGTTTTTGAGGACTAGTTCAGTACTTCCATTGGAAAGCTAAGTGTTAGGAGATTTGGATATGAGATTGTAAGAAGAATGCGATGGCTTACATATCCAAGCAGGCTTAGAGAGCGATCTAGATTAACGAAAGTTGTGTTTCTTCGACCACTAATGATTTCGAGCATAATGACTCCAAAGCTGAATACATCAGACTTCGTTGAGAAAAGCCCATGTACAGCGTACTCTGGAGACATATAACCGCTGCTCAAGAAAAGGAAAACAGTTAAAACATATGAGAAGACATGGGGCATCAAAGTTTACACGTGTATGCGAGAGACTTACTAGGTTCCCACTACTTTATTCGTCCTTGCCCTTGCTTCGTTCTCCCCAAAAATTCTTGCCATCCCGAAATCTGATATTTTTGGGTTCATGTCTTCATCTAGCAATATGTTACTGGTTTTTAAGTCTCGATGTATGATCCTTAACCTAGAATACTTGTGTAAGTAAAGAAGCCCTTGAGCTATCCCTTCAATTACAGAAACTCGTTTCCTCCAGTCCAGCAGCTGCTTCTTGTTAGGATCTGTAATTTATCTCATGAGTGACCGAAAAAATGAATGTAGGACTATAAATCGATAAAGGCAATGCCATGGTCCAGTTACATACAGAAAAGAAAGGAATCCAAGCTTTTGTTTGCCATGTACTCATAGATCAAAATCTTTTCCTCCCTTTCTATGCAACAGCCCAACAACTTAACGAGATTCCTATGTTGAAGCTTGGATATTAATTGAACCTCATTTTTGAACTCCTCTATTCCTTGTGCAGATTTCCTAGAAAGTCTTTTTACTGCGAATTCATGCCCCAGCAACATGCCCTGCAAAAGTTTTTAGAGGTATGTTGAAGAATCAAGCTTCCCATCATAATGAGAGTCGAGACTTCGTAACACTGCTTCTAATGAAGAGAGACAAAATGAACCGAAACTAAAAGATAAACCCACAAGTAACCAAGTGTTCTTTGGTGGGCACACTACCTTGTAAACAGGCCCAAAACCACCCTCTCCAAGTTCATTTGCGGGGGAGAAATTATTTGTAGATGTTGCGACACAAGAGAAACTGAGAATCGGTAGCTCGTGATCCCTCTTTCTGACAGAATCCAGTCTACTGGTGCTGTTGCTGTGACCTCGTGGTGAACTCAGTTGTCGTAGAAACAGCTCCAAACTTCGATTTGTGCTGGTCCGATTCTCCTTCCACGGTGCTACTCGAGAATCAAACAAACTATTTAGGCTAAGAAGACAACTATCTTATGAATTTGTTCAGGCTTAGATCTTAATCAGTACCTAGACAAGTGGTACATTTCCCTCTTGAGATAAACAATGCCACAGAAACTACCAATATAACCGCAGGAATGATTCCAATCACCCAGAGCAGCCTCTTGTTCCCAGATCCTGAAAATTGAACCATCTCATTTTTCTGCACCAGGAGTGATGTGAAAAAATAAGGGGGTGTGCTATTATAACTTTTAAACAGAAAGATGAACGCTTAATGATGTATATACGAGGAAAATTAATGCCAATATGCAAACGTAAAAATCTACTTCAGCCAGGTAAGAGTAAAATTATTTGTTGTTTTCTTGACATGATTTTGAGATTCAACACTCTTTCAAGAACTAAGATGAGGCCTACCCGATCTCCTCGGATCTTGATCAGCTGTTACGGTAGCATTTCCTCGGATGAATATAGTGGCATTCCCTTGGCCAATGCGGTCCACAATAGACCTAATGTCCACGTAATAAAACACGCATCCAGTTCCGTCATCACGATAAGTAGCAAAACCAGTGCAAGAGCAATTGGTTCTGCACATGATCTCGCAGTCGCTAATACCCAGACGATCTGATTCATTGTACACAGTAGGATTCGGCATCACCCCTTCTATCTTAGAAAAGTTATTCCCGTCGCCGAAAGACAATGGCTGCTCGATGAAGCAGTCAGTCGCACTGGAAGAGGAAGTATTCTCGCAAATCGGACTATACACCATCGATATCTCCTTCCCGATCATAGTGAAAGCTTGAATTTCCCCCAAAGGTGTCAACACAAACCAGGAAATGCTGTCATTCCTCCTATTAGCAAAAGTAAAATATATCTCATCCCTGCCGGTCACATAACTGAAATTGTAGTCATCCAGGGAGCTGTTGTAGAGGAACCTGAATCTGTGGCCGTCCCAATACCCAATCTCCCGCGAGACCTCCGAGTGCCACACCCGGAGCTCGGTCTGGTTATTCTTATTCAAGCCAAGAGCAAAAGAACCCGTGGAAGGAACTGATGGGGTCTGCCACGAGACCAGGAATTGATCCCTCCTATTGTCTGTCCCTATATTGAACCACCCGAGTCTCATCCCAGGCAACAACGTATCACATGGATAAAAGAAGCTTTCCCAGACAACGCTCTCGCTCTCTCCCTCCACAAGAACGAAATTGCCAGAATCAAGAAGCGTGGCGTGCGTGCCGTTACTAGTGGCAAGCATCACAGAATTGACCAGCACCGGAATCTGCCTCCTGTCGGTCATCACCAAATTCCCATCGTAACTGATGGCGAGAACGCCCGACGAATCCACAAGCGGGTACTCTCTGTTGGCGACCCAGATGGGTTTCTGGTAGGGGTCCTCCCGGAACCAAATGCCCAGGTAGTAGTTGGCGGAAGAGGACCCCCCGGTCTTGAAGAATCCGAGCTCGAACACTTGGTTGGGCGATACTAAGGTCTTGTTGCCACTGATGTCCTGACCAGGCAAGAGTTGGTCGGTTGCTGTCACAGACAAACAGAGCGAGAAGGAACAAAAGAAGAGGAAAGAATGGAGCTTCCCCAAGTTTCTTGGGAGAGAGAGCGAGGCCGTGGCCATTGCTGAAAAAGTTTTCAGTCTTTCGGAAAGATGGCACAGTTCTAGACAATTCACATTAGAGAGAGAGAGATTGACGGGAGTGGCGAAGAGTAATATCTGATTGGCGATGAAAGTCAACTGGGTACAGCGGTTCAACGTTAGAATACAAACAAGAAGAGTTGCCAGAAGAGAAGTTTCCGTCATTTCTTTTCCCTCCCAAAAGGGATGGATGTCCTACTTGCGGTTTACTGATATCTGCATTCTTTTTCATGAAGAAGTCGCAGTGCTTGATAAACAACGAGGTCTCTAGTTCTCACAGCTTAAGGGATCAAACATCTTGAATGTGGGAGTTGCGTTGCCCAGTTAAAAGACAAAAGAAAGATGTTTTAGTTGCGTTACCCTGTTAAGAACTTGGAATCAAACATCTCTACAGAACGCTACACTGAACTTACGTTCTTTTTGTATAGATAATTAGGTGATGCATGCCAAGGACGCGTGAGATCATGAAGACATAAGTGAATGGCTACTTTTTTTGGCTAGTCCCTAATGTGCCCCGGCATGACCACTGGGGACCTAAGCCCACCCTGCGTGGACCTAGGCACGGGCACCAAGAGTTGGGCTTGGCCCCAAGGGACTAAGCCTAGTCTTTGTGCACCTAGACCAAGCCATCGAGGAATGGGGCACAGTCGATGGACTCGGGTAGGATGTTAGTGACTTGGGTGCGGGTGCCAAGTAGTCGTGCATGGCCGCTGAAGTCCCAACCACAAGCATGGGTCGAAGGTGGGTTTTTTGCAAACCCATTAGAACTCATCCTTAATCGAGCTTTGTTTTATTAGACCCATGTTAACTCAGTTTAAATTTGTGGCAACCGCAAATATGAGTTCAAGACTCATTTTGCCACCTCTTTCTCGTACTAGGTACCGACTATATTAGTAATTTGGGCCAATGATTTCACCTGCTTTGTAGGCTAGTAAACATCCAAATGCACTGAAGTGCTTTGATAAGCCAGTCCGCTGTACAACTAATCTGGAGTTATCATAAAAGAAAAGTAGCGATGGGTAGTTTTTTATGCCTTAGATGATGAAAATGAGTATTGTCAGTTTGATTAATCCATCAAGTAAGTCGTGTTTGACCTGCTTAGTAAGAAGGAGATATCTAAGAAGGAAAGTTAGTGGGAAATGGTTATTTAAAACTTATTCCTTTCTTGACCATTTTATAGCTTGGAAAATGAGGGCTGACCTGAGCAAGTTGTGTTGACAGCGATTGATCTCTATGGACTCTTGATCGAGTTTGGTATTTGACTAATCAAACATTCAAATAGCTAAATGACGAAATAATTCCTCTGTCCTAGTAACTTCTAGGAAGAACATGAGAATAAAATGAGAATGACATTTGATGTCATCAATGAGGAGACTCGTTCAAAACTTTGATCTTAGCAAAGTCTTAGAATTGGAATATCTGAATTCGACTCAATTTCTCTATTAAGAGTGGGAAATGCTCGAATCACGTTTCACGTCAAGTTGAGGTCAAACTTTGATGAGTATTACAGGTGAGTTTGGTTAAACTCGTAAGTCCCTTCAGAGAAAGTAGAGGCTGTAAAAAAAAATTTAACCACCTTGGGAAAATGCACATTGGTAAAGCTGAAAAACGGAGGCAAGTCCCCACCTACCTTATACTTTCAGTATTTTCGAAAGGCTAAATCTAAGGAAAATGATTTTTTTTCCCAAAATTGTCCCCACTTATATTTAACTATTCTAGTCTTGCCGTCATACTGATCATCTTTAACCTACAAATCATGAGCTAGATGGATGCAGGTGTGGCTCGAAGGAGCTGGACGGATCTCGGTGAGGGGTATTCTTGGGGTGGCGCAACACCGACGTTGCACGACCTCGACAAACCATTGCCTCGCTCGCGCAACGCATTGAGTTGAGATCTAGCTCACCTGTGATCACGCGACCTCGGCAGCCCCCGCCTAGGGTCACATCAGTCATCGAAGGGTCAAATCTAGGAAGCCTGACCGTCAAAAGGCCATATCTGGGAAGCTCGAAGTCAGGCGACCTTGGCGTTGCTTTGCCTAAGGTCACGTGATCCTGGCAGCTCGTTGCCTAGGGTCATTCGACCTCGGCAGCCCTTGCTTGGGGGGTCGCGACCCCAATGTTGGGCTTTGCTGAGCTTTGCTATGACAATCAGGCTTCGTTGAGCTGTGTCAAGCTCTGCTACAACGGTCGGTGCCCTGTTGCACAAGGGTCGCCGGTCAACACTCGCCTGGCCGACGGTCGATGGTCGCCCGTCAACCCTCACCTACCCTCTTTGCCTCCGGTCACCGAGTTGCCTCCCTCTCCTTTTTCTTTTTCTTTTTTATTTTAACTTCAAAGCTTCATTACAAAGTATTCACCGAAATTAATGATCCAAACGCTATCTACTTTCCACAAATACACCTTCATTCAAAGATCTTTGGGGAAATAACTTTACATTCCCCCAAAGTTAATTTAAACGCAGCCTACGTCAAGCTCGAACAATATATAGTACTTATGTGTTAAGAATCAAGAGCTCATGAGATTTTCGCTTCATCATAGCCTCACGTAGAAGCCATTACATCAATCCACTATAAGACTCACGTAAAATTTTCATATGCATGCACAAATTTGAGATTTCAAACCAAACGGTGCTAGATTTAAAATTTCAAGTACCACCTCATAACACTAACATACTAAGAGGTGCTACGAGCAGGTAATATCATGATGATCATTTATCTTTTCAAACTCGGTGTCATCTGTTGGAATGGCCGAGTCAATCCTAAGATAATTCTGAACTGTAGAGCAATTTGACTACGAGCCAAAAGAGGCAGGGCTTGCCTCATCCCTCAATGTAAAGAAAACCAAACTGCCCACATGGATGCAAATAGATTGACGAAGACTGAAATGTCATAAGCTAACACTGCATCGCATTGCAAAGGTTCGAATTGCAACTTGTAGTTAAAGTACAAGGTAAAAGAAGAATAATTCGACTGTTGTTTTTTGTTTTGCCAGTCTGTGCGTCTCCACAAGAACTCCTCTTTTTCTCCAGCTGCATTCTTAGTAACTCTTACATTGCGCGGTTCCTTGAGACCTTGCCACTTGCTCACTACTCCCTTGTCCCTGGGCGTCCTCAATCCAAGTTCAATGCAGTTTTAGGACTGTCTCAACTTGCACCAGTTGGCAGACTTGCCTAACGCTGATGTTCCACAAACTAACCGTTCTCGACTAGTACAAGTTCCCTGTCAATTCAAACAACATCGGAATCAACTAATATGCTCACCCTACAAGAGCTTTTTCTATTTCAGATCATATCTCAGATGAACATCCTATGGCTTTTCAAGATAAGATGCTCAGTATGATCAATTAAACGGATAGTGGCCAAATGCTGGAATCTTTTCGAAAAACAGGAGTCATGCCTTTTGAGAGGAAAGCTTCTAATTCTGATAAATGAGTGGTGGAAGAAGTAATCAATTTATTGAGGTACATATTACTCAGTCATCAGAACTCAGGGATGAGCAGCAGATACTTGAGAAATGATCAATGGACGGTGACGAACCAGAAAGTCCAAAGCAGATTAGCTGAAGTATTTCTGAATAGATACTAATCTTGAATAACAAACTCTGTATTAGTGATACGAGGCTTTTTGCATTGAGAGAATCTCTGATGCTCATCAAACAGAAACTCACTTTTACAGTAAAAATGGATTCCCAAATCAGGCACCAGCATCAGTAGAACAAGATCACTATATAGTGAAAATAAGAAAATGTCATCTGAGATATTATCGACAACTTGAGAATTAGATTTTATTCCCTCAATAGGGAAAGCAACCATGTAGGAGAATTTATTGCTTCCGGAACTGTTTAGATTTACCTCCAAGTGATTGGACTGGAAAAATTCCACAATCATTTACACCAAGCATAGTACGTGCTGGTTCAAGACTGCAGACTCTCTTTAATTTGACTACGTTATGGTTCACTCCTTAGAGTTCGAAAAACCAGTTAGCTGTTTATGCAAAATGTATATCACTAGCATATTGAGGCCAAAAGAAAAGGGAAAGAATCAAAGGAGAAGAAGCCAATTATGTTAGAATCTTAGCAGCTAAATTTGTAAGTGGCATTGAATGCAGAAACAAGAGGAACTAATTCTCCATTTAGCTTGATTCTAAGTTGTGGACATGGATTATTCATTCAAATTCATGATCTCTGAATATTAAAGGAAAAACTCATCCGCTAAGAGGCTGAGAAGAAGCTAATGAAATTCAAGATTACGGTGCACAATAATCAACTGTCTATTTGACAGATAAAAGAATCTTCAGAAAATTTTAGCTGAGATATTTAATAGAATGATCTATTGTCACTTTACATGCAAATTCTTGACTGAATATTCATGAATTAATAGAATATCACAGCCGCGGTTGCTGTTGACATGGTATATACAGTTGCTATCTAGCTTCTATGACAGAATAGCTTAAATCATTAGTCGAACGATCTTGCTGATGAAGTGAATTACAATAATCAATATGGGCTGAGAACGCTGGCTTCTTTGGTGGGGGCAGATCCGCATTTTGGTTGCTTAATGCAGTAACAATATCTGACACCGAGGGTCTATCTTCTGGGCGTTCTTGCACGCACAGCAAAGCAATGTGGAGGCATAGCAACAGTTGGCCACTCAACGATGTGTCGGCCACCACCGGATCAATTAGCTCTATGCCTTGGTTGCTATTCCAGAGCTCCCAAGCCTAAATGCAGACAGTTTTTGAGGACTAGTTCAGCACTTCCATTGGAAAGCTAAGTGTTAGGAGATTTGGATATGAGATTGTAAGAAGAATGCAATGGCTTACATATCCAAGCTGGTTTAGAGAGCGATCTAGATTAACGAAAGTTGTGTTTCTTCGGCCACTAATGATTTCGAGCATAATAACTCCAAAGCTGAATACATCAGACTTCGTTGAGAAAAGTCCATGTACGGCATACTCTGGAGACATATAGCCGCTGCTCCCAAAAAAGACAGAAAACAGTTAAAACATACTAGAAAACATGTGGTATCGAAGTTTACATGTGTATGGGAGAGACTTACTAGGTTCCCACAACTTTATTCGTCCTTGCCCTTGCTTCGTTCTCCCCAAAAATTCTTGCCATCCCGAAATCTGATATTTTTGGGTTCATGTCTTCATCTAGCAATATGTTGCTGGTTTTCAAATCTCGATGTATGATCCTTAACCTAGAATACTTGTGTAAGTAAAGAAGCCCTTGAGCTATCCCTTCAATTATAGAAACTCGTTTCCTCCAGTCCAGCAATTGCTTCTTGTTACGATCTGTAATTTATCTCATGAGCGACCAAAAAAATGAATGTGGGAATATAAATCAATAAAGGCAATCCCACGCTCCGGTTACATACCAAAAAGAAAGGAATCCAAGCTTTTGTTTGCCATGTACTCATAGATCAAAATCTTTTCCTCCCTTTCTATGCAACAGCCCAACAACTTAACGAGATTCCGATGTTGAAGCTTGGATATTAATTGAACCTCATTTTTGAACTCCTCTATTCCTTGTGCGGATTTCCTAGAAAGTCTTTTTACTGCCACTTCATGCCCCAGCAACATGCCCTGCAAAAGTTTTTAGAGGTATGTTGAAGAATCAAGCTTCCCATCATAATGAGAGTCGGGACTTCGTAACACTGCTTCTAATGAAGAGAGACAAAATGAACCGAAAATAAAAGATAAACCCACAAGTAACCGAGTGTTCTTTGGTGGGCAAACTACCTTGTAAACAGGCCCAAAACCACCCTCTCCAAGTTCATTTGCGGGGGAGAAATTATTTGTAGATGTTGCAACACAGGAGAAACTGAGAATCGGTAGCTCGTGATCCCTCTTTCTGACAGAATCAAGTCTACCGGTGCTGTTGCTGTGACCTCGTGGTGAACTCAGCTGTCGTTGGAACAGCTCCAAACTTCGATTTGTGCTGGTCCGATTCTCCTTCCACGCTGCTACTCGAGAATCAAACAAACTATTCAGGCTAAGAAGACAACTATCTTATGAATTTGTTCAGGCTTAATCAGTACCTAGACAGGTGGAACATTTTCCTCTCGAGATGAAAATTGCCAAAGAAATTGCCAATATAACCGCAGGAATGGTTCCAATCACCCAGAGCAGTCTCTTGTTCCGAGAACCTGAAAATAGATCCATCTCATATTTCTGCCCCGGGAGTGATATGAATGAAAGAAGGGGCGTGCTATGATAACTTTTAAACAGAAAGATGAACGCTTAATGATGTGCCTACGAAAAAAATTAACGCCAATATGCAAACGTAAAATCTACTTCAGCCAGGTAGGGGTAAAATTATGGGTCAGAATTTTTGTTGTTTTCTTGACATGATTTTGAGTCAACACTCTTTCAAGAACTGAAATGAGACCTACCCGATCTCCTCGGATCTTGATCAGCTGTTTCAGTAGCATTTCTGCGGATGAATATAGTGGCATTCCCTTGGCCAATGCGGTCCACAATAGAGCTAATGTCCACGTAATAAAACACGCATCCAGTTCCGTCATCACGATAAGTAGCAAAACCAGTGCAAGAGCAATTGGTTCTGCACATGATCTCGCAGTCGCTAATACCCAGACGATCTGATTCATTGTACACAGTAGGATTCGGCATCACCCCTTCTATCTTAGAAAAGTTATTCCCGTCGCTGCAAGGCAAAGGCTGCTCGATGAAGCAGTCAGTCGCACTGGAAGAGGAAGTATTCTCGCAAATCGGACTATACACCATCGATATCTCCCTCCCGATCATAGTGAAAGCTTGAATTTCCCCCAAAGGTGTCAACACAAACCAGGAAATGCTGTCATTCCTCCTATTAGCAAAAGTAAAATATATCTCATCCCTGCCGATCACATAACTGAAATTGTAGTCATCCAGGGAGCTGTTGTAGAGGAACCTGAATCTGCGGCCGTCCCAATACCCAATCTCCCGCGAGAAGGCGAAGTGCCACACCCGGATCACGGTGTCATTATTCTTATCAATGCCGAGAGCGAATGAACCCGTGGAAGGAACAGATGGGGTCTGCCACGAGACCAGGAATTGATCCCTCCTATTGTCTGTCCCTATGTTGAACCACCCGAGTCTCATCCCAGGCAACAACGTATCACATGGATAAAAGAAGCTTTCCCAGACAACGCTCTCGCTCTCTCCCTCCACAAGAACGAAATTGCCAGAATCAAGAAGCGTGGCGTGCGTGCCGTTACTAGTGGCAAGCATCCCTGAATTGACCAACACCGGAATCTTCCTCCTGTCGGTCATCACCAAATCCCCATCGTACCTGATGGCGAGAACGCCCGAGGAATCCGGAATCGGGTTCTCTCTGTTGGCGACCCAGATGGGTTTCTGGTACGGGTCGTCCCGGAACCAAATGCCCAGGTAGTAGTTGGCGGAGGAGGACCCCCCGGTCTTGAAGAATCCGAGCTCGAACACTTGGTTGGGCGATACTAAGGTCTTGTTGCCACTGATGTCCTGACCAGGCAAGAGTTGGTCGGTTGCTGTCACAGACAAACAGAGCGAGATGGAACAAAAGAAGAGGAAAGAATGGAGCTTCCCCAAGTTTCTTGAGAGAGAGGCCATTGCCGAAAGAAGTTGTTCAGTCTTCGAGAAAGATGGCACAGTTCTAGACAATTTACATTAGAGAGAGAGAGAGAAAGAGACGGTTGCCAGAAGGGAAGACATATCTGAATTGACGGGAGTGGTGAAAAGAAATTTCCGAATTGGCGATGAAAGTCAACTGGGTACAGCAGTCCAACGTTGGGAGACGTACAAGTAGAGTTGACAGAAGAGAAGCTTCCATCTTCCCTTTCCGGCCCGAAGGGATGGATGTCCCTGCTTGAGGTTCTCCAAGCTGGGATCACGTCGACCATTGAAGCCTCTGCATTCTTTTCACTTAGAAGCCGGCGATGATTGATGAACAACGAGGTCTTGAGTTCTCGCAACTTAAGGGATCAAACATCTTGAATGTGGGAGTTAATTGCCCAGTGAAAAGACAAGAAAAATGTTTTAGTTGCTTCACCCAGTCAAGAACTTGGGATCAAACATCTCTAGAGAATGCTACCTTTCATTGAACTTCACGAGGAAACAGGTGAATTGCTAATAGTTTTTGGCTAGTCCCTAATGTGCCACCGGTTAATCAAATTTCCCTCCAAATTTGAATTTGTTCTAGAGTATCCAGAACTTAATCACTTTAACTCAATAAACCCATTAAATAGCCTCTGTTTCTCGAATCTCTTCCCCGACGTATCTCACGTTGTTATTATCAAGTTCGAGTTTTGCTCTCGCATCATCCCATTTTCATTTCACAGCAATGTCATGGATATGCTAAAATTATGGGTGATAGGTTTCGAGTTGGGCAGGTTCCTGACCTAGTTTCCGACCTAAAACAAGGAATCGGCCCTCTGACTCCTGGTTTCAATTTTTTTGGAACCGAAAACCGAACTAGTCAGTTCCAGTTTGTTTCCAGGTTCTACCCAAAACCGACTCAACTTCGGGTCTCCAATGGAAGCGTCAAAACAGACCCCAAAAAAAAAATGGAAGCGTCGAGGAGGTTCGCGCTTTTCATTAAATCGATCGACGTCGCTGGTGATGGTGACGACATGGCGAAGGAGGTTTTGGTGCTTGCACTTGCCAGCCAGGGCGCTCCATTTGCTTGGTGACCTCATCGGCGACACGGTGGATAGGGGTGTCGACAATACTGTTCGGTTCAGATTTCCTGAAAACCCGAACCGAACCGTTTGGGTGTGCATTAGCTTTGAACCGAACCGCGATCCGAACCGAATATCGGGTTTGGTTCAGTTTTTCAGTTTTCTTTTTCGTAATATTAAGAAGAGATTTAGTGAAAAAGAAGAGAGACCGTGTAAACTGTAATATTAAGAAGATGGGCGATTTTCAGTTCAGTTCGATTAATCGAATATAACCAAAACTATCCGAACCGAAATAAAAAAAATTATTTTTTTCATTATCCTAAGCGAAACGCGAACCGAACTAAAAATGCATAAAATTTCGGTTTGGTTCGGTTCTGACACCTATATCGATGGATGTGCGCTCGTAAAGTAACTGAGCACGGGTTGTGAAGAGGACGAGGGGAAGCATCTAGGAGAGGTGGTCGACCTGCTTGCCTTTTCTTGGAGCACGCTTAACAACTAGTCCACCATCGAGCGAACTTGCTCCGACGGTAGGATCGAGTGCGACAGCTACCCCTTGATTTGCTTCTCCTCCGGCGTAGCCACTCCCGGAGCTCGAGATGGCGATTCAGCGACTGCAAGTCTGTGATTGTGGACTAAACAAAGTGAAGGCGTGTATCTACAATAACATGTATGGAATATGCATGGAACACCCCTGTTGACCACGCCTCGGTCCACAAAAATCAAGATAAGATACTCATCTAGAAAGAATATGCCGGTAGGAATGAAGATGAGCTTTGGTCCTCTTTTTTATAGACGACGCCTTCGATTCAGCTTGATTGTGGTCCTTTTGTGTTGACCATCAATTTGTCTAATCGGAAATGCTAATTCTATAGAACCATTATTGTTGCGGAAGTCAAGCGATCGAACGATAAATTTGACAGAACAAGTAAATAAATCGGACACCAGATTTACGTGGTTCGGTCGTAGTGACCTACGTCCACGGAAAGAGCAGCACGAAATTCCACTATAGATCAAGCGATACAACGGAGATTACAACCACACTCGAGTCACTCAAACACTCTAAGTATTTCCCAAGCCTTAATTACACCCAATAACTCGCGCGGTGTTTAGCCCCAATAATTCCTCACGAAATAATCTCTTAATCTCACGAAAGAATTATATACAAATCTTACCACAAGATTTTATCTGCTAAATCACTCGTACTGTTTTTTTCTTCAATATCACGCACGAAGAAAACGCCAAGATGTAATTCCACGAAGACTCCCGTCAAGCACTCGGCTCGGCGCTTCAAGTTTTCCCTGGACGTGGACGGCACGAGGACCACACTCCGCACTTTCCAACTTCTGCCTCCCAAGGGTGTCCCACAGTAGAATATATTACATGTGCCCAAGAGTTGACCGAGTCATGGTCTGAATCAAAAGCCGCGTTGGACTTTCTTGTTCAAGCCGTAGGCTCCAACATCAATTAGGAAAGAATATTTGTTTGCTCCATCCAGCAAATATTTAACTTTTCATTTCTTTTTATTTTTGCTTTCCCACTCGGCAACAAAGGAGATAATAGCCTTTCCCCTTTTGCTTTTCGTGGACCGACTTGAAGTGGGAATTAATTTCCCTTCCTTAATTATTGACCAAAATTCAAACTCCAATATTCGGCGACTTCCAAGTCCAATAGGCTTTTCAGATTAAGGAAACCGTAATCATGAAAATATGACTTGGATATTCACGTGTACTTTTAGATCAAAATCGTCCACAAGCTCAAAATCGAGACATATTTTAACAATTCTCTTTTGCTCTACTCTGTTCCTTTCCCTCTCTCTCTCTCTCTCTCACTTTCAAAGCCTAATGATTGATGATACATTCCAGTTCTCAAAATTCAGGCATCACCCAACTTTTCAGAGAACGAGAGTTTCTATGGCCACAACCACTGTGGTTTCCCTCTCCGAGAAGTTCATCGAGTCCTATGTTCTTCTCGCGAACTTCTTTAGCTGTTTTTTGCGGCTATCCAAGGCAATGAACATTCTTGTGCCTGGTCAGGACTCGAGGGACAACAGGACTTCGTTCTCATCCAATGAAGTGTTCGAGCTAGGATTCTTTAGAACTGGTTAGTCTTCCTCAAGTAACTACTACTTCAGAACTGTTGGTCTTCACAAATTAATAGAATATCATACTGTTGGTCTTCACAAATTAATAGAATATCATAGCTACGGGAGCTGTTGACAAGGTATCTACAGTTGCTATCTAGCTTCTACGACAGAATAGCTTATATCATTAGTCGAGCGATCTTCCTGATGAAGTAAATTGCAGTAACCAATATGGGCTGAGAACGCTGGCTTCTTTGGCGGGGGCAGATCCCCAATTTCGTTGCTTAATGCAGTAACAACATCTGACACCGAGGGTCTATCTTCTGGGCGTTCTTGCACGCACAGCAAAGCAATGCGTAGGCATAGCAACAGTTGGCCACTCAACGATATGTCGGCCACCACCGGATCCATTAACTCTTTGCCTTGGTTGCTATTCCAGAGCTGCCAAGCCTAAATGCAGACAGTTTTTAAGGACTAGTTCAGTATTTCAATCGGAAAGCTAAGTAATAGGAGATTTGGATACGAGACTCACAAGAAGAATGCGATCACTTATGTATCCAAGCAGGTTTAGAGAGTGATCTAGATTGGAGAAAGTTGTGTCTCTTTGGCCACTAACGATTTCGAGCATGATGACTCCAAAGCTGAATACATTGGACTCTATAGAGAAAAGCACATGTACAGCGTACTCTGGAGACATATAACCGCTGCTCAAGAAAAGGAAAACAGTTAAAAACATATCAGAAGACATGGGGCATCAAAGTTTACACGTGTATGCGAGAGACTTACTAGGTTCCCACAACTTTATTCATCCTTGGCCCTTGCTTCATTGTCCCCAAAAATTCTTACCATCCCGAAATCTGATATTTTTGGGTTCATGTCGTCATCTAGCAATATGTTGCTTGTTCTTAAATCTCGATGTATGATCCTTAATCTAGAATACTTGTGTAAGTCAAGAAGCCCTCGAGCTATCCCTTCAATTATAGAAACTCGTTTCCTCCAGTTCAGTAGCTGCTTCTTGTTAGGATTTGTAATTTATCTCATGAGTGACCGAAAAAATGAACGTGGATTTGTAAATCGATAAAGGCATTGTGATGATCCGATTACGTACCGAAAAGAAGGGAATCCAAGCTTTTGTTTGCCATGTACTCGTAGATCAAAATCTTTTCCTCCCTTTCCAAGCAACAGCCCAACAACTTAACGAGATTCCTGTGCTGTAGCTTGGATATTAATTGAACCTCGTTTTTGAACTCCTCTATTCCTTGTCCAGACTTCCTAGAAAGTCTTTTTACCGCAAATCCATGCCCCAGCAACATGGTCCGCAAAAGTTTTTAGGGGATTGTTGAAGAATCAAACTTCACCATCATTGTTAAATTGTGTCTCGAGTTTGAGCCCGTATACGAGATCCGATGCACACGTGGAACATTTATTGCTCAAATTCACGCGCAAAAATGCAGTGTAGAGCGGACAAAGAGGAAGAAGCAAAGCTTGAACGCTTTCTACGCATGGCAGAAGTGTTGGCCATAATTGTCGTTTATTATTTAAATGTGCCCATGGGATCTAAGTCTTGACTTTTCTCTCCTACTTTTATGCGTGTCAATGGAGTTGGACGTCCAATTTCTCCTCCATTAAATGCATGCACATATGCTCATAGAAGATCGTGGGCACCGGATGTCTCTTCCTTCCTTCTGGTCATCTTTTGTAGGCTTCATTCGTCTTTTGTTAATAAATGAAGAAAGAAAGAAGGCAGAAGCCATGTTCATTTTTCGCATGGCGGTGCACGATGGTCATATGCACATTAGTTGCATGGACTTCTGAAGATGGATCATTTGTGTCGTTTCTTCATCCATTCTCCTATAAGAGGAGAACCGCAGAGGACAGAGACAAGCTAAGAAGAGAGAAGAGGGCTCCAGAAGAGAGGCGTGAGCTCGGAGATATTTGTGTTTATAGAGAGAGAGTCCATCGAGTTGAGTTATTAAATACTGTGGGTATTTGGCATATATTAGGACTGAAAAACACTTGAGCGTGTGGGTAACTGTAATCCTGTGATTCTCCGATTTATTAGTGGATTATTTGCCAGTTCTCCTTGTGAACGTACGTTTCAACATTCGGACCGAACCACGTAAATTTCTCGTATCCTTTTATTGTTCCTCGTTTTATTTCTCTATCAAATTTCTACGGCTCCCGACTTATTTGCAAAGTTACGATCCGCTTCCGTCGCGTCGCCGATTAAACAACAATCATAATGAGAGGCAGGACTTCGCAACACTGATTCTAATGCAGAGAGACCAAATCAACCAAAACTAAAAGATAAAACCCACAAGAAACCAAGTGTTAGTCTTAGAATGTTCTTCGGTGGGCAAACAACCTTGCAAACAGGCCCAAAACCACCCTCTCCAAGTTCATTTGCCGGGGAGAGATCATTTGTAGATGTTGCCACGCAAGAGAAACTGAGAATTGGGAGCTCGTGATCCCTCTTTCTGACAGATTCAACTCTACCGGTGCTCTCGCAACGTTGACCTCGTGCTGGACCCAGTTGTCGTAGAAACAGCTCCAAACTTCGACTTGTGCTGGTCCGATTCGCCTTCCACGCTGCTACTTGAGAATCAAACAAACTATTTAGGCTAAGAAGACAACTATCTTATGGAATTTGTTCAGGCATAGTCAGTACCTAGACAGGTGGAACATTTCCCTCTTGAGATGGAAATTGCCACAGAAACTACCAATATAACCGCAGGAATGATTCCAATCAACAACCAGAGCAGCCTCTTGTTCCGAGAACCTGAAAATAGAACCATCTCATTTTTCTGTACCGGCAGCGATATATGATATAAGTCAACAGAAAAATCTACTTCGGCCAGGTAAGTGCAACATTGTGGCGTCAGAATTATTTGTTGTTTTCTTGACATCATCTTGAGATTCGACACTATTTCAAAAACTGAGATGAGGCCCACCTGATCTCCTTGGATTTTGGTCAGCAGTTCCGGTAGCATTCCCCCATACTGGCAGTCCCTGGGCCAAATTTGTCTAAAATAGATAGTATCCTCATAATAAAACGCGCATCCAGTTGCGTCGTCACGATAAGAAGCAAAACCAGTGCAAGAGCAATTGGCTCTGCACATGATGTCGCAGTAGCTAATACCCAAACGATCTGAGTCATTGAACACAGTAGGATTTGTCATGATCCCTTGTATCTTAGAAAAGCTATTCCCATCGCCGCAAGACAACGGCTGCTCGAGGAAGCAGTCAGTCTCGCTGGAAGAGGAAGTATTCTCGCAAATCGGACTATACATCAATGATATCTCCTTCCCGATCATAGTGAAAGCTTGAATTTCCCCCGAAGGGTTCAACACAAACCAGGAGATGCTAGCATTCCTCCTATTAGCGAAAGTGAAATATATCTCGTCCCTGCTGGTCACATAACTGAAATTGTAGTCATCCAGCGAGCTGTTGTAGAGGAACCTGAATCTGCGGCCGTCCCAATACCTGATCTCCCGCAAGACCTCAGAGTGCCACACCCGGATCACGGTGTCGTTATTCTTATCAATGCTGAGGGCGAATCAACCGGTGGAAGGAACAGATGGGGTCTGCCAGGAGATCAGGAACTGTTCCCTCAACTTGTCTGTCCCTAAATTGAACCACCCAATTCTCATCCCAGGCAACAACGTGTCACATGGATAAAAGAAGCTTTCCCAGACAATGCTCTCGCTCTCTCCCTCCACAAGAACGAAATCGCCAGAATCAAGAAGAGAGGCGTGCGTGCCGTTCCTAGTGGCAAGCATCCCACAATTGACCAACGTCGGAATCTGCCTCTTATCAGTGATCACCAAATTCCCATCGTACCTGATGGCGAGAACGCCCGAGGAATCCAGAATCGGGTTCTCTCTGTTGGCGACTCAGATGAGTTTCTGGTGCGGGTCGTCCCGGAACCAAATGCCCAGGTAGTAGTTGGCGGAGGAGGACCCCCGGTCTTGAAGAATCCGAGCTCGAACACTTGGTTGGGTGATCCTAAGGTCCTGTTGCCTCTGATGTCCTGACCCGACAAGAGCATGTCGGTTGCTGTCGCAGACAAACAGGGCTAGAGGGAACAAAACTGGAGGAAGAAGAGAAAAGAATGGAGCTTCCCCAAGTTCCGTAGGAGAGAGAACGAGGCCGTGGCCATTGCTGAAAAACTTTCAATCCTTGAGAAAGATGACCCATTAGAAAGAGAGAGAGAGAGAGAGAGAGTGAGAGAGACGGAGAGGGACAGGGTGGCGAAAAGCAATATCTGAATGGGCGAGGAGACTCAACTGGGTACAGCAATTCAACGTAACAGGACAAAGAAGAAGAATTCCTAGAAGAGAAGTCTCTGTTTTTTTATTACTTACCCTCCCAAAAGGGGCGGACCATTGTGGTCTCCTCGAACGACTGACTCATTCCTTGGCCACCGCCGTGTCCTACTTGAGGTCCTCTGTGTAAGCCAGAACTATGTCGACAGTCGAAGCCTCTGCATTCTTTCCACAAGCACTACCAAGCAAACTCCTCGACATCCCCCATCGGTCATTGACATTCGCGATTGTAGCAGCACCGTGGATGAGAGCAAAGAACAGAGCACTTGCTCCTGACAGCAATGAATGACCCTGTATCCCTGTTTTCTCATAGCGTCCGTTCTCGATACAACTTTGCGTTGCAGAAGAAAACGAAACATCGCAGCTTGACCTTGAGGGTCCACCGGATCATCACCTCCGGGACAGTGAGGGATCTCGGCCGGCGCCTCGCATTCTCCCAACGTTCGTCAGCAGAGACGGCGAATGGATGTTTCAGGGTCCATTTGCACGCCAAGCTGCCTTGCCACCACCTGAGAGAAGTAGCACAAATGGTTGCATCAAGTGACGAGGAGGAGGAGGCTGACCAGAAAATTTTGTAATTCTCTGCATGCTTTCCCCGAACCTGTGAAAGAAGGAGAAATCCGACCAAACAAAAAAAAAACTAATTAGAATTTTTTGGGGGTTTTTTTTTTCTCATTTTCAGGATTTTATTCATTTTTTACCCGGCTGCGAATTTTGGAAAAAAAAATAAGGAAAATGACATGGATGGTCCCTGAACTTTAGCCCAATATGCAAGTGATTCTTGAACTTTTAATTTATTCAATGTGGTCCATAAACTTTAGCTGAATATGCAATGCCGTCCGTGAACTTTCGATTTGTTCAATATGGTCCATGACCTTTTGATACATGCTCAGTCTCGTCTCTGGACTATATGAAAATTTTCGATGATGTCCCTGAACTTGAATTAATGGAAGGATAATATTAAATATTTTCATATAATCCAGGGAATAACTTGAACATATATCAAAAGTATAAAAACCACATTGAACATATACAAAAAGTTCAGAGACGATATTACACATTAGGTTAAAGTTCAAAGACTATTTAAATCATTTTCCCCAAAAAAAATTACTCATATTCTAGTTCGCCGAAGAAAACCCCAATGGGGAATTCGTGCTCTTATTTTGCACCAATTTAGCCACTTCAGACCTTAAAACTTTAATTCTCTTTTGAGAGAAGGGTTCCATTTCATGCTTACTTGAAATTTTTCCAAAGTAAAATGTAGAAGTTGCGTTCGAACATCTCTTTTTTTTTTTTTATCGAAAGCGAAACATTCTCATTAAGTAGTAGAACTTGAAGAACAACATAGTTGGGCATCTAAACATAATAAATCTCAAAGGGGTTGGGGGGGTTTAGAGAGCCAATTAATAGGGAGGGACCCTATTCTATGAGCTTTGGCAATCCAATCGGCACAGTGATTAGCTTCTCTTGGACAAAATTCCACAACAACTCTTTGAAGAAGGGCCAAGAGGCCCCTACATTCACTAATTAAGAGACGAGTAGTCCATGGGCTTTGGCATCGGCCTAATACAGAGTCGACTATCGATAAGCTATCACTTTGTAGGACCACTTGCAGATCAAGAGTATCTCCCCGCCAATCACTTCCCCTTTCGTTCAGAACCGAACGTGTGCCTAGCTTCCTTTCAAAAGAGGGTTTCAGTTAACTCGGCCGAATCAACTCGAATTTTCTCCGCGAACCCAGTAATCGGCACTCCATGAGTGTCTCGACAGATCCCAGCGATTTAAGCCTCCGAGGAGCTGTTAATCCACGATCCGTCAACATTCATCTTCAAAAGGCCTTTTCCCGGCAGCATCCACCCCCATCGGTAAATCACCACTCTTCTTTGTTAAACTCTTGGGTATTTGGGACTGCAGCACAAAACTCTTCTACAGGGCGAGGGCTTCATCCACGATTGTACCTGGATTTGGGTTGTGACCTTGAAAAACATAGGAATTTCGAGCTTTCCATATCAACCAAAGTATAACAATGATCAATTCTCTCGAGGTGCGTTAAATCCTACCGTCATAGCCTTAAGAATCCATTTGTCCATTCTTGTGATGTTTCTGGGATGTGTTGATCTTTATTCTTGAATCCGTCCATATAGCCTTGGTCCACTCACACAAAATGAACAGATGTTCAACTGTTTCTGGAACTTATCGACACAACGGGCAAATCTAAACAGGTAACAGCTTATGTTTATGCAAATTGTCCTTTGTGGGTAGTGCGTTTTGACACACACTCCACAAAAAGAATCGTATTTTAGGAGAAGAACGTAGCTGCCAAATAGTATTCCATAGAATACGAGGAGGCCGATAGGATGATGTCACTTGTATTGTATTTGATACTTTTGGTTGGATCGAATGATATTGTGTCCACTCTTGACCGTGAAGGATCCATCCCTGTTGCCTGTCCAAATAAGCTGGTCCTTGCTCAAATTGGAGTATAGAGGGATAGTTAAAATTTCCTGTACCATGCATTCTTCAAAGAGCACTTCCAACTTTTGTACATTCCAGACCTTTGCTTCATGATCAATAAGCTCCATCACGATTTTAGGATCTTCCCTATTCGCTGGGCCACCAATAACACCAGCTGAAAGCCACCTGTCCACGCAAATATCGATACTCTTCCCATCACCAACCACCCATTTTATATTCTGGCTAATTGCATCTCTCCCCAATATCAAGCTTTGCCACCCCCAAGACGGACGAGAACCTTTGCTAGCATTCCAGATTTTAACTTTAGGAAAGTAAATTCCTTTTCGGATCCAACTCCACAATGCTGAAGGGGATTGTGCTAGTCTCCAAACTTGCTTACCCAGCATGGCCCTATTAAAATCAACGAGGTCTTTGAAGCCAAGTCCACCATTATCCTTCCTTGTTTTCAATACTTCCCATCTCTTCCAATGAACTCCCGATTTAGAGGCGTTTTGTTTCCACCAAAAGGAAGCAACTTTCCGTTCGATTGCTTTACAAATAGAAATAGGAAGTTTAAATATAGGCATGGCATATTGGGGTAGCGTCTGAACCACCATTTTGATCAACACCTCTTTGCTAGCTTTCGTCAACAACTTCTCTTTCCATCCCTCTCACTTCATATTAACTCTCACTAGGATCCAAGCAAACATTTCTTTCTTTGACCGACCCGTCCGTAGGAATTCCTAAATATTTCCCCGTCTTCTCGATGATTGGGACTCTCAATTCATTCGCCATGTTACTCTTTAGATTCGGGACAACCATTGCTAAAGTAAATTCCAGGACTTGTTTAGATTAATGGCTTGACCTGAGGCAAAGCAATACTGATTCAACAAATTTGCCATATTTTGACACTCTGTGATAGTGCCATCCAAGAAGAAAATCGCATCATCCGCGAACAACAAATGAGAAAGTATAGGGCAATATCTATTCAATTTTATCCCCTTTAAACTCCCATCCGCATTTGCTTGGGTTAATAAATAGGAAAGCACGTTCGCCATGATTATGAACAGGTATGGTGATAATGGATCTCCTTACCTAATGGCTTGGGTTGGGTGGAAGTAAGGCAACGGTTCCCCATTAACCTTCACACTAAAAGTAACTGTGGAGATACATTGTTTTACCAAAGAAACCCATCTTTCACAGAATCCAATCCTCAGCATAGAAAATCCCATTCCACCCGGTCATATACCTTCTGCATATCCAATTTAAGAAGCACCTGGAATTTTCTTTTCCTTTTGCGTATTCTCAGTTGATGTAAAACCTCTTGAATTATAAAGATATTATCCTGTATTTGCCTACCACTCACAAAGGCACTTTGTTCCAAGGTAATGAGGTCAGGAAGCCAAGGTTTTAGGCGATTCGCCATAACCTTAGAAATAATCTTGTAACTAAAGTTACAAAGACTTATAGGCCTGAACTGAGAAATACACTCCGGGTTTGAAACTTTAGGAATAAGAGTAATATGAATTCTATTGAGAGAACGATCAAGAGTACCCAAAACAAAGAAGTTGGTGACCATTTGAAACACATCCTATTCGAACATCTCTTAAGGGTGCTACCTTTCACCGAAATTTCATCCTTTTTTTTATGAAAAAGAATAGATCGCTTGGGATCAGGAGGAAAGAGGCGAATTGCTTGTTTTTTGGCCAGATGGGCGAATTGCTAGTTGACAAGAACATTTCCATATTACACTCTAAAAATATGGAAAATAAAAATTAAGAAAAATTTCAAAAATCCCCATAAAGTACCATCTTTTTCCCAAATTTCTCTCGAGATTCGACTTTGATCTAAAATATACCCACGAACTAGGGGTGATCGGTTCTTAGTTCTCAATCTTGAGAACCGGGGACTGGACCGGTTGGTCATAGAATTGGGAACCGGTTACTTTTTTATTTTTTTCCCATCACGACGAGAGTGGGTGACAAATCTCAATATATTGACAGATGCGACGATAAGTGAAGAGTCATTGTTGCACGACAATAAGGGAAAATCATTGTATGTGGGTTTAGTTTATATTTTACTAATTTTTTTTGAAGAAATAAAAAATTAAAAAAAGTATATGTAGTTGGTTCGGTCCGGTCGGTCCAATTGCCCCTTGAAACCTAAAATCGAACCGCCCGGACACCGGTTCTACTTTTAGGAACAGGGAATCGGACCAACACTTCCGGAAATCGGATGCAACCGATAGGTTCGATACAATCCGAGCGGTTCATTTTGCACACCCCTACCACGAGCTTGACCACTTTGACTTAACAAAACCCATAAAGCATCTCCCGTTTCTCGAAATCCCTCCCATGCTTGTCTCGCATTGTTATTACATCCGACCTTCACTCTCGTATCATCCCATTTTCATTTCACAGCAATGTCGTGGATATACCGAATTGGCGTAGGCACCTCGAAGCAGAGACATTGACATGTCGAACCGATGGTCATTGAACATCGCCGCTTTAGCCATGCTTCATGGTTGACTTTTCCTAAACTTTAGTGATCAAATTAGCCCAACATTGAACAAATTAAAAGTTTATGAACCATATTATACATTGGATTAAAGTTCAAAGACTGCATTGAAGAAATTAAAAATTTAGGGACCACATTGCATATTTGGCCAAAGTTCAGGAACTGTTTGTATCATTATCCCTTTTTAAATAAAAATACTAATCCATTGATCAAGAGCTCTCGAGGGTTCTTTTGAAAAAAATGCAAAAGTTAGTGGGAATTCAACTTGCTTAATCATAATGAGGAAATCTAAATAAAAAAATGCAAAAGTTAGTGGGAAAATGGTTCTTTTGAAACTCATTCCTTTCTTGACCACTTTACAGCTTGGAAAATGAGAGCCCACCTGAGCGGATTGTATCTGAATCTATATCCCACAAACTTAGTAGCTTCTTGCACGAATATGAGAATAAAATGGGGACGACAGTTGATGGCGATCGATGAAGAGACTAGGGCGCGTTTGTAACGCTTCGTTTCTCTTTTTTCTGTTCTTCTCGTTCATTGGAACAAAAAAAGAACATAAACCGTTTGGTAACGCATTTTATTTTTCTATTTCGGAGTAGAAAAGTGGCCAGAAATAGATTTGAAGCGAAATAAGAAGTAGAAAAATCTACTTCTTTGTTCCAAATAGAAATAGAAATAGAAAGGTCCGGTCCTCAAGCCGCGACCTCGGCTCCTCCTCCATCCTCCGTCGCTTGCAAACCGTCTCAAAGCACTTGGTCCGGTCCATTCTCGGCGAAATAATAAAAAAATTTAATTAAATTATAAAAATTCCAAAAATTCAAAAATTGATAAAAATCAGAAAAATTCTCAGAAAATCCATAAAAATCAGAAAAACTCAGAAAACCCATAAAAATTTGCAAAATTCCGAAATTGAAAAAATTTAAAAAATTCATAAAAAGCTTTCGGAAAATAAAAGAGACAAATTTCGGGAAAGTAAAAAGTTTTAATAAACTTTTCCCCAAAAAATCAAAAATAAAAAATTCACATAATGGCTTAGAATAAATTAAAAAATTCCGAAATTTCATAAAAATTAGAAAAATTTCAGAAAAATCCCATAAAAAATTAGAAAATTATCCCAAAATTCATATAAATCAGAAAATTCTCAGAAAATCCATAAAAATCAGAAAAACTCAGAAAACCCTTAAATATTTGCAAAATTCCGAAATTGAAAAATTAAAAAATTTCATAAAAAATTTTCGGAAAAATAAAAAGAAACAGATTTAGGGAAAGTAAAAAATTTTAATAAATTTTACCCCAAAAAATATAAAAAATTCACATAATGGCTTAAAATACCTGTGGCCACCTACTTTGAGTGAAATTTAAATTTTTGAGGTGCCCAAGTGGCATTTTTGAAGATTTCTTAGTTTAGGGATTAAAAGGGGTTTTAAACCCCTAAAAAGGATTAGACAAACCAATAAATCATGCTTATTGGTTTTTTTCACTTATAACTTGTACTTATAGTTAAATAAAAGATATAGATTTGAATGCAAAAATTAGGAATAGAAATTTTATACGTTACTAAACGCATTCTTCTTTTTCTATTCCAGAATAGAAATTTTGTAGCTTACAAACACATTTGTTCTAGAAATAGAAATTTTGTGCGATTACCAAACGCATTATTTTGCTCAAAAAATCTTCCAGGAAATAGAAATAGAAAAAACTATTTCTGAAAAGAAATTGTTCCCAGAAATAGAAACGTTACCATACGCACCCTAATTCGAAACTTCGATCTCACCCAGGTCATGGAATTCGACTATCTGAATTTGGCCCGATTTCTCGATTTGGCGTGAGAGATGCTCGAGTCATGTTTCACAATGCCCGGCTTTGGATAATCAATGAATATCTACGAGTTAAAGAATCAAGCGCTCTCGAGCGGCTTTACCATAGCCTCGCGTATCGGAGCCATTACATCCGTCCACCGTAAGACCTACTAAGAACTTTGATGTTCATGTACAAATTGAAGATATCGCACCAAGTGGAGCTAGACTTGTGTTGTCAAGTAGCGCCTTGTAACACAAAGACATGAGTAGGTGGTATTCATGACTAGAATTTTGATCTAGCGTGTGTTGATGTTTGTTTGTAAAACAAATAAATAAGGCTATTTCCTTGTCTTACATAGGAAAGAAATGAAAGTTTTGATCTATTTATAAGTTAAAATATTATCTTTTATTGTAAATGGAGAAAAATGGGTGAGCGGGCTTGACCCTATAATATCCGCGTGCGGGTGCGCGATTTTAACGCGCATATTACGCTCACTTAGGCTTTAATCAACAATTTATTTATTTATTTTAACTAATGACTGTTCGAACAAAACTGTCCGTTTTTTGGACATGAAAAGGTATGTCCAAAATTGACAATTTTCATGCTTGAAGAGTTGTGTTCGAATTGCAACTTTTCGGACATGAACTATTGTGTCCGAATGGCGATTTTCAGACACGAAGGGTTATGTCCAAATTGCAATGTTTCGGACATGAATGGGTGTGTCCGTATGGATAGTTAGACACCAAGAGACGTGTTCTATATATATTTGACAATTCTATTCAATTGACAGAAGAACATAACTCCCTTCATTTTTTATTTTTTTTTTTGGTAAGGAATAACTCCCTTCATTTTCGTCTTCTTTAAGAGAAAAACGAGACAGCCATTCTCTCAATTGTTTCGCAGAGAGTTTTAGGAGAAATACCGGAATTGTTATCCAGTATTCTCACCGTGACTTTGTTGTATCCTGAAGGGAATTTACCAGTAACCTGCAACAACTTTGTGGGGTAAATTGATCCAAAAAGACAGTGATTACACGCCCCAAAGTCCGACTACATTCCGATTCCATTTCCTACAAACACATTTTTTCCAACAGCGTGCATTGACCGTGAGGTTCAAACATCATAATTGTAATTTCCACCGTCTTCATTATATTAATGAAAATTAAATTTTCCGGAGAAATTTCATTTCGAAATTGAAAAGATGCATTCTGCTGCCGTCAGTTTAGAATTGCTGCAACGTCATGCGCTGTAGCCGAACTCCCAAAGGGTCATGTCATGGACTCAAGAGATGACATCGCTTTCTTTGACTTTGAAAGCTAGCCCCGCGGTCAAGAGCTCGTTCACATGAGGGCGGCTCACCGAGAAGGCCGGTCCATGAGCATAGGATAGGACTGGGGAATTCGTGTTTTGCGAAATCGGGTTCGTGTCGACTAGCCTTATTGTTCATGTTGTTATGCAAATGCTAATGATTTTCATTGAACATGAGTGAATGTGTCGTCGGGGAAATTGCTATACTTTCATGATATGGCCTAGTAACGGCGAAGCCGCTCATTCGGACCAACCAAAAAAAAAGAAAAATTTGGCACGATTGGATAAGTCATCGCTTGCAATTAGCGAGTTAAGTCGTTGTAGTCTAATAATCGCGACTAGGAATGGTGCGATTAGGTCTATCAAACATAACCTAGAAAATATAAAGTACGAATTCTTATTTCTTCATAACCTATGTCGATGGGGCCAGTTTGGTGATCAAAGTCCCAAGATTTTACTCGAGAAGAAAGATGAACTTTTCTTGCCTCGATCGAGTAATTAACAACAACATTTTGGACGAACGACTTTAATGCTCGTCTAATTATTGAATGTGTGCCCCGAAGATTAAACGATAATTGAGATCCGAGATGTATAAGCAATATGATGAATTATCAACGCGAGATCAGATACTTTTGAGATAAATATGAACCCAACCCTTCTGAAATATTTACCATCTAGCCTTGATTTCATCCAATATCCACTATACTATAATAATTTTTCTCATTCAATACGAGAACAACGTTGTTACTACCAAAATCTAGTCTAGATTTGGGGATTTTCTGTATGTTTTCGGGGTTTCGCTTTCCTCAAGTCTCATTGATGTACAAGTCAAGTTTTGAAAGAGATCGGAAGAGCTTCATGAAGGATTTGCTCTAACAAATGCCAGATCTATGCTCGTTTAACCTTGTTATTCCTAATGGTGATGGTATTGGGGACGCCGAACCCAGGCTCTCATCGCCGGAAGGCAAAGCTGTAGTAACAAATGGAGGTCTCGATATGTGCTCGTTATTGAAGACAAATTCGATGATCGGCCACCGATTTTGGTTTAAAGAAGTTACAGATCTGCTTTTTAAGCGTATAACCTCAAATATTATCCCGGTGATTCGTCACGTTATTTGGAGTTGTTTTGTTTTTGAAGTTGTTTGAGATCTAGATTTGCAGTTGGACAACATAGTTTTCTTTTTATATTTCCGTGAAAATAAATGGAATGTTACTTTGATGAAAAATAATAATAATAATAATACAAGAACAGCATGCACTCTTTTGTCCACAAGAAGAAGGGACAAAAGTTTCAATCCCAATTCACAACCTCAAAACAAAAGAGAAATCAAATCAAACGTGGATGTTTTGTCCCCTATACGCCAAAATGCTGGAGTCACTTCCCGATTGATGTACGAATCAATCCACCGTCCCATTTGTCCACGTCAGCGCTTGACCCGTGGCCGCCCGAAACCGGCCACTGGGCTCCACATGCTGACTCTGATTCGGGACCCACGGCTTGACCCCGCCGCGGCGGCGGCGGCGGCGACGACGAGATGGGTTACCAACTCATCACCGCCACGTGTCGCCGTGCTGGTGGCCAGAGGTGGGCCCCCGAGTGGGGCCCGAATCCCCCAACCGAAGAGGCGCACTTTTGTATCGGCTTTTGTGGTTTCCAGGTGGGGATCTAAGTGGTCCACGTCAGCACGAGGATACCAAACTTGATGGTGAAGTTATCTGCTATTCTCTTTTTTTGGACTCGTATGCCGATGTGCGCCTGACTTGCCAACCTTAAAGTGCACCTCCTTCTTCTTTCTTTTTATATTTCCCTCGTATTGAAATATTCCAATAAAATAATTAACTATAATAAAAATCGCGTCATAATTCGATAACTACGGAATTGATTATACCTAATGATTTATGAACGGTATCTAGATTAATTTTTGTTTAACGGACCTTAATGATTTGATGCGGCGGAGTTTGACTGGCAGCATTTTTTAGATCCTACGGAGAAAGACGATGCAGATGTGTGGACCTTAATAATTTGACGAAAAGACGCTTGCATATGTGCGGCTCACCTTAATAATTTGACGAAAAGACGCCGCATATGTGCGGCTCTCAACAGTGCCTTGGGATGAGAAAGCGGGCAGGAATAAACCGAAACGTCGATTGAATAAAGAGTATTGTTAGGTTATATGAGCCGACACTGATGAGGAGATCAACATACAGTGGAATTTGTACTACTCAGATCGTGTATTGGATTTGGAGGGTTTGTAATGGTATTCACATGAGATGGTTTATTTAATTAAATGGCTATTATTTGAGTAATCCATTTTGATTTTAGCCGATTTAGAAACCTTTCTGACGTGCATGGTATTCTTTCATTTGCCAGATATTTGAAATCTCCTCGATGACAAATTATGCAGAGATTTTCCTTGGTTTCAAGTACATAAAAAATTATTTGAATTTTAACAAAGTGATATGCAAAAAGCACTTTTATTGGTTTTGAACCGATAATTCTTCGATAAAAAAAAAACCGATAATTCTACCGCTCCACCAAATAAGCACCTGCTAATAAAAATTTCGAAATATTTATCGAGCATATTTTGATAAAGCTACTTAAATTCCCAGAATATGTAACGTATAATACACATTCAAGGAGACGTATAAAAACTTGCGTAAATTTTTTATATTATAATTTATCGAATATTTCGGAGACACCTGTTAATAAAAATCGGTTCCATTTTTTCCTTCTCCTGGGTTTGATGTTCATGCATGGAACTTAGGCGCGCAAGTTAGCATATGCTTTTAATTAATTGATTAATGACCCCCACTCCATCATATATTATAATAATATTTGCACGAATTTAGATGTTGGCCCACGTAATGGACTAAAGTACAAATATGCGCTTTGTTTTGACTCGTTTAAGGCGCTACACGTAACCAACTATAAAAGTATAAACACTAATTTATAAATTGAACTTCAGATTCATGTGATTCAATTAGTGATGGAAAAAAGTGGCACGGGATTTCATTATGGATTGAGCGATGAAACGAGAGCTTACAATCACACTCGATCGACACATAATAACTCATAGGGTGTTTAGACTCACAATTCCACACGAAATAATTATTCAATTTTATGAACTCGAATTATTTCATGGTGTAATTCACGGAAAAGTTGCCTGAATAGATTCAAAGTAGGAAAACCATTACGAGCTTATACCACGAAAATCTTAAACCGGTACACCTATAATAAATTTATCCAAAACTAATTTTTTGACAATCAAAAACTCCAAATTAGTATACTTGTGACAGATTTACCCTTTTGACCACAAAAAACTCTAAACTTTTATATTTACGACAAATTTACCTTCCATTAAATTGAATTAACATCACGAAAAACTACAAAATGGTACATACGTGACAGACGGAGGGTAAAACCCCAAATCGATACACTTGCCAACTACTAAGTGTCATTCAACTTAGAAATTTGAAGGTAAAATTGTCATAGATGTATCAATTTAGGGTTTTTCGAAATCAAAAATTTAATTTAGGATAAATTTATCATAATTGTATAAATTTAAGATTTTTCGTGACATTAACTCAACTATTACTAAAATTATAGGTGAAATTGCTAATGAAAGTAGGAAGTTTCCTATCTTAGATCGAGGGCAATTCGGTCAATCCACTCATAACCCCCCCCTCGCATGACGTCACTCTCCCCCCCTCCACTCGCACTCGCAACTATAAACTCTCTCTCACTTCCCCCTCTCTCTCTGCCACCCAACACACTCTCTCTCTCTCTCTCTCTCTCGCTCTCTCGCCATGAAAGAGCCTCTGTCTCTCTCTCGCCTCCGGAAGAAACCCGCCGCCGCCGCCGCCACCGGCGCCGGCGTCAACCCATCAAGAAAGCTCAAGTTCGTCTGCAGCTTCAACGGCGCCCTCCAGCCCCGCCCGCCCTCCGGCGACCTCCGCTACGTCGGGGGCGAGACCCGCATCGTCTCCGTCGACCGCGGCGGCGTCTCCTTCTCCCGCCTCGCGTCCAAGATCGCCGATCTCTGCCCCAGCATTCCCCGCTCCGGCGGCTTCTCCGTCAAGTACCAGCTCCTCCCCGGCGCCGGCCGCGCCGGCGACGCGCCCCTGGTCTCGGTCGCCTCCAACGACGACGTCAGGTGCATGATCGAGGAGCACGACAAGCTCGAGGCGCGCGGTAAGCACGCGAGGCTCTGGCTCTTTGTTTTTAGCGACGGTAGTGATGGTAAGGGTCGCGAAGACGGTGGTGGGCTAGGGAAGGATGGCGGTGCGCGGGGGGGTGGCGTGTGTGGGGAGAATGAGTTTTCGGGTAGGAGAGGGTTGGGGGGTTTCAATGGTTATGGATTCGAGGGTCGAAAAGATCAGGAGGCCCGGTTTCGCGGCAGTTTGGTTAGTTGCGCGGTTGTTAAGAATCCGGCGACGGGTGTTGCCGGGACGGGACTTCGTGATGATCCTGTTAGGAATATGGGGTGGACCGAGCCAATTCTCGTGAGACAATTGGCTGTTTACAACAATGTTCGAGATGTTTCGAATACAAAGATGGAATTTTCTGCTCGCGGGGCGCGCGCAAAGTACGATCAGTCACATCCTGATTTGGCTTCTGGACCCCAAGCCGCGATGGGCATGTTGGACCGTAGAGAAGTGGGCACGCATTGTCCGGGCAGTGAGAGCCGTTATAATCTCGTTCAATTTCGGGTAGCACGCCCACGCCCTCTAACTCCAAGAAACGGGAATCTTCCTGTGCAAACGTATCTAGCTTCACAGATTGTATCGCGGAAATGTGGCCACGAGTCAGGGATCTGCAAAGGATGCTCAAGTCATTATATTACCGTACCTCAGGATCCAATGCAACGGGGCAATCCCGCAGTGGTTTTGAAGGGTGATAGTGTTGATGCTTCGAAAAACTTGAGAAGGATCGACGTGGGGTTGCAGAGTCATTTGAACAGGGAAAACATTGTACCATTACCTTGCATCAATCCACTTGCCGGAAGAAGTTATGCTCAAGAGCCTTCAGCTGTGGCTGGCAGGGCATGGGGAGCGATGCAGAGCAGTAACCGCAGCCACAGATCAGCTGCATCCAATGCAAGAGATCAGAGGGTTCATCCATATCATGTCCGAAATCATCGCTATGATCCAGCTGAGATGGAGAGCCACCTAGCCGTTAAAGCTGAACAGAGGCTATCGCTTGGAAAAGGTTATCCTGGTCTCAAGCCTATTTCTAATATGTCAAAGCAGGAGCAGTTAACGACACATCAGGCAGAGCACAAGGCATGGACCGGATTTTATAACTGTTTGTCGAATGGAAGTGTGAGTTTGATGAACTCCTATTCGAATCGTGAAAATCCTTGCATTTATGCTCAAGGTGATTATCCAACCCTACTATATGCAAATGCAATGTTTATGGAATGCAATCCAACTTATCGAGGCGTCTCTGCAGGTGTGGATGGGAAGCCAGCTGTGCATCATGATTCCATGTGTCCATCGACATGCCTAGAGGTGATGAATGCTCAAGATGATGTCCAATCCGCATTAAATGAGTATAAGAACACTGCAATACATCAAACCTCCCCTGAAAATTTCCATAATGGGTCAAAATGTAGTTCTAATGCAGACAAGAAACCACTTCCTGTGGATCCTTTGGAAAGTTCCGACTTATATCTCTTGCCAAGTGACAGCAAATGTAGTGACAGCACAGGCATGAGATGCTACGGCAAGTTTCCCAGTAGATCAACGGGGATTAACTTGTCAAGCTATAATAATAACATTTCATCATCAGTTGATCTGTCGTTACATAACCTCTCACTATCGTCATCCAAAGAAGTGGAACTATCTGCACAGTCTTCTCGTGCAACTAGCAACAATGCTTTGGCCAAGCCACAAGCCAAGTCTATAGATCTGATGGAGTTTAGCACGGGCCCACAACTTGATGAATCAAATGGAGTTCAATCTGATTCGTCTTCAGAGGCTGTCCCTAAGGTGGAAAAAAATCATGTTTATAAAGATAATCTGGAGGAACTTTCATCAGGTTTAAGCATTGACGGCAAGGTAATGCTCGAGGATACTTTCCCATTTGCTCAAGGAATTAGCGAGTAAAGTTTCTTGAGCATATGATACTATCCATTGACTTCACTCAGCATGAGCCTTTCCTTTGACAGGACAAGTTTAAAGGAAGTCCCAAGTGCTCTAAGGTAATTGGCGGCATCTCAATGGACTTGACTGCATTTAAGGCGTACCTCGCTTCTCAAGGACTGCAGGTAATATTTCAATTTGCTTTGGTGCCTTCCCTTCCAATGTTAGAAGGATTAAAGGTTTCCATTTTCTCTGCAGACTATTAAAACTACAGATGTAGAATGTATAAAGGAACTGGGATCCGGTACATATGGAACTGTCTACTATGGGAAGTGGAGGGGATCTGATGTTGCGATTAAGAGGCTAAAGTCTTGTTGCTTCACAGACGGTGCTGCTCGGGAAGATCGTCTGGTAATTTCTCCCAGTTGCGACATTTAAATGTCATGTCTCAAATGTTTGGTTACTTGGTAGATTTGCAGATTTATTGTAATTACCAATCACTTGTAGTCACTATCTTTTTTTATGAGAAACTCTGTTTGTAGGATCATAGATTTTCAAACTTTTTATCATCCACCAAACATTTTTATGCGAACCTAACTGCTAGAGAATTCCACGTATTGGTTTCCTTTTGATTTGAACTGCCTGCTCAGTCATAGTAAGATTTCCTAACTGATGTCTTGTCAAAATATGCCCTTCTTTTTGTATAAATGGGGGCCTAAGCCCTACAGAATGTACTCGTTTGCATTCTGGGCATCTGCTTGCACCAATGCTCATCCTCCGTTATCACCAGCCTACTTTAAGCCTACCCTTCACATTGAGTGCATATTCTTCATGGACGATATTTAGATTTAACTGTCTCAAAAAGTTAATTGGTGTTATATGGGTGTTGTTCTGGTTGAGTGATCCAATCTTCTAGTCTGAAAGCTTTTTCCCTACCCCATTCCCCCCTCGCCACTGGGGCGACCTATTTACTAGACGGATTAGTCAACTCGTATTATTACTATTTATAAACCTGCTGATTCAGCTTCATGGTCTGACATGATAGATGAACTTATACTTGAAAAACAAAAGGCTACTGAATGAAAAGATATTTTCTAATTTGTCGATCTCGTTATCATATCGTCCAGGTTGCTGACTTTTGGAAGGAGGCTCACTTGCTGGGCCAGCTTCACCATCCAAATATAGTGGCGTTTTATGGAGTAGTTTCAGATGGGCCAGTGACAAGTTTGGCAACTGTAACAGAGTATATGGTCAATGGCTCCCTCAAACAAGTCTTGCGAAAGAAAGATAGGTATAAATCCGTCTGAATTATATACATGGAACTTAATATCATAAGTAAATAAACAATTAAGTTTAATGTAAATCATTTGAAGTTGGAAATCTAAGTACCTGACCTAATACTGCTGCTACATTTTGCTTTTTGTGGATTCCTAATGTGATCAGTATTAAAACCAGTTGGTTTGGTTAAATTGCCTTGACATCCTGGAATTCTGAACTTTGTGAATATTTACCAAGATCATAAGGATTTTAAGTATTGTTGTAGAGAGTAACCTTGCATTAGCCTGTCACTTTGTATTCTCGCAAGTTTATTATCCTGTTACCATCTATTCTGGCATTGACTTGGCTTGTTCAGTTGATTATAGAGTTGTCGACATTCTTTATGAAGTTATGGTGACCATTGTCTAACACTGTTCTATTCTAAAGTCCCCAGAACCAAGTTACTCCTGAATTGAAGCAGGCAGCATATGCCTACTGAATACTGACTAAAATAAAGAAGTTGATCCAACTCTACGCTCGTTAAGAGGGATGAAATAAAATATGAGGTTGAGAACGTCGGCATGAAAGGAAAAAGCAACCCCCTTCCCTGCAAGGTCTGAAATTCAGAAACTTAAGTAGTAGACATAATCTGTATACTGATATGAGCTGTGGCTAGTTGTGCCTCAGAAATCTCCTCAACCTAAAACTATTTGTGAAATATCAGAGTTCACATGACCGTTTCATCTTTCTTGTGGGGACAAAGTCCTATTTCGCCAGTTTTGGAATTTAATTACTTAAGGCCAAATTTTATGCTTGCTTATGTTTCTACTGGATGACAGGACAATTGATCGCCGGAAGAGGCTGATTATAGCAATGGATGCAGCCTTTGGGATGGAATACTTACACGAGAAGAACATTGTTCACTTCGATTTGAAATCTCATAATTTCCTTGTGAATATGAGGGACCCACAGAGACCAGTTTGTAAGGTGATTAATCAATTACCTTAGATGTCCTGCCTTTCATAATGTAATCGCAGTGTAGATTCCCTCTTTATTAAGTGCCTGAGCCTTTATTTGCAAATCCTTCATTGTTCTTGAGTAAGGTGTAACTGTGAGTGTAAACCTTCCTCAGATTGGTGATCTTGGCTTATCAAAAATCAAGAAGAAAACGCTGGTCTCTGGTGGAGTGCGAGGGACAATACCATGGATGGCTCCCGAACTTTTCAACAATAAGAATAACACGGTGACAGAGAAGGTATTTTAATAATTGGACTATAATACAATTTACAACTTTCGATGCCAACATTTTCCTTGCCCCAATCTTAACATTGTAATTTGGGAATGTGCTGACAATGTAGGTTGATGTATACTCATTCGGAATAGTCATGTGGGAACTTTTGACTGGGGAAGAACCCTATGCAAACTTACGTTCGGAGGATATAATAGGTATGATCCCAGACTGAGAATTCTGATCTGTTATAGTAAGGGGTTTACAAATTCAAAAGGGCCACCTAAACATTAGTTCTAGAATGCCATTTTTTCTGTTTGGTCTTCTATGCTTTTTCAGAATTGGCGACCGAATGCTCTGTGAATTTCGCTTTATTTTTCGTACCTTGGTTTTTCTATATACCCTTCTTGGATATTTTGTAAGGGTATTGATCAGAGTAAGCATTGTCAAAGGAAAGCCTGTTCTGACTTTATTTCTCTCCTGATGATGTTTCAGCCGGTATTCTCAAAGGAACTCTACGACCTGAAATCCCGAGTTGGTGTGACCCGGCGTGGAGATCACTGATGGAGAGATGTTGGTCCACCGATGTGAATTCAAGGCCATCCTTCTCAGACGTTGCGAAAGAGCTACGAGCCATGTCAGCTGCAATGAACATAAAATGATGATATATATAGGTCTTCCAGTTTCTTTTGTTGTAACTAAGTAACTTTAGGAACACCGAGTACAGGGCATGTTGGGACGTTGCGTAGTTTTTGCCGTCCACTGTCTTAGAGGGACTGTTTTGAAAATAGAGACCCTTGTTAGGATCCGTCGACAACGGTGAATTAATTTTTGCAGTCACCGCTGTGATGCGACGTCCATGCTTTGGGAGCCATATGCTGTGAGATGAACATGATGCAGGAACACGAGTCAAACTGTCATTTTTCTTGCTGAGATTGCAATTTGATAATGCATTCGTGGGATCTCTCTCTCTCTCTCTCTCTCTCTCTCCTTTTACCTATTCTTAGCTACCGGCACAGAGTTAGCCCGATTCTTGCTCTGATAACCATATCGAGTATTGACTCAAATCATGTCAGTTTCTGAGGACAGAACTATCATTCTTCATTCAACTGATTCAAAAGTTTTCTACTTTGACTTTTTAATAAAGATACGTGATTGAATGTTGGAGATGGATGGAGCAATTGAAAGAAAGTTGTGGGTCTTGATTCTATGCCATGGATCCAAAATAACGGATTATATTTTCGTGCCGAATGTTTTCAGAAAGAGTCGCAAAGTCTCAAAAAACTGTTGGCAAAATTTTTTCGATAACGTGTTGGTAACTTATTGATGTTGCTTATTCAATTACCAACTGTTGTTGTCGGTTTGCAAATTACCAACTCCTTTTGTCCTTTTTATCAGTGTCTTAAATTTAAAAAGTTGCTAAGTTAGTAAATTTGAAGTGTTCAATATGTCTTGCAAGATAAAAGTTGGTAAGTTGGATGAAAATTGCTTATTTACAATTTATAAAAAATTAGTAATTCTTAATAATGTTAATATGTCACCGACAAATTACCTGGAACAAAAAATATCGTCAGCCATTCTTTTTAACAACAGTATTTTGATATTTACCAACAATTAAAATCTACCTGTGCGAAAATTATGGCTTATTCAAAGATCAGTTTTTGCTCAAAAGATGTGGGAGTGCATATGTGACAAATGAAATGGTTGAATGTTGACAAATCAAATGAATATGGATGAGCACTAAGCGAGATTAATAATAAAACTAGATCCGAGAATAGAGAATTTAGATATTTAAGAATTTTTTTATATAAAAAAGAATAAATTTAATAATAAATTATATGTCAGTCGAAGATTCTTAGAAACTGTGTTGAAAACCAAACGTTAGTTAGTCTTAGATTAGTGTAAAATCTTTTTGTCTCTGTCTCTCTGAGCAGTGTACTCTCAGCCACCCTATTTACTAATTATTGTGCCAAGTATTAAAGATTTTCTTATTTTTTGATCGGTTCGAAAGACCTACAGCTCGAAATAATTGTTATATATAATCTTTGTTATTGAAAATAATAATATTATGGGCGTGTCTAGATGAACTTTTATTTTGTATGTTTTGTTTGATCCAAATCCCGCGAGGGATTCAATTTGCCCTTTTTCATTATCCAAGCTATTCGAAACTTTCACAATATACAATTATCGGCACGTGAATTCCCATTAATCTTTTCATAACTTTTAAAATTTGGATATGCCATGATGACAAAGGTTTGGTTTAGCCCATTGGTTTGTTTGGCTAGTCATTTCTGATTTTGCAAACGAGAAAGACGCAAAACAGGGTGTCTACTTGTGGTAACTATTATCCATATGCTCAATCTCTACACGACATAAATTGACAAACATAGTTCTAATTAGACCTCATCGCTAGGCGGGCACCTGTGGGGCCGAAAGGGCTAATTGACTTAATTCTTGGACTTGGCTCGTCCACCTTGAACCCTCCAAGCCGTCCAGCATCAGGTTAATTCCATATAGAAAATTTAAAATTGTTCTAATCACTAGCAAATTTGAAGGACGATTTTAAAGTTTGATAACAGACCCGGTCCGCCCATCGATCGGGTTTAACTTCATATAATAAAGATAGTTTTAGAATGGATAAATGTACTGAAAGTCCTAAAACTTATCACGAAAACACAATGGAGTCCTAAAATTTTTAGAAAATGCAATGCAATTCTAAAATTTGTCGAGAAAATGTAATTGAGTTCTAAAACTTTCAAAAAAGTATAATCAAGCGAATGACTTGATTACACCAACCTGACAAGATTTAAGATTTGATTGCAGTTTTTGAAAGTTTAAGAACTCGATTACATTCTCGTGACAAGTTTTAGGACTTCAAATGCGATAATACACGGATCAAACTTGTCCCATGGAATGCGTATACGACAAACTCCATCGGGACCGGACAGAAATGCGATAAAATACACGAATCAAACTCGTCCCGTGAAATCACAATGTCCAAAAATCGAGCAAGTCCAAAAGTAAGAGGACTAAACAAAATTTTCACACAAATAATGAGCTGCTGAAAGCAATCTTTTGCATTGCAGACAAGAGCTAGCAACAAATCATGTCTTTGATCATACTAAGCTAGATCCCTCCTCCTAGGCTGCCCGATCATTACCGGCCTTTCCATGTTTCATTCCTTCAACCGGAAGGTCAAACCGTCAGGGAGAAAGAGAGAGACAGAGCCACCCGTGTTCTTCGTTTGACTCCTCTCTCTCTCTCTCTCTCTCTCTCTCTCTCTCTCTCATCATATTCGGTTTTTGTTCCCTCTCCATCCGAGATTCTCCTCCTCTTTTGGTTCCCCCTCCTTCTGAGCCCCGGAAGAGAGATCTTGGAGGCCGCGAAATCTTTTTTGCTTCTTTCCCTTTTCGGTTCACGGATCATAGGAAACGAATCTAGGGTTCTTGGCTTTTTCGTGGGCGTCGTCTCTTGAATTCTCGAAGGAGGAGGAGCACCAAAAGAAGAAGAGGAGAACGAAATGGGTGCGGAGACCACCTCCGGATCGGGCTCGGAATGCGAGACGCAGGTGGTGCTGAACGTCTACGACCTCACGCCCATTAATAATTACACCTGCTGGTTCGGCTTCGGCATCTTCCATTCGGGCATCGAAGGTGCGTTTGCTTGAGCTGATGGCTGATGGCTTCTTGCGTCTAGCTCTGCCGTTCGAGTTGTTTTGGATTTGTTCGGGTGTTTTTGCGATCTGGGTGTTTGTGATTTTGCCGGGATCGGCTCTGTGGTGTTGAAAGCTCGGGTTTTTGTTGATGATGAAAGTGCCACGGAGGTTGCATTTCGTACTCTCTATTTGATATGAGTTTCGGATTTGGGAGAGATTTGGTATGATGTTCGCCGATATGATCTGATGCTGACTGATAATGCAGTGCGTTGGATACTCGTGATGAAGTCGGATGTTCCTTAGTTCCTAGACTTGTGTACCTTGTGAACTACTGAATGCAACTGAATTTTGTTGCTTGAGGAATGCTTATTGAATGTTTACTTAGAATTCGTTCCTTGTGACTTTGTGGTTGGACATCAGATAAATTAACCTCAAGGTCAAAGGGTCAAAGGCATGGTGAGAGGGAGGAGACGCCGTCGAGAGTTATGACCTTATTGTCTCTGGTCTGTATGTCATTGAGTGGTTCGGCTTCTTTTGCAATTTCTTGAAGATGATCCTAGAGGATTTTACTCTCTGGTAATGAGACATAAGCAAATAGATAGCAATAGTTGGTCAGCGGGTGTCACTATGCTTCGACTTGCGTTGTTTAATGAGCCAAATTGCTCGAATGAATTGAATGCTTAAATCACTGCAGATGTACTTATTAACATGTAGTTATGCCTCAAATCCCCTGTTAGGCCGATTCAAGAAGTTGCTCATAGAAGTTCTCTTCGATTTCCCTTTTCTGTTCCTGAGTTCTTATTTCTTCATTTGTCGTGATAACCTGAAACACCCGACTAATTGCGTGAACAGTTCATGGCAAAGAGTATGGATTTGGTGCCCACGACTTCCCAGTTAGTGGGGTTTTTGAAGTGGAACCAAGGAGCTGCCCGGGTTTCTTATATAGGACTACCATATCGTTGGGACGCATCAATATGTCTCCCTCAGAATTTCGAACATTTATTGAGAATATGGCATCTGAATACCATGGAGATACTTATCACCTCATCTCCAAGAACTGTAATCATTTCACAGACGATGTCTCATTGAGATTGACGGGCCGACGGATCCCTGGTTGGGTAAATAGGCTTGCTCGGTTAGGTAAGTTCATGAAATTTCTGATGTTTACATCTTCTCAATCTTTTCAGCTTGTTCGTTTTTGTTTCCGTTGTAATCACCTTCATGCAAGATTGAAAAATAGGTTGACTTGACCTTTTATAAGATGGGCAAGTCAGAAAAATGAAGTGAATCTCCATGTTTAGTGAACTGAAATTTACAAATATATGGTTATCTTGACGTCCAGGTAAACAAACTAGCTGTATCGATTGCACAGGGGTGGACATACACTCATCGCATGCTAATTCTTCTAGCTTTCTCTACGACTATTCGGGACAAAGAACCGACATGATTTATTGTTGTTAGCATTTTGTGCATCTTACCGTGTATTTTGGTGGCATATCCAATCTATGAAATGACATGTATGAAAAAAACCTAGATGTATTGATTGGTATAGCCTTAAATATTTGAAATTTTCTTTTACTACCATTATTTTTATATAGAACCACTCTAAAAACTGTTGTATTTCTTAAACGGAACCGCTGTTAAGTGTTGACGATCGCCACCTTGCATTATATCTGTAGGCGCTCTATGCAGTTGTCTGCTTCCAGAAAGCTTACAATTAACTACAGTCAAACAGTCGCCAGAGTACCGTGAATGTTCCGGTAATGATTCTCTGCATTTTTCTCTCTCTCTTGTTAATGAATATCATTTTGCACACTTGCCATTAAGACGTGGACGTAATTGCTGTTCATTCTTTTTAATCTCCAGAGGATGAAGTAACGGAATCTTTATCAAATGCCACTCCCTACGAGTCGACTGAAATAGACGAAAGTGAACAAGAAAAGCACTTGTTGTCACCTGTGACGGGAAGCGGAGAAGTGGTTTTCGTTAAAGAGATGCAGAAGTGATACTCGATTGCCTTCTCAATTAAGGGAGGACAAGATGCTTCCCTGCAACTGGGGTTGTAACATTGTTAACTGTGCTATTTCAAAGATAAATGATATGGCCAATTCATCATTTGTTATTTTCCATTGGTTTGCAACTTACGACTTTTGTTTTGCACTTGCAATTGGAATTGTCCTTAATTTGTTCACCTTCCAACCTGTATGTTTGACTTTAAATTTTTCTGAATTTTTCTGTTTTTTTGTCCATCTTGCCAGCAATTGTGTGATTAATGATTTCTTTGTTGGAGGCAGGGGGCTGTTGATGTACCTGCTCCCAGACAAGCTTTTTTTTTGGGAGGTGTCAGATCCCAGACAAGCTTTAGCTTCACACTCTCTCTCTCTCTCTCTCTCTCTCTCTCTCTCTCTCTCTCTCTCTCTCTGGAGTCTGGATTGTAAAGTCGACAGTGACCAAGCATACATGAGAGCACAACTGGCAAATGTCTGGTAGAAACAATGAAATGGACAAAGCGGACAGCGCAGTTTGAACGTGACTATGCTTTTGGCCATTTCAAAAGATGGCGGGTGTTTGATTCAATGTCTTAGGCAAAACTGTTTTTGAAAAATTGTTTTTCGATATTATGATGTTTGAATGGTAGAAAACTAAAAAATAACAAATAAAAAATAACTTTTTTTCTTTAAAATAATTTTCATAAAAAATGTTTTTTTTTGTCATGAAATTTTCAGTGAAACAAACACACCCGTTTATATAAGGATTATGAAATTTTGTCCGTCGCAAATTTTAAGTCAAGAGAGTATGTGTTGACCTGTAAAAGGCAGACACTAAGGATAAATTTTTTTGAAAGACAAGCAGCTTTACTAAACTTCCTTTCATACATCAGGTGACTTGGGTCTTTGAGAGATTTCCTAATAAAGGCTTTACTTTTCCATCTTCCTTATGGGTATGGTTTTCATGAGCTTTCCCACTCCTAACTCTATGTAATCTTTGTATAACATCATCTGCGCGCAGCAACTTGAATCAATCGTGACCACCCTTGGCTTAGCAGAGGGAGCAAATAAGCACTATGGAGACTTGGCTTTACCACCCTATTCGGTCATATGCAAAATCTGGATTCCGGGGCAGACGACCAAACACATTCTTTACGCGCTGATTAACGGAGTCCAAGTACACTTGGACTCTGAGGTCAGATCGGATCACTGGCACTTCATCGTCAAATCTCGCTCTTACCTTCTGTGTCCCATCTTTATCCTAGTTGTTATCTGCTTGCAAAAGTTTAATCAAGGATTGCCCTAGGAATAGGAACCAATCAGCTTAAATGACCATGTCAAATGTGCACTTAAGCAAACATGAAATTAAGATTTCCAGAATCCCGGTATTGCCACCCCAAACTGTATGTTTACATGAGATACCATGAATCACCACCGCAAAAGACCATGTCAAATGTGCACTTAAGCAAACATGAAATTAAGATTTCCAGAATCCCGGTATTGCCACCCCAAACCGTATGTTTACATGAGATACCATGAATCACCACCGGGAGTTCATGAGGTTCCAATGTGCCAAATAATACGAAAAAGACAGCAGGAGAACCAAACTCATAGCCAACGTACGTATACCATTGAAATCACCAGCACAAACTACGGGTCACCCAATTAAATTATCCCAATCATTAACAAATCTCCTTCGACACCAGCTCTTCCTCGGTTGTTATTTCTCGAAACTTGTCTTGTCACCTTATGATGAGCCATCGAGCACCAAATTTGAAGATAGCCATGCGCACACCTGATCCATCTCTTCGGGAATTGTGAAGTGCCCGAGCCTGCACAGATGAGGAAATTATAATGAGACAGTTACACATTCAATATCATAACCAGTTCCTCCTAAGTAGCGATCTTAAGGGGTTGCCCCAACATACCCACTGTAGGATTTGAATGTCGCATTTTGGAACCCAGCAGCTTTCAAGGTCCCTGAGGATTTCTCACCAAACTTGTAAGGCACCACATCATCACCTATCACAGCATATCAACATTATTTGATAAATTACATCTGTAGGTCAGGTAGTGATCAGTGCTGATTTGTCAAGCGAGACATGCTTCAGAAAAATAGCTGTTTTATCATTTTTTTTCTCTAATAGCTAACAAAATTCATCTTGACCAGCAGTAAAGTCACAAACATGACAAGCATGGTCAGCCTTGTAACAATAAGAATAGCAATAACAGGAAACAAAAGCCACAGAGCGACTGCTCAGACCAGATGCCACAAGGTGAAAAAGTGAACGATAAAGATGGTCAAAGAAAGAATTGAGTTTTATAAGTTATGGTAAAGTTTGTAAATCATTCATGCAGCTAAACTAAGACCCTGGGAAACTAAACTCTGCTTTTCTGCTACCATCACTTGAAAATTGGTTGAGATGACAAGAAAGGTTGGCAAGCTTTTATCGAATGAGGTGGCCGTGGTGAGTAAGAAAGATGTGAGTTACCAATTAACTAGCTAGTTAACAGCTAAGCATCAGCGTCTCATCAGGTCAGAACGGATTAATCTTCGATCTACATGTAGAAAGGAAAATGGGCAGTGTGCAAACAAGATATAATAACTGTAAATCTACATTTCTCTCGTTCATTGTTCCACATACCGAGAACGGATCAAACTAAGTGAGCCGTCTAACTGTTTATAAAAGTCATTCTACTCCATAGCACAACACAACAGGCATACAAGAGAGCTCCCATGGCTTAGTATTGATTAGTCATACAGCTGAACACAGAAGGATATATATTAAGGAAACATTGAATAGTGCATTCTCATGCAAAGGTAGTTTCCATACTTGTGCCATGGCAGAGAAGTATGGGCAATGAAGCAGCACGTGTCACAGCTTCACTTTCCCCTTCTAACTTGCTTTTCAAGGTCCTGTTGAAGAAAAGAACTAGTTATCTCAGCACCAAGGCCCCAACAATTCAGATAAGACAAAACATAATGAAAGTAGCCAAACTTTGAACATGGGAGCCAGCCACTGAGCCCAACGACTGTACTTATTTTGGCTGGGTAAGGATTGCCATTCCCGTATTTTCCCAAAGCACAGCATGATGCACAGTAGAGGGCAGTTGCTGCTCCCATGCTGAAGCCTCCAACACCAAGTTTGACTGCCAAAGGTGAAGAAAGTAACAATTACTGGATTTCTCTTTCCTTTTTCAAAATGCATAAACCACTTATTGAATTAACGAACTGAGAAAATAAGAGCTAAAAACTAATAGAAGGGATAGGGAAACTCTTTTATCCTTCAAGGAAAGCTTATTCCATCAAGGAGTCATTGCTTCCCCTTCCAAGACTTCTTCAATATAAATTGGCATCAGAAAAGGCTTTGCCATCACATCAGCATTACGAAACTTACTATCAGCTGGTTCCGTTGACAACAAATTTGCAACATGTGCAGCTGTAGCATCCAAACCCTCTAAATCATCAGCAGCATTCTCGGAAAGGTCTCCAACATCAAACCCTGAATTAAATCGTATTAGTATATAAGCGATGATAGTCAACATAATCTACCTTCTCCAAAAGGCCATGTCTCAATTTACCTTCTTTGAAACAAGCATATAAATCCTAACCAGGAATAACAATTATAGTTTTTTCACAATCCTTAGCAAGGACATCTTAATTGTTTTTATACGATAAGGTGTTTATTGCCTCCTCCTAAGATACATGATTATATTAAAGATAAACTGTTTTTATTTATAAAACAATTCTACTTCCTGATGCTATGGCTCTTTCTTGCAAGGCAATGGACGTACAAGCAGTAGAAGGGAAGCCCCCAAAAATGCTGACTGGTCGTGTAGGGGAAGTTGGGCATATCCATTTTATCTGAGATATCAAGAGTGAAAAGTTATGAAATCATCTAAGGAGAAGAAAACAACCACACAGCATGCAATAAAGTGTGCCTTCACTATAAAGTCTATTTCTTACATTTGGAAGAGGTAGGGTCTCCAACAGCTGCGACCAGCTGCCAAAAAATATCAGAGTGTAAACAAGAAATCTACAATAATCCAAATGTAAGAGGTATTTGACAACCCACTAAGAAGCTACATGTTATATGTGCGGATAAAAACTTGAAATAGACAACTCGAGCTCGGTGCTTGACATGAAGAACCAACACAACTATTTTCTTGTGACAGGAAGTGGAGGTGAGTGATAATTGCATATCAGATAAACCCTTCTAGACTGAAAATGTCGTCATTAGAGAAACTTGCTGTCGAACAGATTCATAAGTAAAGTTACATTTGGTAGGCCCATGTTGATGTCAAATATTACCTTGAACCATTATCACCAAGGCCATGCAGCCAAACAACAGTTGCTTGGTGTTTACCTTTGGGCCTGACCACGTATGTCCTTCCAAAGTTAAATGCCTTTCTAGCTGTTTGCCCACCTGTAATAAAGCGACAACCACAGATAGCATATTGATGTCAACATATAACATTAAAAGAATTTAGCCAAATCATAAAGGACCTTTTGATAGATTTCAGCATCAAGTGCACTAGGAAATTGCTCAACTTACAACAAGGAGAAAAAGGAAAAGGAAGACCAAACAAACCAGAACCCATCGAAGACCCTGAAAAGCTCATTTGGCTCCTTAGAGATAAAAACCAAACGAGATTTTCTGCACCGGGTGTAAGAGCAGATACCCTGACAGAAACAAACATCAAAGTTATATATTCCATCAGAACCCAGCTCTGACAACAGACATTGCAGGCTCAAATCCTACACCGGCTGATTCCCGCTCTAGGTAAGGCTTAAACATCAACAGCATGAAAGAGACAACTTGGTGTCGGAGCATATCGACCAGTTCATACTAAACTGCTAGCCAACACTATTGCATCGACACACGACGCAAGTCTAGCACATCGAATTCACTACGTAAAGTACGCGGGCGTCAATTGCATAAGTCATCCTTCGACAAGGAGAGAACGGATGATGCACACAAGAAGCCGACTCGAGACGACACTGCATATAACACTGTTCCATGATTCACAACAACACCTTCGAAAGCACCAAAACTCGGACACCCCAAATGCAATCTACACACGGCAATCCCACAAACACCCATCAAGAAAGGGAGCAGCGAAAATGGGTCATCAAAAGTTTCAGTCTTTTCACAAATTTCGGGTTCCCCCTAAAATGGGCAGAGCGAAGAACTCCCAAATTACTCAAATTCCCACGAAATCAAGAGCCGGGAAAAGCCACCCGCATCGTTCCGCAGAACCCAGAAAAAGAAAAAACGCCCGCCCCACATTGCCTCAGCACATCAAAAACAACACAATGCGCAGAACCATCACGAACGAAAACCCGAGCACGAGGGAACAACAAACGGCGATTCAAACCCGAACGCCCCCCGCGAGACCCGAACGAAAACCCGAGCTCGCCGCGAAGAACACGACGGCGCCCGGCGCCGAAAGGGGGAGGAACCGAGCAAGATTCTAGGGTTGGAGTCCAGCCACCGGCGCTGCGTACCTCGATGGATGATGATGGATCAGTGGGAGATTGCGAGGGCGAGCCACAGCACTTTCTCTCTCTTCTTTCTCTCTCTTCTGCGCCTCTGCTCTTCCACCTAATTTTATGTGAGCTCATGCGTTTTCTTGTCGTTAGTGGCCCGTTCAGAACTTTTACTGAGGGAGATGATGGGGTGAATCGGGTTCGTGAAATTTAATTTAACTTGCATTTATCAAAACTTAAAAAACAGTTTTTGTAAATTTTAGGATGCTCTTCGCTTTGCGAAAAATGGGTGATTTGAATGAAAAACGATTGCTTGTATCGTTTAGAAAAATTAATTAACGGAAAATGATTTCATCATCAATAACAATTTATATCCGGCTATTTTCGGGGATGATGAAAAAATTTTCCATTCATTTATTATTATAAGCAATACAATCAATTATTTTTTAGAAAAAATTTTCTAAATCACTTATTTTTCGTAAAACGAACGCACTTTTAGGAAAGAAAAATAAATTTCTTTATGGAGTAAAGTGGAGTTATCATATGTAACTTGATTTATTTTGTGTTGTATCATATTCATCAAGAGTGAAATGAGTCTATTTGTGAAAATTATTTGTCTATAGTGAACTTTAATTGTTCACGGTAGATCTCCCCATTTTTAATAAAAAAATCCAAAACGATTAAGACCGTTGTGTAAGGGTGAGCAAGATGAACCGATTGAACCGGGAACATCTGACCAGATTAAACCAGCAGGTTTGGTCCGGTTCCAGGTCCCCAAAAGTGAAATCGGTATTTGGGCAATCCGGTTCTCGATTTCAAGGAGGGAAGCAAACAGGACCGCCCAAACGGATTTTTTTTTTTTTTTAAATGTAAACCTAATAATCTAAAATCCCTCACGCACGCCTCATCTTGCTCTCCTATTTCGGTCTTTTCAAATTTGCCTACAACGCTCATGCCTCCTCTCTTCTCTAATCGGCCTATTTCAAGTGAAACTCGATGTTCTTTGCTTAATTTTGTCTCTTACTGAATACATAATCAATTGGATTTTTTCTATTCTATTTTTTTTTTTGAAGAGTTGTCAGTCTTGAACTTTGAGTTTAGCTCAATTGCCTCAAATGAGTGCCCATCTGGGTAGAAGAGGAGCTTCCCATTAGCTCGACTGTTTCTATCATCAATTCTAAATTATGTAAAACAAAAGCAACAATATAGATATTTCATATTTATTGGTCTTTCCGTTCTAATACATTCTTGCCTTTTCTTTTTTTGGGTGGTGAAGCTCCGGAGGCCAACTAATATGTATGAAATCTTTTCACTTGACGACTGGAATCAAAAGTACTATTGATGACGCCGATTAAAATGAAGAGCTTAAAACGATCGATTCCACTAGATCGCCCGGGAACCGATCACTCCTATTGTCATGTAACAAATCATTCTCAATAGGCTGTTTCGTTCTGAGTAAAAAATTACTGAAATGATTTTTGTCAGTATCAAATAATTTTGATGAAAAAGGAAATAAAAAATAGATAAGTACACAAATGGTCCTCTAAACTTTAATTCGATGTGCAATGACACTCTCGAACTTTTTTATTTGTTTAATGTAGTCCCAGAACTTTTAAGCCAATGCGCAATGTCGTTCCTGATGTATTGAACATTTTCATATAGTTTAGGGACTAAATTGAACATGTATCAAAAGTTCAGAAAACACTTTGAACAAATTTAAAATTCAGGGACGACATTGCACATTAGCCTAAAGTTTAGATATCATACTGAACAAATTAAAAGTCCGAGAACGAGGTTACACATTTTGTCAAAGTTCATTGACCATTTGTATTGTTCTCCCTATAAAAAAAGGGAGAGATGGCTTGGCAATGACCCTATCGAAGTTAGCCATGATTGGACAATGGCTCGTTTTTTCAAAATTTGTCAAATTGATGCAATCGAGACATTCCGTTAACTCCGTCCAATTTGGTTAAAGGAAAATACCGACCTGACTTTTTTTTAAAAATATTTTTTCTATCCTGCAAGGAATGATGTAACTTAAACGACGTCGTTTTAATCCAAATCCGATTTTTAATACAAATTTTATTTAAATAAAATAAAAATATAAGCTATTTTAAATTTAAAAAAAGGAGGGTGAGAATCAGGCACGAGGGGAGGGCTGCCGACCCACCATCGCCAGCCCTTCCCGGTGATGGTGGGGAGGCCCTGCCGAGCTCTCACCCTCCTTTTTTATAAAAATAAATTAGCTTATTTTTTTATTTTGTTTAAATAAAATTCGTATTAAAAATGGTTTTTGTTCTTCTTTAAGCTCTATGTGTCGTGAAAATTTTCGAGAATTGTCGTGAAAATTTTGAACGCTCGAGTCGAGCAATAGAAACATTGTTTTAAAAGATAGTTTCCGCCTTTCAGGTAATGTGGGAGGTAAGACGTAAACTATTCTTCGAGATTTAATATACCTTCCTATCAGTGTGCACTGTGCTATTTAGTTACTGCAGGAACAGTGAAATGCACGACAAAATAAAAACGGAAAGGAAAAATAGTTTAGTCAAAACTCATCAGTGCGGGTCCAACACACTTTTTTTCCCAATTATTGTGAACTTAGTAAAGTGGACTCATTTGATAGAGTGGACGACGCAGAGCTTTTCAAGCCACACGGGATAAGAGAACGAGTTAATACCACGAAAAACTTTAAATTAGTATATTTATGATAATTTTATCTTAAATTAATATTTTGATCACGAAAAAATCTAAATCGGTACACCTGTGATAAATTTACCTCAAACTAATTTTTAGATCACCAAAAATCCCGAACCGGTACAGTTGTGACAAATTTACCCTCCGTTAGTTTCCATTAAATTGAATAAATATCACAAAAAATCATAAACTGGTACGCCTATGACAAACGAAGGGTAAAACATAAAATTGGTACATCCGTCAATTGCCGCTTGTCATTTAACAAAGTAATTTGACAGTAAAGTTTAACGGAAATAAACCGAGGGTAAATTTGTCACAGATGTACCGGTTTGGGGTTTTTTGTGGTCAAAAAATTAGTTTGGGGTAAAATTATCATAGGCGTACCGGTTTTGGATTTTTCGCGGTATTAACCCTAAGAGAAAATATGGGAAACAAGTTTCCTCTACATTTCCATAAAACTTAATCGAGAACGGCGAAAATGGCCTCTCATCGTGAGTTTTAAGTATAGAAGACTCGTAAGCCAATCCTTGTGCGAAAGAGCATTTCTCGTGCTAAGATGTCGATGAGGTTACGGTAACGATATTACCTTTCTCGAAGCAGCGATTCTCTAGGGATCTCTCTAGGGCGGAGATGGTCCGGACAATAGTTATGGCCTAAATCGAATGCTTACATCGAGTGCAACACTTCTACGGCGAAGTTATGAAAGCCCGAAAGAATGTTACTTTTAATCTGTTCGTGGAGTGATCGCTTAGGAGCGTACCTTCGTAGTTTGTTCTCAGAGGGGACTATACTTGCTCTACCGCAGCACCTTTTTTTTTGTATCAGTACTGTATAAGAAAAACTTGAAATACATTTTTACAAGTTTCTGGTGTATAATACACGGTCTAGGATCGGAAGACGGGCCGTCGAAGTCAACTCAAGTACCGCGTCCTAAGATCCACGAAAAACGACAGCTGCGGTCTCAGGAATTCCCGAGAGCAGTTTCATAGGAAATTCGATCAGATGTTTACCGTCTCGTCAATTCGCTGACCAGAGTGGCTGTATTTCCGAGTCGAACCGGCGCCGCGGTTTCGGGGACGAGCTTCAAGAGGCCGAGACAGTTGCGCGGATCCAGCACTCCGTATTAAATTTTGACAGCTGAGAGTACATTGTAGACGCCCGTGGCCGTGAACCACAAATTCTGTAGGACCAGTGCGAAGGCAACTTGGAAAATGACTTAACCAAAAATATCTTCCCTGGAAAAGCCACTCTCCTGGTCCTGGTCAATTCATCTAGAATTACCAGGAATTGTCAAATTGCTAAGAAGGGACATTATCTTTCCCTTGTTTCTTTTGTTTGCATACTTTTGCTTTCTTGCTGTCAAGAACTTTTGCAGAAAGCATACAGATAATGGCAATTGCTCAGATCGAAACCTCGATTCATCTTTTCAGAGAAAGAGATTAGCAGTTGAATGATTGATAATAATTGACAGAACGAGGCAAAAGAATAAGGGTACTAACCAAAAGCAACCCATCCTGCTTTGATGATGGTACATTTTGTGGGAGCTATCTGGGAGAAAGAACAGACAATGCAAATGAATATGAGCAACTAGGAACATTAGACCCCACGGTATGTGCTGTAGCAACTTTAGGGCAATTCGGATCGTCTCGGTCCTCCTCATCGACCGATAAGAGGTCGACCACAATCATCGCCGTGTCGGGGGGCTCGTCGACCGCCACGCGGCCCTCGAGCATCTCGACCACCCGGGCCATGCTCGGCCTGAGTCTCGCCCTCTCCTGGATGCACCACAAGGCCACGAAAACCAGCCTCCTCACTTCCCGCTCGTCGATACCCCCGTCTTCCAACAGCCGGCGATCGACCACCTCCATGAGCCTCCCTTCTTTCAATTTCTCGGCCACAATCTTGGGGAAGTACTGCCACTTCCTCCCTGACCGGGCGTTCCCGTTCCCAATCAAGCACACGTTCCTTTGCCCTCCAATCATCTCGAGGAGGACCATCCCGTAGCTATAGATGTCTGACTTCTCGGAGATTCCGTGCTCCAATAGCCACTCCGGGGCCAAGTACCCTCTTGTCCCTCTAATTGTAGTGATGACCCGGCTTTCGTCTTTCCCCATCAGTTTTGATAGGCCGAAATCAGTGACAACAGCCCGGTAATTCTCATCGATGAGTATGTTCTCAGGCTTGACATCGAGGTGTAGGATGCGAGATCGGCAATCATGGTGGAGGTACGAAAGCGCCTTGGCCACGTCGAGAGCCACCCGACACCTCTGGTTCCACGACAAGCAGCCTCCAAGCCGGCTCCGCCGCCCCGACTTGGGGAAAATCCAGCAATCCAGCGAGCCGTTCTGGACGAACTCGTAGATCAAGAAGCGTGGCCCAGCAGGGACGCAGCAATAGCCGATCAGGCGCACGAGGTTTACATGCTGCACGCTCGCAATCGCAGAGACTTCCGAGCGGAACTCCCTCTCGCCATGCTCCTGGCCGTCAATGCGTTTGACCGCCACAGCCGTGCCATCGCTCAAGATCCCTTTGAAGACCGCCGCAGAAGCGCCCTGGCCCAGCAGGGCCTGGAAGCCGTCGGTCGCTTCCTCGATCTCCTTGTACCGGAACTTGGTCGGGACCCCGGCGACTTTGCGGAGGAAACTGTACTCGATCCTCAGCTCACGGCCCTCGGCCAGGCGTGACTCGAGCAGTATCCGCCGGCGGTTGTAGTGCCTCCTTACCGCGAGCCAGACGAAGACCGACAGGATCAACGCCACATCCACGCCGAGGATGAGGTAAAAGGCCCTGGAAAGTCGGAGAGTCGCACGGGCGACGACTATCACGACGATCAGAGCAAGAACCGACGAGCAAGCAATCCAGTTTGCTTTCTTGTCCTCCATCAAGACTTCATCTCTGCTTCAGGATTGTGAATCCACAGGTTAGCGAAACATTCTCCTGGAAATGGCGGGTTGACAATTTCCAACATTGAACTCAGATGAAAACCCCTTTTTATCTCCAGGTTTTGCCAAATGTTCAGGTTTGACCAGTGTATGGACAGAAGAAAACACCAAGAAAGGTCACAAGCTTACTCTTTCTTTCTTTATATTAGATAGTGACTACTTGTAGAGTTGCCCATTGTTTCATAGCCAATAACTTCCGAGGGGTTGTTCCTTTCTTTATGGCCACCTGCTTAGTTAATTCAGTCTCTGATTTTCGGTTGAATCATTCCTCGTTTCTTCGAAGTTAATCATGGTTAGCAACGAGTATTAACTGAGGTTTCTGTCCTCAAAATCTTGACCGAGCCAAGGCGCGCTGCTTATATACATTAGTCAACTTTTCTGAAAAGCACATTCAATATATATTAAGTGATTCAGTCTTTTGAAAGGGACTGATACCCACTGCGAATCCTGGGGTTTGACCTGTTCATTAACTTCTCTGCTTATACTTTCTTGCAATTTTGCGATCAGTCGCAGGTTACCATCGACACTAATTATCAGTTTATGATAATATCCACTAATTAAGTTAAGCGGATCCGTGAGTTCTTGATCTGGAAATTTTATCGCTTGATTCCAAACCGACACCTTGGTCCGTTTACTCAGTCGCCGAGATTAACTTGCGTAATTAGTTTTTAATCATGTTTTGTACATAAAAACAAGCGTTGTTGGGGTTTTGACGTTTTGTATTTTGGAATTAGGCCAACTAATACTAATGAGATGAACAAACAATCACTTGGGTCACGAGATCAGTGCCGAATTCGCAACCACCAACTACTCACAAATGACGTGAGAATAGTATAAAAAGAAAAAATAACCAGTCAGTAGGCAGTCACGAAATTGAAAACTAGTATAAGAAGGGACATGAGAGTACCGTACCTTATTCATATTATGTAGACTCGAGAAGTTTTGTTAGTAGAGAGGCAAATTCATCCAAGTTTTCTTTTTTTAACATGACTCATCCCTTCTATGTACATGTATATGCAGTACTCACAAGAATCGAATTCCGGACCTAATACTATCCGGCCTCACCCCCAATCCCTTGAATAGGGTGGGCAAAGTCCGCAATCCACAATTTTTGGAGGGGCAACGGAAAAAACTTTCTTGGGCCTCGAGTGGGGTCGGGACGGGGATGGATATGCCCGACCTTGCACCCCGCCCCGCCCTACCCACTTGCCTTTACTCGCGATCATTAAATTTTGGAGGGGCAACGGGAAAAACTTTCCCGAGCTTCGTGGGGCGGGACGAGGATGGATATGGCCGACCTTGTGCTATGGCCCCGCCCCGCCTTGCCCTCCTTTTTCACCCCCGATCTTCTATATCTAATGGCTTCTAAGTCTTTTTATGAGATTTGTGAAGCTTTTAAGTACATATTTTCTTGTTTCTTGTGTTTCTTTCTTGATTCGTTGCAAAGGTTCTATTTGTTTCACAGAAAATGAATGATTGGAAAAATATTTTCCTAAAAATGATCACTTATATTGATTGAAATAATCAATCAATAAAAAATATTCTTATTATCGATAACAATTTATGTCTGATATTTTCGTGGACAATGAAAATGTTTCTCGTTAATTGATTTGTATAAGCGATATAATCGATCATTTTTATAAACATTTATTTTTCGCGAAACAAATAGAGTCAAAGGCTCAATTTATTTCCCGAATAACATTTTCCTTATTTTTCAGTGTTTGGATCACTGAAAAAATGAGCCAACGGAAAATGTTTTCCTAACAAAACTTAAATTAAAAAAAAAGATTTCATTTCAAAAAATCGGAAATCATTTTCCAAAACATGACTAAGTATCAACTCGGACCAAAAACTCTACAATTGGGCACAGGAACCCGAATGCTCGTTCTCAGGCCCTTGGCAGCGAGGCCGAGTCCCTCGCGCTTAGACACGGGACCCTAGTACCCTGACCTAGGTCCATCTAGGTCGCGCCCAAAGACCCAGGGCACTCGACACTCGTGCCCAGGTCCCATCAATGACCGGTCCTAGACCCATGCAACCACGCACGGGTCCCCGACTTCTGAGCCTAGGTCCATCGAGGCCAGGCACGGGACTCCCGTACTCATGCCCATGCCCAGATCCCCTACGCCCGCATCTCAGTCCAATAATGTGGGGCTCGGGCTTAGGTGCCGACAAGCGAGGCCTGGCCTTGGAGGAGCAGGCTCCAAGCGCAGGGGACTGGGTTTCGCATATCGAGTTCCTTGACTACCCATGCGTAAGTCAATAACGTTCAAATAGTGTAATATATATTTATGAAAATCACTCCTTACTAAACAACGAAAAATATTTTCTATTTTATTTTCAACTCTCAGACAAACACTGAAAAATATTGTCATTTTCATTCTGACTTCTTTGGAAAAATGACTTTTCATAAAATATTTTTTAGAAATGTCACAATTTTTTTTGTAAAAAAAATGATGATGAAAGTCAAAATGTCATTTCCTTTTTCTTGTCCTCATCCCTGTGGTCAACTGCAAGGTTAACCAAGAGAAGTCTCAAGGGTCGAAAAAGTCAAATGAGAAAGAGGGATCGCTGGGCTTGTACCAATGGCGATTGACACTAACTTGCCCACCAAAGGCGTTTGACAGTGGAAATGAAGGATGGGACGAGAAAAGAAAGATTGATACCAATTGTTAAGGTCTTCTGCGATCAAAACGAGATATGGATCGTTGTTCGTTTGTTTGAAAGAAATTATTTTTGAAAAATTATTTTTCGATTTTTGGATGACGAAAAACTGTTCGATTTACGGAAATCGTTTTTCATGAACTGAAAGCAACAAGTTTAGATTATGAAAAAACGATTTCCCCTTCTTGGAAGAAAAACACCGCTTTTCGTAAACCGTCAAACAATGAAAATTAACAAATATTTCTTGAAAATGATTTCTATGGACAATATTGTTCTTTATCATGAAGTTTTCGGTCAAACAAATGCACCCTAAAGTTTTATTTGTTTCGCGGAAAATAAATAATTTGAAAAAATATTTTCCTAAAAATGATCACTTGTACTAATTGAATTAATCAGTCAATGAAAAAAGTTTCTATTATCAATAACAATTTATTTCTAAACATTTTTGTAGACGATGAAAATATTTTTCGTTCATTCATTTTTGTACACGCGACAAGTAATCGTTTTTAGGAAAATGTATTCCAAATCATTCATTTTGTGCGAAACATATGGAGGTTGATAAATGTGTCATCTATTTATAGAGAACAACTTGAAGATGTTAATTTACTCACAATAGTATAAAGAATCTTAGAAAAAATCTCCACTTAGTTCAGTAAAAAAATTATGAGATGCACAAGCTAAATTTTGATTTTCTTTAAAAGAAAATTCTTAAAACTTAAGTTTCGTTTATTTAGCGAAAAATGAATGATTTAGAAAAAATATTTTTCTAAAAACGATTGCTTATATTATTACAAAAATGAATGAAAGAAAAAAAATTTCATTGTCCACGAAAACGTTTAGAGATAAATTATTGTAGATAATAAAAATATTTTTCATTGACTAATTATTCCAATTAATATAAGCGATCATTTTTAGAAATTTTTTTTTAAATCATTCATTTTCGGTGAAACAAAAATGAAGCCTTTCAATAAAGCATTTCTCGTAAACTCTAGGAAGGAAGTTCAAACATATTCTCTGCATCTCCTACAAGTTCCCCTATACATGATTTTACTATCAACCATGAATGGGAGATAATATTGGAAAAGTATCTAAAAAGTCATAAATCTATTCTACAGTAGTTACATCAGTCCTAACCATTTCAATTATGCCAATTTAATCTTAAACCTTTTGACAACTTGCCAATTTAATCCTAAACTTTTCAATTATGCAAATTTAATCCTAAACCTTTTGATAATTTGCCAATTTGATCTTAAACCTTTAACAATTTGCTAATTTAGTTCTTTAGGCCAATTCAGATCAGAAATCATAGACGTGGCGGTCTAGTTAGCACCGGCCATCTAATGTGACGGTCTAGTCAGCGCCAGCCATCTTATGTAGCACAGCTGACGCTAATGTGGACAATTTGTAATTTTTTTGATTTTTTTCTTTTCCTTTTTTCTTTTTTCCTTTTTCCCTCCGCCGGCCTCATGCGAGGGCCATCCTCACCAGCCTTAGGCAAGGGACACCCACGCCTAGGGAAGCAAGGGCCCCCCTTGCAAGCCTCAAGTGGGGGTTGCCCTTGCCTCGAGGCCAGCGGAACCCTCGCTTGAGGCTAGTGGAGGGAAAAAGAGAAAATGGAAAAAAGAAAAAGAGAAAAAAAATCATAAAATTAAAAAATTGCAAACATTGTTCACGTTAGCTTCGGCTGTGCCATGTAAGGCGGCCGACACTAACTAGACCACCACGTCAACTAGTTTTGGCCAAAATTGGCAAATTGTTAAAGGTTTAAGACTAAATTGAAAAATCATCAAAATGTTTAAAATTTAATTGGTATAATTGAAAGGTTTATGATTGAATTAGCCGTTGTACAATAAGTTCATGACTTTTTGGATAATTTTCCCGAGATAATATATTTATATTTTATTTTCAAAATTTTTAGAATCAAGTAGGATAACACAATAGTAAGAAATAATTGGGGAAGATCGGTTCCCGGATGGATTGGTCCTCGATCTAGAATCGGGAAATGGACCGAGCATTATTGGTTCCAAAAAATTGGAATTAGATTGGTTCCAAGAACCGCCTAAAACCTGTTGGTTCGGTTGGGTTGGAATCGGACTAGTGCTCTTCCTGCAGATTTTGTTATTTTTTTTAATGGGATGATCATTTCGATAGGAGAAGAATATATTTTTTATTGGCAAATCAAAAGTACAAAAATAAGATCGAATAAATCGAAAACTAGAACGAACTTTTTCCTCGACAAAAGTCACATCTAACCGTGTTCAGTTTGATTCGGTTTTTCAAGAAAACCGAACCGAATCGAACCATTAAAGATGCCCCCTTGAACCGAACCGAAACTCGCTCGAATCAAATTGGAACCGAACCGAACCGAAAAATCGATTTGTTTCGGATCAGTTTTCGATTTCTTCTTCTTCTTCTTCTTTTTTTTGCTTTTTATTCATGGCTCAGTTTTTTTTTTCAAACTTCCTTTTTCCTTTGCAAATCTATTCTGAAAGAGACTCTCTCTCTCCTCTCCTCTCCGTCGGAGCTGCTCTCACCTTCAGCAATGGTGGCCATTGACACCTAGTTCGATCTCAGAGTAAACCCACCCCCCCTCTCCTCCATTTCCACTTTCCCTCTTCTTTCTCTTTCTAACCCCCCCTTTCCTTCCTCTCTCTCTGCATTTCTCTCGGCAGCCATCGCCCCACTCCGCCTTCTCCGCCGGGTACCTCCATCCCTCCCCTCCGCCACCCCTGCTGCATCTTTTTGCCTCCATGCGTCACGAGCGTTGATGGGCTTGTTTTTTTTTCACCTCCTTTTGTTCTTTATGGTGGCTCTCGGTGCAGGGAGCACGCGTTCGCCAATGCCGGAAACTTGGAGCGCTGCGCTCGGTACTTGAACCAGACGCTCGTCACTTTCGGCTTCCCTGGACCTCTTCACCAGCGATCCGGTGCGTTCTCGTTGCAACCCCCTCCCTCTTTTTTCTTTTTTTTTTTGGTTGTGGGGTTGGGGGTTGTTGTTGAAAGGTTGAGCTTTCCCGCTGGTGGTCCTGATCTGCTTGGCTTTCTCCGACAGGTATCGATCACCAGGACTTGTAATTGCCTTTACTCTTTGCCTCAACAGAGGCAGTGCGATGTCGAATTCAGAGACTCTGCTAACGAGCAGTGGCAAATGTAGCGAGGGCGAGATAGCCCTAAAGCTAAAAGCAAAAGGCTTTTAGGGTAAAAACCGAAGTGTTTATTTCAGTTCGGTTCGATCCGAACCGAAATAAACCGAATTGAAAAAAAAAAGTTGGTTAATTTTGATTATCCGAACCGAAACTGAAACCGAACCGAAATGCACAAAATTTTCGGTTCGGTTCGATTTTTCGGTTCGGTTTTAATACCTCTAAACTCGCATCTATGTTTGACTATATGCTTCTCCAATGTCCTTTGAATAAACCAATTGATTTGCCTTTTTCCAAAATACTAATTTTAATCGTTACCTCTGGATAAGCCCACGAAAAATGATTCTTTTGGCATTGATTAAGTAATTAATTCGAACTTTAGAAACCCTTTTTCTTAATTAGTTACTCAGGAACCGAGCAAAAAAAAAAATTAGTTACTCAGTATATTCTTTTGCGGGTGCTTTATAATAATTTTTTTGAAAAAATAAATGGATAATAACACAAATGGTCCTTTAACTTTGGCCCAATATGCAATATAATCCCGGAATTATTAATCTGTTCAATGTGATTCATGAACTTTAGCCTAATATTGGATGTGGTCCTTAAACTTTTTATACATATTCAATGTAGTCCATGAATTATTTACATTGAATATATTCATATAGTTTGGGGATTACATTGAATATGTACCAAAAGTTTATGGATTACAAAAATAAATGAAAGAAAAATATTTCCATTATCCACGAAAACGGTTAGAGATAAATTATTGTAGATAATACAAATATTTTTCATTGATTAATTATTTCAATTAATACAAGTGATCATTTTTAGAAAAATATTGTCAAATCATTCATTTTCGGCAAAACAAAAATAAAGCCTTTTAGTGGAGCATTCCTCGTAAACTCTAGGAAGGAAGTTCAAACATATTCTCTTCATCTCCTCCAAGTTTACCTATACATGATTGCTACTATCAACCATGAATTGTACCGAAAGTCATAAACCTATTGAACGGTGGCTAATTCAATCATAAACTTTTCAATTGTACCAATTTAGTCATAAACCTTTTGACAACTTGCCGATTAAGTCCTAAACTTTTTAGTCATGAACCTTTCGATGATTTGTCAATTTTGTCCTAAACTTTTAACAATTTGCTAATTTAGTTCTTTCAATCAATTTAAATCCGAAATCCCTAACGTGGCGATCTAGTTAGCGTCGGCCATTCATGTGGCACGGCTGACGCTAACGTGGATAATTTGCAATTTTTTTTAATTTTCTGAATTTTTTCCTTTCCTTTTTGTTCTTTTTCTTTTTTCCTTTTTCCCTTGCGGGCCTCAGGCGAGGGTTGCCCTTGCCCCGAGGCTAGCGGAGGGAAAAAGGGAAAAGGGAAAAAAGAAAAAGAAAAGAAAAGAAATCATAAAATTAAAAACAAATTGCAAATATTGTCCACGTCAGCTTTCGTTGTGCCATGTAGGACGTTCGGCATTAATTAAACCATCACGTCAGCGAGTTCTGGCCAAAATTGGCAAATCATTAAAGGTTTAGAATTAAATTGGAAAATCATCAAAATGTTTAAAACTTAAATGGCATAATTGAAAGGTTTAGGACTGAATTGGCCATTGTACAATAAATTCATGACTTTTTTGACAATTTTTCGGAGATAATATATTTTATTTTAAAAAAATTTAGAATCAAGTAGGATGACAGAATAGTAAGAAATAATTATGGGAGATTGGTTCTCGGATAAGTCGGTCCTCGGTCTAAAACCAGGAACTGATCGAACATTATTGGTTTTAAAAAATTGGAATCAGACTGGTTCTGGTGGGAATCGCCCAAAACCGGTCGGTTCGGTCTGGGTTGGAATTGGACCAGTGCTCCCTTGGCATATTTTGTTATTTTTTTTAATGGGATGGTCATTTCGATGGGAGAAGTATATACTTTTTATTGGCAAATCAAAAGTACAAAAATAAGACCGAATAAATTGAAAACTAGAATGAACTTGTTACTCGACGAAAATCACATCTATGTTTGATTATAGGGAAAATTACCAAAACGGTTCTAAACCTTTTTTTATGCCAATTCAGTTCTAAACCTTTTGTATTTATGCCAATTTAGTCCATCCAGCTAATTTTGGCCGGCCGGCGCTGACGTGGACGCCGACTGATTGGCGAACGCTGACGTGGCAATTTTAAAAATATATATTCTATTTTTTCGAATTTTTTTATTAATTTTTTTCCTTTTTTTTTCCTTCGTCTTCTTCAACCTCTAGCCGGTTGCCGGATCGGCGATCGGCCAAAGGCTGAGGCCGGTGAGGTCGGCCTCGCCTAGCAACGACGAGGCTAACCTCGCTAGCGGCTAGCGAGGTCTCGTCCTCGCCAGCGGCCGGCGAGGTCTCGTCCTCGCCAGTCGCTTCGAGCGAGGCTGACCTCGCCAGTTGATGGCGAGGTCGAGCCCTCGCCAGCGATGGCGAGGACGGTCGCCCGACCTTGCCGTCGCTAGCGAGGTTGACTTTGCTTGAAGCGACCGGCTGGCAAGGCCGACCTCGCTGTTGCTAGGCGAGGTCGGCCTCGCTAGCGGTCGGTGAAGCCGACCCCACTGGCCCAGCCTCTGGTCGGTCGGTCCGGCAACCGGCTAGAGGTTGAAGAAGATGAAGTAAAAAAAAAGAAAAAAATTAATAAAAAAATTCGAAAAAAATATTTTAAAAATTGCCACGTCAGGATTCGCTAGCCGATCGGCGTCCACATCAGTGCTGGCCGGATGGACTGAATTGGCACAAATGTAAAAGGTTTAGGACTAAATTGGCACAAAAAAAAACGTTTAGGACTAAATTTGTTCAATTGCAATAAGTTTATGACTGTTTTGGTAATTTTTCCTTTGATTATATGCTTCTCTAATATCCTTTGAATAAACCAATTGATTTGCCTCTTTCCAAAATGCTAATTTTAATTGTTACCCCGGGATAAACCCACGAAAAATGATTCTTTTGGCATTGATTATGTATAGCACAAAACAACTTAAATATTTTTAGAAACCCTTTTTCTTATTTAGTTACTCAGTATATTCTTTTGTGGGCGCTTTTTAATAATTTTTTTGGAAAAATAAAGGGATAATAACACAAATGGCCCATTAACTTTAGCTCAATATTCAATGTAGTCCCTGAATTATTAATTTGTTCAATATGGTCCCTGAACTTCAGCCTAATGTTGGATGTGGTCCTTAGACTTTTTATACATGTTCAATATAGTCCATGAATTATCTACATTAAATATATTCATATAGTTCGAAGACTACATTGAACATGTACCAAAAGTTCATGGATATATATTGAACAAACTAAAAATTCAGGGACTTCACTGCAAATTGAGTTAAATTTCACGGACCACATTGAACAAATTAAAATTTTAGAGATCACATTACACGCTGAGCCAAAGTTCAGGGATTACTCGTGTTATTTTCCCAAAAATAAATAGGTAACTAGTGGTAAAAAAAGTTTGAAATATATCGTCCAAAAATCCGACCAAAAAAAAAATACCGTCCAAAAGAAAAAAGTGAAAAGAAAAGGAAAGTGGAACATTAACTGCACGAGTGGGGGGGCAGACAGCGTCGCACCGCCACCGCAATCGCAGCGACGTTGCCCTAAAACCCGTCCCGAAAAAGCCTCAGCTCGACCTCTGCTCCTCCGAGCGCCATGGGCAGCTTCGGGAATGGCCCCGCCGCCGGCGACCGTACGGGCCCCCCCCACGGCGGCGGCCCCGTGGCGGTGGACAAGGGCGTCGACTTCGCCAACTACTTCTGCACCTACGCCTTCCTCTACCACCAGAAGGAGATGCTCTCCGATCGCGTCCGCATGGACGCTTACTACAGCGCCATCTTCCAGAACAGGCACCATTTCCTCGGAAAGGTGCGGCCTTTTCCGGCTTCTGTCTTGGAAATGTCTCCGCTTTAGCCCCGTTCTTGTTTGGGTTTTTGGCTGTTTGGGTTGAGTTGTGTTGTGGGTCGGGTCAAGTCGAGTCTTTTTTTTTTTTTTTTAATGTTTTTGAATCCGGTGGATGACTAGTGGATGAAAGCTTGAAGCTTTAGTTTTCTTTTGCTGCGGTATTGTTTGCTTAGTTAAGCAAGAAGTGAGTTCATAGTTTGCTGTCAAGTGAAGCTTTTGGCGGTGCTTTCAAGTTCTGATGTGTCTGAGAGTACAATTAAGCATATGCAAGAAAGAGTTTGTTCACACTGTTGAGATGAAATAATGACATTTTGATTGTTTGGGTTTCTTCTTGTCCTTGGGGGCAGAGTTTATGAGTGTTGAAGTTCTTACTTCTCATCATGAGCTGCAACAGCACTGGAAAACATATGAAGTTCCCTTTTTTTGTTTTTTTAATGTTGGAATAAGCACTGACTTGATGAATTTGTCGAGAAGGCTGTGCTGGATGTAGGAACAGGAAGTGGTATTCTTGCAATATGGTCAGCACAAGCTGGTGCAAGGAAGGTTTATGCAGTTGAGGCGACAAAGATGTCAGAGCATGCCCGAGCTCTTGTAAAAGCAAATAACCTTCAAGACGTCGTCGAAGTGATTGAGGGTTCAATGGAGGATGTTAGTCTCCCTGAGAAAGGTTAGAGCTTTGCATCACATGACTTCATACTTGGTTTTTCACACCTTGTATCTTAAGCCCGAATTAAATATATGGTATGCCTAGTTATCCCTAATAACAGTATGAAAACCCTTTGATGGCAGTTGATGTGATCATATCAGAATGGATGGGATACTTCCTTCTGCGTGAATCTATGTTTGATTCAGTGATTTGTGCACGTGACCGCTGGCTGAAGCCAACTGGAGTCATGTAAGTTATTTAGGTAAATCCCAATGGTTTGTAGTTAAATTGCTTGACTTGCATTCAAAGTGCATTTCCCTTGTTCGGTAGTAGTAGTAGTCAGAGCTAGGCTGTTGTGCTCTCTGCCCTTTCATCATCTGAGTTTTTTACACTTTTGCCCTGGTTGGAATTGCAGAAACCACATATGTAACCAACAGTCTGGCATTCCTAGTTTTGTCTGGTTTATGACCTTCATTTCGGAGAACTAGCCTCATATAAACTGAAATGCATCTTGTCAGATGCCTTTGCTTTACTTGCTTTAGGTCTTCTTTTGATTTTGGGATGTTACATTTATGTCTGTGCCTATCTGTTATTGGTTTGAGTTCTTACAAGTACAAAAGAACTCAACCCAAAATGTATGGTTGTATTTGAGGGCTTTGTCCAACTGGTTTTGGAAAAATTCACGGTGCTTTCTGCTTCCACACACTGCATTTTGCTGTCCACTTCCGCACATTGCTTCGTGCACCCGCTGCATGTTCATGTTGTATATGTGCAGTTCTTTGCTGCATGTGCTATGAATCATTAAAGAAGAGTGCTTTGTATGCTTCCATCCTCTTGCAGTGGCAGAGCCAGGGCGCTACCACCACTCTCTCTCATAATTATTGATTGTTTTAACGTGCACCAGAAAGAATAGGCAGAAAATAAAAGATGGGCACAATATTAAGTACTCGATACTAGATTTCTTTGAGAAAAGAAAAGGATTAAAACTGGGTGATAAACTGTAGTAGCACTGTCCTTGTCATTTGTCATGCATGGTCAGATAGGGGTTCTGCATTTGGTGAATATTTGACAACCTTGGGCTTTAGTATAGTTTTTTTACAAAGATGACTATAGATGTTGCTTTGTCTGAGCAAATATTCCCCTTTTGGCAGGTATCCTAGTCATGCTCGAATGTGGATGGCTCCTATCAGGTCTGGGTTGGTGGATCAAAAATTGAATGACTACGAAGGATCCATGGATGACTGGCACTGTTTTCTGGACGATACTAGGACTTGTTATGGTGTCGATATGAGTATCTTGACCAAACCATTTGCCGAAGAGCAGAAAAAATGGTATCTCCAGGTGTGTCCTAGTAATCGTGTACCTTTGGATGTCACATCTTTCCTCTTTAGCATGTTCTGAGTCCAATCATAGCTATACCCCATAGTTTATTCATGCGCTATAGACTAGGATGTACACTAAGAAGATCCACTCATAAATGAATTCAATAGGGAGGTCATGTGCTACAGCATGCAATACTATGCATGCGTTAAATACATCATCCAATGTGTTTGTTTCATGTATACATGCAATCACATGCATATTCTGTCTGCCTCCATGCGAGCATGACTAGTACTTTGTATTTCCAAGGACATCTATTGTGCATAAAACTCAACCCTCTCCTCCCTTTTATTCACTCTGCTTTGTATAGCGTTTTGAGTAATTCATCCACTTTTCCAGCTTGGTGATGATGCGTGATGGGAATGAGAGATTATTAAACGTGTCTTCCATGCTACTTATATGGAAGAGTGTTTACTGGAAATGGTTAATAGAAGGGTTTAATGGAGCATGTATGTGTGAAAATAAGGTTGGGATAGATGAATTTCACCACCTAGGCATAAAGGAACATGCCATCAATCAAGGATAAATAACTTTTAGTTCACCACCACCAAAGGGATTGGATAAAGAACCGAAAATAGAAAGTCGCTCACTTGAGGAAAATCTCATGTATATGTCAAATTCAAGTCTGCCTCTACATGTGAAATGACTCCTCTATTTATAGAGAAACTTTGTTTAGGGACTAAACAAACGTAAATGACTCGTGGGATCTAGCAGACAATAATAACTCTGGGACAGTTATATAGACACATTATGATTCATGGAAACTGACCACGCTATAAAGATGCATAGTAACTAGGACTTGACTCTCCCAATTTGTCCACCAATTTGGGAAGTCGAACAACCACCTTGGATGATTGACAAACAACCATAGGAATTGACCAGCAGTCACTTGGTAGTGGATCAGCAGCCTCGAAATCGACAGCTAGTCTTGTGATTTGACATCTACCTGAGATTTGACATCTCCAACCTTGGACCCATCAAATCAAGTTGTGGTCAAATTTTTCTTGCATGAGTGATGATTGGGTTGGATCAATCGGTGAAAACTGAGTTGGGCTTGAAAGTTATTCCATAGAATGTGATGCTCCCACATCAGGTGAACACTTATCAGTATTGATAATAGAACATTGTTCTAATGATATTCATTCTTCTGACATATACTGAATACAAATCTCGCATACTTATGTCACTAGATGGGTCATTTTCATAGAGAAATGGATCATGATTGTTATTAAAACTGATTGCCTTGTTTGCTGGCGTTTGTTGTTGCCTGGAACTCAGTGATTAAAGTGTATCCTGATGCCAAATTCTTTATTTTACTGTTCTGTTATTGTTGTATAAAGAATGTCAACATGTTTCTGTCCTTGTGCACACTTATTTAAAATAATATTGGTCTTGCCTATTGAAAAGAAATTTAAATTATGCAGACTTCCTTGTGGAACAACCTTCATCCGAATCAAGTTATAGGGACAGCGGCCACTGTAAAGGAGATAGACTGTTTGACTGCCACTGTAAATGATATTGCAGAAGTTAGATCAAATTTCTCATCAATAATCAAATGTAATACGAGGCTTTGTGGTTTTAGTGGATGGTTTGATGTCCATTTCCGGGTAAGATGGTACTTGTGCATCCCTGACATTTATGAATGAGCTAAGACTAACTTCCCTGTTTTGGTTACCCCCCAGGGAAGAATGGAAGATCCAGCTCAGAAAGAGATTGAGTTAACTACAGCACCTAGTGTGGACAATGGCACTCATTGGGGACAGCAGGTTGTATTCCTCTGGCAAATATGTGCAGAATAACAACAAACTAAGCCTTAGCCCACTCAGTGGGTCGGCTACTAATGTCTCAGTAAATGGCAAATTTAACATCTTGAATGTGCATAGGCAAAGTATTAAATTAAGCCATAACGGTTCTTCTCTCCAAGCTTTTTGCCATTTTATGAGAGCTTTGGCATCCATTGCGTAGATGCTTGAATATGGTTTTCCCAAGGTTTTGCCTCTGTTAGATGATATATGAGAACTGCCACATGATCATTTTCAACTTTGTCTTGATTATTTAATTCTTGGATCATACCATCCCTTTCTCATGTACTTTTGCATGCGCAGATCTTCCTATTAGGGCCCGCCATTGTAGTTTCTGAAGGGAATGATGTTGATGTTTCGTTTGCTATGACCCGTTCAAAGGACAATCATCGATTAATGGAGGTTGAGCTGGATGGCAGAATCAAGCAACCCACTGGCGATCTGCTTCAGCCTTTCAGAAAATTGTTTTATGTTGAATGAGACAATGAAAGTTCCAAAACGATTATTTGGGTTCAGCTTTAACTGCAGGTATGTACTCTGAGCACTTCCATTCATTCGAGAAGGCTGTTGGTGCCTGATCTTGTTCTGATCTACTATGACCTCTGCCATCCCTAAAATATTTGTTTGCTTATGGTTTTCCAGAGCCTGAGTTTCGGGATCACGCAACCTACTGTGTTTTGGAGCACAGGTCCTCAGGTTCTGGGTTGACAAGCTCTCTTTGGAGGTTTTTGCTGTTTTTTTGACACTCAATATTCTAAGTCATACTGTTGTAACTCTTTAATTAAATGATGTACGATTGTTTTGGGAGAAAGGATGCTCCTACTAGAATTCCAATGATTTTCTTCTTCTGGAATCTGTAAATAGGGTTGTTGCTCCAAGGAAACAACTATAAATGTGCTGTAGATCTTTTATTCCTCTGCAAGCTAATATCTTCATGCTGAGCAATATTTTAAACTGCATGCATTCACTACCAAGTAGAGTCTACTGCCAACTACATGTGCTAGTTTAGCTAGTTGATCTTAATTCTGTGGCAAAATTTGCAGCCATGATACATTGGTAATTGATATGATGGTGTCGCGAGTGGTGAAGCGCAGATTGACTTCTGTAATAAACGGATGCCATAGGAGGTCAATATATTATAGGGGTGTGATTATCTAGGAAGCACGGACACTCTTTGGGGGCTTCCACGTTGGTGTCGGACACGCTCCGACACTTGGTTAATGCTCCGAGTACGCTAGCGACACGTGAGTCTAGCATCCCAGTACGTCGTTCCGACACGCACGAGGTCAATTTAAAACTTTTTCAATAAATCAGGGGTCAAAATGTAAATTTATCGAAACTATATATATCCTTTTGTCATATGCAATGTTTTTAGTGTAAATTCATTCTATGTTTTTTTTTAATTATTTATTTATTTAGTGGATTTGAATCAAATTAATTTGATAGAAATAATTATAAAAATGATAATTTATCATGTATATATAAAAATATACATTTAATATATGATGTGTTTTAACGTGTTAGAATTATCAATTTTTTGAGAAATGACGTATTAGCGTGTCGTGTCGTGTCATGCCGGTGTCATTGATACTTAGGTGATTGTTTGATACTTAGGTAATTGTTAGCTTTGCCTGACGGGACTAGAAATCTGGTAGATGATCCATGGGTTAGACTTACGCCCTGAAGCTGGTAGATTTGCACAAGCAATCAACTTGAAATATAGGAGGGTTTTGAACAGATGTTTAATTCTATTCAAGTGTGCATTTCATGTATTAATTGTTCAGTTGTGAATGTGAAACCATTTGATAAAAATAGTACTTAATGAACGTTTGAGAAATGTTTGACTTACCATTTCGTAGCTTAGATGTTAAAACTGATCAGGAAAAAGATGGCACTGATTCATCTTTTAAACCTTGTCACTGCTAAGGAGCTTCATGGGAGATGGCTTAAAATGGGAGACATATTTGCCTGAGACAGTTCAAGTTTTCGACGAGCACGTTGTATTAGTTCTGATCTCTCTTGTTAGAGAGAGAGAGGTCAGATAAAATTGGATCAAGCATCTTCTGCTCAGTTGCAATCCCAAGGTTAGGTCCAAATAAATTATGCTTAATCTATGGAGGCTTTTTTTATCTGTCGAAGTTAATGTATGACAAGCACATGCATGCCTTAATTACTCTGGAAGCAGCTTCCAACATACGCTGACACCCTCATTACTCTCACCGTAAATCGATGGTTAGCTTAGCCCACAACATTTTCACATGTCAAGCCTCACATTTTCTCCTCCAAAATGCTTTTTTCACGTTAAAGCTACATCACCCGTCTCCTCTACTTCAGGCTTTCCCGAAGCTTAACATTGCCAAATTGCCTCGAGTCCTATGCCTCTGTCATCTATAAAAGTCTGGTGATTTTCAGAAAGTTGGTAGGGTTTCAAACTAAGTTCCGGGGTTCCCTTGTTCTTCAAATCTCCCGAAGGATGCAGAGACTGTCGAGCGGGTCGAGGGACTTCGATGAGTTCTTGGTCAACTTGTTGCCGGCATCGACGGCCCTCTCGTCGCTGAGGAATTCGTCCGCCAATGACTTGCCGCTGTTTCGTCATCCCTCATCCGATTCAGCCAAGAAGGAAAGTGGTGCTCACCGCAAGTCGCCAGGAGAGAAAGCTGTTCACCTCATCCCGCTTGTTCTTTTACTCTGTGCTCTTACTCTCTGGCTTTGCTCTCATTGATAAGGATACAGAAATATGGCCATGTGCAATTCAGTTTGCTTCTTTTCTCTTTCTTGGAAAAGAAAAAAAGTGAATATGTGGGTGATATACCTTGGATGGAAGAATTAGAGTATAAATGGCTTCTAATTCTGACACAATGCACCCAAATTGCCATTTTTTTTCATTTGGTATCACTTCCTTTTAGCCGTTAAGCAGCTTCTTTTTTTCTGATACAGAGAAAGAAGAGTAAATAGAATTAGCAAGCTAGGGTTAGTAAATTTTCAGACATCTAACTTGGGATTAAGGGTCGCGGTCATGGTTATGAATCTTGTTTTAATTCAATAGAAAATAACGTACTGGATTCAATACACACGAAATAATCTATTGGAACTTTAATCTGGATAGATCTAATGTCCGACCGATCAGTAAAACCGGTCCTTTTAGCCTTCCTCTGCGTAAGAGTGAGTGATGATACTAAAGAAGATTATTAGGGAAAAACTTGACTAGACTGGGTCCGAGCGAACCGCAAAAGCCTAGTCGTGTTCAAGTTCGAATGCAACACTGTGGCTCATACCATCTTAGATTAACCCTCCCTCTGCGTAACGGGTCCACCAGATTGATAATCGGTACGGTTTAAGAATTTAAACGCGGACAAAACTTGAACTCATCGTATATCATTGCCTCTCGGCGTGCGATTTGGGGTCAAAGTCAGTGAAAAAAAGGCATTCTCATATCGAATTCTCAACTAAACTACAGATAGAAATTATAATAAAAAGTTTTTAATATGATTGATTGTTAGAACACGGATTCGACTCGTACTCAATCGTGTATAACCTCATGGTTTTGCCCCGTCTCTTTCTGATAAAACATGGTTTTGCTAGGTCTCCTGTTGATAAGTCTTCTACTCATTAACAAACGTGGGAAACGTGGCCGTGACTCCGAAGCAAATCGCCCTTCCGGGAAACGATAGAGCTGCCAGATCTGTTTCTGTATAAACAGGGCGAAGCATCGAAGAAGAATCGACGAGAGACGTGAGAGATGTAGAACTCTTACGTCGGAGCTCGAGCCTTCGGTTTTTGCCACGCCCCGTACGTCAAAAGAAGCGCTGTGTACAACTCGAACACTCCACGTATAAATCCATCATGTCTTAATGCCTTTTTTATTCTTCCTAGGATAGGAGCCCCGTTTAAACCTAATTCTTCCCACGAATCCCATCATGTCCCATTTCGAGGCTCCAAGGTTTTGGAGATTAAAAGGGTCCCCAAAGCGTCCTGCCGACACAAATGAGTGGCTCACAAAGATGAACTACATGGCTAGGCTCTTGGGATGATATTGTTTTGCGGGTCTCTGAAGTTAGCGGATATTTCATCGGTCGGGAATTTATGGATTTAGATGAATTCTTTTCATAGTAAAAAAAGGAAAGAGAAAGAACGCCGGATTACCCGTGATGGTGAACTCGCGAAAGGTAGACCAAAAATGAAAAAAACTCTCGAAAGAATTAATCGTTTCTTCTATTTGCTCGATAAGAATGAACTAACTAATCTATCACACACAAGTCGTAAGTCACCCCGCCCCCTCCCCCCTCTCTCTCTCTTCTCTCTCTCTCTCCCTCTTTCCTTTCCTACATCCTCTCGTCCCCACCGATCACAATGACCGACTAAAGTTAAGGGAGGGCGGGTGAGACGAAACTATAGTTGAATACCACATATATAAATTTTCTTTGAAAATAATTCTACCTAATAAGGCTAACAAACTAATGGACCTCGAGGGGGCTCGGGGCGGAGGCCGCCACTTGCCCTCAGGTCCGCCAATGGTAGTAATATCGCATCGAGTTTAGAGGAGAAAAAATGTTCCACTTGATTTGGGCAAATTGCATTTTGCCCCTGGATTTTGGGTTGGGCAAATCTGTTTTTCTTTTTTCCGTATTAAGTGGGCCAATTAAACCCTTGATATCTTAATATATGTAATATCCTATCCGATATATCGGAATTTCTTACGGTATTCTTCCTACCGTCGACTCTAGCCAAATTCGAGTATGATAGCCGGCCATGTGGAGGCGCATGATTAGTTAACTTTCATTGAGGATTGTAGATCCGTCCCTCAAATGGATAAAAAGAGCAGTCTCATAAAAAATCCTAAAACTTTGAATGATCTTTTTTCCATTTTCAAATTTAGCCCAATCTTTCAAAGTTATCACAAAAAATACCCTTTTCTTTTCATATATTAACTCCATAATTTCGGAACCACAACACCCCCCCCCCCCCCCTCCCCCTTTTTTTTTCTCTTTTCTTTTCTTTTCTTTTCTTTGGATGAACAGCTGAAATTAGGTCTTTCCCAAAACTTGCTCTTTAGAGAACCCTCGAAGCAACAACATTCAGAAGAGTCGCCCAAGCATATACGCAAGTAATATTCTTTACCAATCCCTAATGAATTCGATACCTAAACATCTAAATTATGTGCCAAAGATAGTTCCAAATTGAAGTTTGTTATAACCATATCACTCATCCTAATCTTCCAATGTTTATGGACAATAAATTGATAGTGCCCGTGTTGAATGCTTCTTGGTCAAACGAGAAAAAAGAAAAAAAAGTATTAAAAACTTGCTCAAGGGACCAGTTCTCATGGAAAAGTATTGTTCCCTACTGCTATGAAAATGACACGTGGACCTATGTGATCAATTCATAGAAATTACAAGTTTTTTTCTCTCCATTTTGTAAACCCAATTGCACAGATCTTTTGACTTCGCGTGCGAAAAGCTATTTTCTTTACTATTTTGTAACAAAATTTACAGATCTTTGAATAATGGAAACACTTTCCATGGAAAAACTATTTATGTATTATTAATGTGTGAGGGCGATGGCAGACTCGGGGATGCTAAGGAGTCGAGCTGGAGGTGAGCACCAGGTCTAGTTGAAATTGGAAACCCACCTAGGACCGATTTGGTTTTGGAACTGACCGATTCGATTTCTGGTTTCAATTTTTTGGAACAACGGGTGATCAGATCGCTTTCTGATTTTACGTTAGGAACTTACCCACCTTAATATAGATTATCCCTAAATGGTGTGATGGGACCAACACTACGCCTTTTGTCGCCTTGTACTTATTCTACCTTCCTCACTAAATTTTGCACCATCTCAGCCCCAACGAGAAGGTAGTTATTACAGAGAGCTTGAATATTCCAAAATGCAAAAATTGGTTAAAACTACATATTAATCAAAAAAAGCATTTGATTGGTCATACCACGTCAATCACATAATTAAAAATAAAAAATTATCTCTTAATGTGTGTCCCTAACCTTAATTGGAAAAGAGATACCTAAATTAGTCATCTAATACTTATGCTTTATGGGTTTGACATATTACAATGAACTATTTCTTTTTCCTTTCAATTTTGGGGCATCTCTATGGTAGGCTGCCAAGTAAGGAAAGTGGCAAGTCGAGACTTTTTGACTTCTACAAGGATTCTTTGCCATAGTTTACAACATTAATTTGTCTTAAAAAAACGATCAATTTCGTGGTAACAAGGGAAAGAGAAAAAGGTGAGAGAGAGGGGAATACCTCAGAAAGATCACATTTGCAGGTTGGCAGTGACCCTTTAATTGTGGGAAGAGCTTCCTCTAACTCCTTTTTCTTCCTTTTGTCCCTTTTATCTTTGCAAAAAACCCTAGAACTATTTATTTTTCCCTTTATCAGGTGGCGCACCACCGGATCAACCGAGACACACATGATATGATGCTTCACTTAACTAAAGAATTAAAATTGAGCGAAAATCTAAAAGTTTAGGGACTAAGTGAAAAGAAAATAAAAATCAATGACGACAATGAATATTGAATAAAAGTTGAGAAACTATCCACCATTTCTCAGTTCAAATTGTTCTTACTAAAGACGTAACAATTTCATTTTGGGAGAAAGGTACAAGAGGTCCCTAAACTATTTTTAAAATTGTTGAATTAGGTCCTCGAACTTCTTTCCATGCAATTGAGTCCTCAAATTGTATGTTCTTTTATTCGAGTTGGTTCTTCTGTTAAAATTATAAACGGAAATATTGATGTTGCCAATCAAATTGTCATTCAAATCTTACGTACTGTCCTATGTGGCATTGCAAAAAGTAAAAGAAAAAAGAAAATAAAAAATGAAGAATATTGCAAAAACAAAATAATTGTTGAAAAATTTTAGAAAAAAGGAAACTCGAACCAAAATAAGGAGATGTGACTTGGGTCGGGCGACCTAGGCCAGGTTTGGCTCACAATCAACAACAAGACCCTTGATATCGCCTTGTTGGAGTCATGCCTGGCTAGCCCCTCGCCCCCGTGTGGGCTTAAGCGGAGGTAGTAGTGGTCGCAGGGTAGTGGTCGGCAAGCATTCGACAGTCCTCACCATGCCTCGGTGTTGCAACAATGCGGCTACCCTTGCCCGCCCCTAGCCCTTCCTTCCCAATGGCGGCGCATGAATGTTGATGGCGGCTAGGGTTTTTTGAATTTTTTCGTACTTTCCTTTTTTTTCTTATCCATATGAAGCACTTGGTTAAAAAAATTTACCATGTAATCCTGACTAGTCTAGTCAGTGCTTACGTGGTGGTGCCGGTGCGGATCATATTTGACAAATTACCAATATGCGAAAAATGAAAAAGCACTTTATGTAAAAAATCGGCGAGTTCCAATGCATTTATCCTTTTATTTACACATCTCATGCTACCAAACCCTTCCCTAAAACAAATTACCCATGTCCCATGAATCCTATATTTTCACTTGTGGGGACAAAATGACCTCCAAGTGCAACTTGTTTGAGGGGGCAATCTTTATGTGTTTTCTGTGAAAAAGAAAACAAAACATCCCATCAACAGTGGGAACTCATTCTCATCACCACATCAAAACATTCATTCATACAAGCCCCCCATTAGAGCAGCATCAAGAAGTTTCCTGCATAGTTGAACCTTCAGCATCGAGCGGAAGAGGTCAGTCAAATTCAACCCATCTTGCAGCTCCTTTAAACCATATCATCTTGAAGGTTCATTGCCTTTCGTTTGATCTCCTGTTCGTGTTTCTAAGGCTTCTCATCAATGTGTTTTCTATTTGTTTTGGTGGATTATTGCTTAAAGTTTGATCCTTTGACGTGAAAGTTGAGGATTTGAGGATTTGCCCAAATTTCTTTGACTCTGGTTTTGTTGCTGTGACAGCAGAGGGGAACAATGAAGTATTTGATCATGACTTGAATAAATTTTTAGTTGGCATTTGGATTGGTAAACAGGCCCATCAAGCGGCGCAGTCATATTTTGCTCGATTGAGTTGTTTCTCTTTCCCAACATCTGCAAAGTCATGACTTTTCAAAGTGGGATTCTCTCTCTTTGCTTGAATTCCAACCAAACAGGGGCTCTGAGAAAATATACTGCTAATGGAAATTTCTCTGCTTAGATATGTAAAAGCTTCTTGTCCTTTTCGTGGTTACATGGAGATGCTTCTTGTGAGTTTTTCCATTTAGATGCTCTGTTTGATTGTCGGGCAAAGGAAATAAAAGATGGGTGAAGCTGAGACACTGCCTTGAATTTGTCATAATCTCGATTGTTTGACGTTACATCCAGTCTTTCTGTCCCCGTACAGTTTTATGCATTGCAAGTTTTTGTTTTTTTTCCAGATTTGATCTCATCTTGATGCTTGCAATCTTAGCGTTTGTGTATCCTTTGCGTGAGAGGACTCTCTGGATAGGTCCTCTTAATGTCATGTGTCCTGCTCTTTAATCTTGTTCCTCTTCTGATGCCTTCTGGTCTTGGAGTCTGGAACATTATATTATCTTGTGAATGTTAATGCTTTTGCTTTTATAAGATGCATGCTTTTCCTAAGCTCTACTTCCTTATGAATTCATGTCCTTAAGTGTAAGAGGCTGATGTTTGTCCTCTTCTATTTTGATTCTTATGTTGGTCAACCCTAGCTTCTCAGGCGTGGCATCTGACGAGCTATAGACTACAGTTATGGTTGTCAAGATGGGATATAAGAAAGGCACTAGAGTGGAGGTAATGAACATAAAGGAGCTTCCAACTGGCTCCTGGCGAAGTGCAGAGATAATATCTGGCAATGGCTGCAACTACATGGTCCGGTATTATAATTACAAGGGTGCCACAGTAAAAAATACCCTGGAGAGGGTATCGAGTAAGGCCATTAGGCCTTGCCCGCCTTTGCTGGATATTTCGGGCAATTGGGTTCCCGGTGATGTTGTCGAGGTGTTCAATAGTTTCTCTTGGAAAGTGGCTACAGTTTCAAGGGCTTTGGGAAAAAACTACTATCTGGTTAGGTTGCTGGGAGCCTTTCAGCAGTTAAAAGTTACGAGTTCTGACATTCGGGCTAGACAGTCTTGGCAAGATGGTTCATGGACATTAATCAGACAGGTAAACCATTGAAGGTTCACTTATGTTTAATTACATGATATCTTCATTTGATCTGCGAAGGTATCTGTGTGAAACTTTCAATTGCTTGCATGTGCTGCACTTGGTTTAGTCGGTTTTCCCCTGTCATGTTCATGTTTTTGGTAGTTAACAATTACTATCAGCAAGGTCTCTACATAGAATACCTGAAGTTTCTTTCTTCTGGTATAGATTAACGAAGTCATATGGACTGTCTGCAGTCAAATCTCTGAGTTAACTGTAAACTAGAATCCTGTCATAAGCTAGTCATAATGTGAATACTGATGCGTGTTTACTACAATGGGACAATGCAAACCAGTTGAATTAGAGGTGTGAACACTTGTTTACAGATGACCAATGGGACAATGCAAGCCAGTTGAATTATAGATATGAACACTTGCTTTGAATTTGTTTTTGTCTCACTTTCAACATTGTTTCTATGTTCAGGATTCTGCAATTTTCTGTGAAGGAAAATGTAAGGAAATGCCTTTGTTGAAGTGTGACAAGAATCCCAACCTCCCAGTTAAAAAGGAACGTGCAAAGCGGAAGCTGTCTCAGAAAAATAATCTTTCTACTGCTGAAAACGGCATAAATTTGCAGGATTATCGTGTTGATAGACATATATCTATTAAAAGACCATGCTTGAATGGCTCTTCTGTAGCAGAAGCACCTTCTAGAGCTTTCATGAGTTGTAAAGTTACAGATAAAGAAGGAAGATTCCCAAATGTAACTGCTGCAAATACGCCTACATTATTGAAGCAGATTAATGCGGCTTCCATCCGAAGAGACACATTGGATCAAGAAACCTCACTGTCTTTTTTAAGGAGAAGAATCAGTGGTTTTACTGAAGTGGATGCGAAGAGGATTAAATCAACTGATGCGGATGGTCGTTCTTTTGCATCCCACACAGAATCCAGTCACGACGATGGCGATGAATGCTCAGTCGGTAGTTGTACTGGTGATGCTCAATCCACTTGTCACAGGGAGAATGAGGAAAAGAGTAATCTCCTTTTGTCAAAAGAAAACCTGGAAGCTGAAATACATAGATTGGAGTTGCAAGCTTACCGTTGCACAATGGAGGCATTGCATGCTTCGGGACCTTTGAGTTGGGAACAGGAAGCGCTGGTGACTAACCTTCGTCTTTCACTCCACATATCAAATGATGAACATTTGATGGAGTTGAAAAAATTAGTTTCTACAGATCATAGCATCTAGATTAGTCGAAGAAAGCACATGAATATGTCTTCTTTCTTCATTTAAACTTAGATTCATAGATCGATTCCTTGTCATTTACCTTTGAGCAGTTGCTTAGAAACAGGATCTGAGGTTTTGCCTGATTGCTTTCAGTTTTATTTTGCAAACTCTAGTTTCAAATGTTCATATGAGGACTTCAAAGGATTGGTCTTCAAAGATAAGCTTGTGTTTTGCAGTATTTATCATCGGTTGTTCTTTCTATTGCTTGGAAACTTATTTATGACTACTGTAGTCTGCAGACACTTGTGAAGTGCCAAGTCATTACCTTTCAGACGTGCTTAGGAACTGCATAGCAAAATCTTAGCTTGATCGATGTGCCCTTGTTCAAATCAAACCTAGCAATGCTACTCTGTTTTGGTCTAGCATAAGCTAAAGCTGCAATTTGTAACACCTGATTAATTGTGCTCTTGAATTTCTATGCAGACATAGTGAGGAATATGAAAATGGTAACTATGAAGCCAACTCTTTGCAATCACTTGGCAATCAGATTTCGATCCCTAAATGCGTCATCCAGAACTATGGTGTAAAACAGGAAGAAGCTGCCAAAGCAACATGATTCCTATTAGACTAAATGCAACTGCATCTCTTTATAGTCTAGACAAGAAGATGAGAAATCAAGATGATATCCCAGCCTCGAGTTAGCGTCAAGCAAGATAATTAACTCATTCTGAATCTTGTCGAGTCGTGTTCATTACAGAGCCGATCAGTCAACCAAGTGCATGTCATGTTGCTAATAGTGTAATCAGATGCATTTCTACTGACTGTAGCTTTCTTCAGGCTAAAGAGAGTAAGGCTTTCATTGCATAACCGCATATTCCTATGGAGCTTGTAATAAGCTCACTGGGCATGTGATCTACCAGTTTAAATCTTTCCACAGCAATGGAGCTTGTCGCAAATTGGTTTTTGCGTACCAGACTAAGTGAATCCGTCAATCATCTCGATCTTTCAAAGGTAGACCATCTACAAAAATTCATAAGAAATTAATTCTAAATGACTTGGCCTAACGGACTAGTCCATGATGAAGCAAACTTCAACATGAGATTTGCGCTTCCTGAGATGCACATTCAGTCCTCATCGGAAACCACTGATTGGACAGCACTGTGGTCAGAGACCAAAGAAGGATTGAGACAAGTTCTTGATTGAGGAAAACATCCAAAGTCGGTCACTAAATAGAAGGAAAGAGACTGGCCCAAAGAACAAAAGAGAAGGTAAAAGAAATTAGCTGATATTTTTTAACTGGGCCCTAGAGTCCAGGCCCAATGATTGTAGAGGGTCGATCTATTACATTTGGGGATCCTAATCCCTGAAAATGAGGGGCATGAGCAGCAACTTCTGGAAGTTTATTACAGTAGTGTGCAAAGAAGGATCTAACGTTCTTGCTCAAATTCTCTTATGATCAAATTCGGAATTCGCTTATCAGTTTGATTAACCACGAGAAAAAGTACGGCTTTCTTACCTTCTGTTTTGTGGGAAATCTCTGGCAATACAAAGCAGCAAATTACCAACCGTGTTTATTTTGGTCAAGGCACCTCCTTAGTTGATTCCACATATGATGATGACTTTTTGCTGCTGATGGAGTTCAATTTCAATTGCTTATCTGTTGTAATCTGAGATCTACCGTTTAGATTGTGTAGATTTTGGACTCCTTCCTGTCAATGCGAGCCGGACCAAACAAACTAACAAGTCGTCTCTTTCGACTGTTCTACGGCATAACTTCTTGCGACAAGCATCCCTGTACCCCCGGTAATCACAACCATATGCAAACAGAACTAGTAACGATCGAGTTGTTTTTCAACCTTGTGATGTCACGAAGCCAATTTAATATGTCCTTAGTATGGTTGTCACCTTGCTGTACTGACATGGACTTGCCTAACTAAGATTGGTTCAGAAAAAATAAAAAGACCAGTGGGATATAGGAGCATATGAAGACATATACTCTCTGATTATCAAAATAGTGTTCAAGTGTTGTTCTCTGTATTTTCATCTTGTCGTATACATAGAAACTATTATGCTAAACATCAATCGGGGTTTGGTTTTCTGCCATCCTTTTCAAAGGTAATTTTCCAAAAACTTTTTGCGAGACCATAAAGAGAGGACTGCACAGGTGCCACTGTCTCTGGAATCACCAACAAAGCCCACCTTGGTGTCATTCCTAGTTACAGTGTATACTGTACAGCAGAAATTTTTAATGTATTGAGACAACTTGAACTGTGAATTCATTTGAGATTTTCGCTTTGTTTGTTTGTTTTTGTTCATCTAATAAAATAAATAAATGGAGGTTGATGATTTGGAGCGGTGCCTCTTTATTTTATCACCCAAAGTGAGACTGCTGGATGGGAAGCCTACGAATGAATTGGTGCATTTATGTGGCTCCACCAAATCACCCCAGCCCCTGTCTCATTAGCATCTTTTCATGATTGATGCTGCCATGTGATCATGCCTATTTTTATAGAGAGAGAGAGAGAGAGAGAGAGAGAGAGAGAGAGAGAGAGAGAGAGAGTTGGGTTGTTACTTGTTATTGTGCTAGCTCCTAGTCTTTATGATCCTCAATTTAGGTCCACTTTTCTCCAGAATTTCAATTCCCATGGAAAGGAAATTGAGGGGTAACTAATGCTAGTGTTGTCTTCATGTGGGGAAAAAATCCTGCATTTTGTAACTTGTAATGTAATCTGTGATGATAACATTCAACATTTATATCTTTTACTTGTATTGATTAAGAGAGCCCTTCTTCAACGAGAGAATGTTTGCCCACCTTTTCTTCCTATTTGGTCACTGTATACATGTTGGAGGTGCAATCAATCTTCCCCATTTAAGTTCTACTCTGTCAACATAGATGCCTTACTTGCTACTTTGGCTTGAATGTGTTAGTACACAAATTTGATGTGTCAACAGCTTGGACAGGCTCTGACCCAAAAAAACAACAGCTTGGACAGGCAGGTAAGTACCATCTCTTTCCTGGAAACGCTGGGGACACTTAAGTAATTTCACAAAAAATGTAATATGCAGGGAGTTGAATTTGCCGTCTTGTCACTTGGAGAAAATAAAGGGGAAAAAGCAGGGTTAACTCCAAGTATCTGTGATGCACTGAGAGGATGATGAAACAAGGAAGCTCACATCTGTCAAAATTGATAGTTTGTCATCGTAAAAGTTGAATGATCAATCTTAGATCTCATTGAAAGAAATGACATGGGCAGGTAAAGATCAGAGGACTGAACAACACCGAGATGTGTACAGAGGCACAGAGAGAGAAGTGCCATTTGGCCAATACCAACAATGAAGATGGCTCACTCATTTGAGCATGAAATGGCCAATCATACAAAAATTTTAAAAAAATAAATTTTTTGAAAAAAGAAGAAGAGAAAAGGCGAGTCCTTGGACATTGTTCTATGACACCCCGACAAGGTAGCATTAATCAAGGACAGACAATTAGCCAGCTCAATCTCTTTGGCGTTTGTGCTACTCTTGGGGACATTTTGTGATTAAATATGACTGCATTTCTACTATATAAGCGACTCTCCTTCCAACCATATGGTTTCATACATTAATTAACCCAAATTTTGTGAGCTGGCCACCACCAAGATCTATTGGCCCTAGTCGGGCTTATCGAGTTTCCCGACCCGACGGAACCTTTGTGTCGAGTACTGGGAACTAATTACAAAGTAGGGCTCTAGATTGAGTTGCAAAAAAATACGTGAAATTTACGTTATATTTAAAAAGAATGAAGCAAAATAGAACTAATTATTTTTAGTTAAAATTTCAGAAAATTTTCTTTGATGGTGTGCAGAACCTTTATATCTCATTTCTGCAACTAAGATTGCAAGTCTGTAGCTCTCCCTACATGATTGGCAGAATCTTTAAATTTCCCAAAATAGGTGCTTGTTTCTTGAGTGGGATTTTAAAGGTTACTTTTCAGAATCTATTTCAATACTCACATGTTTTCATCTCCCTTTCTCTTTGCGGATAGAGAAAGCATGAATAAAATGAACATGGTATGCATATTTTGCTTTACATAGCCTCATCTTCCTTCCTCATTGTTACTTTTATTTAAAGGTGCCTTCTCTTCTTAAATATCGACTACATTGGAATGTTGATTTTTGTCGTTTACTGACCTTGGGGGGACAATGCATGGATGTTAATGAGGAGGCTTGCTCAAGACAAAGCACAAACGAAGGAAATCCTCTGTTTGCACAGCAAATATATTATTAAACTATGGACTATAAGATGAGGACATGGATCTTGTTTATTACGGAGAAGTGCATTATATCATAGTGTAATAACCAAAAGGGCTTTAAAAATATTGCCTTGTTATATGGGATTTGAGGTGGTCCTGAGAGGTAAATTATGCCCCTTCTGATGCCCTTAATTATGTGACAAACCCTTGATTCAATTATTAATAGTCAGGAATGCCAGAACTCCAAGATTAGCATAATAATTATGGCTTTCTTTTTTGGTTCATGGGTTCACCCATCACGTTCATCAAGAAAATAAAAGGGAATGAACACACCCAGAACAATCATCTCCATCAGTGCATCAGGATTTGTCCCCCCCTCCAAAGAGATCATGCATGAAGAGAGAGAAAAGAAAAACCCACCTCAAAACCCTAACCAAAACAATGTCATGGGACTTCAAAAGTGAAGAAAGATAATCAAGAAATCAGCAATGTGTCCATACTGTAATTATAGATGAGATCTTCCATCACATGGGCTTCGTGGGCATGCTTTGATTCCTTTAACAAAAGCAAGAGAACACAGTTAAACACACAAGATCAAAAAGCGGAATTACCCTAGCCACATGCTTCCTCCTGGGGACCATCAAGGCAAACAAATAATTAAATAAGTGAAACAATAAACACTAGTAATAATAAGAGCATGAGAAGATCCCAAAAAGCTAGTGCTATAAAGGAGAGGTTGGTTACTCTCAATGACACTGCTTACTATAAACTACACATACCAAAGCCCCCAAATCCCATAAAAAGATGGGAGACATATTTATTTAAAAAAGATGCGTTGCATGGTGGATTGCAGTCACCTTCTTTTGCTTCCAAAGAACATTTCATGCCTTGGGAAATGTTAGTGTTTTTAGTATGTGGTTGTCTATGATTCATAATAATCTATGTTGCATGTAGAAAAGTTTGATTCGCACTCATTAGCTATCATATATGCATGCCATGTTTGCACTTGAAACTCAAAATATTGATCTCAGTTTATTTCTGCTTTCAAAAACAACTTTCGAAATGCACAAAGGTATGTTAAAATTAGAGAAAGAATTTAGATCCTTTAAACTTAAGGGGTTAAATGCACAATTACCCACAGATGGCCGAATTACCCTCTCTTGTAGAGAAAAATACATTAAAAAGCCTAAATTTCCCCATACACTTTCCCCCCTCACTCTACCCCCTCCGGGCCGTCTCTACTTTGCCATGAACTCTAAGCCTCTATCACCATTGTTGTGCCGCCCACTGCATGCCAATCTAGGACAGACTAGGCTGCGAAACGGCGTCCCAATCTCCGGCGACACCAGATACAGGGTCATACCAAATGTCATGAATCGGAGTTGGGCCATGACATTGGGTAGAGGGATCACGGACGAGGCTCGGTGGCAAGAGAAAAGGTGGAAAATAGATATGGACAATCCATTAAGCTAGTGGTAGTGATTGTGAGATTTTGGTGTAACCACTGCCAACTGTTTTAAAAGGTTAAACTATTAGATGAATATATGCGTGGTTTAATGTTTAATTATTCTAACCCTCCCCCTCACATTTAGTATGGTCTTTTTTGCCTAGTACTAAGCGTTGACATATTTAATTGGAGAGATAAAAAGGGCCTGGAAAGATTTGAACTCAGGACTTTCAGCTATGATATTACGTGAGATTTTGGTATAACCACTGCCAACTATTCTAAAAGTTTAAGTTATTAGATGATGACGTGGTTTAATATTTAATTATTCTAACAGTGATGATATGCTCATATCTTAAGGAGGTAATTGCACCGTGTGTAGTTATCCCATATATTTAGGGGTCCCAATTCTCGTAGAAAGGAAGCTCGTTACTGCTTTTGTTTACATTATAATAGGCAAAGAAGAAACAAAAGCTTTTTTCCATTGCAGAAAGGCAAAGTAAGAAACAACTGCCTCCTAATTCCACCCAACAAAGTGATTGGACCGCTCCGATTGACAATAAAGTTAACTAGTTAACACAATGTTTAGAAGAGTGATTAATCCCTTTGTTTGTTAAATTAAATTAAGGTAAACAATATCTCGAGAAACAATGATATCCACAGTGAATCCTATAAAAGCAACCATTCTTTTCAAAGTATTTCTACATTGTGATTATATCAACCGCATCACATGTAAGACAACTACATTGTATACACATAATATTTTCGCGTTGCGAACATATATTTCCGAGTTTAATAGGTTAGTATAACACGACAGATAGCTATTTTATGTGCAAAATGGCGAATTGGAAACTGGCATAAATGAGGAGAGAGGATGCTTCAAATTTATGATAAGAAAAAGAAGAAATTACAAGAAAAGAATTATGTAAAATTTCGAAACTACATACAGCCAATTCAATTGCTCTCTCAAGTGTGGTTTTTTTTCCTTCTTTTTTCATTTTATAATGAATATCAACATGTCTGTGACATTGAAATCTCACAGGATCTGATTTATAGTTAGTCAACTGACACAGTCCACTCTTAATGGAGTGTATGGGAGGGACCAAGGACTGGTCCAAATTATCTTAAAAATAGGAATATGGCATGGGATGGACCATTTCTATAATTCACTTTTCAGTTTTCATGGAAACGTAAACACCTCCTTTCGCTGTCGACGCTACCCACATCTATCGTGGTCATGCTAAAATGGCCTGCTGGTTTGTAACGACAAGTCCCTCTGGAGTAACTACATGGCAAACTCTTTAGTTTTAGAATGGGAAAAAATCAAGATATATATGATTGTATTGACATGTATATGGTCTATATCAACTATGTACTAGTAGGCATGAGAGTCGAGATGACCCTTGAAAATCTTTTACAGAGAGAATATCAATAGCTCTTGACACGGGCATCTTGGTTAGCCAAATTTAAAGCTAAGTAACCAAACAAAACTCACCTCTTATTTATAACGCAAGATGTTCATCGATGTCCTGTATCTCCTTTCAAAATTATCGTCGTACCGAGGAACATATACGTGATTCACACGTATACATTTGAAATGTGTCGTACACATGCACTCGTAGATTCTATAGGCTTGATTACACTAAGCAGGAGACAAGACTCTCCAAGCTCTTGATTGACATAGTTGGAAAGAAGGTGGAAGTGTATAAACTTCATTAGTTTCCAATGGAGCTTGTTGCCCTGATTGAAGAGTTAAACAACATTTTGATATCTTAAAAGATAGATTGAGGAGCAAAACCCTAGATAAGTACCTTTTTTCGTGACATGGTCCATGCCCGAATGGAATAGAAAGGTCCAATACTTGCAGAGACGCATGTTGTTTCGTTGGAAATTCATTTATGAAGATCATTGCCTCTATCTTGACACGGGACCTAGTAGAAATTTTTGTGAACATGGTCTCAATTATCATGAGCCAATTAAATCGAAACATTGCTCGGTGCTCAATCTCAATCAATTTAGGTGCAGCTATCGTATATGAATTCTTGTATCTTCACTTTGAGCTCTAGTGAAAAGTCAAATGCAATGTCTATGTACATGATATTTGCACTTTTCACTCACATTCATTATCTAACTATATATATTAGATCTATTCAATGCGAGGAAAATGTCAAAGAGTAATTAGGTACTCATTAAGCTTTGTTGAAATTGTTTCATGAAATGTATATATTTTCCATTTGATGTAGGTATGTCTTCCAAGTACCATTCAAAGTGTTCTTGCTATGTTTTATTACCTTAACTAGTTCTCTAGAGACCTTTTGATTTTTATTTATTTTGTATATAGTCCGTCCCAAAAGGGCACTTATTAATGAGACTTTATTTTTTTTTTATCAGTGATAAGTTAAGAACCAGTTCTAGAGAGTCAGCAAAACCGGCTCACAGAATTGAAGGGCAGAGGTAAAGTGCATATAGAAATCCAATGCGCGCCAAAAAGGGAGGCCTGGACGGCCTTACCTTCTGGACATATATGCAGCCTCACTTGTGCACGCCCAAGCGATGTATCACTTGTACCACTAATTATACATATCACTTAATAACAAGACTTTATATGTAAGTATCATTTCTTCTACTGACTATATGTATCAATTATCTTCTAAATGAACGAGCTTCGATGATGAGAGAGGAAACCCTCTATGATAATTCGCCGTACCAAAGTAAATCGATGGTATTCTAATTTGCACGGATTGTTTTTCATTCGGTGTTTCATCCATCCAAACTATTCATTCATACTAATTGTGGCACTTATGAAATTTATAACTAACACATAAAATGATTGAGAGGCACCCATCGTGGTAGAAGATTTTTGCATGTACTTTATGGTCAATCTCCCAAAGAGAGCATCCCAAAGCTCATATGAAGATACTTCGAAGGATTAAAATGTACATGGATTTTCGTATTTCTCAACTCTATAGCACCCATGTTAAAAAAAGTTCTGAGTAAATAAGTTTTGAAGATAACTATGTATTGGAAAGTGAGTCTTTTCTTTAAGTAAGGAAAAGAAGCCAAGAAATATCTTATATGGCAGTTAGACGATGCAAATTATACAATCAAATACAATCTCCCTTCTCCTTTCCCAGGCCTAGACCTTGAAAAAACGAATGCATTACTTGTTAGTAGTGCCTTATGAAATCATTGTATCTTGAAGAAAATTCCACTTTGAGCCACTAAATATCCATTAGTACCACACCACATAATGTTAATAAGTCTTTGGATTATTTTCAAGTACATTAAGCTATAACCATTTTTTCATCTAATTTTGAACAAGTGTGGTGCTAGCTAGAGAGAGAGAGAGAGAGAGAGAGAGAGAGAGAGAGAGAGAGAGAGAGAGGGGGGCTTGAGTAAAACATCTTACTTCATCATGTTCATAAATGCATAATATTACAAAAATGCTGGGTACTTGTGGAAAATATACATTGCATACAGATATGAGATGGGCTACTCCTATTCGTTAGTAAATTCCTACCTAAAACCTAAAAAATAATTAAAAATCCCACATGCCATTAGGCACCCCCTCCTTTCTCTTCCTCTCCATTTTTTTTTTTGTTTCCTTCTTATAAAAAAAAAGAAAAATAAAAACATGACTATTGGGTCAGAATTTCAAGACGCCTTTCCCATTTTTTTTTCCTTCGTTTTTTTCCCTCATTTTGTTCACTCCCTACTGGCACTATGGATAACTTAACCATGGACAAATTGGTCCCTCCACTCCACCCACCAGCAATCCCCCACACCAACACATACGCAAAAAATTCCTTCATCAGATATACTAAGGACAAGCTTCGATTCACAACCGTTGATCTTGTGGGGCCGGAGGATCAGTCAACCGTTTAAATATGATGGGCGCCCCGTGCTGCGGGTACAAGAGCATCAGCACCGTCGGGGCGTGCCGGTAGCTCGGTGCGAGGACGAACGAGAACCGTTGGATTATGATCGCCAGGGCCAGCTTGGCTTGCAAGAGGGCCAGGCTCTGGCCGATGCAGATCCGGGGCCCCAGGCCGAAGGGGATGAACGCCCCCGGGTGCCTCGCCGCCCGGGCCACGCCGTCCGCGAACCGGGCTGGGTTGAACTCGTTGGCATCGCTCCCCCATATGGCCTGGTCGTGGTGGAGGGCCAGGATTGGGATCAGGATCTCGGTCCCGCGCGGGATCTGGTACCCGTTGAGCTCCGCGTCTGCCCTAGCCCGCCGGATCATCGCCACGACCGGCGGGTACAGCCGCAGGGCTTCGTTCACTATCATGGTCAGCTGCACAGACGATCAATCATATCAGATACACAAAACAGCACCGAAAATGAATGTTATGATGAACTAAAATCTCAAGTGCGTGTAGTGTTGGGGGGTCTTTTTCGGTAGATGAAAAGAAAGGCGAAAAAAACAGAGACGAGCGGTACCGTCTTGAGCTTGACAAGGTCGTCCTTGGTGGGGACGTCACGTGACCCGCACACCCTGAGGACCTCGTCACGTGCCCGGTCCTGCCACTGCGGGTGCATCGCCAGGAGGACTGTCGTCCACGTCAGCAGGTTCGACGTGGAGTGCTTGCCGGCGAAGAAGAACCCCTTGCACTCCTCCACGATGTCGTTCACCGAGACCGCGTCCGACGCGTTCGAGGCCTGGATCATCAGCCCCAGCAGGTCGTTGGGCCGGCTCCGGCTTCGTCCCTCGAGCGTCGCATCGCCATCGCCGCCACCATCGCCGTCGCTGCCGGACTCCTCTCTCCGGCGATCGATGAGCTTAACGAGCGACTTCTTTATCTCCCTGTCCAGCTTCCAGGAGACTATGTTCCTCTTCGTTGGCAAGAACCTGCCAAAAGACCATAAGAGAGTGAGTTAATGCATCGAATAAATTTTGGGTATTTCGCCAACCGAGCCCGGCACGCCAGTTCCGAAACATTCGACGGGTAGGCGATGATGGGTATTGCTTGATCGATGAGTGTTATAGAGCAGGGTTAATTGATTTTTGTTTTTACTGGTTTACCTATAGCCAGGAATGAAGACTTTCTGGAAAACGTCGGCTGCGAGGACCATCTGCTGAGCTTGGAGCCTGAAGATGGCCTTGCCATCTTCGTAGCTAATGCCGAATGCTGTTCTGGTGATGATGTCCTCGGTCAGGTTCTGGAGCCACTCCGACACCTCGATCTCGACCTCTCCGGATTTGGACATCAATGCCTCCCATTTCTCCAACATGCTCGTCACGCTACTCGCCACCACCGGCACCAGCAGCTGCACACAAAAAAAGAAATTGGCTAAGAGAGATAACAAGTCAATCGATCTGCATTGACTGATCGAGTGTTTGTTTCTTGACGTGATTGAAATTTTCTTGTGGGATTCTTGGGAGGGATGCTTTACTTTGAGATTTTCCATGTAGAATGTGGGGAGGATGATCTTGCGGTGGTGAGCCCATTTCTCGCCCTTAAGGCTGAGGAGGCCGTCGCCTTCGAGCTGCTTCACGAGGGGGTGCGACTCGCTCTTCTCGTAGAATTCCGACTGCTTGGAGGTGAAAATCTCCCTGATCAGGTCTGGGTCCGAGACCGTGAGCCGGACCGTGGGTCCGAACCACACCAGAAACGTTGACCCTGCCATGAAAACGCCTCGTGATGTCATAAAAACTAGAGGACGATTAGTGCAACGAGATGAGGACGACGACGACGGTGGTGATAATGTGGCATTAAATTTCCATGCTAATGGGGGAAAACTATAGAACAGATGGAAACAGCTGCCAAAGGCAAAGGGTTTCTCGCACCAAGAAGGAACTACCACAAGGCCTCAAGTAGTAAGTGGGAAGTTTGCTTAAAGAGGAATGAGCAGGATTACAAGACAACCATTAAATTCGGAGGGCATGGATAGTGTAGACCCTACCACCACCCAGAGAGAGTTAGAGAGAGAGAAAGACAGTAGAGAGAGAGAGAGAGAGAGAGAGAGAGAACAAAGACAACTAAGAACAGTGTCGCTAACAAACACAAGGAACTTCATTGTCACATTCGAACTTCCATGATAAACAAACGAAAGCGGACAAGGGAAAGCCAGCGAGAAAACGTAGCTCAGCCCCTCAGAAGAAGAATAACAATTCATTGTACGCAATACAGAAGGGAAAAAGGGGAAAAAAGGAAAATTGAATTTGCAAATTTCGCAACGCCTGCAAATTGAAAGGGGATAGGGAAAACAAGAACTGCTGGAGCTAGAATCTCTCACATTAATTATTTGAAGGAAAGAAAGAAAAATAGTGTAATTTGACGAGCACCAAGGTGAGAGGTGGAAGCAAGGAGGTGCAAGAAGCATTAATAGAAGGACCCAAAACAGTCCAAAATCTCAACTTCAACATCAAGAACACCAAAACTCAAAAGACCCACAAAACCCAAAAGATAAAGAGTAAGAAAGGGAAGGAAAAAGGAGCGAGAGACCGAAAAGCCGTTAAAAGAAGTACCCTAGAGAGAACTCAAAAGAACAAAACAGTAAGCCACTAAAAAGAAAAAACTCAAAGGGCCGAAGGAACATCATCACACTGAAGTACATTCGCAGTCGCTTTAATCATCAAGAAGTCGTGCCGTTCAAAACAAAGACACTCAACCACCCACGAAAACCCAAGAACCATTCTCGCTAATGTAAAACATTAAACGCACCAAGAACGACCTTGGAATAAAAGAAAACTTCGCTAGTACCATAAATCTTCTTCCAGTGGTGATAGAAGGAGAGCACCCTGGGGAGGATGTTGTGGGAGAAGGGGGGCGCCATGGGCTGCGACGATGCCTTCATCATCATCCCCACCAGCTCCTTCACGTTCCCGATGAAGAACCGATACGGCGGCCCCCTTATGCCTTGCCTCAAGAAGTGGTCCTCGATCCTTCTCGGCCTCCACCACAGCACCGCCGCGATCCTCAGTGCAGCCGCCGCCAGGGCCGCGCATATCAGCGCCAGCTTCAGCCACCCAAACGCCTCGTCCTCCATGTTTAAACAGAGAGAGAGAGAGAGAGAGGGAGGGAAAGAGGGAGAGAGAGAGAGAGAGAAAGGATGTGGGGGTCTCTTTTCTTCTTCTTCTTTCTCTTGCTGTGTGTGTCTCTGTTGAGCGATTTTTGTTCTCTTATATGACTGAGAGCTTTGGCTCCTTGTTAGTGTCTCCGCTTTTTAATACCACGCGAGAGAGAGAAAGAGAGAGAGAAGGAGAGAGAGGCCTTTGGTATTATTCGTGGCAAGAGCAACGGCGTAGGGGCCGCCATTGGAATTCTAAGGGTCAACGAATTAGGTGCTTCTTTAAATTTTTCCTTTTCTTCTTGGGCCGTCCTGGACGATTTTGCCCTTGCCCTCTTTTCTATCTTGGAAAAAAAAAATGCCATTTCATTGTTCTGGAAAAACATTATTGCGTCCTTGTTTTAGGGTCGGGCCATTGTGCCATAGGGCCTTATAACAGGTTATCACAGGCACTTTTAAACCATAACAAACAAAAAAATATATAATTTCCTTCAAAGCAAGATTGGGCATAACACGAGATCAAAAGTATTTTGAGAATCACAAAGTGTTTAACAAATTTCCCTAAGAAACGCTTGATTCGATAGTATCATGATGTAATCTTCCGATTATCATTATTCAGGAAAAATATTATTGCTTCCTTGTTTTAGGTCGGGATATCCCGGAATCATATATTTCCATTGTGCCATAGGGTCTTATAACGAGTACTCTGAGGCACTTTCAAACCATAACAAACAAACAAAAAAATAATTTCATTTTCAACGCATGATTTTGCATAACACGAGATCAATAGTGTTTTGAAAATGACAATATGTTTAACATTTTCCCTAAGAGCACTTCTTAACAAAATCCATAATAACATGAGATTTGATTCAATATTGTCACGATGCAATCTTCCAATTAATAACGCCCCCCTTTCTGTCCCTCTAAATATAAAAGTACTAAGTACATATTTAATGATTAAGAATGTGGTTATCCTGAAAGAACGACATGGAATGTACTTCTCGGGCATATAAGTTTATAATTAAGTGGGACATTCCATTTGTTTTTTGGGGGGTACATGTGTTGTGCTGGTTACAGCAAATGAGGTATGTTATACGATAATCATTCATTAATTAAACATGCGCTCACTAAACGGGACGGGTCATGGAGTTTTGAATAATCAGTCTCTCTATGCTGCTCTTTCCAAGAGACGAAAAGTTGAGAAGCCTGGTCTATTTCAGTCAAGATGATTTAAATTATTGTTCCATATATCAAATATATAATTGTGAATTGTATACAAAATTTTACCAAAGAAAGAATTGTACACAAAAAAGGAAAACACGAACTAATTGAAGAAGAATCCCATATTGTTGTAATTTATGGAATAGTTTAACGTTACTTTAGAATCTACACACGGAGAATCATCACCGTTTTGACTATTGTTTGATAGTATATGGTTACAATTCATCTTATTGTGTATATGAGTATTACTAATTTTCTTTTTTTCGGTAAAAATTTGAGGTTAAGAGCTACTTCTCGAGCTTGTCTTATATAGCATGTATGAAGATTGTGTAAACTCCACAGTATTTACTAAATTTAAGGGATAAAGAGATCCTTCCATATCAGGTCATGCATTAATCGTTTACGGGTCGAATTGGGATTATTTCCATCCATGGGATAAAACTGAGATAGTGAAATCAACGTCAAGATCATCTACAGATCAATATCAGTCTCGACAAGGATCTGTAGTCCGATGGTCATGCCGATACAACTTGTTGGTTGGGAGGACACATTCGGACCTCCCTTTTTCTCCTACAAGTTGACCTGCTTGATTCCCCTGGTCAAATCACAGTTTTCATCGGAATTTGATTTCATCGAGTATAAATGTAAGGTCGTGAACCAATTTCCAATGATCCAATCAAGCCTTGACCACTTTGTTAATCATGTAAATTCGATGTGTCAGTGGCAAAAGGAAAAATGAACCGTGGGAATGTGTAGGGCTTGTTGGTCTCTCATTTTTTCAAATGTAAAGTAGATTCGTCGATCATTTGGCCACATGAAAATGTGAATACAATTCCCGAAGCACAGGGGTCTCGCTGCTACTTCAGCTGGCCATCTTATAGCTTAGGAGGATTTTGATTGTGTGGTGTCGCCGTATGAATTTGGGAGATGTTCGAAGAAGGCAGAACAGACCGATAGCTCCATAGAAATGAAAAAAGAAGAAGAAGAAGAAGCAAGTCGGTGATTGAACAGTAACAATTGTTACATTTATGTTTGACTAACCTCATCGGTATACATTTTGATAGAACAGACCGACTCGTCAGTCCAATATTAAATTAAACAACTGATGAACAAACATTATCGACATAACTTATCTCTAAGCCTATCGGCTTGTTCATAACCGATATATATATAAAAGATCAACGATTTCCACGGACTTGTTCAAAGGCGTTCACAAAGATATTGTTAACCGCGTATGATATCACCTTTGTTGGAGAACTTATGGAATGTATATGACTTGACCATACACACTATATGACATGTGATAAGCAGCTCAAATACCGACGAACGCAACTCTTTTACTCCTTACCCATAACGCCAAAGCCAAATGCCACAAAACACATACACAGTCATGCTTAATCACCACCCCCCCCTTCTCTCTCTCCCTCTCTCGCCTTCAATTGTTACTTTCTCTCTGTCCATTCATACTCGTCTCCCTCCCTTTAACCGCTAGTGAGAACACAAGGGAGGAAAAGGAGGAGACGGTGCGTCGAGCGTCCAATTGCAAAACGCACATCGACTCATGTTAGACCGATTTTTTGGGGAAAGAAAATGAAAGAGGGGATAGATTTGGGAGTGGGGGGGCACAAAGGGGGTTGTTGTCTTGGAATGTTGCTCTTAAATTTTGGTCACATGGGAACAAAAGGGCCGTCGAAATTAGGGTTTCTTTCCTTGTGGCCCTTTGGTGGGGCATACATTGCCCTCCAGTCGACCCAACCGTCCGTGCCCCACCCAAAGACACTCTCTCCCTCATCTTGTCCTAATGCACCCAAGACATGTTGGGGCCTTGTGCCCTTTCATGGGTCCTACGTAAATTTAATGTCTAGTCCTACTACATGTGTTTGTTTGTAGTAGCCAAATTAACTCATGTTCCTACTACATGGTCTAATGGAAGTTTTTCACGAGAATGATCGGATGCAAGCTCAATTCCTACTTCTTCTATTGCTCAGTCTTTTAGGTCACTCTCATGATGTGGATGTGGATGTGCTCCTCTCTCGTTCTTTCTAAGTAGCTCGACCATAGAATCGCCGATCGAGTTGTTCCACGTCCAAAATCCAGCCTCGTGCAATGATGAGGCGCCACCGTTTTTGTTACCGTCGTGGTTCACGAGGGTGGTACAATCGCATCCCGCCATTTTTTATGAACGTACCAAAAAATCTAAAATGAAGTCTTTCAGAACATACATCCGCTCGAGCTATGGCTTCGCATTCTACCGAAACGCAAGAATCTCAACTCATCCAATTGATGATGCGCAACGTAATTAATTCATCCTAGGTTCTTTCTTTGGGTATTCACTCCGGGTGATCAATGTATGGCGGTGGATTCTCGGCTCTGTACCACAATGAGTTGAAGGGAAGATCTGACTTTGTCCTTCGCTGCCTGTTCGCCCTGTCTCTTTGCTTCAGTTGGATAAGGCTGATGCATCTAAGAGGAGACTTTTAGAAAAGAAGGGCAATAAGAGAATCTGACCAGACCTGGACCTGGAAAAAAGAACGATAAAAGAAAGGAAAAGATGGATTTTTCCCTTTAATTTTTCTTAACGAAAAGTTCAATGAAAAGAGCTAAAGGACAAAGTATGTGCAATCACACAACAGAGCCGTGTGGAGTTTTCGAAAATGATCAAAATCATTCAACCGGAAAAGCCTGCAAATGATGGTGATGATGATGAAGCTCCCCCCCTTCCCTCCTTCCTTTGCCAATTTTCATATGTTTTTTCCTCATTGTTTTTTTTTTAAACCCATGTTGTTACTTTTGTGCCATGTGATTTCTGCAGAAATTAAAAGGGAAAGGAGAGGCTGCAAATAAATCATAAATACAAATCGAGGGTCACGTCCAATTTGGATATTTTGTGAACCAATATTAATAAATTCAGCATTGTGTTTTTAGAAATTCTTTAGCAACATTAATTAAGTAGCTCATGGCATTAATAGACAAATGAGTGAAGGCAATACTGGCCCCTTTATTTCAGTGGCCCCCCTCGAAAAATAAAAAGATCCTTATTCGATTCACTGGAAAGTCAATGTAAGGAGAATCAAATAAAAAGTACACAAGAATATTCTACATACAGTTAAATAGTAGTATTTTGGAACCTGCGATAGAACTAAAAAAAACAAATTTGATTTGAGTTTTAAAAAAATTATAAAAATGCCGAACATCGAAAGAAGAAGAAGTATATATATAGGAAATGAGCCACGCTTTTTTCACTCCTAATTTGGCTAAAACACTCCCCAATAAAACATTGTAACCATTTTATCCATTGTGGGTCTCATCTTTAAGCATCCTCTTAGGGTGCGTTTGATAACCATTTTGTTCTCGAAAATAATTTCTGCTCAGAAATGATTCTTTTTTATTCTATTCCTGAAAATAATTTCTAAGCATTTGAAAGCGTTTGGTAACTAGCCAAAATTTCTATTCTTGGAATAGAAAAAGAACAAAAATGCGTTTGGTACTTACACAAAATTTCCTTTTATTAATACTTTTTTGAATTTTTTAATATTTCTTTCTTTTTATTTTTCCTTTTTTTCCTTTTTTTTTTCTTCTTCTCCCCCTTCCTTGGCCCATGGCCAGGTCGCCGGCGCCGGCGATCGGCCACAGGCCAGGGCCGAAGAGGGCGGCTCGCGGCTTGGGCGAGAGCCGCCCTCGCCCTCGCCAGCCCTAGCTTGTGGCCGGCGACCAGCGACCGGCCACAGGTCAGGAAGAAAATGAAGAAGACAACCAAGAAGAAGAAGAAAAAAATTTCTTTTCCATTTCTAGTTCTTGTTCCCATAATTAAGAAGTAACTTTTTTTTGCTTTTTAATTCTATTCCAAAACTGATTCTGGGAACAAAATTGTGCAAATTTGTGCCCGAAAATAAAAAATTTACCAAACAGATTTCTGTTTTTTTCTGTTCTCGAGAACAAAAGAATAGGATCGATCACTATTTGGCAAGCCACCAAACGCACCCTTAGTGTCTTTTTTCTTGGAATTTCTTTTGTGGGCCCCACTTTTTTTTATCTTCACCCTTCTCTCTATCTCTTTGATGTTTGAGATGGTTTTGCATTGTATTTCATGGTGGGTGTTGGATAAATTGATTAAATTAGAAGTGTTGATTAATGTTGAGTAATGTGGTAATTTTCCTTGTGATGGGTTGAGATTAATAAAGTTTGAAGGTGTTTTTTTTTCTTTTTCTTCTTTCATCTGTGTTTTTTTTATGTCTGGGAAAAGTAGGTATTGATTCATTCCTCGTTTACAGTTGAATATGATTACAGATTATGCTTTTAAGGATGATCTTTAGTGAGGCCTTTTGGCAGTGCTAAGTTTCTCTCATTCTGGGGATTCTATTAGTTGAAGTCTTTGAAATTTAATGGGGAAGAGTGGAAAGAGAAAAACGGGTCTTTTCCAATCCTAAAGGCTACGTTTGGTAGTCGGGATAAAATTCATGATATGATATATTTTATCATATCCTGTATTTGGTGTCTGTCCAAGACAGGATAAAGTCAGATATAGTAGGGATATAGCCCGGATAAAATTATCCCATAGAGGAGGTGAAATAAGGGTGGATAGGATTTCTAATCTCCATAATATAAAAGTTATTTTTCTCGAATATCAAACTTGTTAAATTAATAAAATTAAAATAATATTTGAATATAAATAATATTTAAATTTTAATATAAAAATTCAAAATAACAAAAACATAAAAATAATTTCGTTTTTATTTATTTTTTATTTAAATATTCAAATTTCTTCCTGTCTTATGATATAAATTTCATATATATAAATAAATACATTTATTATTTATATTTATTAAATATTTTAGGTATATTAGTATAGTTTACTAATTTATAAAATTTTATTAGAGAATGATGGAACGAGAGAAAGAAATAAAAAAAATTAATTAAAAAAGAGAGGGAAAAATAATAAAAAAATAAGCAAATAAAAATGAAGTAGGTAAGAGTGTCGTGAGAGATTTTTATCATCTTCGTTTTGTACAATTTTTAGGTTTATTTACACTAATATGATGTTCATAGTAAATAATGGACACGGTAAGATGTGAAAATCTATGGCGTTATTACTGCGATTCACCAAACAAGAGATAGGATATAGCAAATCCCTTGGATTTCATATTCTATCTTATCCAGTCATATCTTAACTAGAAATCCAGACGACCAAACGTAACCAAAGAGTTTTGCTTTCACCGAGTGAAAAAAGGTTTATCATCCCATTAACTTCTAACGATTAAACTTAGTGATTTCTTTGACCCTGTGCGGTTAGAGCATGCATTTGATTTTTTCAGTGAATTTTGAATATTCTTTTCATTGAAAATTTCTCTGGATTGGTTTCCATTGGCCTCTTTCTTTTCTGCAATTTGTTTGGCAGAATGATTTCAAGATGCACATATTGGTCTAGTTTGGTTCAGACTTAGTAAAGGATGAAGGGTTTTTATCCAGTAAATTTCAATTTGCTTCTTATTTCAGTAGGTTTATTGAAACTTTTTACCATTTTGTTTGCGGTTCTTGATAACAAGTGGGCATGCCAAATGCATTTTCGCATATTAGCTAGTAAAGTCTATTGGTGGCGGTGCAAAATCTAGTTGAATCCCTCCTCTATACTATATTGGGTTGGTTTTGAATAGAGAACGCTTCCATATGTTGCACAACCACCAATTATACTAGGAAAATATCATTCGATTGAGTTACGTGCTTTTATGGAAGTGATTATTGTGGCATTTTCTCTACAAGAGAGAGAAAGAGAGAAAGAAGAAAGGTGGGATGAAGAGGAGGGAAAATGGGACCCGCAAAAACAAATCAAAACAAGACACAGAGGGAAGGTTTAGGGTGCGCATGGCAACGATTTTGTGCCCGAAAACTGATTCTGCTCATAAATGATTCTTTTTTATTCCGTGCCCAGGAACAATTTCTAAGCATTCGAAGGTGTTTGATAACTGACCAAAATTTATATTCTTAGAATAGAAAAAGAACAGAAATTCGTTTGGTAACTAGACAAAATTTCTTTTTATTAATAATATTTTAATACTTTTTTGAATTTTTTAATATTTCTTTCTCTCTTTTTTTTCTTTTTTTTCCTTCCCTTCCTTGGCCATGGCCAGTCGTCGGTGCCGGCGACCGGCCATAGGCCAAGGCCGGCGAGGGTGTCGTGGCCCTCGCCGCCGCCCTCGCACCTCACCCAGCTAAGGCAAGGTCAACCTCGTCGTCGCCATCTAGGTTTGTCGCCACCCAGGCGACGGCAAGGTCGGCCTCGCCATGGCTGGGCGAAGACTCCCCGTCGCGGCCATAAGCTGCCCTCGCCTAGGTGGCAAGGGCCACGACGCTCTTGTCGGCCCTGATCGGTGGCCGACGGTAGGCCGAGAAGAAGAAGAACAACAAACCAAGAAAAAAGAAGAAAACCAAGAAGAATCAAAAATGGAAAAATTGTTCCATAATCAAGAAGCTACTTTTTTTTGCTTCTTGATTCTGTTCCAAAACTGATTCTGGAAACAATTTTTTGCAAATTTATGCTCGGGCACAAGAAATTTAACGAACGGATTTCTGTTCCCAAACTGATTTTAGGAACAAAAGAACAGAAATTTCACTGTTTGGCAAGTTGCCAAACGGGCTCTTAAGATATTAAAAGGTGGGACCCACAATGGGTAAAATAATCGAAACACTTTTGTTGGGAAGTGTTTTAGCCAATTTAGGAGTGGAAAAAGCGTGGCCAATAGAAAATATAGATTTAAAAACGTTCCACTTTAATGTCGAAGTAGAGTTGTCATCTCAAAATCTTTTAGTTTACCCTGTATTTTTATCCAACTTTTAAAATTTGATTTTTTTTTGAATTATCAACCTACTCTATGAAGAGAGGTGTTGGATCATTTAAATAAATTCGTCATTCGAACTTTTTTTTTGGATGGACTAATTAATGATGGTCTCGCTGGATATGTAGTTCCGTGGCAGGAACCATAAAATTAAGTGCTGCAACACTCGTGGAATACTAATGAGTCGTTTCATTTGAGTTTGAAATTTGAATAAGAGGGGTCATCTACGCAATGTTGAAGGGAGAAACAATGTGTGATCCTTTATTTGGGCTAGGTAGAGCGAGGTGTGTCTACCATATATGGTGGATTTTATATGTATTGAGAATACTTAAACATATAAAAAAATGATTTTATTCAATAGCTTGAGCGTGAACAATTGATAATAGTCTAACAATAATCTCACATTGTATCTGAACAGGTGATAATCATAGATCAAATTTTTCCGGTCGACTTATGTTCCTCCCCATATCTATTTCCACTCTTGGTCGCACAATGTTTCGCACTATCGATATGCATTTGCCTTAAAAAATTGGTATGTTAAGATCGAGACTTTTTTCTATAGTAAGTGGTATCCGAATCTTGGATTCGAATGATCCTCATGAATGCTTGCAATTCGTTTTGTGCACATCCATGTACGTCATTTAAGGCTTCATCCACATGATGGTGAAATTGAACTCCAAGGATATTCTACATAAGAGATGTCGTGATTTGAACAAAGGATTTGCACAATATATACCAAACATTTGACCCTTATGACTTGTTAATATGTATGTATGTATGTATGTATCACCAAGGCATGCTTTATCTAAGAAATCATTTTTTTTTCACCAAAAAGTAACTAGCTCTTTTGAATCGACATATAGTGGGTTTAGTTGGTTAATTGAGTTCGGTTGATGTGATTGGCATGGTTATCGATAACTGCAGGACATGGTTATTAGCAATTACAAAACTACTCTATCGATGACCATAATGCGTAGCCCTTGAAAAACATGCAATATAGATATCAAGGAGCGACGAAGTATAGACAATTGAGGAAGACTAATAGATGAAAGTGGTGCAAGCCATTAAATGATCAACAATTGTATGACATGAATATCGACATCTACGAAGAAGAACCATCGACTCTATGTTGAATCAACATCGACAAGTAGCTGAGAGTTGTTCAACAAAGTTCATCAATTGAACAAGCAAATGCTTGACATTCCAAAATTTGGCTAAGTGTTTTAAGCAAGGGGAGGACATGAGGAGAAGAATATCAACTGAAGACAGTTGAGTAACCTAATGACCTTGGAAGTTGTAATCGTTTGCGAATGAGATTGGCGTGCGAATAGGAGGCTGGAATCTCGCATAGTAATTGTACTGAGAATTATAACTGCTAGTGAAAGGTTGTAATTAGTGGGGTTATGTATATGGTAGCGTGTCACCATAGAGGATCATCAACAACACATATTCCTGATGTACTTTTCTCGGTTTCTTGATATTATTGTCTTTTAAATTTCCATCATTTACGATCTTTTGCCTTTAAATTTGCTATTCATCTTACCAAAAATCAACTTTTGGTGAAAAATTTCTCACTATTTGGGTTAATACCCATTTTTTGTTAAGCAAATTTATTGAGTTATCATCAATCTAGGGACATGAACGTAGATGTCTATCTATCTAGAAATTCATGAAACACTCTGCAAACCTCATAAAACGGTTAAGTGTAGACATTTGGCCTACACAGGTGTCAATGGAAATTAATAGTAGTTGGACTTAGCTGGTAGGATTTGAACGGACGGCCTCCAAAACCTAAGCTAGAACTCCACCTGACGCATCCAACCAATTATTCTAACCCTGATGGCTAGGAGACCATTAGATAGAGAAACCAAAATCTATGTATAGGCACATTGTATCTGGCAAAAAATTTATCCCTACGTTGAAATTTCTATAATTGAAAGAAACTATGCTCATCCAAATTTTTTTATGAAAAAAAAAACAGAAAAAAAACAAACGAGAATTTCACACGAGAGATGGAGGGACTGTTTAACCTTTGGAATGTTAGTGACATATATGTCCCAAATAGTTGGAATCTATGGCCTTGTCAAGAGCCGAAAACAAACCTAACGAAGAGAAAAACAGAAGAAGAAGATCTTCTTCACTGTTATCATTATGAGGATCAACTTCTATCTTTTCTTAGCATGATAAGATGGAAAAGAACAAAGATTCTATGTAGGCTGTAGCGAGAAGAAAGATCCTACATATGCCAAAGGCCCTTTTTGCCATTTGTAGAAAATTTCTCAATCAAATCAAAAGGGGTAACATCAAGAGTTCGTACCATCCTCAATCATTTAAATTTTAAATGCGTAACTAGGGCTTAATTTGTCACTTCCACTTCCAAATTCAAACAGCGAGGTACTCCGCCGAAAGCGCTTGGGTGGGCAGGTCTTGACTAGGACGTCAAGTATTTGGTATAGACATGTAATTTTCACAGCCATGCTGTACAAAATAATGTAAACAAATACCAATGATGGAGATAAATATAATGAAAAAGAGTGGGAATGGTATAGTGTTTTGAGCTCATTTGTTTGACTCGATATATTTTCGAGAGACTGCAATACTTTTTATTTATATTTACACATTCCATTTTGATTAGCGATGGCCCGGGATCCCGGGCCATGCCAATCCCGGGCACGGTTGGCTCAAGCCTTAAATTTTTTTAAGATAAATTCAAAAAAAGTAAAAAAAAAAATTGTATTTATAAATGGCGGGATTTAATGAAAAGTGAAGATATGGAACTATAATAATAGTTTAGGATAACTTAAACAGTACATAATACATTCAAACCACAACGTACAAGTATGCTAATAATATTTATAATTTGGTATTCCATAGCTATGCTTCGCCGGTCAGTCCGAGCCTACCCACACGTCCCTCTTGATCACGATTACACTCTTTGTACCGCCACAAAAGTCGCATCTTATTATTTGGATTATACACAAAAGTTTGCCAACACTATCTACCCATTGCACAATGTCTCAGATCCAGGATTCTTTGATATCGAACAATTCACATATATCGATGCCACTTTCTCTCGATCGGTTACCTAACTCAGGTATATTGAAGTTCAAGTCGGCCATATGTTGTTTGGTTGGATTGCATAATATGAATAGTGTAAGGGTTTCCGAACTTGTCGATTCACGACAGGTATGTGAGTAGTGATTTCTAAATGTCTTGTGCAAACTTCTTGTTCTCTTTATAGGCAGATTGGGTGGGTGTTTTTTTATGTTGTCTCCATTAACAACAATATATATAAGTTTTAGCACTAAAAATAATTGAAAAATTAAATAAGAAAAATCATCCAAAAACATTCATCCGATTACACAAATGAAATACAAGTACATTTGCAAATTCGAGGAAAACAAATTAAACTTGCAAGTTCTCTAATAATGATTAAAAATACATTACACCTAAGAGAATGTCTAATTAGTCCAGTGTGTTCGCTGATGTGTCCCTAACCATGACTCGGATGATAAAGTAGCACGGTCGTCCTCTTCTTTATGTTGGGCACGTTCGATTATATTCAATTCTTTTAATAACCAATCATGTTCGCAAATGGCCAATCTAGATTTTCGCAAGTAACCTGCATTTATTGTCTACCATAATCCATTGGCTAGCACTAAATATGGAATCCAATAGTACCATAGACGTCAGCGGGCATAGTAAGTCACGAGTCATGGTGGAATGAATCATGAAATGTGAACCTCTACTCTTCCACCACTTTAGAATGCCGATTCTATCTTCGGCAACTCTTTCAATATATTTGGGGTAGTTGTTGTGAAGCATGTCTTGACTTCATTGGTTGATGATGACGAAGAGCTAGCGGAAGTTGATAGGGTATTCTTCTTTTTACAAAGCAAAGACCATAAATATGACCAGAAACTGCTCAAAGAGAGCGCCATCTTCGTCGATGGGATGGAGTTCTTTGCATTGAATCGATTGACATATGTATCATACATATTTTGGAAGTCAATTCCTCAGCCATTGCTAATATTTGTTCCACTTGGACCTCCCTCACCGAGCTCCAAATTGTCGTATTATGGAACAAGTAGAGTCCCGAGCCCCTCCAACTTGAACCTCGGTTTCAAATCATGGGCACAAAAAAAAAGAGTAGAATGTCCATGTAATAATTGAGGAATTTCATCTTCATGTCTAGTACCACTTCGTTGAAGAAGGATTATATACCCTCCTTGTTTACTAATTTAAATGACATCATGTATAGAAATGGAATGGCACTGTTATTTGACGGACAATTGCTGGACAACAAAGTATTCGATGCATCTCCGAAAACCTACTAGAATTCCTCAAAAGACTTATGTAACCCACCAATCTTGTTGTGTCAACTACGGGAGATAGGTGTTTACGATATGAGGGGTAGAGTACAGCATCAACATAGGCATCTCCTCGCATGCCTTCTTCAAGGTCTTCTACATTAAATTCAGGAACCCTCCAATTTTGCTGTGTCAACAGTGGAAGATATGCATTTGCGATATGAGTGGTTTTCACCTTATCTTTACATCCATAAATAAATTCTCGACTTTCATTCCTTGTGTCATGCAGAGGACCTCAAACTCTTGATGCCTGAGTGGGGGTGGATCTAATATGTTGAATCTACCCATGTATAATAGCTACAAAATAGTAAAACTGACTAAGACCATCTTGCACGCACAGATTAATGCACTGGCGCACACAGCGTACATGGAAAAAGATCCTATTGCAAACAAGCTCTAGCTGTTTGAGCAGGCTTCGGATCAAAAGGTGTTACAATGGCATTATGTCAAGTAATGCTGACAATTTTATCAGAGATGCCAAACTCATTGACGGCTCTCACTATTGGCATTTCAAGAATCATATAGAAATATGAACTTCTTAAACGTTAGAGTTCGGTGATGTAATTTCCAATCCTTATCAACTCAAAGGCCCGTCACGACACATCAGGCATAATTGGTAGGGCTGGTCCGCAAATTAGAAGTAAGAGAGACTCGTATGTTACACCTAAGCGATAGATGTAGCACCGCCGCCCTTTCTCCGGTGATTAAGCTGAATCATTCAAATTGTTTGGATCAGTGACCATTGGGCAAAAAAACATCATGCCTATGTAAATTGGTCCCCTCTCCCTCTCTTTTTCCCCCATTCAATTATTTATCATGAAAAGAAGGATTGTATGGTCTTGTAGGGTAAAATTTTAAACTACTGAGTTTAAGAGGATGTCAATTTTTTTGTCCCAAGTACGAGAAGTTTCAATTTTTAGGCACCAAAACAATGTCATACCTTATCTATCCTTAAAAACAATATGGTGATTAATTACGTATTCCTGTGGGGGTATATTGGCCTTTTCAAAGAATTTGGATATCCCTAACTTCTAGTAATAATAAGTTCTTTTTCCCTATCTCCGCCCTCAAATAAGTTAGTTCATGTATACAAAATATAAAAGGATTGTCGAGCTGAATTACTAGCATGCAAACATTTTATCAAAGTATACTACCCACAACTACACCTTGGGAGAAAATTTCGCTTCCACATTAATACATTCTATTACAATTTGCAAGAGTAGAATCGCTAGCACAACACATGATCATGGAGGCCGATAACGACTCGATAATCAATTGCAACTTTTGGGGTCCCCTATGTTGCAAAGATGATTGACTCATAATATGGCCAAAGCCACCTCTTATTTTTATATGGCAAGAGGAAATAGGACAAGCTTCATAAGTGATCAAAAGATATCATTAGCAAAGATCAAGTTCGGAGAGCAAAAGATGGGATATGCACACATGATTCCCTAGCAAATCCCCTTTCTGCCTCTCCAATATCATATCTTCTCCGAGAGTGATTAGCACTCTCCTCCTACCTTCATCCTACAACTAGAGATTCAATCACAACCCCCCAATATTTTATGTCAATCTTTTTTGAATATATGAATCCTTACCTGTCCTTCCGTTTATGGCATGCTTGACCTAGACTTTCCCATTACTTGAGAGAGAGAGAGAGAGAGAGAGAGAGAGAGAGAGAGAGAGAGAGAGAGAGAGAGAGAGAGAGAGAGAGAGATGTCTTGAGCCTTTTGACCTAATAAACGAAAGTGAAAGCTTAAGATGATCCATGCCTACTCAATGCCAAATCCATTTTGACCCCTCCCAACATTTCGCGGATGCAATGATGCCAATCAATTGCTTCTTGGAGGGAGTTGAAATCTCCTTAACATGAATGAGACGTGCCCACTTAAGAAATGGTTTAGTCAACGAACCCAAAAGAAAGGAGAGAGGCCATTCTCTTTCACCTTCGAATCATTTGAGATCACTCCTTGCTGGGTGTACCAATTTAACATTCCCAAGCATATCTAGCTGAGCACATGAATCTTGTTCCGTAAGATCTTATCGTTAATCATGACGATTACAGCATGGTATTCTAAGATATAATTACGTTGGAGAATGGCGATTGAAAGCTTGAGAAATTGCCATATGACTCTATGCTATAGGTTCTTGATTGGTGTATACGTGTGAATGGAGAAGAATGATACTTTCAGCTATCCATCGATCCCTTCCCCAACTCATGTCATCTTCTACCCGCAACGAGACAAAGGAATGTCGAAATCACTTTATAGATACCGAACGGGACTGTCAAGATACTCTCACGAAATCATATTTGTTTATCATATTAAATCGGGTAATCGATATCGTCTAGGACTCACGATATTCATCTTATATGAAATTTACTTTATCACCTAGGATTCAAGGTGCCTACGTTTCCCCTAGCTTTCTTGAGAACATCGGTTGTCAATGTGTCTTGGCATTCCGACCGTCTTTCACCATCTATCTTATGTCTTCAACTCCGTTATTTTTCACACCCTTTCACACCTTCTTCAGCTGACATCACATCTACATCACATTCTTCGTCGCCCAATATAGTTTCCGGGCGAAATTTGATTGACACCTCCTCGCTTTCCAAAGACTGCTCCCACACCACCGATACCTTAAATGCTTTCGAAGCGCGACGTCCCTCGCCCCGGTTCAACAGGAAGTAAGGAAAATTCGTAAACCCCAAAGGAAGCGAAATGCGTCCACATCAAACGGGGGGATTGGAAGAGGGGCCGGGGCGTGTAGTTACATCAATGCAAGGTAAGCTGATCACAGAAGCACAGAGAGAGAGAGAAAAAAACAGAGACAGGAAGAAAGAGATTTTCAAAAATGCATCTGCTCTCCTTTGGCCAATATCACCATCGTGCAATGCATCATCTGCAACAGTGCAATTCAACAGGAGCGCACCACTCCCCCCCAGTGTGGCCAATGGCCAATGCTGATGAGAGAGAGAGAGAGAGAGGATGCTGAGCTTTCGTCCACGCAATCAACGGTGTGACCGATCCTTGCACAGCTGCGCTTTTGTCCTATTCCCCCTTACCCCCCGCGGCCACGTCCAATCGCGGCCCGCCACGTGTCAGCCAATCATTTTCGCGTCTCGTTTGCTCCCTTGTCCTCTTCTGTGTCAGCACGGTATAGCAACCGCCCTCTCCTCTCCTTTCTCTCTTTTCTTGCTTTTCTTTGTCTAATTTTTCCTTTGCTTTATGGAAAGACCGGTTCCACCCCCCGTATATATCGTATACTATAAATAACGTTCGACGGCCGTCGTAAATGAAACCGATAACATGAAGGAAGAGTTATATGCGTATGAATACGAAAGAAAGAACACTCGCCGAGGACTTTCGCTCTGGAAAAAATCAATTCTCCGCGTACGGCGTGTTATCGTCGGAATTAATTATGAAATCCCGGGTCGCGAAAACAAGAAGAAAAAGATTAGAACAGGAGGGGTGGTGGGAAATAAAGAAAGGCAAGAAAAAGAGAGGAGGGGGGGGAGGGGGGGGTAGGGCTCGATTCTTGATTTTCCGATGCTTCCAACGGACAAGAAATCGAGAGCGGGGAGTGGCCGTCGTAGGGCGGCGACACATGGGGACAAGGCCGGTTTTAAAGAGACAAGACACGCGCCATGAAATGTGGGAACCCCCCTCTTCGTTGTTGTTCTCCTCCTCCGAAAATTTATTTAATCAATTAATAATTCGGCCCCAAAAAAGAAACATCATTATTAAAAGAAACGAAAAAAAACCGTCGTTTCGAATGATAGATTTGAGGGGAAAAAAACAAGAGAGGGGCCAAAACATGGGGGAGGGGCAGTAAGATATTTTCTCGAAGGAAATCTCGGGAAATGGATTATAATAAGACGAAATTAATTAAGGGAAATGGGGATTTTAAAAAAAATGGGAAAAGGTGAAAAACAGTGCCCCTCGATTTACGAGGGGGGTAGCAGCAAGTGGAGGAGTTATGTGATATCACCACCACTGCCAGGAGTTTGTTATCTTTGTACTCAAAATCACTAGCCCCACAGACCTGCCCTTCTAATATTCTCTCCCACCTCCTCTCCTTTTATTTTATTTTATTGTATTTAATAAACTTTTTTTTTTCATATACTTTTGTTTTCACTTCAGGTGCATGTGATCTCCTTTTGGTTTTCCACACTTACCCTTGCCAGCTTTGTGATGTTTATCTTCTTCTTCTTTTTTGTCTCATTTTTTTTTGTTTGGGGGGGTGGGTTTGGATTAGGGTGATGGGAGTGATTGGGGTTCCCAAGCTATTGATTATGAGCACATTTTTCAATTTCCCAAGAATAAAATTGATTGGAAAATCTGTTGTTTTATCAGGTTATGACCTTAGTTTAGTTTAGAAGTTGAGTCTACAATAAACTTGAAAGAGAATTGGGATTGTTACTATTCTTATGTCGCGTTGACTTTCCGTCGTGGTCAGATCTCTTTTTCCTTTCCTTTTTTTTACCTCGGCTTACTTTTTTTTCACGCTTGTTTTAATAATAGGATGATACCATCACATAAAAAAATTAGACCGGGCTAATTGTCACAAAACGTTCTTATCGTGGGTGGGAGAGTAAAAGAGTTGGGTAGAGATGGGGCATTTTTCGGTCGGCCTGAGCAAACCGGACATGGCTTTTTAGGTCAAACTTGTAGGGATGACGCTAATAGAAATTAGCTTCGATCGAACCGAGTCGAGTCAATTTGATGTGGTTTGAGCCTACCCACAACTGTTGAGAAGCAATATGAAAAATATTCATTAGTTATCAATTTCCAAAATGGTTAATACTACGAAAAACTCTAAACCGGTACACATGTGACAAATTTACCTCGAACTAATTTATGAATCACAAAAAACCCCAAACTAGTACACCTATGACAGATTTACCTTCCGTTAGTTTCCGTTAAATTTTACCGTCAAATTGCTTAATGGATGACACGTGTCAGTTGATGGGTGTACCAGTTTCGGATTTTACCCTCCGTTTGTCACATGTATACCAGTTTGTGATTTTTCATGGTATTAATCCAATTTAACGGAAACTGATGGAGGGTAAATTTATCACAGATGTACCGGTTTAGGGTTTTTGGTGGCCAAAAAATTAGTTTTGGGTAAATTTGCCACATGTATATCAGTTTGGAGTTTTTCATGGTATTAACCCTATTAAAAAAAGCGGCATGTAATTATCAAATAATTGTGATAATATCATGAAAAATTTATAACAGATTAATTCTTAAGGATCTCATTTTTGTGTTCCCTTATGTCCTTTCTCCTTGATGATGACACTCGAACATTATAGTTCCCACATGCATCATGTGATCAATATTCAACGCATTTTAGACTTTTGTTGTCTAATTAACCTAGATGATTATGAACTATATATAATATGGTGCCGTGCTTTGGCGAATTCATTTTTAAAAAAAGAGTTAGTTGGGGGGTTCCTGCATTATTCAACGGCACATCAATTCCACAAATTCGTGAAAATACAGGCGGAGACGGCGGCGGCGGCGACGGCGACGACATATAAGTTCTAACGTACAGAGGCTGAACCGGTCTTTCCCCAAAAGCCAAAGGAATAAGAGAGAACCGTGGGCGAAACCGTGATGCTGACAAGAACAAAGCCCTAATATCTAGAGATCTTAACTTAACAACCTGATTAAAAAAAAATTTATAAAAATAAGTCGGGACTTTAGATTGGTCTGACGACCCACCTAAAATTTCTAGATGAGATTTCCATTCCGCAAATTATTTAAAGACTTCTGATGTACTTACCCCCGCATAGCTTTGCTTGAACGAGTACGATATTGGAAAACCAAATTTTCAATTGCAGCAAGTTGTTGGGTCGTCCCTCATCAACAGTTTCCACAGCATTTGAGTTGAAAATTTGACAATAACAGTTTCTTGTAACATAGAAAAATTCCAGAGACCTAAGCAAAGAATAATTAAGTCGATGAGTACGTTATAGCGACATCGACCCAATTTGCAACTTAAAGTTGTGAGAAAAGTACTGTGTGACTATACTATTGGCAATTTAGTCTATTCTGGTAGAGCTGTCTCTTTTGCTATTTAGTTGACTTTGCCATGCTCGTTTCCAAGTGCCCTTCTAGAAATTTATGTGATTTATATATAAAAAAAAAGCTAGGTGTTGTTACAAACCCCAATAAAATATTCACTTGGGTGCGTTTATTTTGCGGGAAATGAATGATTTTGAAAACATTTTTCAAAAAATAAACGCTTGTGTCGTTTACAGAAATAAGCAAACGAAAAAAATGTTCATCGTTCACGAAGATATTTGGACATAAATTGTTATCGATAGTGAAACATTTTTTCATTGACTAATTATTTCAAGCAATGCAACCGATTATTTTTAGGAAAATATTTTCCAAATCATTCATTTTCCACATAACAAACAGAGCCAAGGGTGCGTCTGTTTCACTAAAAATTTCATAATAAAGGAAAAAAAAATTTCATGGAAATCATTTTCAAGAAAAATTGTTAGTTTTCAATCATTTGGTGGTTTAGGGGAAGTGATCTCCTTCTTGCCAATAAGAGAAGTTGTTTTCCTCCGAGCTAAATTTGTTGTTTTCAGTTCATGGAAATTATTCTTCATAGACCGATTAGTTTTCCGTCATCCAAACAACGAAAAGTCAGAAACCAATTTCTCGAAAATAGTTTCCCTTCAAACAAACGGATCCTAAGTATGGTTCAAGAGTGTCGAGGAGCACTCTTTGGTGAGACGTTTATGAGTTAGAACTCAAGCAATTAAGGTGGCACTGGACGAGAGGATTACATTGAACAAGAAAGAGTTACATATCGACCATCTTCCTCAGGAAGAATTTTCCTCTTTTTTTCTCATCATATCTAGTATATATGTATATATGCATTATCAACCATACTTGATGTTGATATCTTAATCTCCCGATCATAGTAACATGGGATGAAAAAGGGACAGGTCACTAATGTTAGAGTGTCAGAATTTGATCAGACCAATGTCTTGAGTGAGAATATCTATGTAAAATTAGGCATGGAGTCACCATCCGAAGCCCATGTGATTCCAACCGTCCGATTGCATGGTGCACAATTAGTCCGGGCCCATATGAGTGTTGGACATGCTCACACGTTGGACATTGTTGACAGGATCTCGACATTGCCAGATGCAGACATGTTTATACCAAATTTTGTGAAAAATTGGGACATGAAAGTGATTCGAAGCCAACACAAACTTGAGGGATAAGATTGCATGAAGATTAAATTGTAAAAGTCTTACTTCTTGCATAAGATGTACAATGCTACTGTCGAGCAACAACCATCTCAGAGCTTTAAATTAGCTTTGACTTTAGTTTGAACCGTTTTAAAAGTTTAAGCTAATAAATGAAAACATTGGGGAGGCAAAAAGAGGCCTATAAAGATTTGAACTCGGGATCTCCTGCTCTAATATTAGATGAGATTTTGTGATATCACTTCTAATTGTTCTAAAAGTTTAAGCTAATAAATGAATATGTGATATTTAATATTTACATATTCTGACTTAGAAAGTCCAATCTAAAATCTTAAGCTTTTGGGCTGATCTTTCGAACATGATATCGGAACTCGTGTTATCCCTTCCACATAAGTGGTGTCTGCTCCCATAAGTCAAATTCCATGTGCCGCTTTTAATCCGACCTGCACATGAGAGGGGGCGTTGAAATATTGTCCCGCATCTATTGACAATGGGTCCTATATGTTTTTTTATATTTATATAGTCTCCTTCCACCTATTAGTTTATTCTTTTGATTGATTTTTATAACATATATCATGATCCTCAAACTCAAGGAGAGAGAAATTACAGTGCTTTGATTCTATAGCAATGTAGGATATGTCGAACACTTCATTGAGAGAGAGAGAGAGAGAGCGAGAGATATCTATCTTCGTGGGGTCTATGGCAAAAGTGAACCAATGGCAGTTCATGGAGTTTATAAGGGAACTTATATATTTTGGTAAGATCGGTGTGGATCTCACTGTCATTTTATGATAACTAGAGACCTACTTTTAAAACTTGTCATGATCATACATTTGAAACCTAGAACTTTTATTTCATGCATTTGAGTTCTAAACATTACAACTTCGATGCACTTAACTCCTCCTATCTTTTATTTTTTTTATTTTTAGCTTTAAGTGGACGGAAAATGCCTCGTGGTTGTTTTTAAGATTAGCCGGTACATGACATTTTCCTTCCACTAAAACCTAATGGGACTAATGGAAGGGTTTGTAATGGACGAGTGTGATAAGTTTTAGGGATTCAAATACATTAAAATGAAATTTTGAGGACTCAAGTGCATTATGGTGACAGATTTTGGGACTGCTGTAATTGTCTCAAAAGTTTTGCAACCTGATCAAATGAATAAATATCAAATATCTAGTTGAATTTGACAAAGATGATTATTTATAAGAAAATCAATGTTTTATTTATTATTTGTTAGTAACTTAAATAAATAGCAACTCATTGGAGTAATTGTTATTATTATTTCATAAATATACGAATCATAATATAATAATGAGGAAAACTATTGAGGCTATTTATGGTACTTTGTTTTTTTTTTATAAATTATTCCCTCATGTAATTTTGGTAAACCAAACAAAAATAGTCTTGAACTAACTCTTCCATCTAGCAAACCAAAACCAAAGAATAACTACAAGGACAAATCTAACTCTTATCCCACTAAGTGGGGTCGGCTGTATGAATCCCATTACTCCATTACGATCCTTAAATACTTCATACCTTTCCTTATCGTGTTGTCTTTCACTTCTTCCTAAATCTTTCCCTGCCCCTTTTAATGCGTGTTTCCATTCCTTCTTCACATCTCCTCGTTGGCGCATCCGAAGGTCTTCATTCAACGTCACAAATCCATCTTGAGCGACCTTCTCTCATCGTATCCTCGATGGGACAACACCTACCTTCTCCAGAATAGATTCATTTATAATCCTGTCCTTTTCCCGTGTGCCTACTCATCCAACGAGACATTCCCATCTCACCCGCACTCATTTACTCACATTTTGATGTTCGATTGTCCAGCACTCCGTGCTATAATTAAAACTACTATATTCTAGTCCTATGTATCTAAGTTTTATTCCACGTTACTTGAACACGAGATTTCAATTGGCCTTTTATTCACGCGATCTCACTCCACTTATGACTTAGATGTAAAATAATGGACAATGAGCTAACAAAATTTCACAAAATTTTAAACGTCATGCTAACGGAAATTACACACATTCGCAATATCAGCCTTGCCTACCATAAAACAATCACCATGTCATGGCTTTCAATCTTGTTCATTTTACTTTAGTTTTTCTTTGAACTCTTTCCGGTCATGACCATCTCATCTGCATGCACAACTGTATCTACAATGACACAATCAGAGGAGGTGAAGCCAAAGCCATCCAGTTCGAAGAAAGAAAGATAGACTTATGTGTGGCCCTTGACCTCTCAAGTGTGAAGGAGAGACTTATTCTTGAACCCTAAAGTCATGAATGAGTGTTGTCTGGCAATTAATTCAGGGTTCACCAATGGCTGTGTCATTTAAACATTGGCATGATACATAATCGTCATCATCATAACAAAGAGAAAACTCAGCCGCAGAACATACTGGAGTAGACAGCGACAGCTGCTTCCCCTATCCTCCCCTTTTACGCTCGAGCACATGCTGTCTTTCCACAACATGTCCTGTTCCAAGTTTGCATGAATCTGGCTGCCATTACACGACCCCCTTGCATACAACACTTACATGGATTTCGTACCCATCACATGATGGGCCACGTGATGTGAGGTCGCCATCTTAAATCTCCCACTCGATACATCAAACAAATAATTTTCTTCCCTATTGAATTTCAGATAACGAAGTGACACGATATACATGCACATCTTGCATGTCTATATGCAGGCACGAGTAGGGTTTTTTTTCCCCACCACCATCTTCCTCTTGATGACCAAATCCATGTGATGATGCGACCTCTGTCGCTGTTTTGCTAAGTTTTCATGTCATCGTCACCCCCCATCACCTCCGTTGCCATACACACACCCACACCCGTCAGCTTGATGGTATGTCGTTCTTCGCCAACAATTCCACTTATAACTTGCATTCGAGGGCAGATGAGCAGTTGCCATTTTCATGCAAGAAAAGGGTTTCGATTAAATTCCCTGAACTTGAGTATTGGCATTGAATACATGTTGATGTGTCGAGACTCACCATCAATATCTAGGTACGCATAAGTGTTTCATGCATCTTATCTACTTCGATGTGACAAGGGGAGTGTCCAAAAGACATATATGTAACAATTATTGTTACTGCTCATGCAAATTCAACAACCTCGTGGCCAGAATGCATTTGCCACGCCACCTAATATTCAAAAGATTTGCGCTTTGAGGGTTTTAATGATTTTCAATGGAAAGCCAAAAAAATAAATGGGAGGTTTATGTTTTTTTCAATGAATGACTGGCCATTTCACCGGAAAAGATGGAGGACAGAAGGGGCCATGTTGCCAAGAGAGACCCCATTCCGGATAATAGCATTAGTAGATGAACATGTGAAAAAGAAATTAATTAACCTATTCAATTTCGTCTCTTTCCTCTCTCTCTCTCTCTCTCTCTCTCTCTCTCTCTCTCTCTCTCTCTCTCTCTCTCTCTCTTTGTTTTTCCGAATTGAATTGTCAAATATACACTTGTCATTCTCAAACTCTAATCCGACCACCCACCGACAATGAATTTAGTGTCACTCTTTTGCATTGAAATGCTCCTTGCCACTGCCCCCAATGGAATGGATGGGGCCTCATGAGCCCCTGAAAATTTGGACACTGTCCTTATTAAGCCCAACCCCACATTTCATGGACATGTTGTGGGCATATACAAAAGAGAAGAGACAGTGAGAGGAGGGAGGGGCTAAGAGGCCATAGCTCTCATGCCCCCACTCCGAGTTGGATTGATGGGGACATGATTTATTAGTGGGGAAATGAACTTTCATTCTGGTGTGGCCCCGAGTCCGAATAGGCGAACCGACACCAACAGTGACGACTCCATAGGGCACTCAGGGCCTGGTCAGAGCTCACAGGGCCTGGCCGTCGGCCGACACGGAGCAGTACCGCCCGATCGGGGACACAAGCAAGTGGGTGTGTGTACTCCGGGAGGCTCATGTACACAGGAGTCATGTGGTTTCACATGTGTTGGTGATGAGGCCTTATCAGAGGGAGGAGGATGGTCGCCAATCCTTTTGGATGTAGTACAATTCATGTAAGAGTTTGGTTGGAGATTTGTGTATAAAGTGAACAAACTTTTGCTGCTCCGATTAAGGACAAGACCATATGTGCATTATGGGAGCCATACAGACAAATGACAATGCAAACCCACTTTATTTCTTGTCATTACCTTGCAAGTACCAATGGAGGTTCTCTTGAATCTTTAATCATCGAACCTTTCGGAGGGTGACAAGGCGTTTTAGCCCAATTAGAAGTTCAGGTAACGGTCGTAGACACCTTTTGTTATGTCATGATCCTTAAATTCTGCAAAGTTTGGAAGTATTCAGAGAAACAAGAGGACCACTATATAATGAGGGTTGCAGACCAGGTCTGGGCTCAAATGACTTGGTCGAAATTTGGGTCGTAGCAAGAACTGTATATACTCACAGTCCAATGTCTACATGCAAACCCACGATTCAAACTAATTAGTGATTTCTCAAGACATGATTAGATTACACCGAGTACCTTATTTAGCTTTCCCTGCAACCACAAGTTTTAGGAAGTCAAACAAACAAAATAAGGCATTTTAAGATCACCTAGGATTTATGTATTATAAGCGGCTAGAATAAGAGTTTGTTGTCCAATTGTACTTGTAGCAATATTCGGGTATGCTTGATGTATATCTACATTCTCTCATATCTGATGTTGAGATCCTCACGTGAGATTCACTATTAGGTGAGACGACGAGGTATACAACGGATTAAAGTAAAGTGGGGGAAAATAAGAAAAACTTTTAAATCCGAGTGACTCAATGTGATTTATTTGGTGAACTAGGTTCCTTAATTTTTCTTCTTGCCATACTTTTAAGTTGCTAATCAAAACCAGACCTCAGCATACTAAAGCAGAGAACATTGAAAAAGGATGTCCTTATGGACACAGCTTTGACTTCTTGACATGGCATCCTCTAATTCAGAAAAAGAATGTGCGTTCGATCATAGTTTTCCTACACTACTTAGGCCACGCTTGATAGTTTCCTACTCAGCCTTATAACAAGAACAATAAAGTGGAACAAATTCTCTCCATGATAATACTATCTATGGATCAGTAATGAGCAATGTCCAGTGCTTCTCCAACTTAACCTGGTTTGAGCTCAACGTTTATGCCCATTAGAGTCGGAGAAGCATCAATCTCTACGAACTATAATGCAAAACTTTGCTTAGACATCTTCGCCTCTGATGACTAAGCTTGATATGCAGGGAACTGGAGCTCACATTCATTCGCCAAGAGATGACCTTGCATCAACTATTTTGGTACATGAGCTCATTTTGGCAAAGCAGAACTTGGAATATAGACTTGCGAAGTCATATTTTGTAGAAATACCCTTTGACTTGCCATTTCGGAATGTCCCCTCTGCTAGAGAACTACGAAACAACAGATCAACTTTTTCGACTGCTTGAGAGACGAAGCAAAGCTTTTAGTCTCAACTCTAGGATTTAGATTGATGAGTAACGCTAACAATACTAAGCCTCGAAGTTATAGAAGTTCTTGCAGCAGGATCAACTGCAACCCTTGCTGGAGAGTTCTGGTATAACAGAGTGACCTTTTTCAGTATGAAAAGCCAGCATGAAATATGAGTTCTGAATGAGGCATGAATGGAACTCGGGTCTATGGATCATTATAAACAAGAGAGTCCACTTCAGACAACTATAAGTCACAACCGGATATGACTGTTACTTGACAACACAGACTTAACTATTTTGGACCATCTTATGCACAACTTAACTATTTTGGACCGTCTTGCGCACACCAAGTTGAATCCACCACGCCGATCCATTCATAAGCATCTCATCATGTCAAAATTCAGTTTCATAGCTCAACCCCAATAGCAAGCAAGATTTGAACCCAAGATAACAAGTTCTTCAATACAGAGACACCCCTTTGTGGATCTAAGCATTTCAACTGAGACAAGAAAACTAGTTAATCGAAAAACCTCTCACAAGTAAAAGTTTCGCTGCTTGTTTCATGTAAAGTCTCATCACTAAAAGCAACTCAAATGGAGAAACAGCAGTTTGTCTAACACGTGGCGTATTGACATCATGCAGTTGAGAGATCTCATGTTCAATGCGTCTTTATAATGCTAGAGCTGCAGATAAACTGAATGTTTTCATAGTCCCCGTGCACAAGCTTCACTATCAAGTCTGATTTACCCCGGGTTACTTTGCTATGCTACTAGTCACTCATATTTGAGTAGAAAATCATTCAAGTTTTTGGATGCGTGCATGCATCACTCCATAGCCACAACGTTAGACAATGAAACCAGAATAGTACTAGAAGGAGAAAATAATGCTATTTAAGATTTAATAAAGAAGTATCACCAAACACCCATACAATATCCCAGAAGCAGAGGACTTCCTAATGGTATTATAGGACTCTCATTAACAAGACCATACTTGAAAAGCAGCAAGTGAAGGAAAAGAACAGGAGGAAAGGGAGGGGGATGAAGCGAGATAAAAGGAGTATCCAGCTACCAGAATTCCATGGTCCTGAGATATGACCATATTCTTCTGTTCATCCGATCAATTCAAGACAGCACAAGGATGCATAAATCGCACTACCAAAAACTTGAAACACCCTTCAGTTCATCAACCCTCTACTCAAAGGCGTCATCATCATCATCAGGAAGTGGCTGAATAGCTGCTTGAGCAAGTTCTGCCTCATGCCTGTTGGAGACAATAAAAACCACCATTGGTCAATGGACAGTTGAGAAGAGGTTTACGAACTATCAAACTAGCTACAGAATATTATTTATGTAACCCAACAAAAGAAGAGCAGATAGATCGGAGAGGCAATACACTGCTACAATTTCTGCTTTATAATACACACCGCCTCATTCTTAAGCATGGTTATTATTTATCCATGCAATTAAGTGCCTCTAGAAGAGGAAGGCCAGGATGTACAACTATATTACTATAGTAGAAAGTTATGTAAAACGAAGCACATAATAGAGTAGAGGCCAATATTCTTACTGTTGCTGTGCGGCCAAGTCAATGTGCACTTCCGGAGGAGCAAGGGCAGGAGACTCAACAAAGTGGAGGTTTGGATCCCTGCGTTTACCAAAACAAATGATTAGCTACTAGACCATAACAACTTTTGCAAACAGGATTGCACGTTTTGCTCAGGTACCCAGCAAGTTTTCTGGCAAGGTAGAGGAAGGGTTTCTCAAAGTTGTAGTTGCTCTTTGCAGAAATTTCATAGTACTGCAAATTCTTCTTCCGATGGAACGTAACCTGCTTTGCTTTAACTTGCCTATTCTTCACATCTACCTTGTTCCCACAGAGAACAATAGGTATATTCTCACAAACCCTGTAAAATTATGGGTAATTAGCGAGATATAGCACCATCAAAAAATGTAGTGCGAAAACACAGAATAAGGTACCGGTGTTTCTACTCTACCTGCAGAGATCGCGATGCCATGTAGGAACATTCTTGTATGTCAATCGAGCAGTGACATCAAACATGATAATTGCACACTGGCCATGAATGCTGCAGAACAACAAATAAAAGTTTGAAATTTCAACACACGCAGACACAGGAGGGAGAGGGATTCCCCCTCCCACGATCAAGGTTAAAAAGTGAATAACAGAAATCACCACATTCAGAAGATCACTTTACCAAGCAACCAAAAAAAAAAAAAAAAGACCGCTTTACCACTGCCAGCATTAAGTACAACATGCAGTCCGATAACATTTAAGGCCCTCCTCCTTTTTCTCCAAAATAAGATTTAAAGAATAAGGATGACCATGAAACAGATATACACTCCCTCACCAACTGCGGAATTTTTTTTGCAAAACTACTTGCTTCTTCATCCACAACTTTACAAATAACAATTGACTGCACCACTATTAAGTAATAATAGTTATCCTTAGTAAAACCCAGATAGTTAAATAAACTACCAACCAAAATATAGCTACCCTGTAATTTAAGCATTGATCCAGTACAAGCTCAACACTACATTTTCTCCCTAGCATCACCCAATTCACAAGAACGTAAACTGGAATCCGAAAATCTTTCTACTGATTCAAAAGCAAGGAACTTCGAAGAGGGAGCTCTCTTTACTCACTAATATCCATCTCTTAGACCACCAAATTTCTCCTGCCCTGCAGTATCCCAGCAGTAAAACCGGATTTTCCCGCAGTTTGTGAAGAAATCCAACGGATGGACTTCGACACCAATAGTTGCTGTTATGCGCAAGGACAATACCAGAAGATTAGTACAGAAAAAACAAAATGATAAATCTAACGACCACAAAAAAAATAAAAAAACATAATCAGCCATTTCCACATCACTTACGCTCGTATTTCTTTTCAAACTCCCCAGTAAGATGTCTCTTCACGAAAGTCGTTTTACCTGCACAAAGGAATAGACTACGCTCAGCCTGCTATCCATTGCCTGACACTAGAAAGAAAAGATACACCTCATGGCTTCTACCATCATGACAAATGAAGAAGATCGCAAAACCACTTTTCCTCTGACACCCTTCGACTTCATACAAATCCCCAGAAACTGTGTAAAAACATACCGTTCGCTACTTCGAATGGTAAATCCTCCATTTTTAAGGACATAACCACGAGCACGTGTCATTTTCCCGATCCCGACCCGTAAAATAACTACAGCAAACCCTAATTCATCACAACAGCATACGCACCCTGCTACGCACACAGAGCAACGAGCAATCCTCGCCATTTTCTTCGAACCAATCGCATCAAAACCAGTAAAAAAAAAAAGCAGAGCACGCCGGCGACAAATTACCTGTGCCTCCATCGCCGACAATGACGAGCTTGAAGCTCGGGTAATCAACGGTCTGCTGATTCGGCAAAGCCTGAAAGAGGAGACACGCCAAGGGAAACAAAACACAAACGAGATCAAAATCCAAACTTTGCGATCACGTAACCAGATCGCTTCAGCTCCAAGAACACCCCCCAAGAAAAACACGCAACCAGGACCCAAAACCTCGACAAGAACGACAAAGAGGATCCAGATTCAAGAAGACCCAGAAACCCAGAAGGCCCAAGATATCAACAACAACAACAACGAAACCCGCAGACAAATGGGACGACGGGAAGGCAAGAACACCAAGCGAACGAGCTCACCATCGACGATGGCGAAAAGGGTCGGGCTTTCGGTGGCTTGCAGAGGCGGAGAGACGGACTCGAATGCGTTCGGAGCAGCGAACCGTACTTAGCGTAGTGGGAGAGGAGAGGAGAGGAGAGACAGCTGCGTAGGTTTTGATGGGCGATGGGGGTGGTTTTAAGAGGGGAGTGAAGCGACGGTGGGCAAGAGGAACGAGAGAGCAGAAAGGACTTCGAGATTTTTTTTCTTTCTTTCTTTTCTTTGCTTTGCTTTGCTGGTCGAACGTGGCTTTAAGCTGACGCTGCTGTCTCCTCCGTTGGATTCGATTTACTTTCTCGGCGGCAGCGTTCTAGAATCTGTTGACCGTCCGATCTGTACGGACACCTGTCGCTGCCCCCACATCCCATGGTTTTAAAATTTGAAAACAAATGGTACAAAGGATGCCTAAATTTTGTCGGACATGGTATCTGCACCGTGGCTCAATATGTAACATGATTAATGAATTTTAAATTTATTTAATAGAATTTTTGAAAATTTTGATACATATTTAATTTAGTCTCTGAATTATCTTTGATTTTGAATTAATGTAAGAATAATATATGATATTTTCATATGATTTGGAGACTAGATTAAATATGTATCCAAAGTTCAGTAATCTTATCGAACAAATTAAAAATTGAGGGGTCACGTTACTTATTTAACTAAAGTTTAAGGATTATTTGTGTAATTTTTCCTTAAAATTTCAAGGGAGCGAGGAGGAAATTTGTAAGGAAAATTAAACAGGAATTCAAAATTCCTCAGTCCTTCGTATCACAAAAAAAAAAAATTCAATTTTGGTCGAGTTCCTTCCCTGGTTCCGAGACAGAGTGAGGGGAATGAGAATTTGAATGAAAAAGCGAGAAAAAAGATTAAATTTTTAATGAGAATTAATTGTTTTTTACTCTTCTTTAAATTGCTTGCCAAACAAGGCCTTGTGGCAGGGTATATCTTTAATCAATTCCGGCACGCTAAATCGTATGATTCCTTATCGGGGATAAGACTGTCCACACCGAAATGATGGAATTCATAGAAACTGAAATTAGAAAGTGTCTTAGGGCCGTTGATGAAGTTCAACTTTTGCAAGGCCATCGAAATGTAGGCCATCGAATTGAAGAGATTAGATATCCAAACATTACGCCTATCAAATCATTGGAGTCGGGTCGAAAATGGTCGGACCCACATTGACCCATAAAATCCATACCCAACAATAACCCTTATTGTCAAAACACTTTCATATTCAATTAAATTCAGGAAAACTCAAATTTAGACTGAGGGGAAAGTGAAGAGTGAGTAAGCGCAAGGTCAAGTCGGGGCAAGAAAAAGTGAAGACGAATTCATAAAGGTGAGTTGGATCTCAGTGACTCATGTTACTCTGGGTTTTATCATTTCAAATTTATTTATGACCCATTTTTGACAATCTACTAAATGTTGGACAATAAAGTATTGTCTATTGTCAAACCAAAAACGACTCGTTATCAATTGTCGAATGCGTAAGGACAAAGTTACGCTGAAATTCTCCCAAAGACACTAAAGCAAGAAATTGATTTTAAGGCACGAAGCATGACATTGTTCAATGTTCGTAAGGCCTCCGATGATCCATGCTTTCTCCGTCGAAGTTCTTTGCAACTTTCCTCATGCCATGCGACTATGCCGGTGCATTTCACGATATGAATCTTGATAGCATGTGTAATGATTTGTCACGTTTTCTTTGAGAAAATTATATCACTGAGTTCTCAATCCTATGCGTGAAATACATTTGAATTCTAAATCTTTGAATTGATTTGATCAAGCCCTAAACCATGCCATAAAGTACAATCGAGCCATAAATATTTCCCTCGGCCAATTAAGAGCCGGCCCTAGTGACTACAAGGTACAATAAAGTCCTAAGCCGAGATAAGAACCAATTGTCTAAAAAAATGTGTGGTTAAGTATCAATATATGTTTACCGAAACTGAAGGTTAATTCGATAAATCAACTGAAAAACAACTAAGAATTTTAGCAAAACAAAAAAGGTGAAAAATAAATCTCATCCCCATATAGAATTCCAAAATCAAAGGGCGCGGGCTGAAACGACCTGCCGTCTCGAATAGGGGTGATCGGTTCCCGATCCGGTCTAATAGAACTAATCACTTTTATATTTTTTTCTATCACAATGAGAGAAAGTAATAAATCTCAACATATTGACGGAAGCGACGATGAATGAAGAGTTATTATGGTGCGACGACAGGGGAAAAGTATTGTATGTGGATTCAATTCACATTTTATTAACTTTTTTGAAGAAATAAAAACTAAAAAAAAATATATGTAGTCGGTCCGGGGAAACCGGATCGCCCGGATACCGGTTTCATTTTTAGGAATCGAAAATCGGATCAACACTCTAGGAACCGAACCAAACCGGCTGATCCGGTCCGATCCGGGCGGCTCATTTTGCGCACCCGTAATCTCTAAATGCTCATTACCGTCTCCAAACCCAAGAAAAACCGCTTCGCTAGCGCCAGCAGTAATAGAAAAAACCAAACATCATTCAGATCTCTGAATTCTAAACGCGCAAAACTCTTCTCTGGTTCGCAAGAACACCTTTCCTTCCTCCACAAATCTCTCCATCAAGCACCCGCGTGCATTCATCAATCTCTCTCGAGCATCGAATGGCCTCGCCGTCCGACACCTCCAACCAGTAAAGTTCTCAAATTTGCGTCTCTTCGAAGCTCAAAGTCTGCATCTTTCTTGTACAATCTGAATTGATCGATTGTGTTCACTTGTGGGTATTTTTTTGTTTTTGTGATTTGAAGGGAGGCCGTCGTTAGGAAGCAAAGCAAAGGAGCCCCATTTAAGTTCTTAGTCCCTCTTATATACGCCCCTGTTCTTCCTCTCAGTACGTACAATTGTTGGAGCTTGATTTGTCGAATGAATTTCGTGGTTTTCGATCGTTTGTGTCATATCCCATCTGGGTTTTGCTTATTGGGTTGGTGTTGCTTCGTTTTGGAATCTGATTTCGCAGTTCGGCTCTCGTTGAGGAAGAACCCGGTGGTGAGGGATCGTTTGTTTACCCTCGTCTTAGCTGGGGCTTTTGCTCATGGGTTTTACTTGGTGTATCCTTTTTCCTTTCATTCTTTTTTGGTTGCGATCTCCCGCCTTCAGCTGTTATATGTTCATGATATTGATTCATTGTGATCTTAAAGCATTTGTCTTTGAAGTATGTTGAGATTTTCTGCCACTCCTCTTTTATGGATGAATGCATTAGTAATTTCCATTGTATCCATTTATTACCGTCTATTGCCGATTGAACCATCAACTGTTTGTAATTGCATAGGATCTGGAAAATGGTGGTGTCTTCGTTTGTACAAGATGTTAATTCCTTGCTTAATAGGAGTCTCATTACAGGAGGTTACTACTAGATGCATGTCTTGTAGTGATTCTGAGTGAGCAGATTCAACCTGATGATCTTAGTGAACGGAGGATTTGCTTGATAAGGCACAAAACCTTCGATGTTAATGGCCTTGTCTCCCTGTTGATCCCTTGACAAACTTTGGTATACATGCTCTAAGCGAGTTTAGAAAACCGTTTCAAAGAACTAGTGATTGAGTTCCTTAGAGCGCCTTTGGATAATTGGGTGGTAGCCAATAGGTTTTGAATACTTGTCACTGTGAAATCAAGTCTTTACTCACAAACCATGAGAGAATGTTTTCCTAAGTGATGAGCTCTTTCTTTCTAAAAAAAAAGTATTTTTCTTCAAATGTATGTCAAGGTCTTCCCAGGATGTTGGCATGTAAGGTCTTCAATCTTCTGCTGTGGATGATTTAAAGATGTGAACCGAGGCTCCATTTGTTTTGCTAAAAATGAATGATTTGGAAAACATTTTCCTAAAAATGACTACTCATATCGCTTACAAAAATTAATGAACGAAAAATATTCTCATCTTCAACTATGGTTAGATATAAATTGCTGTCTGGAATGAAAATATTTTCTAATGATTAATTATTTCAAGCGATACAAGCAATTATTTTTAGGAAAATGTTTTTCAAATCACTTGTTTTCCGCGAAACAAATGGAGCCTAAGATACAGTTTCTTTCAATATATGGCAAGGAGTTTTTGGCTGAAATCTGTAGGTATGAGGAGCCTTGTCTTCTATTGTTCGATTGGGTTGTCATTTCCATCCCCATCTTCTCATATTTTTAATCAATCTCTCTGCCCTGCCTTATATGTAGATGTTGCTTTCCTGCAGTTGTCCCTCATTGTGTTTGTAGCTTAGCAATGAGAAAGTCACCTGCAATTTTGAAGAAGTTGTCCTTTGCATTCCACTATAGCTTGTAAAATTACTATAATTCATGGAACTAGGGTGCTGTTATAACCTTCTGAGATCAACCGAAGATTCTATAATCTATTGTTTTATATGGTTCTTTCAATAGTATTGTTGCTTTTCCTTAATAAACATGTGCAGTACGGACATATATGACGCTGAAAGCAAGTGATGCGGGGAGCTTGAAGACGGAGTACAAAATAGTCCTCACATGTTTTTAATATTGGCCAATCCATTCTTACCCACCCTGGTGCGTGTTAGCACTCAAAATTTTTGCAGGATCATATTTTAAGTAATGTTGTACTCCTATTTTTTGGTTGTGGTAGGGGATCTTGGGAATTGGGGCCCAATCATGATATAGAGACTTACTGATGTTTTGAATAAATGACCAGCTCTTGCTGATTCACCAGGTTTAATTATAAGTTCTGTCATCCTCGGTTAGGTCTCTAGCCTCCCTTCACTGGCTTGACTATTTAGACAAACTTTGTGCAGAGTGTCACGGTGTCTAGAGGATTGAGGATTGATTTCTTGGTTTAGGTGAGTACTTTAGTTTTGCGAATGAGATAGTCTCTGCTGGCTCTCTTGTTACTCAATTGTATGCAGATACATGCATTGCCCATATGTCTACATGCGTGCGCTGTGTTTTTGGGTCATCATAGAATTGAAAGGCCAGCTTGTGAACTCTTGCGTTTCCTTAATAGAAAAACCATTGAGCTGGAGGCACTGCCCACTTGCCTGCATTCATTTTACTTGCCTTCTGTGAATCACCCGTTCCTACTCATCTTGCTTGCTTGTATTACGGGACTCCCATGCATCGTACATGGTACACGCAAGAACCCGCAAATGAATTCACCATCCAGTTGACTTTTCTCCTCAGTTTACACCTTTGGAGGAAAAGAACTTATTTACACAAGCATTGATGCCAAGGTCTCTGCAACCGTTAAACGGTGCCTGCAAAGATCTGAGCGTCTCGGACATGTACCATCATTCACAATGGCGAGTGTAACTTGTGATGAGAGTAGAGAGTTTGAAGACATGGGAGCCCCCCGTGCAATAGGTCGAGCAGTCGAAAGCACTTGCAGGTCAGAGAATGTTTCCTGTGGAAAGAGACATCTGCAATTTGCTCTCTGGGAGGGCAAATTGAACTCACTATGTAACTCTGTTCAGCTCATGAATCTGACAGAGATAGGTTCATTGCATTCATCTCCACTTCTTAATGATGCCAAAATAGAGCTCGTAACACCAATTCAATCGTCCTCTTCCGTCAAATTGGACGTCTCTTTCCACAAAGTTGCACAACAGATGGAAACCCAGGCCCTCTCATGTCCATTTTGACCCGAGACCGCAAAGCTCGCTTCGAATGAGAAACAGTACAGCTGTACTTGTACCTACATTCATGTACACGTATACATGTACGTGTAGGATTAGATCATAGAGTGCAATCCTTCATCAGCATTATGCGTGGATTGTATTACTACAAGATCGAATACAAAGTTTGCGGTACATCTCTTATATAACCCGTGTTAACATGAAGGATTCATTTAAGATTGACATTCGAGCACTTGTTAAACGATCAAATTAGAAAATATTAAGGTGCTCGGTATGCTGACTTTTCTTATGATATGTGTAATTACTGCCTTAGAAATCAAAGGGCGTGTTAGAACATAAAATCTTTCGAATTTAGATATTTTTTCAGCACGAAATACTTAAAAATTTCGCGATGGACAGATGTTAGCACGCAAGTTCTCGGACAGTTTTTCTTGATAAGTGCCCGACAATGGTTAACATGACTCACATATTTCAATACACATCAACATCATGACTTATTAACTACGGTTGGTTTATAAAATTAACTTGAGAGTGAGATCCAATCTTAAGAGCAAACAAATAACGACACCAAAAGGTGACCCATTCCACTAAACATCAAGATAATTGATCGACTCAAATTTGATAAATCATCATATTCAACTATATATGACCTACCCTTCTTATCATCTCTTTAAATAATTCATAAACTCGAGATCAACACAACCCGTCGTCATCTATGGGTCCGTCGCGGTCGGATTGAAAATAGAAGGATGAATGCCCAAATTATTGAATGATCACATAGAGTGGTCAATATTCAAACTATACTAAGCATTAATTATGTACATTTCCTCAATTTTTAAATTGACTAATCGGTGATTACAAAGATTGATCCACCCCATTTCACGAAACTTCAACTGTCCTTGCATCACTACATCCCCCCAATAATTCAGAATTATATGGCTCAGAACAACACCTGGCCTCTAACCTAAAAAACAAATTCGACAATAAAGGAAGAAAAAAAATCGAAAGAGTGTGTCCTAAGATATTGTACAAGGACCATCATACAAGATGTTAACACGGTCCGGTCCGGCCCCTGCCGGGCTGGATTACAGATCGGTCCGGTCCCCGAAGTCCGAAGCCAGCCGGGACGCGATGGCGGAGTGATACATCGGGTCGTGGAGGGACGCCGCGTCGGAGGTCATGAGCCTGAGGAGCCGCGCCTTCTCCTCCGTGAACCGGATCGGGTCCGGGCGGCACCTCGCGGGCTTCGCGTCGGCCGTCCCGGGGTAGGCGACCTTGTCGTCGGCGGGGCCAATGTAGCCCGGCTCGGCGGAGAAGCCGAATATCGGGGCCCACCAGCTGCTGCTGCTGCTGTTGGAGTTGGAGGAGGAGGAGGAGGAGGGGGGGCTTCGCCGGCCGGTAGGGCCCGGCTTGCGCTCGGCGGAGGAGGAGGCCGCGGCCTTGACGGAGATGGGCCTGCAGGGGATGAGACCGGCGGCGGCCATTACGGCGGCGGCGGCGGAGCGTGCGAGAGGCTGCGGAAGGAAGAGATGGAGAGAGGAGGAGGAGGAGGAGGTTGGTCGTCGTTTTAACGGTAAACCTGACTGGTGTTTCTTCCGTTGTTGCACTTCCTCTTGGGGCTGGCTTTTATAGAGGGGAGGAAGGGGAGGGAAGAAAGGGGGATAAGACTGACACGTGGAAGTGACCGGGGGGGCGCGCGTTACGAGGGGATCATTCGCCTCTTCGTTGATTTCGAATTCGATGCGAAATTGAAAATACTAGGCAAAAGGAAACGTATGCTACCAGAGAAAAATATTATGAACGATATTGAGATTTCGAACTGATATTGATCTCAACTTCATCTATTCATGGTATTTACGGATGACTAATTGTGCAACACGATTCGTTAATTTCTTTTTTCTTGCACTGATAAGTGATTAATCTAGTGATAATGTCCGCGTTGGACGCCTTTCTCTCATGGTGTTCAATCCGGGTGTGTTTGCTTTTCTTATTTAGTGATAATGTGACTAACAAACTCTTGACCACCCCGTCAAGGACGTTTAAGGTGAGTGGCCGGGGTTGACCATTTTTCAAATACGCGGGAGACGGGAGTGATTTTCTTCTCAATTTCGTTCATTTTTTCCAAGCCAAACTTAGGGTTTCTTCACTTTGATTTGATTTTATGGAGAACGGGTGATGCTTTCCCATGATTTGCCTCGATGGTGATGGCGATACGGTACACGAAATTAACCTGAATCTTGCCGCGAAGTGGACATAATACAACTTTAAGTACATAGAAGTAGAGCCACTACGTAATTAACTTACAATAATAAACAAAGTCCAAGATTAGAAAATATGACTTAACATCACACGTGGTTGTGATCATTTATATTATTCAGGTGTAACGGGACGTTAGAATTACGTCGACCCACTGACATAACTCGGTGGCGTCCAAGGTTGTAGGCACTCAAATTCATTGAAAAAAGCGGGGAAAGAGAAAGAATCATAAACGGCCCGAAACTGAGTAGCTTTTCCAAATTACGATCTTCCTTCGAACCTCAATAAGGGATATTGAAATTTGTAAATAACCGACTCACCAGGCAAATTTGCGCACTCTGAGATATTAGGAGGAACGGCGAATTGGTGATTACAGCAGCAGTTATTTAAATGTTTTCTCTTGATCGATCGATTCATTCAAAGTCATATTCAGGGTAGGTTTATTTAACTGAATGAAAATCATTCTTCATTTATTTCATCGTTTAGGAAAAGTGATTTTCTTCTGACAAAAAAGAGAAGTCGTTTTTCCTCAAATCTGAGCTCGTTTTGTTTCGGCTCATTAAACAATATTTTCTGCAAATCGATTAATTTTCCCGTCATTTAAATATCGAGAAGCCGGAAAATAATAATTTCTCGAAAATAAATTTTCGTTCGGGCAAAACGGAGTTTCAAAGTGGCCAGGCAGGATTCTCTTTGAAACTTGGGCATATTCCCTAGGCGGCCTGGCCGCTTGTCCCCATTGGTCAAAGGATTGGTCGACGGATATGGACGTAGTAGATGAGATGGAGCGCATACGACACGCACGTGAGCATTTTCTACGAAGGAGGGGGGGGCTCTGGGCGGCGACGTCACGTGCCGCGTGGACTCCTATTTTGTACCCTAATCACTCGGGAACAGTTTCAACGAGCTTTCCCTTTGGAGGGAATATCTTCATCCCCCTTTTGGTCAAAAAAAAAAAAATTTGGAAAAATAAAAAAACACATGCGCCGATAGGTTCGAGCGGGCCCCACGGGATCCCGAGGGAAAGAAAGCGATATCGGGGGACTGAGTCTGAAGCGTGCGTCGCAAGTAAATTGCATATTTGTTCAATTTGAATACGGATATAATCGTCAATTGTTTCGAACGCGGAGAAAAAAGAGGCAAACTTAAAGGGTTAGAATAAGGCGATCATTCGGTATAGCTAGCAAGCGGTTAGCTTCTAGTGAGAATCGGCTCTTCTGTATGATGCTTGAAATCATCAATTCCTCCATCGCTAGTCGAGGAAACTTCCTCCGATCGATTCTCCAATCAACCTTCCGATTGACTGGTTTACGGGTACGGGTATCACCCCGCAAGCAAATTTAAGTAAATATATAAAGCATGGGTGATGTTTTTTTTTTGGTAACCCAGGGAACCCATGCACGGCCGACAGCCGGGAGGTAAACCCTGGGGGCGACACGTGCTAGCCACCACACACGTGCACCGGTTAAGTCACCCTGCGGCGCTCCGGATTTGAACATCCAACCTTTTGCGAGAAGAAGAGTGCCCTTTCCAGCAGCACTACCCAGGCGGGTGGTAAGCAAGGGTGATGTTGATGTTCACTTCTGTCAAGAATTATTCTGAGTAAAGCTTTTCCCTCCCCCACTCACTTTTGGGGCCTTGGGCTGTTCTTCAAACATGGCAAAAAGAAAGAACAAAAAGGTGGAAAGCAAAGGTTTTGTCAGATGGCCTAAGCCCTTTTGTTTGGGCCGGAGATGGCCTCAAGCTTCACGAATGGAGGGGGGGTTGTAGAGGAGCGGGCAGCTGATTTGGCCCAAGTTTAGGAGACAAACAAGCTGAGAAATGATGGCTTTGTGATTTCCTCCCCTGGGGCTCTCTTTTGAAGTGCTTCCTGAGACCCAAGCTTGTTTGCCCCAATTTCACAATTGATATGGTACATGGAAATCAAATTAAGATGTCGGTATCCGATCGCGACCGAAAAGCACGTGATATAAGGGCAAACGCCCCTCCCGCCGTCCTTCGCTCCACTCCGGTCGGGACTCCCGCCGTCTGCAGACACGGCGCGCTCATGCTAGCTCTCTCGGTTTCCAGACGATGGCGTGATGTTCGATAATCGTTCCATACTTTATAGGAAAGTGTTTTTTCAGGAAAGACTTGTGATTGTTGTTTCTTTCGGGCCCTTGATTAAATTGGGGTTTCACGTTTCAGTCCATCTCGTAGTCATGTAGAAGCTCCTGGTGGATTGGGCCGGCCATACATGGAATCCTAGCACACCAAATAAGCTTACATTCTCTTGATTTTGTTTTCTTTTTGGCTTCACAATAATCGTACCAACATTTGACTAAATAATATGAAACGACCGCCGATGTTGTGTATAATAAAGTGACCACCTTCATTTAATATCTCTCCAGGGCATATCCAAATCGGGTTTAATTCGAAAGCGATGCATAGAGGTGCACCAACTTGATTCTTGGATGTTTTGGAGGAAAAGAATGTGTAATGTCCACCCTGTTTTCGTCGTTTCGATTGATGAACCCAAGTTGGATGTCAGCCTAGTTTGGCTCGAAATCACGTCCGCTATGGCCGATCGTTGTCACTTTGGCATGGGGTCGATGTCTGGTCCACACTGACCCAATTGATGACCACGTCCACTATCCACATGCACTCACACATCGTCTCTTTCACCTTATATTGTCATTGTGTTTCTCGGGGGGGACTCAATAATTGGTGGACCAACGACCCCATGAATCTCCGGTGCTGAGGGATGTGACCTAATCTTTCTAGGATGCATGGATTCTCCACGCCTTCCGCATCACCACTAATCCCATGATCTCGCATCGTCAATGGTCCCTGTTCTTAGCTGCATGCATTTGTCCCCCACATAAGGAATAGGAAGGTTGAGCGGCAAGGTATGAAAAAAAATGGCATTTGATTACGTTCACGTATCGGTCTGCCAATTACTGGACCATGGCGGTCATGTTGAGCTCAGTTGCATCGAAGACGACAATGACGGCGGCGATAACGTGTTATAACCGGTGAATTCCCATCCACAAATAATCCGGGATCGATTTTTGGATAAGGTGCGTTTAGTACTTGTCAATGCTTGCGCGCTACCCTCATTATATGTAAAGATAGAGATTGATTGCTCCAATCCCTATTTACATTTGGATCTATTTTCCAAGTGTAAATATGGATCTCTACCTTTTCATACAATCAATCCCTATTTACGTTTGGATTTGTATTCCAAAGGTTTGGATCTGCATTCCAATCTCTATTTACGTTTGGTTTAGTACTTGTCAATGTTCGTGTTCTACACTCATTATATGTAAAGATAGAGATTGATTGCTCCAATCCCTATTTACGTTTGGATCTATATTCCTTCAATGTGTTGTGGTCTTTCATTTACAATGCATGATTCTCGAGGGTCAGTTCTACTAGTTTCTTGTTTTCACGCCCATCTTTGATGCATTTGAGGCATAACAAAACATGTACAAAAATTGAGCAAATGCTTATTTATGAGGAATAATGACACAAATAGTCCTTAAAGCTCAATGTGCAATGTGGTTACTCAACTTTTAATTTGTTCAATATAGTCTCTGAACTTTAGTCTAATGCTCAATGTGGTCTCCGAACTTTTAATTTATTCAATATAGTTCATGAACTTTTGGTACATGTTCAATGTAGTCCCTAAACTATATAAGAATGTTTAATGTAATCTTTCCATTATTTCAAGATCAGAGATAATATTGAAAATTTTCATATAATCTATAGATTAAATTGAACATGTACAAAAAGTTCATGGACTACATTGAACTAATTAAAAGTTTAGGGATCACATCACACATTGAGTCAAAATACATTATCATTTGTGTCATTTTCCCTATTTACAACTACACTAATGATTGCCTCCAAGTTCAGTCCAATGCTCTCGCTGGTTTTACCGCACATGGATGGACCCGACAGCATCCAAAAAGAGGGTACCATTAGGCAGACATTGTGACCATCATGGCTAATCTTAGGTTTCTTTGTTCCAAGAAATGCGAAACCCCCACCTTCCCATGAACAATAGACCCTATAATTAGAGTCCTCTTTTCTTTAGATGTGTGCCATTATTGGGGGTCTCTAGTTCACTAATTATGTTGGCACATTATTAAATAGGACCTAAGTTGAGAAATCCCTTTGTCGGTCTCGTGCTAGTGGGTTAGGGGGAATCCTCCAATCGATTTGGTCTCTCCCTCTACAGAAAGGTAATTTTTGCTTGAAATTGAGAGCTTGCTTTGCTTTTTTCTTTGTTTTACTTTTCTGACAGTGTCGAAATCTCGTGACCTCAGTCGGCATTACACATGGGACTTAAAAGACCAAATAAAGTCAGATGTGAGGAGGGTGCTAGGCAACTGCACTAAAATCTTGATTTAGTGGGGATGCTTTTTTTTCTTCGAAACCCTTGCGACAAGATAGCTGAAGTGCCTCCCATGTTCCAAAAAAAGCCAAAAATGGGTTAAGGGAACAGACTATGTTTTCAAAACTCTCACAAACTTTTTTATATTTTCACCTTAAGATGAGGATCTACCGTTAGGTAGAAGTGGGCAACTGCTTGGTGATTCTCGACCTTAGGATTTTGGCCTTGATTGTTAATATCGTAGCAGGGATGGCCTCCTTTCAGTCGCACACGTGGGTTAGGAAGAAAGAAGTTGACTATCTCGTCATTGTCTCCGCTCTCTTCACACTACTCTTCCGTTCCCTATACCTCCTAGACCAAGAGAGGAGTTATCTTAACACAGGTGGGATCCGACTCTATAGAAAAAATCGATTCGGTAATGGGCAACTGCACATGGTCTCAGGACAATCATTGCTTGGGCATTCTACAGGGGGTAAGAAAAATCTTGACATAGATTTGAGGCTCTTACTTTGTTTGAGCCTTGGAAGCGAATATTCCCCAATTACAATGGGCTATCGATTCTAGAGTGAGTTGGTTCCCAATTTAGAATTGAGAATTGACTCTGTGAACCTGGTTCTAGTCTTTTTGAAACCAGGAATTGAATCCGTTAGCTCTGGAACTGTTGTCTCCTGAATCGGCCGGTTTTGATTCCGGTTTTACCGACTACCCAGTCAATTTTGTGTTTTGGTACAAACCCAAATTTTGATAACAAAACATAAAAGCTGCACTAGTTCACTACAGAGCATTCATTGGTCAAGTGGTTTTGTTTTTTTTTCTTCATGTTGAAGAGCATGGTTCAAATTTTGAGACTTCAAAATCGTTTTAGAACTGGTTTAACCCGAGAATGGGACTACTTGAACTCGGGAAAGGACTGGTTGAACTGGCGGTTTCAACCTCGGGACCAAGAGCTGAACCGGTCCTAAGTCCGTCCTAGGTTTTGTTGAACTGGGAACCCAACCGGTTCACCCAAGAGCAGGCCTTGAACTGATCGGTTGAGGCCAGCTCGGTCCGATATCCGGGTTGAACCGGAACCATTGCTCACTCCTAACATTTTATTGGCCTCTTTATTTTGAAAAAGTTGGAGCTTTTCAGTTTTTCAAATAAAATTCAAATCTCAGCACTCATTCTTGTTCTTACTCGTCGTGACATTCCTACCGGTTAGTGGCCTATTGAATGTGATGATGCTCGTGTCCGATGTTTCTCGTGTAAAAATTCAAATTACATGCAAGAGATGTATGAGGAACTACTGAAGTACGTGTTTACTATCATATTATAACGAACCTGTCTCTTAATAGTTTGAGATGTCGACCACACAGAGTTTTCTGGCCTACTTAAGGTTAGATACTTTGGACGAACGTTTAGACATGGACAAAAGGTTAACGATTCTTTTTGACACATTAATCACAAGAACGTAGACATCAAACGACCCTCGAAAAATAACACTACGCACCGGTTTTCTCTCGAACGAAAACATTATGGAACGCACGCATTCTGCAGAAATCTAAGATGTGTCATGGGCATGTGGGATGAATGGAATCTCGGTTGTTCTTATGCCATTTTGTGACCCGTGTGCTTACGAGCAAGAGCGTTTCTTTTCCCTATTGCCTTTCCTCTTTATGTCTATCGCAAGCAAGGAAAATTCATGAACTTATCGTTCGCAAGGACGAAAGTTCAGTCGATCAAAATGGTCCAACACCACGTGCTCTCGCCAATCAATGCCTCACAGGCAAGACAATAAGGACAATGTTAGACCCTCAAGTGGAAGACACTAGACACTAGCACATTTTCAAAGATGTCGGACCTGCAAAATCAATTCCGGGACCAACCGAACTCCTAGGGTTTTTCCTCTTCGGTTGGTTGTTTGGGATGCGTTTGGTAACTTGCCAAATAGTGACTGATTCTATTATTTTATTTTTAGGAATAAAAAAAAATAGAAATCCGTTTGGTAAATTTTTTTGTTGCCAGGCACAAATTTGTTCCCAAAATCAGTTTTGGAAAAGAATTAAGAATAAAAAAAAGTTGCTTCTTGATTCTGGAAACAAGAATCAGAAATAGAAGATTTTTTTTTTATTTTTCTTCTTTCCTTCCTGCCTTTGGCCGGTTCTTCTTCTTTCTTAGTCTATGGCCGGCAACCGCCCCAGGTGAGGGCAAGGGCTGGACCCTCACGGCCTGGGTGAAGGCTGCCCTTGCCGGCCTGGATCAGGGCTGCCCTTGCCGGATTTGGTGAGGGCGGTCCTCGCCCTTCCCGGCGAGGGCTGGAAAAGGCTGGCGAGGGCCGCCCTTGCCTAGGCCGCGAGGGTCCAGCCCTCACCCTCGCCTGTGGCTGGCAAGGGCCCCGATGCCCTCGCTGGCCAATCGGCCATGGCCGGCGGCTCGGCCACAGCCAAGAAGGAGAAGAAGAAAAAAAGAAAAGAAAAAAAAAGAAAGAAGTATTAAAAAATTAAAAAATATTATTAATAAAAAGAAATTTTGTATAATTACCAAACACATCTATGTTCTTTTTCTATTCTAGGAATGCATATTTTGGGCTGTTATCAAATGTCTTCAAATGCTTAGAAATTATTTTTGGGAACAGAATAAAAAAAAATCATTTATGAGCAGAAATTATTTCCGGGAACAGAATGGTTACTAAACGCACCCTTATTCCTCCAAATTTGGAAGAGAAATTTCAACATCAAATTCCAACTTGATTCAGCTCTTGGATTTGCATTTAACTGTAGTGGTCACGAATGATGTGTGATTTTGAAATGGAGTAGCTTTGTCTTTGCTTAATATGCTGTGTGTTGAAGTGGCTCCATAATGACCTTCTCGAATTATGACAAACTTTGTAGTCGACCCATTTTATGAACTCCTCCACTGAATAATGGAATGGGAAGGTATATTGTGAAATATAAGAGGCCAATTCTATCTGGAACTCTTTTGAGAAATTGGAGAAAAGTACAAAAAAAGTCTTCAACCTATTGTATTTGTGCTAATTCAATCCTTAATATTTCAATTATGTCAATTGAGTCATCAATCTTTTGGCGATTTGCCATCCATCTGGTCAAAATTGATCGGAAATCGCTGACATGGATGCCGACCATTCTACATGGCATGGCCAGCGCTAATGTGAATAAATTTTGAAAATATTCTCAATTTTTTATTACTTTTTTTTCTTCTTTTCTTTCCTTTCTTTTTTTTTTCCCCAACTGTGGGCCATTGAGGTCTAGGCGAAGGCCTTTGCCCCTTGCCAGCCACTGACGTCAAGCCCTCGCCCAAATCCAAGCAAGGGTCGCGACATCCTCACTGGCCAACAGTTGATGGTCGTGGCCCTTGCTTGGATTTGGGCGAGGGCCTGACACCCTCGCCTGGATCTTGGCCAGGACATGGAGGCCCTTGCCCGTGGTTGGCGAGGGCCGAGGACCATATGCCATTGCTTTGACCTCCTTGCATGTGGTTGGCGACCTTGCCGGTCTAGAGTTGTAAAAAAACAAATAAAGAAAAGAAAAGAGAAAAGAAAAGAATAAATAATTCATTAAAAAATACTAAAAATTGTAAATTTTGTTTGTATCAGCACCGATTATGCTACATAGAACGGATGGCATCCATGTATGCAATTTCCAACCAAAATTGGTTGGATGGACTAGTACTAAAAAAGTCCTAAACCTATTACATTAGTATCAATTCAGTCCTAAACTTTTAAATCGGATCAATTTAGTGTCAAACCTTTTCACATTGGTAACAATTAAGTCCATCCGGCCAATTTAAGCCAGAAATTACTGACTTGGATGCCGGCCGTTTTACGTGGCATGACCTGCGCTGACGTAAATAATTATTTTATAATTTTTTCTTTACCTTTTTTTCCTTTTCTTTGCCTTTTTTTTGTGGTTGGTACTTGGCCATGGCTGGTGACTAGCCATAGGCGAGAGGTGACGAGGGCTCGACCCTCAAGGCCTCGGCGAGGGTCACCTTCGCGGCCTTTGGCGAGGGCCGCGGCGCCCTCACCGGCCCTTGCCTATGGCCGGTCGTTGGTCATGGTCGAGTATCGTCCACAGGCCAAAGGAAAAGAAATGCAAAAATCGGAAAAAAAGAATAAAAAAAAGAAATTAGGGAAATCTTTTTAAAAAGTAATAAAAATTATTGAAAAATTATAAAAAATTATTCACGTCAGTGCCGGCCGTGCCATGTAGGACGAACGGCATCAACGTAAGCAATTTATGGCTTAAATTGGTTGGGTGGAATGAATTAGTACAAATATGAAAAAGTTTATGACTAAATTGGTCCAATTGAAAGATTTATGATTGAATTGGCATAAATGCAACATGTTTATGACTTTTTTGGTACTTTTCTCACTACATTAGCAAATCATCAAAATGTTTATGACTCAATTGGTATAATTGAAGGATTTAGGACTAAATTGACATAAGTGTAATAGGTTTAGAACTTTTTTGATGCTTTTTATGAGAAATTTCAAGATCTTAATGATTATTCATCATGAAGAGAATTAATATGTTTATCATTAACCCCTCCATTAATTAAGATAAGAATAAGTGCAAGCATTCGAGAGGCTCCACCATAGTTCAGTGGCCTGCCAATGAACGTGGGTACGCACGAATAGCAAATGGTGGGTATGAAGAAGAAAAGTCAACTCGAGGATCAATTTTGTTCGTGAGAAATTCTTGATTACTACGAAACTAATCGATTGGAAGAGCCAATTATGTGTCCAATGGTAATTACCAATGATGGAAAAAAAAAGAGTTGAACCAACTAATGCTTGCTCCATATATAATTCAAAAAAAGTTGAACCAACTAATGCTTGGTCCATATATAATGCTTGTTTCTGAAAACATACTTTCTTTCCTTTTAGGAAATCACTAGTCACTCATGAAAATCAGGTCGTTTTCCCAAATTTCTCGCCAACCAAGCATCTTTCCCACTTATTTATATCTTATTATATGCTAATGACTAAAGTTCTTCCATTATCTTATTTCTTTTTATAATCTAAGTGTACGATAGTAATTAGTCGGTTTGAAGGAAAATTAGCACAACAACTCATCGCCATGCCCTTCACTTTAAACTTCATGACTAAACTCTGGTTAGCCTATGTTCTAGGGCACTTTGAGGAACAAACATATGTGTCATTTAACTAATCACACTGTATAAGCTCAATTCTTATGAATTCAAGTGCAACGATTTCATAATGTGATCACTTATCATAATTATTATTTATATCTGTGCTAGCCAGTTTAGCAATGAGGTATCTCCCAAGTTTGAGTGGTCCCTCGTAGTAAAGAAAAGGTCGATTCTAGCTAGGGCAATGGAACATAATGATGACTTAGGGTATTGCTTTCTGCTTCAAGGATCTTCCGATTGGGGCTCTTCTTTTGTTTTTAGCTTTTTTGCTTAGTCGCGTGAATATCTTACAATCACATTCTGAGGTCTAAGTTATACCGTCAAAGAGGCGATCATCGTGGTGCATGAACTTGGAAGTGCCATAGACTTATCAAAAAAAGAAAAAAAAAGGTGGAAGTGCCATAGTTTAAAGAGAGTGAAGTCCAATGCACCAAAAGAGAGTGCCATTATGCTTTAAAATACATAAAATAACGTAATTTGTTGTTTCCATGGCGTGACAGTTATCACCATTTTAGTGGAGCATTTTCCCTCTCTTTAATTTGTTTCTTTCTTTATCTTTCTTTTCAAAAAAAATACTATGTCAATTGTAACATGCATATCTCAATTTTTTTGATACCAAAAAGCCTAAATTTATATCTATGATACATTTATACCCTCTATCTCAATTCCATCCAAAAGCACTATTAAAAATCCTACGTGGATAACAGAGGCAAATGGATCTGACGCAACTTCGACATCGTGCTAACATGGCTTAAGTGATAGAAAAATCACCTAATTTTTCTTTTTCACTTTTTCTCTTTCCTTATGCCCAAGCTCCTCGTTCATCTTTTTCCTTCATGAACACTATCTCGACGATTGACAACGTCATTGAATACGAAAACGGCTAAAGCAAAGACAAGGATTAGCGGTGAGCTATGGAGGACATGACAACACCGGCCACCGACGACCCCAAAATCCTTTGCCTGCCCTTTCTCTCTCCTCATATGGTTTTGTTGGAAAATTTTTTTTAGCTAATGAAGATAGAGCAGTGATTATAAATCTTTGATGCTTTGATGCATGATAATAATCACCGTTCTTAAGATATTATTTGCCCCTACTATTGTTGCTGACTGGTCTAAAATAAATACACCTCTAGGATATACATCAAAGCCACAGAGAAATGAGTTCAACAATTACTTAGTTTCTCTATTGTAATTTTACCTTGAATTTGTTATTAAAGTTGTGTATATGAAAAGGGAAGAAGAAGTTGTTTTGAACAGTTGTGTTGAACAATGTATGATTTGGTGCTATTTATAGACAATCAATCAACACATCTCTTGGGAATAGATACTTTATCCTCATCATCACCACTTTTCATGATGAACCATCACCATTTTTCATGTCAACAGTCACTTCTTTTTATATCCAAGAGTCACCTTTTTTCATAATCAAGAGTCACATCTTTCATGATAACAAACTATTTCAACAGGGTCGACCAAGCCACTCCCACAACAATTTGCAGCCGTAGCCCGAACCGGTTGCTAAAGCCCATAGACGCTCTCATTGCACCTTGGTCTCCATCAGTGGCGAGCTCGGTCGCACCTCCTGGCAATGCGAGCTCGAAGCTTGTGGCCTCGCGAGCCTTAGCGAGCGATCCCCAGGGCCCTACGTGGTCGTCTCGAGCTCGCAAAGGTTGTGGTGGCCGCATGAGCTCTGCACTAGAGCTCAATTGTGGCCATAGCTGCCACAACTCAGTTTGGCCAAAGCTAGCCCTGCGACTGTTAGTGACAGTTGCGAGGGCCCCCATAGGAAGCGAGGATAGTGAATCTCTTGTGCTTTCGATCTTCATCCACAATTCGTGAGTTTTTCCCTTTGTTCATTTGTCATACTTTGGGATTTTGCCAACTAATTTTATTCTTCAATATTTTTTTGGTTTTTGGCTTGGGAACTGCGAGTTCAGTCCTCGACCCAAAATTTGGGCTTAAGCTCCCTCGCAATCAAGCTGTGACGCTCCAGAACGTCAAGCGTAACACATGTCTTTTCCGATTATAATTCATATTTGTTATTAGCATGCAGAAGCACAATAAAACATTTGCAACATCTCCTACAAAAAATCGCACAAGTTAAAATAATTTACATAGGGTGAATTCCCTAAAAAACCCTCCAACTTTAGGTCAAGTCCCAAATCTGCCCCGAACATTTTTTGTCTAAAAAAAACCCCAAAATTTAGGTCCTGTCCCTAATCTGCCTCGAACTTCTTTTCGTCTCAGAAAAAACCTCAAACTTTAAGTTTAGTCTCAAATCTGCCCTGAAATATGTTTTGTGTAAAAAAAGAAGAAGCAAATTTCAATTTATTTTAAAATATATACCCCCGTGATCCGGTTCCAACTTGACGTGACACTTCCTCGTCGATAACAAATCCACATCAGCAAAGTAATGAGGCGATAGGTACATACCAACGTCGCATTTCCACTTCGATAACAAATCCAACCTAATAAAAATTGTTGAAAATGCTCCAAAATATAACCATTCTAGGATATGAAAGTTAGGGACGATAACAAATTCACCCCAAAAAACGTTTTTTAATTAAAAAAAAAACCCCAATTTTTAGGTTCAATCCAAATTTTCCTCGAACTTTTCTTTGTTTAAAAAAAAGCCCTATTACTATGTTGATGTGGATTTGTTATCGACGTGGAAGTGCCACGTCAAGTTGGGACTGGATCACAGGGGGTATATTTTTGAAAATAAATTGAATTTTGGTGATTTTTTTTACACAAAAGAAAATTTGGGGCATATTTGGGACTTGATTTAAAGTTTGGGGTTTTTTATGAGACAAAAAAAAGTTCGGGGCAGATTTGGGACTGGACCTAAAGTTTGGGATTTTTTTTAGATAAAAAAAAGTTCGAGGTAGATTTGGGACTTCACCTAAAGTTGAGGATTTTTTAGGGAATTATGTCAATTTACATATGCCTCTTTATACAAGCGTCAGTGGATATTATTTTTATACAACGTCCAAGCAAACATAAAGTACATTGGTTCTAGGAAATGTCAAGGTCACCCATCGCCAACACCATAAACTACGCCCAAGAGTTTGCTTGTACAAAAGTCAAGCTATCCCTTACAGGTTACAACATCCTCACCCATCGACTCGTTGCCATTACCATCGAAGTACCTCAACAGTCCCACCAACTCACCGTCTATATTTATATACCAAGTAACAAATCAATGGGGAATCTATTCTACAAACCTCACATCGACCCATATAGTGAAACTACATTTAGTATATACTACTGCTAACCCAAGTATAAGCACATTTTCAAATACACAATGAAAATGCATAGGAGCTCCAAAGAGCAATGGCGGTGTGCAATCCATCTTACATATCTGACAAAAATAAAGGAGTGAGCCGTAACCTAGTAAATGAAATCCCTAAGTCTAAGGTAGAAAATCACTTTACTACTCAACCTAGTACAAAATAACGTGAGTTCAATACAATACAAAGTAACCATGTATAACGAGTGCAGTAGTAAATGTATTATCTTTTCAATCACGATACATTGATAGAAACCAATAACAACGTTGCATAGGATTATTCAGTCAAATGCAAATGATTATGAGATACGCTTTTCACCCATTAGTCCATTAATGGACATTTGTGCCCATATGTATTTATATATGCACATATACATGTATTATATTCTTTACTTCTCCTCCTCCTAAAAACTCCTAGGGCATCTTGACACATGGGGCATCTCGACTCCCGAGGTATCTTGACACACGGAGCATCGTCACCATTAATTTGTGCGCGACGGATAATATATATATATATATATATGTTACTTCCCTTATTTAATCACATAGCAACAGTGCATATGTTAGCATTGTAATCATAAGATCTTCCTTGCATCAACAACGGAAATCAACATTCATTTCAATAATCGATGCCTAGTACACCATATCTTTACATCCATATCATTACCTTGCCCCTTTTTATGGTTGGACATGTGAGTAATAATGATGACAAGCTTACCTCTTTTCATTACCCGTGCAAGCAATAATAGCATATTCCGAAAATTGGCAATTGGGCATACTCGGCAAGTGGGTATACTCAGCAAGTGGATATGAGCAGCGGCTGGTGAGTATAATGAGAATATAAATAGCGATTGGTGAATACAAGGTGAATATAAGTAGCGAGCAATGAGTATAAAGTGAATACAAATAGTGGCTGGTGAGTATAAGATGAATATAAGTAACGACTGGTAAATATAAGGTAAATATAAGTAATAGTTGGTATATATAAAGTGAATATAAGTGGTTGATGGGTCACAATTTACGAAGATAACACTTTCAAGCCCAGTTTCGTCATTTTCACATTTTTTTTACTTCCAACATATTATCACACCTCACAGGAATCAACCATATACCTTTTAGGCGTGTAAGAACTCATCAAAATAAATCACATTACCACAATATCTCACTACACACCATCAATTCAACTAAAACTAAAATTAACAAACATTAACCAACAAGTGAAAAGTACCAAGAAGATCAATCCAACTTAATCCCTAGAGTTTTCATTTATCTTGAATTACAAACTTGACAACTCAAAACTCTAGTTACCTTCAAACAAAATAAAATAAACAAAACAGAAAATCAACAATGCTTATATTTGAAACGACAAAACACATTTGTAGAAAGATATGCAATTCCAAAAATTTATCTTGTCGACACCTGAAAAATTGAGATAGGAGCTTTAACAACACGTAGGTGGGGCCCTCGCTTTTTTTTTTTTCCGCAAGATTTGAAAACGAAGATCGAAGAGGAAAGTTGGAAATTGGGAGTTAGTGAAGTAGGGACTCACACTTTAAAGCTTGAAGACTTTCGAAGATCCAATTATACAGCCAGGACAAATGAACTTAGAAGAATACTCAAGAGTTATTAAGAGAGATGAATAATTAACCAAGGTTAAAAAGATGATGACTTGAAGTTAAAACGGCTGGGGGGAAAGTTGTGTTCAATTAGAAAGTGGCAAGTGGCATGATCACATGGTTATATCCATATATACGGCCAAGGGTAATGAACTAAGAGATAAGAGTAGATCACCAAGGTTAAAAGTAATTATGGCTTTGGGCTAAAAGCCTTAGGTGTAAAGAGGGGAGTGTTGCTCCAAATCAAAGAATACACGTGGCATTATAAGTGGCCTAATAAGAGTAGCTAAATGAGATATTTGAGAGAGAGCTTCTTCTCCTTCAACCGAGTAAATGAATGAGTCATTAATAGTATTAATTGACTAAGGTTAAAATATGTGATGTACTACATGACATCATCATTAAGCTAATTTTTTTTGTTGAGTATTAAGCGAAGTTTAATGTCTCAAATTAAGAGGGCTTAAAACACTAGGGGAAAAATGAAAAGATGTGTGCACAAATTAAAGAATGACCAACGACTCAACTATAGGGTTTTTACAGTAGATATTTCATCAAGTTACTGGAATATTTATTAAATTAATACGCAAATAAGAAAATCAGTGTCCGTTATAAACATTGATAAATCCAAAAAATATCTTAACTCCACTAATATTATTGGTGAGAAATTCCGGATGCTAGGGAAATTTCATTTCTGTAAATTTAAACTTGAAAATCGTCAAATATGAAATTCAAAGTATATTAGTCCCCATCTACAACTTATATGGAAATAAATCGATTATCATCACACTACACCATCAACATACGCATCAACATATATCAAATTAATTCCAATGCATCAGGCAATTACGATCGTGGAAAATCGTTTTTCGAGTACATGCCATCCGAAATTCAAAGTTAAATAATACCTAACTTTATATCATAAATATTAATACCAAACATAAAAAATTCCGGATGTCACAATCTCCGCCTGACATCGAGCTCGAAGGGTGTGAAGAGGCCTAGATTCTCATGAGTGTTGGTTGACCCTTGCCGATGGTCTACGGGAGTTGACGGCCCGCCGGCGAAGTCAGAGGTGATACCCTTTCAACACCCTTGATCATTTGCAATCTCTCTCTCTTTGATTCAAATTTCTATTTCTCTAGCTTTTTCAATTTTTTATTTTCTTTTTAATTTTTTTTGATGTGACACTTGTGTGGCGTCACATTAGTGCCACTTCTTTAAAATATATATAATGCCATGCATATCCACATGTGATTTTGGACGAAATTGTGACGGAGGGTATATGTGTCACATCGGTACAAGTTTGGATTTTTGGTGACAAAAAAAATATTTGGGATATTTGTGTTATAATCAGCATTATTTAGGATTTTTGTGATATTTTCTCTATTTCTTTTATTATTATTTTACGTGATTATTATGTGAATTTTATTTCTTGAATAACTTATTTAGAGAACATTCGGTTCCTCATTTTTCCCATAGCTCGTTCATTTACTTCTTCAAAATTTCCTTTTCCTTTTCCTTTTCAATTTTCATTTGTCAATTAATGTTTTTACTCCGCATGGACTTGATTACTTTAATCTTAGTAATTAGATTCATTATAGCACAACCTATTTTGGTCAATCTTTTTTTAGCTCACGCAAATAACGGTGGCATCTTAATCGATTCGTAAGAGATTAGTTTTATATTTTTGTTCCGTAAGTCGTGTCAAAAAATTTCTTCTAAACGTAACTTAACCAAGAAAACATTATACAGAAAATTTACCTAAAAAAATGAAGACATTCACAATATTAGTTATAGATTACTACTAAGCTACATATATGATTGCTTTATATATTTAGTAATCAAAATGCCAGTGTGAATGATTAACTTGCTTCCCGCAACAACAGGCAGGTTTACCAAATTGCGGAATAAGGGGAAAATACAAGAAAAATGTCCATTCCCAAATCCTAAATTTTCACATCCACCCAAAACTCTCAAAACCAACCGAAAACAAATCACCCACATCCTAAGGAAGATGCTAAAATAAGTTTGCAAGGAGAGGCGGTTTGGTATTTTCAATGTGTGGTCCGGTACTTGCATGAAAATGTAGACATACAATTGGTCCGTGTCAAAAGTGACTGTATGATTTTTGTATTTTTCCTAATTAGAAACTACACGAATTTAAAGCTAATGGCAATAGAGAGCTTCTAGGAGAGACCACTATCAACTATTCCGCAATCATCCAAGAATTGTAATTTATAAGGAAAATGACACAAATAGTCTCTGAACTTTGGCCATTTTGATCCATGAACTTTTAATTTGTTCAATGTAGTCCATGGACTTTAACCTAATGTTCAATGTGGTTCCTGGACTTTTAATACATGTTCAATTTAGTCCCTGAAATATATGAAAATGTTTGATGTACCAAAAGTCCAGGGACTAAATTGAAGATGTACAAAAAGTTCAGGGATCACGTTGAACAAATTAAAAGTTCAGGGACCACATTGAACATTAGGTTAAAGTTCAGATATTATATTGAACAAATTAAAAGTTCAGGGATCAAATTACACATTAGGTCAAAGTTCAGGGACTGTTTGTGTCATTTTCCCTAATTTATACTGATATGTGAAGGAGAGAGAGAGACTACTGAAAAAAAAATGTGAAACTCATGGTAGGCTTTGGAGGAGCTATGAAACCAAAAGTCAGAAGAAAAGGTGGATCAAATGATAGGCTCTTTTCCTTTTCAAAAGCACTCGTTTTCTTTCACAAAAGAATGATTTATACGGTTTTTCAGATTCGGTGGTCAAATAATGTGTCCTGCGCAAATAAAACTGTTATGTGTGTGTGTGTATATATATATCTGCGTGTGGTGTCTAATCTACACAAAAAATTATTAAAGAGAGAATGATTAGGGACTTCTGTTGGTGAAGTTAGGTTTCCATGCGGAACTGATCTCTTGATATTTGCTGATGTTGATTTGCACTTATGTTGGACCACCGCACCACCGTTTCTACGAGTCATTGAGACTAAACATGCCTGTGAAAAAGGGGGTATGAAGTGGTAGGTATTGATATTTATTCATGATTTGGTGAAGGATCCACTAAGAAATGTGACGACTGGTTATATTCAGTTAATGGTTTTAGTCATCCAATTATTGTACTCATTTAGTCTCTCCGATTGAATATCAAGTCAAGAGAAACCTGAGTGTTACGACTAACGCGGAAGTATGAACACACGAAACGATTTGAGTAAGACATAAATTGCATAAATAAACCACAAATATTGAAGTAACAAATCAAAAGGCAGTGCAGAATCTTCAACAAATTAGTACGAAGATAACACATCAAGCATATTATCCAAGAGATCTTTTCTGATTTGTTATTTTTATTCAATTTCCAGGTAGATCAAATTGTTATCTTTTATCTTTAACTTCTTCCATAATTATAGGTGATGATATCTCTATTTATATTGTACAACATATCAATGAAAAGTAAGGCTTCATCCGGTCAATTCTTTGTTTTTTTTTTTATGGTATCAGGGCCACGCAAGGACAGACTAATCTTTTCTTGTTAAAAATAATTGATCTTTCTCGTTATGCTTATTTGTGATAAATCCACATCTTGTTGAAATTATGCCCAGAGCAGCTTGTCAATACTCAGGGTTTTCATTAATCATGGTAAATTCAAAACCCATACCCTATTAATTTCCACGTAGATCATATTGTGAAAACCCTGAGTATGTAATAAACTTTTGATCTATACAATCATGTCGCCTCCACTCAACTATTGGGTGGAAGCATTTATAACAATGAATTATTTGATAAATTGATTTCTTTCAATTGCTTTAGGCAACCAAAGTCCACACTCATATTTATTCAAGAAGAATCCTGATTATTCATTACTCTGAGTGTTTGGCTCTCAACATGTTATTTTTTATGAGCATTATTTTTCTTTTGCCTCTTCTTCTCAGGTGACTGTTATGACTGAGGGGTGGCTATTGCAAATGGATTCAACTTTAAGTCCATCACAAATAAAAGTTTCTAGTGATCGTTGGACTACGCCCCAACCTAGTTCAGAAGTTGGTCAAAATGGTCGTTCATTAACATATCTTACTCCGCAAGCGAATGTGTCACGCCCCGAACCCCAACGGGCTCGCGACACCCCTTCCACGGTCGTATTGAACGCGACGTCCCAGGACGCGTCGCCGACCCAAACGAACTACGCAAGCGGAAGCGAAATAAAACAACCCAGACAGTAAAATATGACGAATGGATAGCACAAAACAATAATTCCAAATACACAACATTAAAACGAAGTAGTGGTTGGATATCCTACTTCGCTATACAAAAGAGGGGCACACAAAAATATGGGGCAACTTGACCCGTACTTGATCTCCGAGATACCCTTGCAGCGTCTCCAGTCACTCATGGTCGCGGATCTGAAATGGTTATATAATAACCGTGAGAACGAGTCTCAATAAGCAACACCGTAAACCCCACGTAGGCCAATGCGTACCCAGACAAGTCGTACATGCAATCTACCCCATAACATATAAAATAAAATCGCATCCTTATACTTACCTCACCATCGAACCCATGTAAACTCTGCACGTTAGTCAAATCGCGACAAGACAATAATACTAACTCAATAACATATCACGCTCAATCAAACGCCAACCACACTGGCACTCAATCAATCACACCAATTCAATCACACATTCAATTAGCCAGTCCAATCAGTTCAATCAATTCAATCACACACAACTCGCATGCGTGGTCGAACAACTTTCCACGACCTCCCAGGTCCTTTCACACTGCCCGCGCCACTGCGCCTCAGGCCCAATCTCACAGCCCGCGCTACTGCGCCTCAGGCTCAGCCCTTAGATCAAGCCGGACTCGGTCCCGCGTAACCACGCCTCAGGACATTTTTCCCCTTCCAATGACCCGCGTAACCTACGCCTCAGGTCTGGTCATGCCTTTCTCGCCACACCCGCATAACCACGCCTCAGGTTGGCAGCCCTCCGATCAATCCGGGCTTTTCTCATGCACATGCACCACAACACAATTCGCCATTCTCACAAGTCATACCAATCAAACTCAAGGCATGCTCACCGCAATATTCCACCAACGCGACCTTCAAGTCGGTCACATTCAGCTATCAATTCCACTCACAAATGCCACGATAAGCCAATCATTGACCCACCAACAATAGCCACAAACATACACCAACAATCATCCCAATTCCAATTCACAAGCTCACGATTCCGACATTCAAGCCGGCCACAATCACACGTCAACTTTCCTACACACGCCAAGACAATACGGATATTTAGCACGTCACAATTTGCCACGCAATCATCACAATTTAATCCACCACTTATCACCTAATTCAAGTACTAATCATATTCTAACCAACTAATTCATTTTCTAACTTAGTCATTGAATTAATTCTAATTAATCTCTAAACAAGTCTAATAATACCCATTGTACTAAATAGGGATTAGAATGTCACTTACTTGGTTTTGGCCCGGAGAAAATCGGCTCGGGCCTAAAATGGCCCGAGTGAACAGTGTCTCACTCGGCGCGGGCGAGGGCGTGACGGGCACGGTGCTCGGCCATGGGCACAGCCCTCGGCCACGGGCACAAGGCGCGGCACGGGCACGGTCGCGGGCAAGGGCACGGCGCGGGCAAGGGGCACGGGCACGGGCAATGGCTGGTCGGCCGACCGGCTAGGCTTGCTCCGGCGGTAGCGGTGGCGGACGCGCGGCGGCGAGGCGGCTCTCCGACGACCGGCTCGGAGGAGAGAAGAGAGTCGGCCGGAGTGGGGTGGCGAGGAGAGAGAGAGCCGGGGCGGTGAGGGCTCGAGCCGGCGATGCTCGGGCGGCATGGCGGTGGTCGGTGGCAGAAGGGACGCCGGGTGGTGGTGGACGAGGTAGCGACGGAGGCAGGCAGCGGCGAGCTGCTCCCCGACGACGATGGGAACGAAGGAAGAAGAAGAGGAAGGTGGCCGAGGCGGGTGGCGCGGCTGGGGGCGTTCGGCGGCGGCAGCGACGTAGACTTTCGGCGTCGAGCGATCTTTGGGGAGGCTAGCTGGACAGTGGCCGGGACTCGTCGAGCACGGCGGCGAGGCTGCGCGCTCGGGAGGGAGGAAGAGCGGCGTCGGGCGGCTAGGCGGAGGTGGCGGTCGGATGGTGTGCGGTGGTGACGAGCGACGGAGGTCGGTCCGGCGGCGGCGATTGGCGAGCTGGTGGTGGCCAGGCGGAGACGGGGGCAGCGCGAGGCTCGTCGGGGAGGAAGAAAGAAGGCGAAGAAGAAGAGCGAGGCGAAGAGAAGGAAGAAGAAAGAGAAGAAGAAGGAAGGAGAGAGAGAGAGAGAGAGGGGTGTGTGTCGGGGGTGGGTGCACGCATGGGCGTGGGGTGAGGGACGTTTGCACAGGGGGAAGGCGTGCGCGGCGGAGGGGAAAAGAGAGGGAGAAAGAAGGAGAGAGAAGGAGGGAGAGAGAAAGAGAAGAGGGACGGTAGACGCAATGAGGAGAGAGAGAGAGAGTAAGAGAGAACAAAGTTAATATTTATCCTCGAGCGCGAACCAACGGACACGGTTCAAACTAAATATCGATTTAACGGTCACGATTCAAATATTAAATGCGATCCGATGACCCAAATTCAAAACCGAAAACGATCTACCGGTCCAAAATAAGCCTCGCATATAAAAAGGGACAAAGGCCGAATTAATTAAATCAAACTATAGCGAGGGAGGTTTACTAGTCCAAATTCGCACCCGGTCAAAAACTCCCATTTTTCCATTATTCCTGACAATCTCAACGCTGGCTACGATAATATTGACACCATCCAATTTATTTCGTCCTGAAACTCCCGAAAATCGACTGCCAAGTTCGAGGTCTAAATAACGGCCAAATTCGATCGAATGCGATTCTAGCGAAATCTCAAGATTTAAAAATAATAACCGGGAGTGATCGGTTCGGCGAGATTTTTACTATAAGCGCCTGACGAAATACCCGTTTTATAAATCCCAAAAATGGGCCAAAATTCGGAATGTCACAACTCTTCCCCCCTTACAAAAATTTCGTCCTCGAAATTTACAATTCAACCCAACTATTCAAACAAATGAGGGTACTGGTGTCGCATCAACTCTTCACTTTCCCACATCGCATCTTTGGTTCCATGGTGTTCCCAAATCACCCTGACTGTTTCAATTGACTGCTGAACCAACTTGGGACCCGTGATGCTCCTCTCACCCACTCATCCCAACAAACCGGTGTTCTGCAAACCCTGCCATACCATGCCCCAAACGGTGCCATTCTAAAACTCTGCTGATAGCTATTGTTATAGGCAAACTCAACCAAGGGCAATTATTCTTTCCAACTTCCCCTAAAATCCAATGCACATGGTCGCAGCATATCTTCCAAAGTCTGAATCGTCCTCTCAGACTAGCCATTCGTCTGCGACTAATAGGCCGTGCTAAACTGTAACCTTGTTCCTAATGCCGTATGAAGACTTTTCCAATAAGCGGCAGTAAACTTAGGATCACGGTCTGAAGTGATCGTCACTAGTACTCCATGAAGATGAACTATCTGTTGCACGCACCATCTTGCGTACCTTCCTAACGCGAAGTCCTTTCGCATTGCCAGAAAATGTGCTGATCTTATCAGCCGATCTACTATAACCCAAATTGAATCATGGCCCATTTGGCTTCTTGGTAGTTTCATAACAAAGTCCATCGCGTTATGCTCTCATTTCTATTCGGTGATTTCCAATGACTGCAACAATCCACCCGGCTTACAATGCCGTGCCTTCACTTGTTGGCATGTTAGATACTCGGTCACGTGCTTGGCTACATCTACTTTCTTGCCTTTCCACCAATAATGCTGCTGTAAATTCTGATACATTTTTGTACTCCCCGGGTGAATACTATACGTACTACGGTGTGCTTCAAACAGAATCTCTTCCTTCAGTTCTGCATCACTTGGCACACATAACCATCCACGGAACTTTAGAATCCCATCCTCGGATATCTGAAAATCCGATTTCCTTTTTGTGGCATCCATACATCAAAATCTTCTGAATCTCCGGGTCCGTATATTGTAAAGTCTTAATTTTAGTCTGAATTTTTGGTTCAATCCTCAATGCGGCAAGTAGACTTTAAAACATGGCTCACTTCAAACTTAAACTCTAAATCCCGGACTCCCTCCAACAAGGTCCATTATTTGACCATCATATGCACGATGCTCGATTTTCCACACAGTGCATCCGCTACCTTATTAGCCTTTCCGGGGTAATATAAATATCGCAATCGTAGTCTTTAAGGAGTTCCATCCAAGGACGCTGTCTCAGGCTAAGTTCTTTTTGAGAAAACCGATACCTTTAAACTCTGATAATCTGTATAAATCTAAAATTTCTCCCTACACGAGTAATGCCTCCAAATCTTAAGGACAAATATAATTACGGTCAATCCCAAGTCATGCATCGGATAGTTCAGCTCATACGGTCTCAATTGACGCGATGCATATACCACTACTTTCCCGTGTTGCATTAGCACGCATCCCAATCCTCCTAACGACGCGTCACTGTGATTCTCAAATCCTCCCGGACTTGACGAGATCGCTAACACTGGCGCGGTCGTTAACCTCTGTTTCAATTCTTGGAAGCACCTTTCGCACTCATCCGTCTATTCAAACCTCGTCTCCTTCTTTAACAACCGTGCCAACGACGTAGCTAGTGCCGAAAACCCCTTCCATGAAGCGCCTATAATAGCCTGCTAGACCCAAGAAGCTCCGAACCTCGGTTACTGACGTCGGCCTCGGCCAATTCGTGACGGCTTCAATCTTTGTCGAATCCACTACAATCCCTTCCCCAGTATCGCATGTCCTAAGAACGCCACTCAATGAAGCCAGAATTCGCACTTATTAAACTTAGAATAGAGTGCGTGTTCCCTTAAAGTCCATAGATCTCTTTTCCAAATGTAACTTATGCTTAGCGGGACTCTGCGAGTATATCAAGATATCGTCTATGAACACGATTACAAACTAATCCAGAAATTCCTTGAATACCTGATTCATTAAATCCAATAAGGCTGCAGGGGCGTTCGTCCGTCCAAACGACATCACCATAAACTCATAGTGTCCATACCTCGTCCTAAATGCCGCCTTCGGCACATCCTCCTTCTTGATTCTCAATTGGTGATAACTAGTCCTCAAGTCGATCTTACAAAATATTGATGCCCCGTGTAACTGGTCGAACAGGTCATTTACTCTTGGCAACGGGCGTTTATCGTTAATGGTTACCTAATTCAACTGTCTGTAGTCAATACATAACCTTAACGATCCGTTCTTCTTCCTCACGAATAAAACCGGCGTTCCCCGTGGAGACGCACTCGAACGAATAAAACCTTTATCCAATAGCTTTCACATTTGGACTTTCGATTCCTTCAATTCCGACAGTGATATCTTGTAGAGCGCTCCCAAGGTCGGTTTCGTCCCTGGGGCCAACTCAACCACAATCTCGACTCTCCTATCAGGTGGCAATCCCGGCAATTCCATCGAGAAGATTACATACCTCGGCTATGTCCTTTAGCCTTGATTCCTCAACCAACTAATCAGTCCCAAATTGATTTTTTTTTTTTTTACCTCAAAGACAAAGCTCAATCCATCCAATTTCGATCCAACAGTCTCCCAAAACAAATCACCTCGGTTCTTTATAAAATCCGAAATTTCCAAGTATAACTCCTCCTTCCAAATTCGTCCAAGAATGTCACTAGTAAATCAGAAATCCATAAATCGATTGCGCCTATCCACCATAAGTGATAATACGTCGTACATAATCATCCAACTAAAAATTTCGAAATCATCTCCTATTGTACCAAAACCCCCTCTCATAACGCATCTAGACTTTCAAGGCACATCCTTCACTTCCTTCTCAGCCACCACATACACTTTTCCTTACGTCCTTAGCCGATTTTGATTAATCTACAGGGCAGCTCTCACTTAATGTCCTACCTGGGGTCGCTGCGATTGCATTGGTGACCTAACCTGTTGGTTCAATAATTTCTCATCTGGTAACCTTACTGTCCACATCCACAACATGCCCCACTTTTACCTTGGCAATGGTCATTCCTATGCCTCTTTTCATAAGACCGACATGCAGCGTTGGAGTAGCAGTTTGGTTTTCTAAAGTTCTTTCTTACTAGAGGGACAATTCTCTGATTCTCTGTCATAGGCTTCTTTCCAAAGTTCCTATTGTCCCTAGCCGGCGCGTATCGCGATCCATTTCGGTAGCCCTTTCACTCGTATCCGTCTCAACCATCGAGCTCTCTCATACAACTCATTGTAATCCCTTAAGACTCAAAAATACTAACTGATTGCGGAATTCCAGTTCCAATCCATCCCGAAACCTCCTTGTCCTATCCACATAGTCCTTGACCATCCTTGGTGCGTACTTAAACAACCTTACAAACTCGACCTGATCGACTGACATCCGATTTTAGCGAAGCCGAGGAAACTCTGTCTTTTTCTGTTCTCGCGCATTCTCCGAAAAGTACTTCCCATTGAAAGCCTCGACCAAAGCACCCCAATACTTCAAAGCCTTTTTCCAACTCTTATATCCAAAGTGATGTAGCCTCGAGGTCACTTTTCCCATCAAACTTCGGAGGTTTCAATTTCAAAAATTGCTCAACCAGTTATTGCATCTGTCTGACTGCATTAACTTGCCCTTGACCTTGATTCCCATCATTCCCCTTAAAATTCCAACTTCTTCGAGTACCCTCAGAATTCCATCCACTCTGGGATCCTCTGCAACTCCAGCTTGCGGACCTACATGACCTTGACCTTGACCTCAACCTCGACCTCGACCTCGACCTCGACTGCTCAAACTCACAGGGTCACACCACTCACTTACCTGCTATAATTCCCCTCGGGAATTAAAGACCTAGGCCAACTATACCAGTCTAAAGCCCTAGGCAGTGAATCACAACAATTCACTAAGCAGGCAGTCAATCACAACACCACTCAATCACAAAGAACAGCGATCGTGCACTAACCTCAAGCCCTGTCGCACCTGCATTTCACGTATTAGTGCATAATATCACTCAGCAATCACAATCACACGGTCTGGGGTACGCATGGCACACAAGACTCCTTAACTGACTACCCCAAAGTCATCGCTCCTTATCACTCCAGGCTTCGACCAACTTGGATCGAGCTGACCTTGCTCTGATACCAAATCAACGGGGATGTCACGCCCCGAACCCCAACGGGCTCGCGACACCCCTTCCACGGTCGTATTGAACGCGACGTCCCAGGACGCGTCGCCGACCCAAACGAACTACGCAAGCGGAAGCGAAATAAAACAACCCAGACAGTAAAATATGACGAATGGATAGCACAAAACAATAATTCCAAATACACAACATTAAAACGAAGTAGTGGTTGGATATCCTACTTCGCTATACAAAAGAGGGGCACACAAAAATATGGGGCAACTTGACCCGTACTTGATCTCCGAGATACCCTTGCAGCGTCTCCAGTCACTCATGGTCGCGGATCTGAAATGGTTATATAATAACCGTGAGAACGAGTCTCAATAAGCAACACCGTAAACCCCACGTAGGCCAATGCGTACCCAGACAAGTCGTACATGCAATCTACCCCATAACATATAAAATAAAATCGCATCCTTATACTTACCTCACCATCGAACCCATGTAAACTCTGCACGTTAGTCAAATCGCGACAAGACAATAATACTAACTCAATAACATATCACGCTCAATCAAACGCCAACCACACTGGCACTCAATCAATCACACCAATTCAATCACACATTCAATTAGCCGGTCAATCGGTTCAATCAATTCAATCACACACAACTCGCATGCGTGGTCGAACAACTTTCCACGACCTCCCGGGTCCTTTCACACTTGCCGCGCCAGCTGCGCCTCGGGCCCGATCTCACGGCCCGCTCTGCGCCTCGGGCTCGCCCTTAGATCAAGCGGGCTCGGCCCCGCGTAACCACGCCTCGGGACATTTTTCCCCTTCCAATGACCCGCGTAACCTACGCCTCGGGTCGGTCATGCCTTTCTCGCCGCACCGCGTAACCACGCGCCTCGGGTTGGCGGCCTCCGATCAATCGGGCTTTTCTCATGCACATGCACCACAACACAATTCGCCATTCTCACAAGTCATACCAATCAAACTCAAGGCATGCTCACCGCAATATTCCACCAACCCGACCTTCAAGTCGGTCACATTCAGCTATCAATTCCACTCACAAATGCCACGATAAGCCAATCATTGACCCACCAACAATAGCTACAAACATACACCAACAATCATCCCAATTCCAATTCACAAGCTCACGATTCCGACATTCAAGCCGGCCACAATCACACGTCAACTTTCCCACACACGCCAAGACAATACGGATATTTAGCACGTCACAATTTGCCACGCAATCATCACAATTTAATCCACCACTTATCACCTAATTCAAGTACTAATCATATTCTAACCAACTAATTCATTTTCTAACTTAGTCATTGAATTAATTCTAATTAATCTCTAAACAAGTCTAATAATACCCATTGTACTAAATAGGGATTAGAATGTCACTTACTTGGTTTTGGCCCGGAGAAAATCGGCTCGGGCCTAAAATGGCCCGAGTGAACAGTGTCTCACTCGGCGCGGGCAAGGGCGCGACGGGCGCGGGGCTCGGCCACGGTACTCGGCCATGGGCACAGCCCTCGGCCACGGGCACAAGGCGCGGCACGGGCACGGTCGCGGGCAAGGGCACGGGCGCGGGCAAGGGCACGGGTACGGGCAATGGCTGGTCGGGTGGCCGGTTGGGCTTGCTCCGGCGGTGGGCGGTGGCGGCGATGCGGCGCGAGCGGGCGGCTCTCCGACGACCAGCTCGGAGGGAGAGAAGAGAGTCGGCCGGAGTGGGGTGGCGAGGGAGAGAGGCTGGGGCGGTGAGGGCTCGGAACAGCGATGCTCGGGCGGCATGGCGGTGGTCGGTGGCGAAGGGACGCCGGGTGGTGGTGGACGAGGTAGCGACGGAGGCGGCGGCGGCGGGCTGCTCCCCGACGACGATGGGAACGAAGGAAGAAGAAGAGGAAGGTGGCGAGGCGGGTGGCGCGGCAGGGCGTTCGGCGGCGGCAGTAGCACGCAGCTCGAGGCGTCGAGGCGATCTTGGGGAGGCTGGCTGGACATGGCCGGGACTCGTCGAGCACGGCGGCGAGCCGAGCTCGCGCGCTCGGGGAGGGATGAAGGCGGCGTGGGCGGCTAGGCGGAGGTGGCGGTCGGATGGTGTGCGGTGGTGACGAGCGACGGAGGTCGGTCCGGCGGCGATTAGCGAGCTGGTCGTCGCGCCGGCGGACAGGGGCACGCGCGGGCTCGTCCGGGGAGGAAGAAAGAAGGCGAAGAAGAAGAGCGGAAGCGAAGAGAAGGAAGAAGAAAGAGAAGAAGAAGGAAAGGAGAGAGAGAGAGAGAGAGAGGGTGTGTCGGGGGGTGGGTCACGCATGGGCGTGGGGCGAGGGACGTTTGCCGGGGGAAGGCGTGCGCGGCCAGAGGGGGAAAAGAGAGGGAGAAAGAAGGAGAGAGAAGGAGGGAGAGAGAAAGAGAAGAGGGACGGTAGACGCAATGAGGAGAGAGAGAGAGCGTGCGCGGCGTGGGCATGTCAGAGGAGAGAGGAGAGAGAGTAAGAGAGAACAAAGTTAATATTTATCCTCGAGCGCGAACCAACGGACACGGTTCAAACTAAATATCGATTTAACGGTCACGATTCAAATATTAAATGCGATCCGATGACCCAAATTCAAAATCGAAAGCGATCTACCGGTCCAAAATAAGCCTCGCATATAAAAAGGGACAAAGGCCGAATTAATTAAATCAAACTATAGCGAGGGAGGTCTACTAGTCCAAATTCGCACCCGGTCAAAAACTCCCATTTTTCCATTATTCCTGACAATCTCAACGCTGGCTACGATAATATTGACACCATCCAATTTATTTCGTCTTGAAACTCCCGAAAATCGACTGCCAAGTTCGAGGTCTAAATAACGGCCAAATTCGATCGAATGCGATTCTAGCGAAATCTCAAGATTTAAAAATAATAACCGGGAGTAATCAGTTCCCATGCGAGATTTTTACTATAAGCGCACTGACGAAATACCCGTTTTATAAATCCCAAAAATGGGCCAAAATTCGGAATGTCACAGAATGTGCACGTCTGTTTGCTAAGATAAAACCAGACTCAAAATCTTCATCTGCTACTCTCTCCAATATGTGCCACAACCGGTGGAGAATGAATCTTTAATTCAGTCTCAATTTGAAGCTTCCACATCCTTAGTGCATCCCATGGTTACACGTTCAAAGGCCGAATCTCGATGCCAAACCACAAATATGCCAATATAGCAGCATCATCTATCCCTCCCGAGCCACACATTGTACCATTCAACCTTAAAACATCCTGGTTGGACAACCATTATGCTTGAGGAGTTGAATGCTCTTGTAATCAACAAAACATGGGATCTTGTTCCCCATCATTTCTCGATGAACATGTTTGGATGTAATTGGGTGTACAAGGCAAAGCTATGTGCATGTGGTTTACTTGAGCAATTGAAAGCTTCACTTGCTGCAAAAGGGTTTCATTAGGAGGAGGGCGTTGACTTCCTAGAAACTTTTAGTGTAGTAGTCAAACAACCCACAATTCGCATAGTCCTATATGTTGCTACTATATAGAATTGGGAGATTTTCTAATTGGATGTCAAGAGCGACTTCCTACACGGCAATCTCATTGTTCCTGTCTATATGGAACAATCACTTAGCTTCCGTGATTCATTTTATCCTGAACATGTTTGCTTACTTCAGCACGTGTTCTTTATTTTCTCTAACAAATACATCAGAATTATGTGATTCGGCGGTGCACCTACTTCACGAGGAGAGATCAACAAGATGATTGTACTATGATCGACAAAGATGATATTACAAATGTTCAATCACACTCACACTAATAAGTGTTTTCAATCATAGATTAAACCCGAACCCAATGAGGATCAATCACAAGAAAGAAGTTTTCTCATACCCGTAACCCTCTTGGATGACGGCTCTTAATATCTTTTGTGTCTCTTGCAAGTTTTTACACATATCAAGTGCATTCACAATGCACACGAGACGAAACTCAATAATGTAACTTTTATACGCAATTCTTTTGCTTTTGTGTGCTGACCGTATATTTTAGGGCACAACGATCTAATAATTTTCATATTCATCCAATTTCCTAAGCCCTAATTACTTTTTATCCAACTTCTGATATATTATCAAGATAAACTCCGCCTATAAATTTTCCAACTGCATTGGAATAAAAGTTCATGTTAAATCGTACAAGCAAATTGAGGTCATTGACCACGAACGAATTAGGGATAAGTACATTAGAAGTCCTAAAACTCGTCATGAAAGTGTATTTGAGTCCTAAAACTTTTAAAAAGTGCAAACAAGTCCTAAAACTTCTCAAATTGGTCAAATTAAGTCCTTCCGTTGATTATATTTTTTGAAAATTTATGACTCGATTGTACTTTTGTGATTAGTTTTAGGATTCGATTGCTTTTTTAAAAATTTTAGAACTCTATTGCACTTTTGTGACAAATTTTAAAAATTTTAATGCACTTACCCTCAAGAATTAAATGACCAACTTTGATGGCTTCGAGAAATAAAAATAATAATGTATGCCTTGAAAGTCAATCCCCGTGGAAAAAATAAGAGTTTGACTTATCTCTGCTGAGAGTCGACACTAGGGCATATTAACATGTCATAGTGATTGACTTTTTTTGTCTCTCGAGATCGGGACTTGCACACGTTAGGGTTGCATAATGCACAAGCCAATGTATTTTTTTTCAAGTAATTAAATTTTATTAGAGAATTATAGTAACCTGAGATGAAAATGACCGTGTAGGGCTCCAAATAATAATTAAAAAAAACGTTCTATGTTGGGCAGCCCTTTTGGACTTCCATTGAAACCACTTAGTGGGAAATTTGCTCGACACCGTATACAAACGTACATAAATTTGTACTTCTGTCCCCTCTCTCACTCTGTGAGAGGTGACTGGCGGTGGCGGGTGACTCGCTTGGCCTCTCAATTGATATTGATTGCCCTAATTGGATGTTGCTACGGTAACTACACAAATGATTATAGAATCTTTGAATCGGGTCATGAATATTCAGTACAATATCTTAATAAGCCCGCCCCCGCAACTCTAGTAGCGCCTCTCGCGTCCACAATCTGCAATTCTCTCTAGAGGATAGTGACGTCCAAGAGCACAAATAGACAAAAAAAAATTCACTCTCTTAATATTGTTGACACCTAAATTTCGACGCATCATTTAGTAATTAATTGCATAGAAAAGTAAGGATTAAATTTTAATCCTTGAACAAAAATATTACAAATCGCATAGCATAAAGTTTAGGTTTATATAGATTAACTGCATTTCGCATCAGATCGGCGGTGGTAAGCGAGCTTAAAATTCATCACGTAAATCGAGCTCGGGCACCGAACGAGACTTGGCTCACTCGGAAAGCATGGGCCGAAAATCACACACAAAAGGGCTTGGTTGTCTTAATTTGAGCTTAAATTAACCCATTATGCTTAATTAAAGAAAAGCCCAAATTAATTCAGCCCACTTAGAATTAAATTAAAGCTAAACCTAAGCCTATTAAACTAGAAAGTAATTAATTGACTCTAGTTTACATTATAAATATATATTTATGTCTCATAATCTGGGGCTCTCATAATTCCTAGATCAGAATTTTTTTGGAGAGAGAGAGATTGGCGGCGGAAAAAGAAGAGAAGTTCTCTCCTCCCGCGGTGGTTCCTCCCGTGCTTGGCAACCATCCATCATCGCCGCGCCAGCACTTCCATCGTTCGAGGGAAGTGGCCATTGAAGACCCACTGCCAAAGCAATAAAATCTAGTCAACACTAGACATGGTCAAGCGCACACAGAAATTCACAAAGTGAGAGCAAGTGCAGGGAAAAGTCAAAAGTTGGAGTTTTCTTCAGTATTGCGTTGTCTACCACTGACACCAACGCCATCACTTGGTTCTTGCTGCTTCTTGTGCTCCAAATCAGCGGCATCTTACGTTCCAAAACTCCAATTCAGTCCGTGCTATTGCGATTCAGTGTTCTAGCGATTCTTTCAGCAAAATCAGTAAATAGGCGGGCTCCAGTCCTTACCTTGCGTCGCTTGATCCAATTTCTCCGGTGTTTGCTTGTTGTTCAACAAAGTCGACGGTCCAGCGCAAGCGTAGCCACACGTCGGACACATCCAGGCGACATCGCAGTAGCTTCCACTCCAGATCAATGTGTTCCTCAGCTCGGCAAACCACCCCAACGAGTTCATAACAAGCATTCCAGCAAACTGTGAGCCCGGAGCCTAGCCAAGGTGCCACTGTCCTTGGCGTCGCGGCCAGTTGAGCCCCTCACCGCCGGTCCTCGCTCCACCACCACTACGAGCTGAGCCGGTTCAGTCACTGTTCCCGACGTCGCTCCGCCGCTCCCGACGCACCGCCGATCCGCAATCCCGATCCGCTGCAGATTCAAATTTGGAAAGTAATCCGCAAATCGAGTAAAAATCTCTATCCGGTATATTTTCAAAATATTTAAATTCTTAGTTTGAATATTTTGAATATTCCGTGAATATTGCGTGATTGATTAGATACCTTAGGATAATATTTGTGATATCCGCAATATTCTAAGATACCCTAAATTAGGAATTTTTCCTAATTTGGCAACGTATCTGGACGACTATCCGACCTTATCCCTAAGGTATGATACGCGACGATACGGAAAATCGTTATCTTATCCATAATCATTTGGATACGATAATAGATTTTATTTGCTTTCCAAATTTAAACAATCAACTTTTTGTCGATATCTATAACCCTATAGATATGACCGTTAGTTTGATTTCTTTGCTTATAATTTGAAGAATCTTGCGGATTGCGTGGATTGTTTGAATGTGCTTGTTATCTTTGTTTGATTGCTTTCCTTTTAAATAAAGAAAATCCAAAAATTTGTTAGTTAGATTTAAATTAGAAGTTTTGCATGTTTAGGGAACCCTAAATGTATCTAGAAGATAGGATAATTATTTAATTTAAATTAGGACTTGAGATAATTTATTTCCTAGTTTAAATTAGGTGTTATTCTAATCCTAATAGATTATTTAGGTTATTTTAAAATTTCGAATTTTAATAAAAATTCCAAAAAAAGAATCACTTTGGGATAAATCAAATCATTTTCTCTAGGATAGATTGCATGTTGATTTGAGTATTTTTAATTCCGAATTTCATTGGAAAAATACCAAATATAAATCATTTGTCCGTCATTAGAATTAGGTCACGTCGTCGCATGACATACTGGTTCGCATGCTAGGTTGCATTAATCGCATGTAATTTTTGCACGTCATTGCATATAGGTTAGTTTACATTTTAATAAAGCGCAAACCTTAATGAACACCTTGAGTACCTTGCTTTGTTAATTAGAAATCATATTAGGATTGTCTGTATGATTTTCTATTAACAATGCAGATGCTTGCGTGGCTTTAAGGTATGTTATCCTGCTATTTATTTACTGCTTTCTTGGGTGTTAAATTGGTGGTTTGCGCACCCGCATGAACATCTCACATGTTAGTGATTAGGCAATAAAATGGATCCAGATTGCCTGCATAAACATTTTTTTTGAAAAGAAAAGGTACCGAAATGGCGTTAGACTAGATCTAGCGTAATCAAGTCCCCGAGCTTAGAATCTCTGGTTCGTAGGAATAAAACATATCTCCCTATGTTTTATTTAGGTTTCTAATCGACCTACCACAATAGATTAGTGGCGACTCCGAGCATGAAACTTTTTACGTGTTAAAAACTTAAACCCTAAGTTGCGAATTGGTAAGCGCTTGGGAGGGCCCGAGTTAAGGCTTAGTCTTAATAATCCATTAAATTCGAGAGAAATTTTAGGTCGCGACAAATATCTCTTTAAAGTACGTCCGAAAGCGATGCTATGCTTCTCCTCGATTTTTGGATACCCAAGTTGGATGTCTAGATAATTTACATCGACGATGGCCAACCGTTGAGGTGGCATGGCTATGAGGTTCACATCGGGTCAATGTCTGGTCCCCACTGACCCAATTTGTGACCACGTCCACTTCCCATGGGCATTCATCGGTCCAAATTAACTCCGTGAGCCACGGACACGCCTGTTGTCTCTTACATCAATAGCCTGATACCTTCGTCAAGAAAGATCACCAAAACGGATTCCAAATCCGAATCCATCAATATATTCAGTTTGATTCACCTTTACTCAAAAGGTTAAACCAATGAGTCAGGAGTCAACTAAGATAAATATATTAACTACTTTGCACCACGTCAATTCTCCGATTTGCGACTTTTTTTTAACATAACTTACGCATATATCTTAACAATCTCCCCTCATGTATGAGCTCAATATTAGGTCTGTGCTCCTTTTTAATTCATACATCATTTTGCACCAACAAATCTCAACGCTCACTTTCATCTTTGGTTTCTTTCTCCGGACCAAACCGTGTTAGTCAAGTCCTTCTTGAGATATTCACCCAAACACCTATACACATTGGGAATGGCCCACCAACCAATCATCTGTCGAGAGAGTGTAGCAAAAGCCCAATACCTTTACCCAAAGAGATCGTCAAGAGAGAGCCAAAATTCAAATGCGTTAATATAGCCTGTTAGACCCACTTTCACTCAACAATCTAAGTCAATGGGTTATGAGCCAACTAGGATATTAACCACTCCACACTACACCAATTTATCTTATGTGGGACTTTCTTTTAATAATCCCCAACATGTGCATCTCTACGCTTAATAATTAGTGGACAAAAGACAGCATGAATCTCGAGTGTTACACAATGACCTATGGATACACTATACTTTTGCATCGAGATCCTTCCCATGATCTTGCATCGTCAATGGTCCCTTTTTTTAGCTGCATGCATTTATACACTAGATAAGCAATATGAAGATTAAGCAGCAATCTATTGAAAATGGTATTTCATTACGTTCACATAGCGATCTGCCAATTCTTGGACAATCATGGTCACGTTGTGCTCAGTTGCATCGAAGACAACGATGACAATAACATGATATAATTTGGGGGAATCTGTTTCTAAGTGCGTTCAGTACTTGTCAATGTTCATGTGAGATTCTTATTTTATATAAAGACACAGATTGTTTTCTCCAATCCATTACTTATTCTTGGATTCGTATTCCTTCCACATGTTATGGTCTTCCATTTACAATGCATGATTCTCGAGGGAAAGTTGCTAGTTTCTTGCTTTCACACCCATTTTTGGTACATTTTAGAAATAAGAGAACATGTATAGATATCAAGTAAATGCTTACCTACAATTATGATTATGATTGTACCCATGTATCAAATAACTTATATTTTACCATCAATTTTCTGAAAAATATCTGAAAAAAAATTTGTACTCTCATGGGGCCAGGAAATCCAATTATTACACAGTCAGTGTAATAATCTTGGCCAACCTTAGGTTTCTTCGTTTCGAGAAATATGAAGGCCACCTTCCCACGAAGAGTAGGCCCTATAGTTAAAAGTCATTTTGTTTTTAGATATGTACAATTATTGGGAATCTTCCTATTACTTTCCTACGAAAGTAATTTTGCTTGAACTGAGAGCTTGGATTGCTTTTTCTTTTTTCTCCTTTTGCTTCTCTGACGTGACAAGATCTCATAGCCCAATTCGGTATCACACATGGGGCAAAAGGACACTATAAGTGTCATAAGTTGTGTACGGAGATCACTTTGGTGCCATAACTTTTTTTCGGATCACTTTGGTGTCAACTTTTTTGAAAAACGATCACTTTAGTGCCAATGCTGACATGGTCGCCGGAAATCTGACGTGGCTCTTTTTTTATTAATTTCCGATGCTGACATGGCTTGCCGGAAATCTGACGTGGCTCTTTTTTTTGCCGGAATTTTGGCCGGAGTCACTAAAGTGATCTCTTTTCCTCCGATTTGGCACCAAAGTGATCCGAAAAAAAGTTATGGCATCAAAGTGATTTCCGTACACAACTTATGGCACTTATAGTGTCCTTTTGCCCACACATGGGACTCAAAGGCCTAATAAAGTTTGATGTGAGGAGGGTGCTAGGCAATTGCACATGGTCTCCCGACAATCTTTGCTTGTGCATTTTACCGAGGGGAAAGAAAATTCTTGACATAGATTTGGGACCGTCGCTTTGATATAGCTTTGTAAGCGACTATTCCTAGGTAGATTTATTAAGGGTGCTCGGTTTTAAAATGGATCGGTTCCCGAATATAGCTTTATAAGCGAATAATCCTTGGTACATTTATTAAGGTTGCTCGGTTCTAAAATGGGTCGGGAACCGAGTTCCCCTGTGACCTCCAGTTCTAAAAGATTGGAACTGGGACGAACAGGTCAGTTTCTATCTTAAGAACAAGTCCAATTTAGGGAAAAGTGTCAGAAAAGTCCTAAACCTTTTGCATTGGTGCTAATTTAGTCTTCAACCTATTTTTGGTGCCAATTCAGTCCTAAACCGTTTGTTTTTGTGATAATTTAGTCCTTTCAGCGAATTTTGGTCGGATATTGCTGACGTGAATACTGGTCGGCCTACGTGGCACCGCCGGTGCTGACGTGGATAATTTTTAATAATACTTTAATATTTTTTCGATTTTTTAAAATATTTTTTTGATATATTTTTTTTCCTTCTTTCCTTCTTTTCTTTTCCTTCTTCTTCTACCTTTGGCAGGTGACAGGACACCGGACATCGGCGACCGGCCATGGCTGGTCGCCTGGCCTCATTGGCCCGACCCACCCTTGCCTGGGCGCAGGCGAGGTTCGGCCGGGCCTCGCTTATGGTGGGCGACGACAGCCTCACCCAGGCAAGGCCAGGCGGTTGGTGTCCGGGCACCGGCCAAAGGTAGAAGAAGAAGGAAGAGAAAAGAAGGAAAGAAGGAAAAAAAAGAAAAAACTATTAGAAAAATATTTTAAAAATCAAAAAAATATTAAAATATTATTTAAATTATCCACATCAGCATCAGCGGTGCCACGTAAGCCAATCAACATCCACGTCAGTAATATTAGACCAAAATTAGCCGGAAGGACTGAATTGGCACAAAAATAAAAGATTTAGGACTGAATTGACACAAAAAAAAGGTTTATGACTGAATTGGCACCAATGCAAAAGGTTTAAGACTTTTCTGACTCTTGTCCCGTCCAATTTATATTTTTGGTAAAACTCAAACTTGATCAATAAAATATAAAAGTTGCTTCAATTTCACTAGAAAAATATTAATTGGTCAAGTTATTTTGTCGTTGTTTGTTCACGTTGAAGACCACGGTTCAATTTCATGCGTGCAAAAGTACTTTTTCGAAAAGAGACTTCAAAACCGGTTTAACTTGGGCACTTGACAAATTGAACCGGTTCCCGTGTAGGACCGACAGTCTAGCCTTGGAACCACGAGCCAAACTAGTCGATCTAAGTTGGTTTGGTTCCCAAGTTGAGTAGGACCTAGTGGTCACCCTCAACATTTATTGGCCTCTTCATTTATATCATAATATTTAAGCTTTTTAGTTTTTCAAGTAAAATTTAAATCTCAACACGCATTCTCTGCTGAGGTTAACAACGCAATCTAAAAGGGGTTGAATAGGATATTTCAAAACTTTAACCACTTTTTGTGGAATATAACAAGTTATACTTTGACAGAAGCAGAGTCAAATTGATATAGTCACATGTAAGTGTTTTTATCAAACAAATAATGATAATAGTGAAGAGTTTGAAGATATTGAAAGCAGTTATATTGTGGTTTAGACTTTAACCAAGTCTACAACCACTTTTCCAGACTAAGAGCCACAAAATAAGGTTAGAATCCACTGGTAATCTCAAGAGAATGTACAAAGTAGCAAGTACCGTTTCAATCTGAAGCTAACAGATCCAATTATTGATACATAAGCACTGCTTTTACACACTTCTCTTATCATACGTTAAAGATAAAACCAATCTCACGGAGAATATAATCAGAAATACACAGCTTCTACCAACAAGAACAGAGCAAAGATGAACACTCAAAATAATATATTGATTTTGTTTTTATTTCCTCCAACTCTAGTACTTCCGTTAAATTGAATTTATAGCCATCGGACCTCAAATGACCATTTATAATTCAAATACCTCAGGTAGCCCATTAGAACGTCTCTTCGTTGCTCTGACTCAACTCCAGTCCTTGTATTCAAATTCCAAAGCTTGCAACTAGCCGATAGACACCAATTTGAATGCAAATCAAATCGGAAAGAGGTTTGGCTCCTCTTCTCCAAGTGGTAAGCATTTCCTTCACAGTTGACATAGGGAGCTACCTTCATCGGTAGTCCAGTGAGTCTATCTAAGCTACCCGATGATAATTGACTTTCGAATTGCTATCCATTGGGCTCTTGTGTATATTAGCGATTTAGACTTCACTCAGCTGTTTACCTTATCATGGTAACCCCATGTCCTCACGGACATCCCGTTCTTCCCGAATTGCACACCCTTTATCAAAATCCATCTAGTTTCTAGTTGCCTTTCCACTGTACACTTCCAGAATGCCGATGGTGACAAAATGTTACTTCTATTGACATCACAATGCCTAGGCCATTCTTATCCAAGTGGCAGAAGCACGTTACCCGTCTTTCACCTTGTCCTATAGAAGGAATTGCTCTTGCCAGTGATCGGGTGAGTCTATCCACGCTACTTGTTGGAAACTGACTTCCGATCTTCTATCTTTCGGTCTTTTCAAGCATATTGGTGATCATGGTTCTACCTAGGTGTTCATCTTTTCATGATCCTTTCAAGCTTTACTGAACTTCCTGTTTTATACTTGTTCACTTTCTACTCAAATCCATCCAAGCTTTATTGAACTTCTTGTTATAGGCTTGTTCACCTTCTATTAGGTCCATACGGCTTGTAGACACCTCGGTGCCAAATAACTTGTTCACCCTTTATAAAGGCAAAGCACCCTCATTGTCGTTCACATGTTTAGGACACCATATGCATATTGGCTTATGCATCTATCACTTGGTTCGACTCAATCAATATACACATTAATAGTCTTTGATTATTATATCATCTTCAAAACAACATACAGGGATTTTCTAAACATGCTCTTTTCTTACTCATCATAACATTCCTACTCAGATTAGTGGCCTATTGAACGTGATGACGCTCACCGCCAATGTTTGTCGTGTAAAGTTCAAATTTCATGCAAGAGAGAATGCGAGGAAATTTTGAACAATGTGTTTACTAATTTATATAAAGGAACCCAATTCTTTTTGACGCATTATTACAGATACATATTCATCAAATTTCCCTGTAAATATAACACAAGGCACCGGTTTTCTCTCAAAGGAAAACTTCGTGGAGCGCATGCCTTACGTAAAAATTTACGATGTGTGTATATATAGGGATAATTGTCCAAAAAGTCTTGAATCTATCGTACGATAACCAATTCAATCCTAAATTTTCAATATTGTCAATTTAGTTCTAAATCTTTTGACTATATGACAACGTAGTCATTCTCGCAATTTTGGCTGAAAATTGCTGAAGTGGACGTTGGCCATCTTGCGTTGCACGACCACCACGTCAGTTATTTTTGGCAAAAATTGGCCGGAAGAACTACATTATCAAATCGTCAAAAGGTTTAGGATTAAATTAGGAATATTGAAAAGTTTATAATTGAATTGACCATCCTGCAATAAGTCAATGACTTTTTGGACAATCTTTCCTATATACACATATATGCTAATGAGCATGCGGATGAATGGAATCTCAATTGTTCTTATGCCATTTTGGGGCCCGTGTGCTTACAAGCAAGAGCTTTTCTTTTTCATATTGCCTTTTCTCTTTATATCTATGGCATGCAAGGAAAATTCATGAACATGTCGTTCACAACGACGTCGATCCGATGGTCCAAGACCTTTGCTCTGCCAATCACAGTCATACTTTCCAGAATATTAGGACAATGTGGACCCTCCAGGGGGAGGCAAAGCTACACGCAAACACATGTTCATTTCAAAACTACCTAACTCGTAGGGTTTTTCCCTTTCAGTGGGCTCTGTTTATTTCATTTGATTCCAATTTCAGTGGGCTCTCTGAAAGAGAAATTTCAACATCTTCATTTGATTCCAATTTCATTTATCTCCTAGATTTGCAGTTGACTTTAGTGGTCACGAATGATATGTGATTCTGAAATGACATGTAGTAGCTCTGTCTTTGCTTAATAAGCTGTGTGTCGAAGCGGCTCCACATCTTTTTCGTTCGTTAATTTATTTAGAAGTCGTTTTGGATTATTAAGCTTTTGTTAAGTAGACTTGAATGTTCATGAACATATTTTATCTTCCTAGCTATAAATGAAGTGGATCCTGTTATGGCTAAATATGTAACATGGAGGGGGTGAATATGTTGATAATCGAAACTTGATAGATCTTGTGGAATGATTAAAATCAAGTATGATATATGTAGGACCAATGTAATATTTGCAAGAGTAAGCCGATGATATCAAGTGCAGTATGCTTCCGTCAAATAAATTTGGAAATAAATAGGAAGAGATAGAAGAGTTGTACGTTGATCTGTTCGGTTTAAATCAAGCCTACTACCATTCTCCTAGAATAATAGCCATCAACAGGCTGCAATTCACTAGTAATTCTTTGAGGTTACAACTTAGCCTGTGCTGTTTCTACTCAAAGCAAGTAGATCACACTACCAAATCCCAAGCACTACTACGACACTCATACACTTTTCAAAAGGGATTACAATTAGTGAAGCACTTTTAGTAAATAAACTTCTAGCTCAATAATAAGAGTATAAGTGTATTAAAGAATAAAGCTTTCTCATTTTGTAGTTGTTCTTGAATTTCGTGTATTCTTCAGCATGCATTGATCTTTTTATATAGTCTTCAGTACCCAAGCTAGTCGTTTGGATAATCTTCAAGAGGATCAATTTAAACGTTAAAGATAAATGACACAATCATTGAAGATCTGGTCGCCCAAACAATCAAATCTTCCTAACAATAGTGTCGTTTCTACGAATAGAGTCGCCTATGTCTGAAAATAATCCTTTCCAGCAATTTGATTGACAACTGATTGGATTCTCCTTTGTGTATCAATTTTCGGAGTTCTAGGCCTTCGACTTGCCATCAATATTCCTTGAGACTTAGATTGATAGTCAACATAGCATCTGGGTCTTCAAATCATAATGCATAATCATATAACATGCAAGTTCTTCTTAGGTGATATGAGGAACCGCTTCTATCAGCAAAGAAGTGAGTCTATCAAAGCTTCCCGCTAGTAGTTAATTTACATACTACCTTCCACTTCATCTTCTTGAGTATGACCGAGACTATATGAGCCGTTCATCTTGTCACGGTACCTCCAAGTCCTCATAAAATTTCCATTCTTTGACTTGTTCACCTTCATTAAGGTCCATTCAGCCATCTTCTATCTTCAAATTATACTTTAGGTTCTATTAGTGGTGATAAAGCCATCCTTATATTAGTTCATTCTGCAATAAAACAACATATGCATTTTTTGAATATTGATATAGACATATGGTTTTGTCAATTTCAAAATATCACAGGAAGTTTTTCCAATCGTTCCAATATCACCTACTTGGTACTAGACAAGACCCTCCACTATGGATGATATATTGTTCAATGAACCTAGCTTAATATATACACCAAAATGAACGTGGACAATTAGATCTGGTGGAATCCTCCATTTCTTATGGTCTAGATTTTTCTTGCCGTAAATTGATATAAATCCAAGGAAAAAAGAATCCTTTTCCATGTTATGGATATTCGCGCCCGCACTCACGTATTGTGCATACTTTTTTTTTAGCGGACTATCGGATTTGATACCATTTGGTGAGAATCATGACTTGTGTAGAAGACCAATAAACCATTGACTACCTCGTTGCTAGTTATTTCCATTTTCAATCAAAAGTTTAAACTGTTAAGTTAAGCTCACTAGATATAATAATTGCTTCGAGTCCTCTCAACGTGAAATTATCAATGTGGGGGGTTTTCTTTTGTATCCACACCTTATACACTTCACCTAACATAGCGTGGGGCTTCCATTTTTTGATGGCAAGTGTTGAAATGAAAAATTGTATAATGTCACTTTTTAAGTCTTTGAACTTCTAATATCGGTATAAGAGGATCACGAGATCATTTTCCATCAATTTGGGTCCAAGATAATATCGGTTAAAGCTACACTGGAAATGCAAAATTACCTAACCACATCTAGTTAGAGTGAAATTCCTTAACTCTAGTTGGTTTGACCAAAATCATCTATAGGCATACTAGCTATTGCACAAAATATTTGGTGCGCGAAAGTTATGGCCTAATCAACCTTAAAAATGAAATTATAAAAAAAAAAATCTTTAGATGTGCATCGAAGCTTTACAGATTTTTTTGTTCAGAATGAACTTCCCAAATTATGTGTCGACCCATTTTATGAATTTGAGAAATTTCAAGATCCTAATGATTGATCGTCGTGTATGATTGCCCCATACACGTGGTTCCACACAAATGGCAAATGGCGGGTGAAGACAAAAAAAGAAGTCATTCGAGGATTAATTATTGATGATCGATGTTTGTTTACCACGAAACTAACTAAGGAGGCAATTCCGTGGACCACCGGTAATTTACCATAAATGTCTGTTCCATCTTTTATTATTCAAAGAGATGATTGATTTAGACTATATGGGGGACAAGAGATGGACATTTACTTTTGTTAAATGTAGCTTTGTTTCTGAAAATATACTTGCCTTCTTTCTAGGAAATCAATAGTCACTCGTGGAATTCATGTCCTTTTCCATCTATATCACCAACCATGCATCTCTTTAATCCCACATTTCTTTACCACTCATTTAAATGCTAATGACTTAAACATTTGTTAGGAATTTACTCCCCTTTATAATGACATTTTTTGGTCATTTGGAACGAAGAACAATGAATATGAAATGTTGGAATGAAAATTGCTCTATGATTGCGTTTTCGTTAATGTCGGGAGAGCTGGGAATGAGAGAGAATGGATGAACGAAAGATGATAACTTTATAACCGGAACTATAATAAACGATTAAGACTTAGATTAAGTAAGTTTTGCATGGAGGAAACCTTTTATGAGTTTATTAGAATTTGCTCGCCTCTATAGTAATATACAACCTATACAATTAAACCAACCAAAATATCGCACTCTTATTCCAAAAAACCTATCAAACACGACGTCTTAAACTTCTCCGTTATCATTACACGTGCGTGATAATGTGCTGCATTGCATGCATGATTTTTTCACTGATGATGGACACCACAAAAACTTCATGACTAAATTTCTCGATAGCCATTGAAATCAAGTGCATACAATTTCATATTTAGGTCACTATATTTATATCTATACTTCAAAGTTTAGTAAATTAGGTACCTCCCCAAGATGAGCGGTTCCTCGTAGTTAGAGGAAAGGTTGATTCTAGCCAGGACCATCAAACATAATGATGAGTTAGGTAATTGCTTTCTGCTCCAAGGATTTTCTATGATTGGAATTCTTGCATTCATGTTCTGCGGTCTAAATCATACCGCCAAAAAGGCGATCAACGCGATGCCATGAACTTGTAAGTGCCACAGACATATACAAATAAATTAAATTAATAAATTGAAGTGCATTAGTTTAAAGAGGGCAAGGTCTAATGCACCAAAAGAGAGTGCCACTATGTTTCAAATCACATAAAAGAAGACTTTGGGTCAAACCAAGCTCAATACTTAATGGTGATATTTCTTGAAAAAAAGCATTTGAAGTATATTCGTGTCCTCATTTTCCCCATAACTCAGTTATCTACTTCATAAAAAATTTCCCCTTCATTTATTTTTCCAATTTTGATTTGTCAATTTATGTTTTACTCTGCATGGGCTTGAATACTTCATCTTAGTTCAAATTAGATTCATTATAGCACGAAGTGTTTTGGTCAATTTTTTTAGCTTGTTCAAATAACGATAGCATCTTAACTGATTCATGAGAGATTAGTTTTATATTTCCACTCTGTAAGTTGCGCCAAAATTTCTACCAAGCATAACTTAACCAGAAAACCTCATCTTTCACTCAATAACCGCTTATATATCTCTACTTTTCAAAAAACTAAATACATGCCCGAGTTTTACCTTTAGAAATCACTTTGCATACTTCACATCAATTCTTCTTGTGTTGCTATTTACGAGAATGCTATTCTTTCCAAAGATATCAATCCCCAAATTCTAAATTCTTGCACCTATCGAAGACACTCAAAAGCAGCTCAAACCAAAGCACGCAAACTTTTGGCAAGATGTTAAAATGAGTTTGCAAGGAAACACAATTTGGTATTTTCAATGTGGAGTTTTGCTTAATTTATGTAAATGATATTTGCAAATATATAGATAAATTAATGGTCATGCGCCAAAAGAGACATATTTTTTCTTAATTAATGGAAGGTAGTCATGAGTACGATGATTTGAAAGCCAATGACGACGGAGAGCTTCCAGGAAAGACACTGTAAACTATTCAGCAGTCATCACTCGGAAAGACCACGATTTGTAATGTATACTCCAATGTGAATGGAATGTTCTTTAGTCAGAGAGAGAGAGAGAGAGGCCTTGCAAAATTTCAAGCAATCGTCTCGAATTTCATAGGTAAGAAATTCGTGACACATGAAACGATTCGATACGCGTCAAGACAGTCTAATCATTAAAGAAATGTGAAACTCATGGTAGGTTTTGGAGGATCTTTGAAACGAAGGAGAAAAAGGTGGATCGAATGATAGGCTCTTGTCTTTTTCCGTAAGCACTTGACTCTTCTTTTTCAAGAGAATGATTCGTATGGTTTTTCTGGTTGGCTGGTCATAACATGGGTCCTGCGCAAATGAAAATGTCGCACGCCACATATATAGTTCTAGTCTACCCTCAATTGTCGTTAGGTAAATATTGCACAAGAAATGATCAAATAGTGAATGACTATATCCAAACACAATGTAATTAAGAAAATACAATTTACAATGGCTATATTTAGCTCGCGAGGGTGACCAATATAAGAAATTTTATGTGCTCTCGAAATATTGCATTATATTGGCTATTTCAATTTGATCACCATTATGTGATGTTGTTTAGGAGTGAGCATGGTTTCAGGGTAGAACCTGGAACCAGATAGGTTCCCACTGATCTGCTTCCAGGTTCTACCTGGAACATGTAACAAGTTTTTGTGTTTTTTTTTGTCTATGTCTTTACGAGATCCTACGGTATTGCATGGCTTTCGATGATGAGTGTATAATCCAGAACCATTAGTCTGAACTTTCGAGTTATGACCAAGACATTTACTTTGTTAATGTTTCATATTATTCATGTGTCTAAATATAATCTGTGATCGGTGGATTATAGCAGCAAATGATGGTCATTAAATGTGACGATTCACAACAATCGTTCAATAAATAATACAAGTAAAACTTGGGTAGATCCCATAACCAACCCTAAAACCTGTGACCGAGTAGGTTTTAGGTTTTAGGTTTTAGGGTATGTAGATTAAGTTCTAGATTGGAACCTGTTTCAATGGATAAGTTCCGTAGGATTTATGAACCACTCACCCCTAATGTCGTTGACCATGTGGAGACAATGACACACTGATTCAAGATGAGTACATAATTTGACTTTTCTTTTCATTAAATTGCATTGACTTTTCCTGGGAATTTCGGGAAAACTAAAAACAATAAATCCCATGGAAGAGAGTAACATACAGCTCAAAATTGGCATTATCCTATATTATAGTTAGAAAACTTATCCATATCCACCGACCGCACACCGACATTAGAAAGGATACTAATTCCATTAGTTTTAAAAAACTAGAGTGAATAATATATCATTAGTCCAACATTCTATATGTACAATGGCCTAAAAGAAAACTATTTTACAGTAGTTGAAAACTCTAAGATACGGAGGTATCTGAAAATAGTAGGTCCGTATGACCATCAAACACTTGCTCTGAATAGATCAGTTCGATCCAGTGGATGAAAAAGCTCAACAAGACACGAAAAGAAAAAGCAGAGAAATTCAGGACAGAATGAATGAAATTAATAAAAGAAAAAATAAACAACTATTCTTCTTTTCGTCGTCGGTTTCCGTATCTGGACATGCCCAGATTTTCCATTTCAAGAAAGTAAGTAAACTAGACAGACTGATTGATATTATGTATCCTTTGAATCATTGGTGTTTGGTTAAGAGGCAATCTTACTAATGGAAGGGAGCTTTCGCTCCTATGAGAGCCTCCATGGCCTGTCCCCAAATGGAGTGAGTTTTACGGATGTGTTTATTATTTTAATGTGTCAATACCTGCAGGCTTCGCACCCCAATGCCCACTGTATCTTTGTCTTTCTCAAAGAGAGGATACCCTCTGCTTGTTTTACATGCCGATGATCTCGAAGTTCGGATGAAGATCGAGATGAAGCATTTAAGGACATGTTTATGTCCAAGTTTCTGCATCTGGACATGTCCAGATTTATCATTTCAAGAAAGTAAGTAAACCAGACAGACTGGTTGATACTATGCATCATCCATAATATAGTGGCAATAACTACTGGTGGGCCGGTTTTCTAATGTCGATTCTCTGGCATTAATCTGTGTCTTATAAAGTGGAAGGCTTTTAGTCTGGTGGTAAGTGTAATTGGGGACCTCTGTTGGTGAAGTTAGGTTTACATGCTGAACAGATCTCCTGACATTTGCTGATGTTGATTTGCACATATGTCGGACAACCACACCTTATTTGTAAGAGTCATTGAGACTAAACATGCCAGTGAAAAAGGGGGTAAAAGTGGTAGTTATTGATATTTATTCATGATTTAGTGTAAGGATCCACCAGGAAATGTGACGACTGTTTATATTCAGTTAGCGATGTTGGTCATTGAATTTTGGTATGCATTTAGTCACTTGATCCAATATCAAGTTAAGAAAAAGCAGAGTATCACGACTATTGTGGAAGCGTGAACAAAAGAAACGATTTGAGTAAGAAATAAAACCCGATTACAACGGATTTATGTGATTTGACAGTGCACCTACTTAACGGGGGGAGATCAACTAGACGGTTCCACAATAATTGGCAAATATGATATTACAATAATTTAATCACACTCACTCATAAGTATTTTTCAATTCGAGATTAAACCCAAACCAATAAAAATCAATCACAAGAAGGGAGTTTTCTCACACATTTTGCTCTCTTTTGGGCAACGCTCTCAAGGCTTTATGTGGGGTTAAGGATACTAGAAGTGCCAAAAATTTCGTATGGCACTTATTTTAGTGCCAAAAGTTTTTACCGGCTCGCTTAAGTGCTAAATCGAAGAAAAAACGACTACTTAAGTGTCTCCGGCAAGAAATTCTAGCCAAAAATATTACATAACTTTTATAATAAAAACTTTAATATGAGTTGGCATTTTTTATTTTTAAAAACTAGTTCACGTGGACATCCTAAATGACGTCGTTTCATCGCTGAACCGGTTCAGGAATTCATTAACCACTCTCTTCTCTCTTGCTTGCTCACTCAGTCACATAGAGAGAGAACCTTCTTCGTTCTTTCGGGATCTTTGCCCATGGCGGTTGCCAACGTTTCCTCCCTAATGCAGAGGATATTCCGCCACCTAATCTCCCCAACCAAGTCTAATGCGAAACCATTGCCACTCTCCTTCTTCACCGCGAGGGGAACCAAGTCCTTCGCGTGCGGCTTTATCCTCACCTTCTTCGCTTGCACCTTCCCCTTCGTCCTCAACCCAGCCACTCGCTCCTCCTCTCCTCGGCTCTCCAACCTCTTCGCCAGCTCCACCCCCTCCTCCTATCTCACTTCTCCACCATGCTCTCTCACTTTCGCCATAATTGGATTTTGATTTAGGATTTGGAATTTGGGAATTTCATTGAATTGATGATTTAGGGTTCGAAATTTGGGAATTTTGTTCAATTAACAATTTAGGGTTTATAATTGGGGCAAATCTTCTAAATGACATCGTTTAGGGGATAATATGTTGATTGGGTACGCTGGTGAGTCACGTGGTCAGAGATATTATTGAATATGGCCATGTTGGATTTCCAGTAACTCAAATTGGAGTTGGCATTTAAGTGATTCGAAAAAAAATTTGGCATCAAAGTGAGCGCCATAAGAAACTTTTGGCGTTTCTAATGTCCTTAGACTCTTTATGTGTCTTTTGCTAGCTTTTACAAATATCTAAGTACACTCACTATGCACACAAGATCAAACTAAAAAACAAGATATTTATTAGACAAAAAAAACCTATGAGCATTTTAACATGGATTTCATCTTCAATAATGAAAAGAAGTCTAGTGGAAAATTAATGTCCCCTTTTGCATCACCTACCATTTTGTTGGCAAAAGTCCAATGAGGACTTTCCTAATATGTCTCAGATTTCCGTACAATTTCACTATAGGTAGGATTTCAAATCTGTCTAGATTAATTTCGAGCCATAATCAATAATTCTCCACCTTGACGAGAAGTTCAACTTCATTCTCATTGACCATAGTCTTTCCCGCGCTGCTCTGAGCTCCTCACTGGCTGAGGATGCTGACTAAGTCCGAACAGTATTTTGGACTTGGTTAATGGGATAGGCTTTGTTAACATGTCTGTCGGATTATCTACTAGTGCACTTTTTCAACTGATGTGGTTCCCTATCACATAATATCACGTAGAAATGGTGGCTAACATCCATGTATTTCGTCTGCTCGTGATATATTTGACTTTTGGTCAAATGTACTGCAACCTAATTGCCGTGATAAATAACACAATTTTCCTGTTGCAACTGCATATCGCTAAGCAAATCCGGGAGCCAAATAGCTTCCTTGATTGTCTCGATTGATGCAATAGACCCTGCTTTAGTTGTCAACAAAGCAACTAACGGCTGTAATTGCGCTTTCTAGCTGATAGCACAAGCCGCTAAACTAAACACATAATCTATCAAGGACCACCGTCCATCCAACAGAATTTGGATCCACATGACTCACTACACCTCTTTGAGTTCGTCACTTCCCAAATGTTAAACCAACGTCTTTTGTTCCTCCAATGTCTCAGTGTTTCTTTCTAGGAATATTGAATATCCCTACGACAACATTAAGAGAATGCGAAATATCTGGTCTATCGCAAACCATAACATACATATAACTACCATCAATACTAGCATAGGAACACCAGACATGTATTCCTTTTCATCCTCTAACTATGGTGTAAGGTCAGCTAATGTTTAAAAGCCTGACGTGGTAAAATGATTTCTTGTTGCACTTAACATAGGTGAACCGACACGCAATCAAATTGCGATTCATCTTCTATTTACGTATCTCGACCGTATAATTAAGGGCATGACGATCTAATAATTTCCAACACACATCCAATTTCCTAGGGCCTGATTACTTTTTGTCCAATTTCTGTAATTTATAAGATACACTCGACATTGCACCGCCTGATTGGAGCAAAAATTCATGTCAAATCGTACGAGCAAATTGAGGTCATTGACCACGAACGAATTAAATGCCAACTCTGATGGCTTTATGGGCTCCTCCGATGCATACCTGCACAGTGCATGCAAAAGTCGTCATCATCATCGTGAGAAAATGGTCCTCACGACAAATAATGCATAACCATATTAAGTGCGTGAATAAATGCTTCGAAAAAATTAATAATATAAGATTTGAAAGTCAACCCTTGTGGAAAAAAGAAATTAAGAGTTTGACTTGTCTGTGCAGAGTGTTGACACTCAGGCATGTTATTATGTCATAATAATTGACTTTGGAAGTGTGACATGCACACGTTAGGGTTGCATAATGCACAAGCCAATGTAATTTTTTTTCGATTTATTAAAATTTATTAGATAAATATAGTAACCTCAGATGAAATGACCGCGTGGGACTCCAAGATAACTTATTTATTCAAGTAATGAAAAATAACATCATAACTCGTAAAAGTTATAAATATATAGTTGATAATCAATGGACTAGTTTAGCAACCAAGGTAACTTTGAATTGTGCAGAAGAATGTACGATTTTATTATCTAAGGCTCATTTTTTTCGTGGAAAATGAATGATTTTAAAAATAATTTACGAAAAATGATCGCTCGTATCGCTTGAAATAATTAGTCAATAAAAAATATTTTCATTATTGATAACGATTTATGTCTAGACAATTTCATTCATTCATTTTTGTAGGCAATACAAGCGATCACTTTCAAAAAAATATTTTCCAAATTATTCATTTTCTGCAAAACAAATTCACCCTAAGTAAAAATCTAATCCATAATATGGAAAATTCGATGAGACATCTCCAAAAATGTCATAGATTGTATACGTTCGAGATATATACAACCAATTCTAGAACTAAAAGTACTTGTCGATTAATAATTGAATTTTAATTGTTAAATATAGGGCAAAAACCCCAAACAAATCCCAAGCTATGCCGACTGTGATACAAATACCCCAAATTTTTTTTTACCAAAAACCTTAAACTTGCCCACTATGACACAAATATCCCCAACATTTTTATATCACGAAAAAACTCAAACTTATACATATGTGACATATATTCCCTCTATTTCAATTTCATTTAGGGTATACTTGTTACATTGGTATAAGTTCGGGGTTTTTAGTGACACGAAAGAAGTTTGGGATATTTGTGTCACAATGAGCAAGTTTAGGGTTTTTAGTTAAACGAAAAAAAAGTTCGGGACATTTGGAGGTTTTATGTGGTATTAACCCTAATAGTAATATACATGTCACCGTCTAAATTTTATTTGTGTAATGAGTATTTTCCTAGAGAGGTCAACGGGTCCATGACAGTACAGCATAGTAAATTAAGACGGTGAATTTATGCATACTTTCTCGTTGAAGTTCGTTAGTTTTGGGTCAATAATTTCCTCCCTTTGGTTGGGTCCAAATTTCATCTAATTGACAAGGACGGCGGCGCACCTTATGCTCTTTGTACTTCTGTTCCCCCTCTTCCTCCGCAAGTGGTGACCAACGGCGGGAGGCTCGCTCGGCCTACCCGGGTCTCGGAGGGCCGAAATGTAAATGAGCGAATTTGAGTAATGTCCTTTCGTGAAAAAGTTCGGCTCACTCAATTTTGACCTCACTAGAATTATTTTTTGATATATATCAAATCAATGTTATAGGCATGCTTGGGCAATACAGCTTGCCGAACTTTGGGTCCATCGGATGATTAGCTCTATGCCCTACCGATAAATAATTCTTTCCAATATCTTCAAATCACCGAGAGTCAGGAGCCAAAGTTGAGCTCATTAATTAACGTATTCAAATCCAGTTAGCTCCATATTCATCCCGAGATTCAAATCACCGAGCTTAAAGCCTATTACGTAAGGTCATCGCTCCATCCCCGACCAACTATACGATACGAGACTCTCTTCTCTCATCACACGTACCGGCTCAACAATTTCTGCTCTAGCAACAAGGCTTAATCTGGTCCCGAGCTAAGCAAGAAGAAAAAAGAGAAGAAGCTAATTTATAAGAATTTTGTTAACGGGTGTCCTCAAAGTACTCGATGAGCAATCAATTAAGGGCAAATCTGCAGTTACCAATATCGTATCCTCCTCTAGGGCGGCAGGTCAAAAAAGGGGGCAAAAAGAGAGAGAGGATAAGGCAATCCCACGCTTGTGATTTGGTCGTGCGGACTGATGTGGGAGATGACGTATAATTGGGGACGGGGGCAGATCGAGCAATCCAATTCCACAATGTCATTTGCCCGTTCAAATTCAAAGAGCCCGTGACCCAATCCAAACGGTGTCGTTTCAGTTTCTGACCCACCAAAAACGGAAACTTATCGCCTTCTCGCCCTCTGTTGGGTGCTTTGGAATGAAGTCGGCAATGGCGGGACCGTCAAACTGGAGGCGGACGGAGGAGCTTCGTCTCTCCTTCTCCACTCCACGTGTGCGTGTAGAAATTCTTTGACAAATAATGACATGAGATGAGGTGTATGCCGTCTCCCCATTGGATGCATGCAGGGCCAGCAGTACAATCGCGTCGTGTCGGGTCAGCGTCGCGTCGTATCGTGTCGTGTCGCTTGATACTATTCGAGATTGACTATTCCGCTAATATCTCAGCAAAGCTGTACATGACGGTCTCGCCAATATCCTTGTCCACAGGTGCATGGCAATATAGTAGCTCTAGTTTGAATTTCATATTTTGTGGTGGATGTGAAACTCTCATCGTAACGTTTGAGAAGACTTTTGCCGCTTTTATCTCTCCCGTTTTGCTATCCAAAAAATAATGGATCGTATGTCATGTGGAACAACTTTTTTGATACGACGTCTAGGGAAGGAGTCATAAGACATGAACATATCACATCACACGTAAAAAAGATAAGTCTAGATTTAGTCCTCTAAGCCGCACGGTTTTTGCAACTGGGTCCTCAATGTTCTTTGGATGCAAATCAAGCCCTCTACCTTACTTGATTATTACAATAAAGTCCTTTTTCAATTATCACGTTTAATAGGTCACTGTGGTTTTTTAATTTGCCTATTTTCGTGTTACCCACAACAAAGGAGAACAACATTTTCAAATTCTGAAATTTAGTCTAAGAAAAAAGACACATCGTTAAGTTCAAATTTAATTAAAAAAATAAGCACGCCATTAGAAAATTTTCTCCCTTTTTTTTACTTGATTAGACTAATTTTTAGAATTTAATTTTTAATGCCCTAGTTGATCCCAACTTTTCGACCACTAGGAGGATGTTGCTACTCCATTTAAATGTTTTTATCTTAAAATACAATAAATAATTGCCTCTTTGCTTCGAAAATGTTACTGTTTAATAATGGCTATAAAGATGTACCTTTTTATGGCTCTGCCTTATAGGAGCGTAAAGAGAGTCACACTCCCCAGCAATCAATTAATTTATGATAAAAGGTTAGATATTATGTTATTGCTTTGTTTTTGTTTTTTTTTGCTAGAAATGTTATAGCTTTGTTTGTCGGAAAGTGAAAATGAATTAATTTTTCAATAATCCAGAAATACATGCATGGAGATTCGATTATCTGGATGGTCATGAAATACCTTTCAAAACTCACGAACCGATTAAGCTTAAGTCTTTAACACATGCAAATGAACCATAGCCATAGCAGTTTACACATAATTGGTGAGATTTGAATGAATAATTCCTTGTTTTTAAGCTGGAAAATGTCCCAACACCTCAACCAACAGCGTCAATCTTATAGGTCTAAAAACTATAATTAAAAATCCTCAAATTATTCCTAGGAAAGATATTTAGGGAGTGCTAAGAGGGCCTCTCTTTTCACCACTTTCTACCTGAGGCCTGTCTCCTAAGTCAACCTTTGGGACTGATACTCCTCCAGGTTTTAAGTTGCGGTTTTGGTCCTTTTAATGCGCATCGAGACTATCAAATTCATATTCAATAGCATACAAACAAAATATACGTAGCCATTCTATACACTATAAAAAAGGAGAAACACCAAAACTCATCCTCAGCTTTTACTCCAGTGTCTTCAAAACTCGACTTTGCATCTGAAGAAATTAGTAGCATACATGAATTTTTTCGCTTGGGTAAAATTGGAATATGTTTTTTGTAAAAATAATTCATAAAATTGTATGCTGTCTTCTTTATTGACAAAAAAGAGCAAAATTATTAATTCATATTAATTATTAATGTGAAATATAGGGACTCGATGATAGTTAAATATTCCTAGTTATCGTTGTTACGTGATATAGGGAGATGTCATGTATCGTCAATAACAATATTCTAATATTGAGACAAAATAATAAAATCATGAAGGCAAACTACTAAATAGGATGAGTTACATTGTCTACTTGCAACTTTAAAATTCTTTAAAACTAATGGTATTAAATGAGATAAGTACCTATGAGAGGGAGGAAACCTAGTTGGACGCAAGACAAGTGAAGAATACAAGAAAAATTATTCTTGGAAGGAGAATGATCAACATATTGCCAATTAGAAGTCCAAGTGGCACTCATTAAGGATATTGATGGCGATCATGGAATAATATAGTTATATGAATAATAGGGCTGAGCATGGGTCCGATTCTAATAAGGGAACTGGACTGAACTAGCTGGTTTTGGGTAGTTCGTAGTTCCTAAAATTTGGAACCGATGGTAAGTGGTTTGGTTGCCGAAGTAGGTACGAAATGAACCACTCGGATTGGACCGATAGTTTTTTTTTTTTAACAATTTATTTTTACAATTCCCAAAAACTTGAAGGGGCCTCTCATTTTCTAGATTCTCCTCGTGCTCTTGCGTTCTCTCAACTCAAAGTGAGCTCTAAGCCTCTTGATAACACCGTTTGTCTGTTTCCTTAAAATTAATGCTCTGATGTCTTGGTATAGCGCCTTTATAATGCCACATTAATAGCTTATGCGTTTACTCTTCTTGGGGTGAAAACAAAGCAAAGCACGACACTCATTATTTCGGGGTTGAAAACAAAACAAAGGTCAATATCCAACCAATCTAATGCTCTTCGCAGAGGAAAGTTCTAGGACCGGCGGATAAAACAAAGCACAGCACAGCAAGACTTGAGCTCGTATTAATTTGGTTGAATATTGAGCATTAATTTGGTTGAATACTAATTTCAAATGGCAAGACAATTAGCAGAGCATGCCACACTTCCAGCCTTGCAGGGAATTAAAGGGGAAAAAATTTATCCGTCGGCTCTAGGTTCCACAAACTTAGAACCGACCTTGCCCAGTTCGATTTCATGTTTCGAATTGGGAACCGACCTACCCTTGAACCAATCACTCATAATGAATAACTCAATATAAAAAAAAAACAAATTACAAAAATTACCAAAGAAATGTTCACTTTAAATATACTAGGGTTTGGAAAATCCTAATACACCAACCTTAGCCTCTCTACAATCCCCATGGAGAGAGAGAGAGAGAGGAGCCATCATTGATGTGCGAAGGCGGCCGCCGGTGGCAAGGGGCAATGCACTTGCCGCTTAGGCAGCTGAGCTTAGGGTTAGGGCAACTAAGGTCAATCTTATTTTTATACTTACTCTTAGATGGGTGAGGGTGAGAATTCGGGCGGGACATTTTCTGAATAAAAAAGCCATCACTTGAAAACAACTACTTTGACCCAAAAAAAAATACAACTACAAATATTAATTGTCATATGGTATAAAGTCAATCGGTAACTCTAAATATGATAAAAAAAAGAGATTTGAATAATTACGAGAGAAAAGAAGATGCAAGAAATGGAAATGAATAGCGAGAGAAAGTAATGGGAATGAATAGCTATCCATGTCCGAGGTTTTTCAGAAGTCTACAACTAGATGGATTGCTTGTCGTAGTTTTGAAATATATATATATATATATATATGTGTGTGTGTGTGTGTGTGTGTGTGTGTGTGTGTGTGTGTGTGTCTTATATAATGTAAAATATTTTTTTTCCCGGTCAAAATTGCTCTAGCAGATATGAGACTTAAAAGACATCCCCCCGTCTTTCGAGAAATTGGATGGTTCGGAGTCGAGTCGCGCGATCCAAGGACATTAATTAACTCAGTAAGAAGAAGGAATCCTTCTTCAGCATCCTTGGCTTTGGCCCACATAGGGTAAAAATGCTACTCTTCCCTGGCGAATTTTAATGACATTTTTTGGACCTATTTTCCTCCAATTAATCAACTGCACTTACCTTACTTTCTTTTACCATATATAAAACGAGTGCAATGATACACCCAGATATTACAAAAGATTACGAAAGATAAATGTGAGATTCCGTGCCCTTCGTGAGATAGATTGCAATAATATTTCACTACAATAATGATCAATTAATTCTGTGTACACTGTTTCGCATTTCCCCTTTTTGATCGAGTAGAGTCATGTATTTGCTATTCAGAGAGCTTCAGGGACTATTTCTCTTTGTTTGGTCATAAAAGAGGCCTAATGGAACAACACAACTCGATAATCGCAGAACTTGCTACAATATGTTTTGAAATGACGACTCGATTAAACTTATTTATCCCTAACCAAAAAACCATTCATTAAGCTTCTTGTTTCCCGTTTCTTTATGAATTGTTGGAACTTGAGAGGAGAGGAATATATGCTTTCGGTGAAATTATGGGATTTCCTTCAAATCATCATACTATTTATTTCCCCCCTTTCTCTATCCTCCATGAAAAGGTGCTTTTCTGATTAAGCTATTGCCTAAATATCACTCGAAATTCATTTCCATGCTTATGTGCAAGAGAAAAAAAACAGGGGAGGTCGTGCGTCGAAATTCAAAAAGCTCGTGTCCTACCCCCTCCCTATTGACATCACCTTCCATGGAAGTTACACAGAAAAGCTTATATGAAGATATGTATGTGTAGATAACCTACGCATCTCCTTATGACTGCTCAAGACGGCTTCGTGCATCTCAGGGGTAGGAATGTGACCAGTTTCTGGAGAGTGCTTGAGGGGGGAAACAGAGTCTCTTCCGTTTGACAAAAGTCAAAGCAGGGACAAGACAGAGAATTAACTGTATAACCGAGCAGCAGAGAGAGAGAAAGGGTGGGGGAAGGGGGTGTGTTGGCCCAAGAAAGCCTTTATATGTAGTGGAGCGCGCAACGCGTAGAAGCTCCGAAGCCTCTCCCATATGTAGCACGTCAACAGGGCTCTTCTTCTTCTTCTTCTTTCTTGTTTCTTGCTTTTACTGTGTGTCCAACAATGGCGGGTGTTGGTCGGTCCAAGGGGGGCGTGTTCGGGGTCTCGCTGGTGTGCGGTCAAGAAGAGCTTCAGGACTTGTCCCGCGACGGCAGTCACTACAGCCTCTCCACCAGCATCTTGCCTTCTCTCGGCGCTCGGAGCAGCCGGCGGATCAAGCTCCGGCGGTTCATCGTCTCGCCTTACGATCGTTATTACAGGCATCCGCTTTTTCTTCCCTTTTTTCTTCTGGGTTTTCGCTTTCTCGCCGCTTTCCCTCCTCCTTTTGCAGTTTTCGCTGGAAAGCTCGGAGCTTGCTCTGTTTTCTGTCCAATGTTTGTGAAGAGGGCGACATTGAATCTCGCCGTGCTTTGTTTGGAACTCCATGTGTTCTTCATGGTCGATCATTCCGTGTTTGTTCTTCGTTTCTGGTTCTTGTTTTGGATTGTGCAAAAAAGCTTGTTCCTTTTCGCTCGTTGGTTTTGCAAAATCTTGTTCCTCTATCCTGAATGAAATCTTTCGTCTTTCGTCTATTTTGTTCCTTGTCAGTTAAAATAAACAAATTCACCGAATCTATGGGTTCTTGGCATAAGTGTAATTTTCTTTGGTACTTTCTTGGCTTTCTTCAAGAGTATGGGTTGTGAATAGTGATCTCATCTCTGATACATTTCTTGACTTTCCTTTGCCTGAACTTAATTCTTGCTTAGAAACATTTTGTCGAGGATCGATTTTGGTCACCTTCCTGTTGGTTTCCTGGCAAATCATGTGCCAAATATGTTTGGAAACTGAGTGATGATCACTTTTCCTTTTTCTTTCTTCTCTTTTTTTTGTGTTGGTTTCATGATCTTTTTGGTAGTGTTTTTGCAGGGCATTAGGTATGTTAGGTTCGTATACTAAGACCATGAGATCCGATAGTCATTCCGCTGTAATTTTTTTTGTAATAGTATGTTGGACTGTCACAAGTCAGAGAGAAGCCGTTCCTAATCGGTGGCCTTGATAATATATGATTGACTTCTGTCAAGAACTTCCAAGCAGTTTGTGTAGGAGTCATTAGTATTTTATTTGCCTTTTTTCCTCGCCTGCCTCTCAACCTACTTCTTCAGAAATTTTGGCTTTTTGAAGGTCAAAGAAGAAGAATTATTGGAATACTGATCTATGACTATGAGCTCAAGTCTTGAAATATGCATATGCACAAATAAAATATGGAACTTCCTTCTTTTTCACCAAAAAACGCTAGCAGGAAATGATTAGTAGCCATCATAGAGTTTGGTATGATTCTAAATGTATTTATCCCTAGATAAATCCTTGTAAATTTTTCTCATGATCACTGAATCGAAGATATCTTTGTGCAGGTTGTGGGAGACTGTTCTTGTCGTTCTGGTTGCCTACACAGCTTGGGTGTCGCCTTTTGAATTTGGGTTTCTGACAGACCCAGCAAGAGCGTTGTCTATCAGCGATAATGTTGTCAATGCGTTCTTCGCCATAGACATTATATTGACGTTCTTTGTTGCTTATCTTGACAAATCTACTTACCTTCTTGTTGATAATCCGAAGAAAATTGCGTGGAAATACACAACCACGTGGTTTGCTTTGGATTTAATATCCACAATTCCATCCGAACTTGCTCGAAGGATATTGCCATCAAATTTCTATTCCTATGGCCTTTTTAACATGCTTCGCCTTTGGCGTCTTCGAAGAGTCAGTGCCTTATTTTCCAGGTAATGTTTTTTTTTTTCCCTTGAATGGATTGTACTTGCAAACCTGTACACTGCAAAAACTTGATTGGTATTGTCAAATCTGCAAACAGATTGGAGAAAGACAGGAACTATAACTACTTCTGGGTTCGATGTGCAAAACTCATTTGTGTGAGTGTCCAAGTTATTTACGATCAATCTGGTCATGACCAAATATTTATATTTCCTTCCTGTGGTAAAATGCTCTTTATAATTTACCTTCTTCAGGTCACCCTTTTTGCTGTTCATTGCGCTGGGTGCTTCTATTACCTCATTGCTGCGCGTTATCGAGATCCTAAAAGGACATGGATTGGTGCTATAATGGATAACTTCCTTGAGGAGAGTCTGTGGATCCGGTACGTGACTTCAATTTACTGGTCAATCACTACTCTAACGACAGTCGGCTATGGGGACCTGCATCCTGTCAATACAAGGGAGATGCTCTTTGACATCTTCTACATGCTCTTCAACCTTGGGTTGACTGCTTACTTGATTGGTAATATGACCAACTTAGTCGTTCATGGGACAAGCCGAACCCGAAAATTTGTGAGTATGCGCTTTTTTGTTCCTGACACAATTGCTTAGATAAGTGTCTTGTAAAATATTTGTATATGACCAGCTTTTATGTCTACAAGTAATGATTTCAACCTCAATTCTTTCTTTACTTCCTTATTGTTGTTCACTTTTTAAATTCCAGAGAGATACCATACAAGCTGCTTCAAGCTTTGCCCTGAGGAACCAACTGCCTCCTCGGCTACAAGATCAGATGCTAGCACATTTGTGTTTGAAGTACCGAACGAATTCGGAGGGACTGCAGCAACAAGAGATTCTCGAGTCACTCCCTAAAGCAATCCGTTCAAGCATTTCGCATTACCTTTTTTACTCTCTTGTTGATAAAGTGTACTTGTTCCGTGGGGTTTCAAACGACTTGCTTTTCCAGCTGGTACTAGCACATAACTCTTCTGTGGATTTTCACTTTGCACATAACAATTTTGATTGGCTGTCCGTAGTTGCACGTTTCCTAATAACCTTTTTGTGTTGTCCATTTTATTTTGGAAAGGTTTCAGAGATGAAGGCCGAATATTTTCCTCCAAAAGAGGATGTGATTTTGCAAAATGAGGCACCTACAGATTTTTACGTACTTGTCACTGGTGCTGTGGTAATGAACCAAAACTTGTCATTCCATCAGAAATTTGACGTGCAAACTTTGATTTTGCGGTTTATGGCTTCTTTTGGAAATAGAATTCCTTTGCTTGAAACTGAACTTTTCTGAATTTACGGTTTAACATGTATGATATCATGCAGGATCTGCTGGTAATGAAGAATGGAACTGAACAGGCAAGTCTGACTGCTCCATGATTGAGACCAAGAAATTTGCAAGCAAGTCAAAAAGTAAGGAACCTACTAACAATAATGTGGATGGTGCAGGTTATTGGTGAGGCGAAAACTGGTGATCTCTGTGGTGAGATCGGCGTGCTTTGTTATAGACCGCAGCTCTTCACAGTGAGGACCAAACGGTTGAGCCAGCTGCTGCGGCTGAATCGTACTACATTTCTTAATATCGTCCAGGCCAATGTTGGAGATGGGACTATTATAATGAACAACCTCCTTCAAGTATGAATTCTGTAGGAAAAAATCCATATCATAGCAGCTGTTAGTATGGTAATTCGTCAGGTCAAACTCTTCATGGTGTTCATAGTTTTTTCGACTATCATTCATGACGAGGGTTTTGGTTTATTCTTTGATCATAATATTTTCCAAGGTCCATTTCTTAATATCGATGGTGATTTAGCTTCACTGCTGCCCAGCATTTGAAAGATCTCAAAGATCCAATCATGGAGGGTGTCTTGCTGGAGACAGAGAACATGTTGGCTCATGGTAGGATGGACCTGCCTCTCAGTTTGTGCTTTGCGACAATGAGAGGAGATGACTTATTACTAAACCAGTTGTTGAGACGAGGTCTCGATCCGAATGAATCAGACAACAGCGGGAGGACTCCACTGGTGAGTATGACAGTGCAGCGATTTCGCTTTATGTCGACGCAATTGCCTTTGGATAAACAATCATCCTAAATATTGTCACCTTTTTTGTAACTTCAGCATATTGCAGCATCGAAAGGAAGCGAGAATTGCGTGCTTCTTCTACTGGACTTTGGGGCAGATCCTAACAGGCGAGGTATCACCTTTCTTTCTGATATTCTACGGTAATTTGATTGGAAATTTTTCCTTCAGGCTGGTTTTCATCTCGGTATTGCATTGCAACAACTTGGATTTTCATGGTTCATACTTCACCAAGTATATTGATGCTTACGTATTTAATACTTCATCATCTTCCCAGTATTTCGACATTCTCTAATTAGTTTATCAACTATCTACAAAATGCCATCCATGTTTTCCCATCGGATGCTAAGACTATGCCATCTGCTGATTTTCAACAACCCCTTCTCTTTTACGAGAAGCTATTAAATTCCTATAAAGTGGATCACTCGTTTGAAAGCGCATATTTCTTCCTTATGGCCCTTCTCTTATTCTATCCTTGGCCCCTTGTGACGTGTCTTCGGCTGCATATAGTCTCGATTTGTCAAAATGAACATATCTTCTGACTATTAAGGTGGAGAAAAATAATGGTTTTGGGAGATAGGACTTTCGAAGCGGAAATTCAAGTGTTAATGCAAATAGTGCTCCGAACATACTCATATCTCTCTCCAGATTCCACGTGACGCCACCCTGTATGAATCAAATTAAGTAACATTATCTTCAAAATGCCCCTTTCAGTTGATCTTTCATTTCCCAATTCAGTAGGCCGTGACGCCACAATTTGACAGGTGTTCCAATTCATGGAATCTGTATTGCATCGTTTTGGCACGTTGACTTTGACTTTCGTTTCTTTTTAGCAAATCGTTGGGATCACATTTTAGTAGTTAGTCAACACGATGGTTCTTATCCAGAAGTTGCAGCAACCAGCAAGCATGAGCAGATGCAATATCTGCTCTGTGGTGTTCAACGTCTAGATCTGTTTATCCACCTGCGTCATGATGTTCACCTGACCAGGCATTTTAGTCATAGGACTCCACTCAAAGAAAACAGATAATATCTCGAGTTATAAATCAATCCACGTCTAAGCGAATATGTGAAGAAAACTAATAATTAACTGCTAGATAGGTCAGTTCATGTGTGCGACTCGCTATCCACTTTCGGTAAATTTTCATCGAGGCTGCTATGTTCATCCAAGTTCTCCGTGTTATCGAATGTGCCCGTATATCAATATGAACTCAAGTCATGCGATCCTGCGACTATCGCTTTTACTCGAATATTAGTATGCCTGACTCAGAGTGCTGTGCGCAATGCCTTCTCTCTTGCTTGAAGTTAACTTTCATTCTATTTACTAGAATATTTCCTGGAGGCCTTTCCCTTGCACCTACTCAAGTTCACTCGTTTGACAGTAAATAAATTTACAATTTTTCAGACTCAGAGGGGAATGTGCCGCTTTGGGAGGCCCTGCTGGGCGGTCATGAACCCGTCATCAAGTTGTTGGCTGAAAACGGCGCGAATATAAGCTCCGGAGACGTTGGCCAATTTGCATGCACGGCAGCTGAACAGAACAAACTCTATCTACTCAAAGAGATTGTGCATTATGGAGGGAATGTCACGCATCCCAGCGGCAATGGAAACACGGCCCTCCACGTCGCTGTCTCCGAAGACAACCTTGAGATTGCAAAGTTCCTTCTGGATCTAGGGGCCGACATAGACAAGCCAGACGCCCACGGCTGGACGCCGCGCGATTTGGCCGACCAACAGGGGCATGAGGAGATAAAACTCCTGTTCCAATCGTGTGAAGATGCCAAACCGCAGTCCGTCATAGCCATACCTGAGAAGCACCCTGGGGCGCGCTTCCTAGGGAGGTTCACTAGTGAGCCAATGATCCGTCCGGCATCACAGGAAAACTCCGTGGACGGATCGTGGCACCGGAGCCGCCCGAGGCGTCGAGGCAACAACTTCCACAATTCTCTGTTCGGGATAATGTCTGCTGCACACAACGGTGAGAAGAGGGAGTTGCTTTTCTCGGTCAATCAAGTTCCAAGTGTCAAGAGTGGCGGCGACCCGGCAAGGGTGACCATCAGTTGTCCTGAGATAGGAGATAATGCAGGGAAGCTAGTGCTGCTTCCGGGGAGCTTGCAAGAGCTCCTTGAGACTGGTGCTAGGAAGTTCGGTTTTGCGCCCGCCAAGATTCTAATGAAGAATGGCGCGGAGGTGGATGGCATCGAGGTGATTAGGGACAGCGACCATCTTATCTTTGTCAGCAGCAACGGCAGATCGGGAACACCATAACTGCTACTCCTAGTGTCAAGCTAACTAACGCGGCAATAAATAGTGCCAAATTTCTTCTCATTTATCATGTAGGGTTCTCTTATACCAAGCGCAAATCCGAAGATAAAGTTTTGCATTAGGCTGGGAAGATAGATGGGCATGTAGGACTTTCAATTAGTATATCTGCTTCTTCTTCTTTTTTTGAAATTTTAGCACAGAATCATCCAAGGATGATGCATTTTTGCCTCTTTGTTTTGGGGTAGATGATGATGCATATATACTCATTAAGGGTTGAAGATGAGGGAAAGTGATGACAAATTGTGGGGGAGGTGGCCACCATAAGAGGTCCCTTGGATCTGATATATATGAACTCTGGTTCAATGAACAGTTCACATAAGTCAAAGCAATGGGAATGCACATTATTCAGTTCAAGCCTGCAATCTGGTTAAGCGTGTGTCGGCACACGGCACTGCACTGCACTGCACCAAAAGTTTGCTTTCTCGGTCAATCAACATGGTAGCGCGCTGCAGCAATGAGAAGTTTGTAATTAAAAAAAATTGAATAAACGTTGTTTACTCTTCTAAGCAAGAGTTAGTAACTCAATCGGGAAAAAGTTGATAATACTCTAATTAAGATTGAAATTTCTAAAACGAGTTGTAAATTTAACTAGTTGGTAAGAAAGACATAAAAATTGCTTGCTCAATATCAAAATGTGAAAAATTTAAAAAGAAAAGCTAAACAAATATTCGAAAACAAATCAAATAAGAGTTTGTAAATCAAAATTTGTTGGTAACCTAATGGGAGATAATCTGGTAAGTCACACAAATAGAGGTTGGTGAATCTATATAAGAGTTAACAAACTTAAGGAGTTTGTAAGAAAGTCAAATTAAAGTTGGTAAATGATGACAAAACTTGATAAATTAAAAGAAAACAAAATAAATGTGGTGGGTAGCTCAAATGAGATTTGGTAACATAAAATTAGTTAGTAACTTAATCGAAAAAGGATAATTAGTAAGTTAATCAAATAAAGAATGGCAAATTCATATAACAATTGGCAATTTTAGGAAAAATGAAAATAATAGTTCCTAAACTTTAGCCCAATATGCAATGTCATCTTTGAACTTTTAATTCGTTTGGTGTGGTCATTAAACTATTCTTAAACGTTCAATCTGGTCCTTAAATATTCAATTTGTTCAATCTAATATCTTCACTTTCCATAAAAAAAATTAAATCACTCCATCAGCTCTATTCACAAGTTTTCATAATTACATAATCGCCCAGATTTTAAAAAAAATCCATTTTGTAAATCAACAAAAAAATGCTATCTTTTTATTACTTTTTTATCTTTTTGATCTTTATAAATATTATTATACTTTTATTTAAGTATATTTTAGCTTAGGGAAAAGGATAGTAGAAGTGTTATAATTTTTTGTATAACACTCGCTTTAGTATAAAAACTGCAAATAGTTCGAGTGATGACTTCAAGCCGGGCGTACTTGGTACCGCTTTGGTAAAACAATGATCACTCAAGTGCCATCGATGATTTGGTGTGCCCGAAATTCGACGTGGCAATATTTTATCATTTTTTTCCAACCGACATGACTTGCTAAAATCCAACATGACAATATTTCAAATTAAATACTCTAAACAACATCGCTACACATGCTAGCCCTAAATTTTACAAAATTGGGGACAAATCGAGCTAATTTTCCCCTGTTCTTCAAACTCTAATGTAAACTTAGGCATTTTGGGCCAAAATTAAGGGCTGAATCTTGCAATGAAGAGCATGAGCAAGTCAAGTGGTTGAATTTCATGTCAACAAAACCATTACGAATGTGAATATTACGTTATTGTGGGCGCATAAGTCCAAGAAGAACAACTGGAACAAGGTTAGATCCCGGAGAAGGTTTCATGGATCGGCCAAATATAAAAAAGGCTCAAAGTACGCAATTTTCAGATGGGTCGATGCAATATTTTCATGTTAAGCAACGTAAGTTATTTTGGAGCCACTTCAAAGATGACATCAACATAAAGATGTTAGCAGGAAAGACAAATAAAAATTGGTAAGACAAATAAAAGTTCTTACCAACGTCTTAAATTTGTAGGAAAGATAAGAAAAGTTGATGGATTGCAAACCGTAAAAATTGTTAGTAATTTCATAAAGTGTCTGTAAGAAACTAACAAGTTAGTGGGAAATCCGATGACTCGTATTAGTTTTTGCCAACAATTTTTTTGATAGTTATCAATTCTTTAATAAATCTATTAGCTTGGAAAGAAAATAAACCTGTTTTTTTTGGGAAACAAAACAGTAGAATCTTTCCTACATCGTCATTCGAAAAATGATTTTTTTTCCAATTTGAAGCAAAAGTAAAGAGGGCTCGTGGAAGTAACCCAGAAAATACAACTATATTGTTAATCTTATGCGTTCATATGATATCAATTTCTCACATGAAAAACTCGAATAATAGGCCGACTATGACTTATTCAATTCCATAAGACGACGCGTATTATGTCTTTTCTTGTCGACCGTATTCGTCATTTGTTTTCTCTCGACTCCAGAGTATCCGCAAGAAAGTATCGAGAAAGTGCTTCGATTAGCATTGACAAATCAAAGTCCCAATGTTTTGTATTGGAATTCCAATTCCGTTACTGTGCCTGATTGCGAACTCCTTGTTTGGTAATAAGAGCGTGCTTGACTAGCGTTCACTTGTCCACGGCCAATCAACTTACCAATAATACGTCTTGGTCAAGTGATTATTGTCCTCTTCGTTAATAGAGAAGACTATTCGATCAATCACGTCTAATATGTCTTTGTCGCGTGATGGGGTTGAAGGGGAAAAGTACAAAAAAAAAAGTCATAAACCTATTATATTGGTATCAATTCAATCCTCAACCTTTCGATTGGACCAATTTAGTTCTAAACATTTTTACATTTGTACCAATTCTGTCCATCCGGCCAATTTAGACTGGAAATCGCTAACGTGCACGCCAGCTGTCCTACATGGCGCGACCGGCGTTGACATGGACAAATTTTAATATATTTTTTCTTGAATTTTAATATTTTTTTTCATTTTTTTCCCTGCCTTCTCCTTCCTTGGGCTTGTGGCCGATGGCCAGCCCCAGGCGAGGGCTAGCGAGGGCATGGCAAGAGCTACCCTCATGGCCTGGGTAAGGGTCGCCCTCGCCAGATCCGACGAGGGCAGCCCTCCCCCAGGCCACGAGCCATGAGGGCGGCCCTCACTGACTCGGGCGAGGGTTAGACCCTCGCAGCCTAGGCGAGGGCTAGACAGGCCTAGGCGAGGGTCACTCTCGCCGGATCTGGCGAGGGCTGGACCCTCGCAGCCTAGGCGAGGGTCGCCCTCGTTGGCCCTTGCTTGTGGCCAGTAGCCATCGGCCACAGGCCCAAGGAAGGAGAAGGCAGGGAAAAGAAAGGGGACAAAAAGGAAAAAAATATTAAAAATTCAAAAATTATTAAAAATTGATCATGTCAGCGCCGGCCGTACCATGTAGGACGGCCAGTGTCATGGCACAGCTGGTGTCCACGTCAGCGATTTTCATCCTAAATTGGTTGGATGGACTGAATTGGTACAAATGTGAAAATATTTAGGACTAAATTGGTCCAATTAAAGGGTTTAGGACTAAATTGGTACCAATACAATAGTTTAAAACTTTTTTGGTACTTTTCCCAAGGTGAAGATGGCTAAGGTGTTGACCTGTCAATCGGATGGATCGGGTCGGGTTGAAAATGGTCTGATCTAGATGTATCCATGGACATGCAATACAAATGTAATGACTCATATTCGACATACCCAACCTAACCCAACCCATCTTACTAAATTACTTCCATATTTAGCTCAATTTAGGAAAACTCATACCCAAATTGAGGTAAGAGTGCAAAGCAAGCGAGCGCGAGAGAGAGTAGAGAGAGAGTAAAGAGGTGGGTTGGGTCTAAGTAAGCTGTGAACCCATTTAACACACATATTATATTGGGCTTTAACATTCTAAATTCATTTATGACCTATTTACTGAATAAAACTAACCCATATAACAACTCGACCTATCAAATATGGGTTAAAAAATGAGTCTATGACCATTTTGATAGGTCTACTAAGGTGGTTGAGCCCAACAATTACGATGGATGTGGGGATAGTGGTGACAAACTTGGTGATTGCCGGAGTGAAGGCGGAGGCGATCCCTAGTGGCAGATAGAGGTGAGGCGCTGATGTCGGGCTTGTGCAAAAGTAGAATCCTAACAAAGAGAGTAGAGAGAAAATGGGGAAAATTGTCCAAAAAGTTCTAAACCTATTGTACTTTGGCTAATTCAATCATAAACCTTTCAATTCTGCCAATTAAGTCCAAAGTCATTTGACAATTTGCCAATTAAGTCAATCTAGCCAATTTTGGCTGGAAATCGCTGATGTGAATGTTCGTTGTCCTGCGTAGTACCGCTGACGCTATTGTGAAATATTAAAAAATTTAATTTTTTTTTTTATTTTCCTTTTTTCTTTGTTTTTTTTCTATGCTGGTGTGGGTCACCAATGACGCTTGCGGTCGGCAAGGCAGTGATGGCCTTGGGTAGGGCCTTCATAGCCCTATCGGTTGCGGGCGAGGGTCGCCGGTGACCGTTGTTGGCATAGAATAAAAAGGCAAAGAGAAAAAGGAAAATAAAAATAAAAAATTCAAAAAAATTCAAAAATACAATAATTGTCCACCTTAGTGTCGACAGTGTCATGTAGGGCAACCAGTGTCTACGTCGGCAATTTCCAGCCAAAATTGGCTAGATGAAATCGATTAGCAAATTGTCAAAGTTTCACGACTTAATTGGCAAAATTGAAAGGTTTATGACTCTATTAGCCAAAGTGCAATAGGTGTAGAGCTTTTTGGATACTTTTTCCAAGAAATGTGATGGAATTAATTGTTTAGGTATGGAAAATTGCAAATTAATTTGACAATGAATCAATAGTACTGGGGAATAGATGTGTTAGAATAATTAAATATTAAATAATATTTTCATCAAACAGTTTAAATTTGTAGAACAGTTAGTAGTGGTTTACAAAATCCCACATTATATTAGAGCAGGAGGTCATGTGTTCAAAACTTCCAGGTTCTTTTAGGAACTTTTAGAACAGTTGGCGGTGATCTCACAAAATCCCACAAGATGCACTTATGGATTTAACAATTGCATGACAACCCAATTTCTTGCCAATTTTTTTATTAACACTGAAATAAATATTGTAGGTAAGTTTGAGGACTTTTAGTTCAATTAGCCCCTGAATTAGAAAGGATGGAGTGATTTATCCAAACAAAAGGAGGGATACTAAACAAATTTTTCCTAACCCTTAAATTCGAAAAAAAAAAAAACCGCCCCCTTTCCATAATCAATTCTCATATTTTGGAAAAAGTATTCTGCGCAACGGTTACATTTTAGCGATAATGACAATGGAGAAACTAGCTAATAAGAACGGAGGATTTAAAACCGTCGATAACGTAGTTGGTTGATTACACCACATCATTCGTGTGACCATTATACAAAATGATTTTTCATATTTGAAATAAAAGGATGATGTTGCATAGTTGATTCATCTTAAAGAGAGGATATTTTATAGTTGGTTTAGTTGAGAGAAATTAAAGCAATTGCGTAAGTAGGTACCCATGTTAGGTGCGACAATTACTCCCCTTTTGCACCGAAAACGTGGACCAGCCATAGAGAAGCCTCCAAAAATCCGAGGTAGCCTCCTGGAAATTCACGTCCCACACCTTCTCTCACACGAAAAATCTGTCCCTATCTTCGATTTGATTGATACACATGAAATGACGTGCGATTGTAGAAAATCGAAAAATTGACAAACGTGTTGCAAAGCCACAGAAAAGACCAAAATTAACGGGCAAAAAAAGAAAAAAGAAAATATGAATTTTCAACGACCAATCAAAGCAATTGATCAATCGCAGCTTCGTCCTTTCAAGGTTGAGGCGTCGCCAGAGCAGAGTTTCTCCAGAATCTTTGATCAGACCCTGCACGTTCCGAACACGAAAGAAAAATTGATTTTGTTAACTTTACGACAACTGAAGTCAACGTGCCAATATTGAAACCGTCAACGGATTGCATGCCAGATCCATCTTGAGTTTTGATTCTGTCCCGCCTTATTTTAATCGAAATTTTAATGTGAACAAAGGCGTCGCGACTCAAGCCGCTCGAATGGATTTTGAATTATAAAATATGCCCAATAAATGGCGTAAACATATAGAATTGCGACGGACTTAGTTTTTGTTTTGGCTGATAACATGAATTGTCTAATATGATCGTCACTTTACCGCTACCTCATTCAGATTGGCTGCTATTACTATTTTGAAGTTCTTATGCTCTGAAATGGCTGCTCTTCTTATTTTGAAAAGTTTTTCAACTTAGAATTGGAAGTTCTTATGCTCTGAATTGGCTGCTATTCCTATCTTGAAGCATCCGAATTCCGAGCTTGTCACAAGAATTCTTCGCTCAACACGGCGAGAAAAGGGCGAAAAAGAATTCTTAAACTCGAAAAATGTTGTCAAAATGACTAGCATGAGCTTCACAAAGAGAAGGAAATGGAGTTACTTACTGTTGAAACTCGACGTTGATCGAAGTCACGGAGGAATTGGCAATGGCTCCGAAAGCGGTCTGAGACAGGACCAAGGTGGCGCCGGCAACGGACTGCTTGGAGGTGGCGGCTGCGGACGTGGACGAGAGGGCGTAGTCGACAATCTTGATCTGGATAGTGCGTTCAGGGATGCAGGTGCCGGACTTCGACGCGCTGATGCACCGCACCAGGTACTGCCTCCCGCACGCCGCCCCGTTGTCCCACACCCCGTCGCCCGCCGCCGCGAACAGGTTGCTCGACGGGAACTGCGACGGGTCCCCGCCATAGCATTCCGTCGCTAAAACAAAAAGGGGTTAAGAGAAGGAAATCATATAGCTTCCACGTCTGCAAAATCAATAAGTTCATATCTCTTTAAAGACAGGAGAAACTTCTCTCCCTGTCCCTCTTCATCTAGGGTTAGGACTTACGCTGGTATGGAGGGGTATAGTGAGAAGCTGTGCCGACGTCACCAAGGACCACGGGGACGATCTCCGGGAGGCCGAAGGCGAGGAGGATGAGGAGGAGGAAACACGTATGGAGGTGCGCAGCGAGGCTCCTACTGATTAACATTTTAGGAAGATGGAGCGTGGGAGGGAGATTATGTGCATATATTCTCTCAAAGTCAACGCTTTCTTTTCCATAGAATGATATAAATAATGATGGACATGTGTACGTGATCGAAAGGGAAGATGCCAACCGCGAGATAAGAGATTAGACCCCACATATGACATGGCAACTTGCTCGAAATGAATGTGAACTTGCATTTTTTCTTTTCTTGGATTCGTCAAAGTCACCTCTCGACAGTCAAAATGAAATGTTTTCCTTCGCAGTATGCCAAATTGAAACGCGCATTCAGCCCCTAGGGAGGCTTTTTGGCGCGGATTGTTCTGGAAAGTATTCGGTGGGACTTAGAAAATGTGTGCGTGAAGGCAATGCCGATCTGAATTTTCATAGACCGGTGGATGATCAGGTTGCATGTTGAGGTCTCCATTCAACCCCCTCCCGGTTACAATGTTCTGGAAGCGGCACCTGACATGTTCGGCCTGGGGAGTTTAGGCCTGGACAATCGGGAGTCGCTCGATACGGAATTAAATTGAAAAAGTAATCGACCACGTTGCAGAAACGCTCACCTAGCTACATGCTCGCGCGCTCGCGTGTGTGAACAAGAAGCTCAACGAAAGAGAGATACAGAGTGTTCCTTGTTCATGTTACACATTGCATGTTACATGGACTAAGTATCGATTTCGATTTTTTTTTAAAGGTTAGGAGTTCTTATAATTGAATCCGACATGCGTGTTTGGAGGGCTCTGGAGTGGAACTAGTGAACAGTTATTCTTTCATGAAAGGTAATGAAAGGTCACAAGTGTAGTTTTCTTTCTTTGTTGGACAAGACACCGAGGTGTTGTAGTCATTCTAACCGATCGTGTACAGCACGGGGCTAAGTTTTGGGGAGTATAGGGCACGCGATGACGATGTCATTCCTAACATAGCCCAAAATTCCGGACCCCGGTTACACGCCGAAGGTGAGTAAGCTCCGTCTGTTTCGCAAAAAAATAATAATCCGAATAATATTTTCTTAAAAATTATCGATTATATCGCTTACAAAAAATGAATAAATAAAAAAAAAATTCATTGTCCACGAAAATAATGAAAACATTTTTCATCAACTAGTTATTTTAAACGATACGAGCGATATAATTTATTTTAGGTGAAACAAATGGAGCCTGATTAGAAAAGTTCTTGCGGTAGGATTTTCATATCGCACAAAATCCTGAAAGTTAGATGAGTCGTCAAGATAAAAGTGAAACGACTCGGCCATTTCATGTGGGCCAAGTTCTCTAAAGGAATACTCGAGATAACATATAAGGTGGCGATCATTTGACAATGGATGTTTGATTTATGAATCACTCAACATGGCCTCTCTCGACCGATGTGGGATTATAAGATGTTGCGTAAAGCTTTAATGATAATTAGTTGTGATCTCAAGTGACAATAAGAGTAAAGAAAGCGAGAGGACGGAACGTGACCTCACATGTGACATAATAAGAAACCAACCTCAAGCTTGAGTAATTGAGACATGAGATAGAGATAAACATGGGCAATAGTCTATCTTCCGGATGGCTTATAATTATTATGTGACATTAACATTTAGCTACCATGCAAGAGACTAAAGACAGTGATGGAATAATTAAATAGACCTTCCTTCATGCACAAGATGAAACTAATACAATGATTTAACTTTAGGAGAATTGTATTGTGCCACTAGTTTTTTTGCCCCTTAATGCCTTAAGTTTAGCAATGTTCGCTCCGGCATTTTAAAATTTGTTTCAATTTACTCCCGGATATCGACTCCGACCCCAAAATAGTCGCTAGAATTTTGGTCATGTGCTATCGTGTGACTAAAGGTTCCAAAAGTTTTGTAACATACTCCAATTCCATGATCTTTTGAAGTATGTTGCAATTTTTCCTCGATGGTATTGTAAAATCATCACGATTAAGGGAACATCGTAATGGAAAAGATATAGAAAGGAACAAATCGGATGAGAGAGAGGTGTGAAGTAGTAAAGGTGCGGCATTGAAGCTGATGGCGATGATCGTTACCACCACGGTTGCAACAAGCAATGACGGCCATCATCACCGTCACTACCGGCAAGACCTCGACCTCTTTGGTAATTCCTAGTTACTGTTTAGCTGAAAGAACCGATGAAATACCTTTCGAAATATGAATCGATGTGAACTGACGGAGGTCTTGAAAAGGTCCTTTTTTTTATTCTTGGACAGGAAACATAAACTGCGAGAAAAATTAAAGGTGTTGAGACTGAGAAAAACGTTTGCCAGCCAAGGCACTAAAATGTAAAGATAAACTAGAAGTAAAATTGAATAACCGGTGTTCTTTGATTGATTGAGTTGTCCCCTCTACAAATTGACGGTTAACAACAATTGTAAAAATATATCCTACGTGATTCCTACAATCTAGCAATTCCTATCCACAAGTGGTTGGTTACCCAGAAAGAAACGACTCCCACTACTTGGATGGTTGTGTTTTTTCTACTTCTCCACAATTGCCTCTATCAGTTGCTCATGGACTTCTCGGCCCCGCTACTCGACAGTTGCATTGAGTTTACTACTTTACAAATGCACCTCTGATGGTTGAATCCGAAATCATGAGCTCCAATAGTTAGACAGTTATTCTAATCATTTTGTCAGGAAAATTATTCAAAAAGTTTTAAATCTATTGAACTTTTGCCAATTCAGTCTTAAACTTTTTAATTGTGCTAATTGAGTCCTAAACATTTTTATATTTAGCCAATTGAGTCAATCCGGCTAATTTTGGTCAGAAATTGCTAACATCGATGCCATTTATCTTACGTGGCATTGCCAACGTTAATGTGGATAAATTTTAATATTTTTTTTTATTTTTTTTGAATTTTTAACCTTTTTTTCTTTTCTTTTCCTTCTTTACTTTTTTATTTTTATATTTATTTTCCGTTTCTCTTCTTTTCTTTTCTTTTTTCTTTTTCCCCTCCGCTAACCATTGCCAGCCTCAGGCAAGGGTTTCTTTTCTTTTTTCTTTTTTCCTTTTACTAGCCATCACTGGATCGGGCAAGAGCAGCCCTTGCCAAATCGGGCGAGGGTTGGGCCCTGAGGTTGGCGGAGCGAAAAAATAAAAAAAGAACAGAAAAGGAAAGAAAAAAAAGTAAAGAAGAAAAAAAAGGGAAAATAAAAACATTAATAAAAAATTCGAAAAATATTAAAATATAACAGGTTGGTGTCCACATTAGTGATTTCCGGTCAAAATTGGCCATATGGACTCAATTGGCAAAACATGAAAGGATTTATAATTCAATTTGCACAATTAAAAAGGTTTAGGACTGAATTGACAAAATTGCAAAAGATTTATAACTTTTTAGATAATTTTCCCCATTCTGTCAGCTGTGACATTAATCATGATATTTTATTACTTAGGTCGATCTTCATTTGTTGACATTCCGCTCCACAACTTGGCCATTTTCACTTATATTTCTGTCGGCTAAAACTAATTTTCATGTCCATCAATTGAGTTTGCCAACTAAAAGCCTTCAACATTTACCAGATTTTGCCCCCGTCACCTCTAACTCAGTCTTTGCCAACCAAGAGGATGACCAAAGATTTGGACATTTTTTTGGTGTCGACCAAGTCGCCTCCGGTAGGCTAACTTCTCCTCGAGGAGGGCTTGATCTACCCTCTCACTCTCTCTCTCTCTCTCAATGCTTCTCCATGGGGGTGCATAAATAGTCGACGATGGTACCACCACCGTTGACGTCGCCTAAGGTGGCATAAAGGCAACCACCCAACCCTTTCCCTCTCTATCACTCATCTACCTTCGTTCCTCTTTTTCTTCTCTTTCATTTACTCCGCAAGTACATTTAGTCTACTTTGATTTTAACTTTAATGTTGGAAGAGCACTGCAACAAATTCTAGAATATCAGTGTCACCTTGCAAAATCACATCAGGAGACCATTTGTAAGAAGCAATACAGAACTCCCCTGGATTTGCTTGATGGATTTCCCCATTTCGTAACGGGCGTCATGTAGTCACTTGAGAGTATGTGACGAAAGATCGGGAATTTGAAACGAAATTCTAAGTATATGTGCGACGGGCAAATTGCCCCAGGTTCAAAAACCTGGGAGCACAAGAAACTAACACCAAGTTTTGATATACAACTTTAAATCGTTATAGGACATAAGCAACTAGCTGTCCAGATGTTGACTGAATGATTGTGCAGACCTTGTTCATGCAAAAAGATAAAAGCCTTTTGAATCCAATGATTGAACTTTAGCTCAACTTTCCATGAAGGAGCCCGAAGTTGACCCGAGGTCAACCACTTGCGCGCGGAGAAGCCTTTTCACGACAAACTCTGGCGAGCTGTTCAACAAGAACCGAGTCTACGCGATTCCATTAGCTTCCAATTCAAAGTACCCAAGCTGTTAAACAAATTGGCATGTGGACCCTGAAGCCAAGGAGATGAGGGTGACCCGAAAGCCATCGTAGGTTGGAGATGTAGATGGTCAACCATGGCTGCCCAAAAAAAGCCACTGCACAGGATAAGCCCAATAAATTTATGGGACCGATTCACTCTTGAGAGAGTCCAGAAGAAGTTTCATACCAAATCTTATAACACAATTCATTCGCATGCACATTTTAACACTGAGCTCACACGGGCCCGCGTTACTACATTAATCATTTGTTGGGAGCGCGCAAGAGAAGTCCGATATCTTCACTTTGGGAGATTGCTAAGATGGAGCCCAAGTTTGAGACCGTCAACATATCCAGTTGAACTCACATTTATTCAAAAGCTTGAGACAATAAATTATAAGCCAATTATGATATATTATCTATACTAAACACCACACCAATTCTCCGATATGGAATTTCTCTAACACTACTTGCTCACACGTAAATCTTCTATTGCTACATAGGTTTTCTTGTGAACATGTGCTTTGTATAAGCTGAAAAGCCATGAAGATGGGCCGAAAGCCGAAAAAAAAGAAAGAAAGGAAGAGGAGGCCATGACAACAGGTGAACTAAGAAATGAGCTCTGTGGATATCTCGTTTGATGTAGAGCCCCCCACTTTAAATGTAATTGCGAACATACACGGGCCATTAAAAATTGAGGTATTCCATATATTAAACAAACGACATATGTCTCAAACACAAAATAAAAATAAGTGACATATAAAAGGTAAAAGGTCATTTAAATTATATCATCATATATCTATGCATCAACTCTAGCGGATGCCCCAATGACGGTATGAACAAAGGTATTTATTAGCCAACTATGAAACCAGCATACATTTAAATTCCACCTCTTCAAACTTAAAACCTACCATCCTGAAAGTTGATTAATTAAATATCTTCATCAAAATATATGAAGTTTTCCAAAACTACCTACTCAATATTATTTCTCCAAACCCAACAATATCATTAGCACACTAGTCAAGCAACAACATTAGCTCCAAATAGAACGGGGACGGTATCTGCCCAAATGTCCAAAACAGTTGCAGGACTAGTTACTGAAGGCCAAGCACACCAACTCGCGTTCGGCTAAAGGTGAACCTGCCAGTTAGAACTTAAGGCCAATGCCAAATCAGAATTAACTTTTTGCTGCAGCAGCTTGTGCCCTTTCGATGCTAAGTCTTATTTCAAACATAAGAGACTTCATCACGACATCAACAGGAGTAACTTGATTATGCAGCAAGTCACTCCTAGCTCTCCATATGTTGCTTATGGAACCATTCCACACTAGCTTCGGCATAAACAACCCGGAACTAGTCCCTTAGCAGCCTCGTTTGTCCAGTGAAGTCCATAAATCCAATTCCCGAAAACTCGAACAATAGCACAGAGCAATAGAGCTCTCTCCTCTCTATCTGCAAAGAGAGAAGAGCTTTGGGTCAAGAGGCATGTTGTTTCCACTTTCTTTTTTCTTTTCAAGTTCATGTGTTCTATGAGCATCGATAAATCAAGCAGGATTCTTTTGTTACATCCTCATCGGCTTATGGCCCAAAGCTTAAGGTCTAGTAGGTAATCAGATTATATCAATCTATCAATACAGTGCCCTAAAATCAAGCACCTCAGTGGGCAAAAGTCCAGTAATCAAGGGAACTCAAAGGTTTCGTCCAGTGAAATTGAACTCCATATATCTTGCTTCACGCCTTAGGGAGGAGGTATCTTGCTACATTTCTCGTTGCGATTACATTTTTTTTTGGCATTTCTCTATCAACTCTATGCCAGCCTTCTTCATAATTTAGGTGGTGACATCAAATTTACTTGTCGAAGAATCTAATTCATATACCAAATCAAGCAACAGCCATGGGAGGCCGCATCTCATGAAGAACTTGAAACAAAGTATTAGGCCGCATCACATTTGGCCCGGATCGGCATCCGATGCTTAAAATATTCCCAAATTCACTTGTTTTTTTTACGTGCAGCTGAGTAACTTGAATGGTAAACTGCTCAAGCAACGACATTAGCTCCAACCAGAACATGAATAGTAACTTCCCAAATATACCAGACGCTGACTAGTTAGAACTAAAGGCCAAGCACACCAATGCACTTTGGGAAACCGACACAAACAGTCCTCGAACTTTGGTCCAATGTGCAATGTGATCCATGAACTTTTAATTTGTTTAATGCGGTCCCCGAACTTTAACCCAATGTGCGATGTGGTCCCTAAACTTTGGTATATGCTCAATTTAGTCCCTGAGCTATATGAAAATGTTCAATATAGTCCTTTCATTAATTCAAGGACTACATTGAATATTTTCATATATTTCAGGGATTATTTGACCATGTAACAAAAGTTCAGGGACCACATTGAACATTGGGCTAAAGTTTAGGGGCTACATTTAACAAATTAAAAGTTTATGGACCACATTGCACATTGAGCCAAAGTTTAGGGACTGTTTGTGTCATTGTCGCATTCACATTTGGCTAAACTGAACCCGCCAGTTAGAACTTAAGGCCTATCCCAAATCAGAATGAACTTTTTGCTGCAGCAGCTTGAATATGGTTCCAGCTGACATAGATCAAATATAAGGGCAGTAGAGGTTGAAGATTTTACTATGACGGGTTTGTAATGGAACTCTACGATAGAAAGTTCTCGTACAACTTATCAAAGTTTAAGCATCATAATGGTTGGAGGTAAGGTTTAAGAACTAGAAGGAACACCCCGAAAGTTCAGGGGATCCTTATTTAACTTTAAAACTTGTGACACGACAGAAACTTTTGATCTTGGTTGAGATTTCGATTTGCAACTTATCCTGTTGCTCAACCCAGATGAGATTAATTTTGAAACCGTTATATGCCCAAAACAGGCAAGAAGCTTAGATTGAATGATCCAAGTCAACCGAATTGATCTCTTCAATTTTCCTCTACAAGTTAAGCATCCCATAGCCGACCGTGGTTATGATGCGCTGGTTAGGCAACGGGGTGTCGGTCGCATATTCTAGGCTTATTATTTGGTTTTAATAGTCATTTTGTTCAAAATTTAAGACCTTGACTAGATCTCAAAACCTAATTTATGCGAAAAATACTGCCTTCAACACAGTCTAGCTCCTTTTGGCCAAAATATATTATATTCTAGCTCCTGAGAGGCTTCAAATTTGGGGGCCTTTTTTTGTGTGTGTAAAATGTCAGTATTATAGAGCGAATGAAGTACAGCAGCTTAGGGTATCCCCCAGTATTACAAATGGTGCTAATAGTTCGAGAAGATGGAGGTAGGAAGTCTCCACATAGTAGCCAATACAACATTTGTCTGAGAATGTCTAATGTTTTGATAGAGTGAAGCTCTACCTCTTACATTTTTACGCGTGTTGGCCAAAATAATATGGATATCAGTTGACTTGTTTTGAAACCGTCTTCGGTTGCGCTCCATCCATATGCCATAAATGATTGCTAGAAAGGATACCTTAAGTAGTCTAGCCGCCAAATCTTTGCCCTTTGTTGCCCTAATCATCCATTGAAGTTCCTCATTCCAACCTCCCAAATGACGCCTAATCCCCTATTGTGCAAGGATACTGCGCCATAAGCTGCCTATCCACTCACACTGGAAGAATAAATGTGTTCTGTCTTCTATACCAGCCCTACAGAAGTTATACTGATATCAATTGAGGCCTTCCATTGGACGACGATTTCTGCCGTTGGTAATCTGTTTCTGCAAATAAACCAGCCAATAAAATTGTATTTGCTAATACCGCTGATCCAAATTAGGTCATACCACTCCACAACCGGTCCCGTATGTCTGAGTTCATCATAAATTTCTCGACAATAGTACCTTGAGCTATGGATAATCGAGGTTAAAACATGTCGTAGTTTAAGGAGACATCGCCAATTTATGGGCCTTTTTCACATCGTCAGGGAAGTGGAGGTTCCTGCTCCGCCTAGAAAGCCTTTTGTGTCTGTCCTTTCCATTCGATTTACAGCTGTCGCCTTTATCTGCTAAATCAACCAGCAAAAAAGTGTCTAAATAAGGTTTTCCCTGATAAATGGATACCCATTCACGTCGAGATATCCTTCCTTTCATGGTTTTTTCCATTTTACGCCTTCTCGTGCAGGTGGGGATGAAACACTGATCAATCCACTACCCTTGGCCCTCTGCGCCAATATACAAGTACTAGACTTGTCGGATGCTGCTGATAGGAACATGGTCCTGTGCGATAATTACTCCCCTTTTGCACCGAAAACGTGGACCAGCGATAGAGAAGCTTCCAAAACTCCGAGGAAGCCTCCGGGAAATTCACGTCCCACCTACTCACACATGAAAAATCTGTCCCTTTCTTTGATTTGATTGATACACATGAAATGACGTGCGATTGTAGAAAATCGAAAAATTGACAAACGTGTGCACAGTCAAAAGGACCAAAATTAACGGGGAAAAGAAGAAAAAAAAAGATGAATTTTCAACGACCAATCAAAACAATTGATCAATCGCAGCTTCCACCCTTCAAGATTGAGCCGTCGCCAGAGTATCTCCAGAATCTTAGATCAGACCCTGCACGTTCCGAACACGAAAAAAAAATTGATTTTGTAAACTTTACTACAATTGAAGTCAACGTGCCAATATTGAACCGTCAACGGATTATGTTAAAATTATGTCTTGATTTTGAGTCCGAAAAAAAAATTTCCTCATTTAAGTAGATTTCCTAATTGAATGATTTTTTAATTGTAGAAGATTTCCTAAAAAAGGGTTTCCTAATTTGAATATAATTCTTGCCTATAAATAAGAAGGGGATGCTATTTATGAAAATTATCAAAGAGGACTTCTGCTAGAGAATTACACCATGAAGATATCCGAGTGTTTAAAGTCGAGAAATTCTTGTGGTAAGATTTGTGTATAATTCCTTTGTGAGATTGAAAGATTATTTCGTGAAGAATTGTGGGGCTAAACACTGCGTGAGTTATTGGGTATAATTGGGGCTTGGGAAACACTTAGAGTGTTTGAGTGACTCGAGTGTGGTTGTAATCTCCGTTGTATCGCTTGATCTATAGTGGAATTTCATTCTGCTCTCCCCGTGGACGTAGGTCACTACGATCGAATCATGTAAATCTGATATCCAATTTATTTTCTTTATTCTGTCAATTTTACTATTCAATCGCTTGGCTTCCACAACAGATTATATACTAGATCCATTTTGAATTTTGATTCCATCCCACCTTATTTTAATCAAAATTTAATGTGAACAAAGGCGTCGTCGCACGAATGGTTTTTGTATTATGAAACATGCCTGATATACGTTGTCAACCTATGGAATTGTGACTGACTTAGTTTTCGTTTTGGCTGATAACACGAATTGTCTAACATGATTGTCACGTTACCGCTACTCATTCATTTTGGCTGCAATTCCTATTTTGATGCATCCGAATTCCGAGTTTGTCACGAGAATTCTTCGCTCAACAGGACAAAAAAAGGGCGAAAAAGAATTCGTAAACTTGAAAAATGGTGTCAAACTGACTAGCACGAGCTTCACAAAGAGAAGGAAATGGCGTTACTTACTGTTGAAACTCGACTTTGATTGAAGCCACTGACAAATTTGTAAGGGCTCCGAAAGCTGTCTGAGACAGGACCAAAGTGGCGCCGGTGATGGACTGCTTGTAGGCGGCGGCTGCGGACGTGGACGAGAGGGCATTGTCGACGATCTTGATCTGGATAGTGCGTTCGGGGATGCAGGTGCCGGACCGCACCACGCTGATGCACCGCACCAGGTACTGCCTCCCGCATGCCACCCCATTGTCCCATACCCCGTCGCCTGCTGCCGCGAACAGGTTGCTCGACGGGAACTGCGATGGTTCCTCACCATAGCATTCCGTCGCTAAAACAGAAGGGTTAAGAGAGAAAATCATATAGCGTTCATGTCTGCCAAATCAATAAGTTCATTTCTCTTTAAAACTTCTCTCCCTTTCCCTCTTTTTCTAGGGTTAGGACTTACGCTGGTAGGGAGGGGTATAGTAAGAAGCCGTGCCAACATCGCCACGGGCCACGGGTACGATCTCCGGGAGGCCGAAGGCGAGGAGGATGAGGAGGAGGAAACATGTATGAAGGTGCGCAGCGAGACTCTTACTGATTAACATTTTAGGAAGATGGAGCGTGGGAGGGAGATTATGTGCATATATTCTCTCAAAGTCAACGCTTTTTTTCCATAGAATGATATAAATAATGATGCATATATGTACGTGATCTAAAGGGGAGATGCCAACCTTGAGATAATTAAGAGATTAGACCCCACATGTGACATGACAACTTTGCTCGAAATGAATGTGAACTTCTGCTTTTTCTTTTCTTTGATTCGTCAGAGTCACTTCTCAACAGTCAAACCTTGAGATAAGAGATTGGACCCCACATGTGACATGGCAACTTTGCCCGAAATGAATGTGAACTTCCGCATTTTCTTTTCTTTGATTCGTCAAAGTCACTTCTCAATAGTCAAAATGAAATGTTTTCCTTAGCAGAATATCAAATTGAAACGCGCATTCAGCCGCTACGGATGCTTTTCGGCGCGGATTGTTCTGAAAAGTATTCGGTGGGACTTAGAAAATGTGCATGTGAAGGCAATGCTGATCTGAATTTTCATAGACTGGTGGATGATCGGATTGCATGTTGAGGATGCATATGAGGTTCGTGTAGTCTCCATTCCTACCGGTTATAATGTTCCGAAAGCGGCACAGACTTTCGAAACCGACACGCTGGGCCTTGCAAATTCAATTCAGGCCTTGACAATCGGGTGTCGTTCGATACGGAATTAAATTGAAAAAGTAATCGACCACGTCGCAGAACCGCATGCCTAGCCACCTGCTCATGTGCGCGGGTGTGTGAACAAGAAGGTCGACGAAAGAGGGGGCATAGAGTGAATTTCATTTTCATGTCACACATTGCATTTTACACGGACTAAGTATCGATTTCGATATTTTTTTTAAGGTTGGGGGTTCTTATAATTGAATGGAGGGCTGTGAAGTGGAACTAGTGAACAATTATTCTTTCATGAAAGGTTATGAAAGGTCAAAAGTGTAGTTTTCTTTCTTTGATGGACAAAACACCGAGGTGAATTAATCATTCCAACCGATCGTGTACAGCACCAGGCTAGTTTTGGGGAGTATAAGGCACGTGATAACGATGTCATTCTTGGCACTAGCCCGAAATTTTGGACCCAGTTACATGCTCAAGGTGATTAGGCTTCGGTTGTTTCGCGAAAAATGAATGATTTGGACAGTGTTTTCTTCAAAATTATTGATTGTATCGCTTACAAAAATGAATAAACGAACAATATTTTCGTCGTCCACTAAAATGTTTAGACATAAATTGTTGTCGGTAATGAAAAATGTTTTCATTACCTAATTATTTTAAACGATACAAATGATCATTTTTAGGAAAACGTTTTTCAAATTGCAGGATTTTCAATGCTCCATATTGACTCCGTCTTTGTTCATACCGCTCAAATCATCAAACAAAATCCTGAAAGTTAGATGACTTGTGGAGATAAACGCGAAACGACCTAGCCGTTCCATGTGGGCCGAGTCTCATAAGAAGCCCTCAAAACAACATGCAAGGTGGCGATCATTTGATGATGGATATGTGATTTATGAATCACTCAACATGGCCTCTCTCGACCGACGTGGGATTCTGAGATTTCACGTAAAGTTTTAATGATAATTAGTTGTGATCTTAAGTGAAAATAAGAGTAAAGTAATCAAGAGGACGTAACGTGACCTCACATGTGACATAGTAAGAGACCAACCTCAAGCTTGAGTAATTGAGACATGAGATAGAGATAAACATGCGCAGTAGGCTATCTTCCGGATGACTATAACTATTATGTGACATCAGCATTTAGCTACCATGCAAGCCTAAAGACAGTGATGGAATAATTGAATAGACCTTCCTTCATGCACAAGATGAAACTAATACAATGATTTAACTTTAGGAGAATTGCATCGTGCCTCTAGTTTTTTGCCCCCTTAATGCCTTAATTTTAGCGATGTTCACTCCTGACATTTTAAAATTTGTTTCAATTTATTCCGGGATATCGACTCCCACCAAAATTGTCGCTAGAATTTTGGTCACGTGCTCTCACGTGACTAGATGCATCATTATGGATGACACAGTTAGCAAAATTACATTTTACTTCCCATACTTTTTGAACCGTTATAATTTGACCCCCGAGGTTTCAAAAGTTTTGTAGCATACTCCATGATCATTTGAAGTATGTTGCAATGTTTCCTCGATGGTATTGTAAAATCATTCCATTAAAGAGGATATATCGAAATGGACAAAAAAAGAAACAAATCGGATGCGAGAGAGGACGAAATGATGGCCATCATCACCATCACTACTGGCAAGACCTCGACCTCTTTGTTAATTCTTAGATCGATGCTGCGCAAAAAAAAATATGGATCAATATAAACTGACGAAGGTCTTGAAAGTGTGCTTTATTGATTCTTAGCCAGAAAACATAAATGATGAGAAAATTAAAAGTATTGAAATAGGGAACAATTGTTGTCAACTACGTAAATGTACTGAAATGTAAAGATAAATCGAAAGTAAAATTGAACAACTAGTGTTCTTTGATTGATTGTCGGTCCCTTTTACAAAATGGAATTCAAGCATTTATACCTACTATCTTCGGTTAACAATGGTTACAAAGAAATCAAACACATCTTATGTGATTCCTACAATGCAACAATTCCTATCTAAAAATGGTTACCCAGAAATAAACGACTCCACTACTTTGACGGTTGTATCTTCTCCACTTCTCCACAATTGCCACTATCAGTTACTCAAGGACTTCTGGGCTCCACCACTAAACGGTTGCATTGCTTTTACTCCTTTACAAATGCACCTCTGACGGTTGAATCCAAAATCATCCGCTCCAACAATCAAGATGGTTACTCCAATCTCATTCCGTCAACTGTTACATCAATCGTGATATCATCTTACTTAAGTGAGTCTTCATTTGTCAACATTTCGCTCCACAACTTGGTTATTTCACTCATTTCTTTGTCGGCTAAAACTAATTTTCTCATTGATCAACTGAGTTTGCCAACTGAAAGTATGACATCCTCAATTTCAGCCCCCGAGAAATGGCTATGAATCGGTTTGCGAAAGGATCAGGGATCGGTCTTGAACGCGACACGTGCCCTGCTCGTACCTCTGGGCAAGAAGATAAGACTCATTTCTAAGCCTTCCAATCTTCTTCTACCTTGATTTTGCTAAGAATTGAGTTTTGCTGAATCAAATCTGGTGATTTTTTCATATGGACTCAATTCATGTTCTTGTTCTGGAAAATCCAGAATCGGGTCCTTTGCACCTCTTCATTTTGTTATTTTTGTGGAGATTTTTGTGAACCGAATTTTAAGAAATTTTCTTCATCAAAGTTGTTCCCAACATCTTTAAGTGTAACATACTTTAAATTCAGATTTTTCTAAGATGATTTGGTTTGTACGAAAGACCATTTTCTAAACGGGTTTGAACCATCTAGTTTTGCTGTTTCTGTAACCTTTACACCTTCTTGATTTTTCAAGAGTTTTTCTAGAACGATTATTAACAAATTTCCCTCACAAAAGTTGTTGAGAACTTCTTTCTATATAACATATAAAAATTTGAGAATTTTTGGAGATGATTTGGATTCTAGAAAGAGCTTACTTTGAGAAGCAAGGATTTTGTTTCAGTGAACTGTTTTTAGTCTGTCTTTGAGCTAATAAAAGTTGTGTTTAAAGAAAGATCCATATTTCGTATTCTTCATGGGAAATATTTGTTAAGGTCTTCTATGACATATTCAAATTTTAGAATTTTCAGGGTCCATTTACTATGTTGTTAAGTCTGATTTCTAGAACAGTGCAAAAATTTCCGGGTTTTGCTAGATTGCAAAGACTCATCATTTTCTATATGAGGACGTTGGGATTTCGATTTGATGTCTTTTGAAGACAAAATCTATACATACTGAGGTTTCTAATGAGATATGATTTCCTAGGCTTAGGTGTCCCTAAACTACTTAGGGCATAATTACCTATTTTTGTGGCTTGAGGAACAAGTTGTCTTGAAGACTAAGTTGCCTTAACCTCTTGAAAGCTAGCCATTTAATGCAAGCTTATGTGTCCCCAAGAATTAGGGCTATCATTACCCTAAAGTAAGTCTTGAAAGTAAGAGGCAAGAAGGAGGCTTAGGGAAGATTCTAAAAGAGTCAAAAACTTGGAGAGTAAGTTTTGGGTAGAAACATGTGACTAAAATCCAAACCCAATGATGGCCATATCTTGGGTATTAAATGAAGGAGGTGACTCACCCTCTTAGGTGGCAATGATAGATTTAGTAAATCATTACATTTAGATTTTCTTTGGAAAACAAATTAGTTGAGTCATCATTATAGGAATGAGTGGTCCAATAAAAAGATAACAAGCGTTCTTCCTAGGGCCTTAGGCTTGCCACCTTGCCGTTTTAGGGTTGCCACCTCTGTACTCTGGGCGTGCTACTTCAAAGAAGATGATTGGGCCACTTGGAAAGGTAATGATGAGGATGGTGCCTATAAATAGGATGAGCCCCTCATCCATTCTCACCTTGGAGCTCACTTCTTCCTCCCCTAGCTCTCTTGCACGCCTTTCTCTCTCTCTCCTCGTTTGCCGCCGTTTCCCCGTTCGATCACCGTAGACATTGGCTTGTGCTTGCAAGTGAGTGAATTCCCTAACACTTGGATAGGGCGGTGTGTTACGTGGTTGGAACACGGCTTGAGAAGTTGTTGTTGCTTGAAACGGTTTTATTCTTGTGGGCGTTGGTTCTTGCTAGCAATATTCTTCTGACCATTATTATTGTTGAGATGACTTTGTTTTTAATGGTGGTGTACTTGTTCTTAAGTGAAATTTTTCGTGTGTACACCTAAACAAGTTTGTGCTTGTTATTGTATGGTTTGCTCATGATTCATTTTATTGATAGTTGAGCACATCCCGTTCATCGAAGAAAAGGTTCCCGTCGGCATTGAACATGAAACGTAGGCATGTCGAATCGGGCCTCTCTTAGGCTTGGACGATATTGAGGAATATCGTTCCAATGTCAAGTTTGGTCTAGGTCGGTGCTAAAGTGTAGCGATTCGAGTCTCGGGCCTTGATTCGTGCCTGGCATGCCTATTTGTATTCAACCACGGTAAGTCATTTCGTATACGTGTTTTGCACGCCCTCGGGCTTCATTTTTTATTCGACTAAAAATGAAAGATAAGAACCGAAGTCTTGTTTGCTACCGCATGATCATACGAAGGACTAAACCGTCACCGATGGATTTCAGTTATGTAATAAAGGAACCCCGTGTGAATTATTTTACGTTGTTCTTGTGCATGGTTGCATGACGCTTGGATGCGGTAGTTTGTGTGACATATTGATGTTCTTAACCATGCTTGTTGATTTATGAGCCTGTGAGCTTTTCATGTGTACATAGCAACTAAAGCTAGGGCCTTATATGCATGGGTTAAGATAGAGGATAATAAATCGGCTTGTGCGATCCATGATATGTGATCGCTAAATGAAAGAAAAAGACCGTCGTCACATAGCGTTGGTGGCGATGCCTCGGTTGAGCAAGGATGCCCTGGTTGAGCCAGGATGCCCTGGTTGAGCCAGGATGCCTGGGTTGAGCCCGAATGCCTCGGTAAGCTAGCCCCGGGATGCCTTGGTTGAGCCAGGATACCTAGCATGAAGCTGGATGCCTCGGTTGAGCCGGGATGCCCTGGTTGAGTCGGGATGACGATAAATAAATTTTATATGTGTGCCGATCTGTGTGTTTATTGATAAGTCGAAGGTTTCCGGATGCCCGAAGGATCTCGGAGGACTCGACACCTACGTATTGAGGAGGCGATGCCCCGATGGATTTCGATTGTAAAATAAATGAATTCACATGTGAATATTTTCGGGTATTTTTGCATGCCGATTGGTTGCGAGGCTTCACGTGTAAATTTTCTTTTACATATTTATGTGACCGGATAAAGGTGAGCTTTCATGTAAACATAGCAATGGTAAGGTCAAAGTCTTTGCTATTGATTTGCCATCGATATAAGGCGGGGAAAATAATTATATGTGTTAGTATGACGGCGAGGCATCATCCCACACGAGTATTAGTGAATTTATTCATTGAGTTTTCAACTCACTCCCGTTGTTTTCCATGTTTTTTGGATGAGCTCCGCGTCCCCGATTCGTTTTGGTGTACTCGTCAAGATGGAAATTGACGTAGAGGAGTTAGGATTAACCCCGGCTTTCGCTTGTGATGAAACCAGATATGATTTGTACGTGGAACGTCTCGTAGAAAAGGGCTTGTGAAATATGTTTATGTAATATGGCAATAGTGTGTTTTGCCTGTTGTGTTTTCCCTGATTTCTAGCTATTATTTTGTTTGGGAGTTTGTTTGTACACGTTTCCGCATGTGCTTATTAATCAAATAAAAGAAATGGGATGGCGATGAGCCTGGAACGTCGTATTAATAACCCCGAGGCAAGGACTTTACATACTGATTTGGTATCAGAGCAGGTTCCCCTCTAGTAAGTGGTAGTTCAGAATTGAGCCAAGCAAAGGCTGTAGAATCCTGAAATAAGCCGATCCGATAAGGGCGAGGAGTGAAGTCGGGGCCATAAAACCTGAACAAGGAGCGGCTTTTGACAGAGGTAGCGCCATGGCAAAAAGCCTGATCATTGAGCGGTCTCTGGGTAGAAGTGGCATCGGGGTATACACATGATAATTAAGCGGCTTCTAAATAGAAGTGGCACCGGGGTGATAAAGGCCTGATCATTGAGCGGCTCCTGGCAGGCTTCTAGGATGTCGAGGGAAAGAGGAACAAACCAAACTAGACAATGAACAGGGGAGAACGGTTTTGAATATTAAAAGGGGATTATTACCCGGAGTGATAAGGTGCGATGAGAGTCATGGGATAGTTAGCTAGGAAAAACACCCCATGCATGTGATTGTTACTTGATTGGTTTTTCGGTGGTAGATCTTGACCACTAACCCTTATTGTGTTGTAGAAAAGTTCCCCTAAAATTCCGGTAGTTGTCCTATTAGTCGACAACATGAGTGCTCAGGACCAGGTGGCCACGAGAGGAAAATCGACTCAGGGCCAGTCGAGTTCCAAAGGAAAGTCAAAAGAAGACCCCCGACTGGATAGAATTCTGCAAGCTCTTACGACCATTGGTTCTGCAAGCTCTTACGACCATTGGAGAATTAATGGGCCAGCAGGGTTAGCAGCAAGTAAACCATGCTACTGGAAATGCCGCAGCATATGGAAATGAAAACGGAAATGATGACCGTACAATGCATGGGTTGGTCGAACAATTTTTGAAGTTACGCCCCCCAAGATTTGTCGGGATAGGAGATCCTGAAGAAGCTGAGTCATGGATCGATGAACTACAGAAGATATTTGCACTTCTAAGGTGCCCTGAAGAAGAAAAGGTGACTTGGCGGTGTACTAGTTACAGGGTAACGCCAACCACTGGTGGAAGGCGATGAAGGAAATTGTATTTCCAGAAAATACTACTGTAACTTGGAATGCTTTTGTCGAAGCATTCAACGGAAAATACTTTTTGGAGTGTGCTTGTGATCGGAAAATGGCGGAGTTTCTGTAACTCCAGTAACGGAATATGACCGTTGATCAATATGAAGCCAAGTTCGCAGAACTATCAAGGTACACCCCTAGGTTGATTGAAGATCCGGTGGATAGGGCAAATATAACGTCCTTACCTCACCTCGGGGTTATTAATGCGACGTTCCAGACTTGTCGCTGTCCCATTTCTTTTATCTTATTAATAAGCACATGCGGAAACGTGTACAAATAAACTCTCAAAATAATAGCTGGAAATTAGAAAAAGCACAACAGACAAAACATACTATTGCCATTTTACTTAAACATATTTTACAAGCCCTTTTCTACGAGCCGTTCCACGTATAAACCATATCACAAGCGAAGGCCGAAGTTAATCCTAGCTCTTCTATGTCAACCTCCATCTCGACGGGTACTCCAAAACGAACTGGGGGCGCGAAGCTCATCCTAAAAATATGAAAAATAACGGGAGTGAGTTGAAAATTCAATGAGTAAATTCACTAATACTCGTGCAGGATAATGCCTGTCGCGACCTCCCCAAACCGGCCCCGCCGCCTAAAGGGTTTAGCTAATGGATTACTAGGTTAAACCTAGCTCGAGCTCTCCCAAGCCCATACCAATTCGCGACTTGAGTTTAAGTTGTTAACATGCAAATCAATTTCATCTAGGAGTCGCCACTAATCGATTTTTGGTGGGTCGATTAGACACCCAAGTAAAGCACGGGAGAAATGTTTTACTTCTACGAACCAGAGATTCAATGGGTACGGGGACTTGATTACACTAATTGACTAATTAGTGCCCTTTCGGTACCTAATCTTGTTCAATTCACCACCTAACGTGTTCACACTAATTGGGAGTCTTAAAATTCCATTCCTAATTGAGCTAAGGGAAGCAACAATTAACATCTAAACCTAACATGCGTAATCGACCACATGCGAAGTTAAGTTAAATGCACAATTCAAAGTGCATGAATCGATCAACATGAAATAAAAAATGACACTAGTCATGCAAAAAGGGCAAGAAAAGCCAATTCCAAAGCCTAAATAACATTTTTTAAATTTTCGAAATTTTTTTAATTAATTTTTTAAAAAAAAAAAAATTATGTTAAAATAATAATATAATATTAAATAATATAAAAACGGACCCGGGTCGGATCTCCACATCCGACCCGAGTCGAAGCCAACCCGGGCGCGCCGGCCCCGGTCCACCGCGAGGGCCTAAATAAAACAAAAGAGAAAGAAAAGGTCTAAACCCAGCCCACTATGACTAAATGATTAAATAAACCTTCAGCCCAAATTAACCATTCGGCCCATCCGCAAAAAATGGCCCCAAGACCCTAAAAAAAGCTATTCTAACTAAACTAAAAAAAGAAAAGCCCAAAACCTAATAAACCCTAAAGCCCACGTACTAAAGGAAGTCCAATCTGGTCAGACCCGCGACCCGACTCACCGGAAACCCTACTCGGTGCGCTCGAATCGCCTGACCTGGCTCGGGGCTGCCTTCGCACGTGCCACCCACTCGCGCCAGCCCTGTGGCGCTAACGCCGGCCGCCGCTTTGCCCTCGCCGACCGCCGCTCCGACGGGGAGCGCACGCTCGGCCTCACGGCAGGGCCCTTTCCGGCTGCCGCCCGTGCGCATCGCCACCCCGACGAGGAGTGGCGAAAGTTCTTCGCCCGCGATGGCTGTCCGAACCGCCGCCACGAGCCGCTTCCTTCCGCGTCGCCACCGCAGCGACTGGTGACTGAAACCGAACCGACCGAGCCCCGACGAGGGGATGGCCGGCCACAAACCGGCTAAGCCCCGACGAGGGACTGGCCAAAACGAGCTCCCTGCTCGTGCGTCGCCCCCCTTTTGCGGACCTTCATCGTTCGCCGACGACAAGCCAGCTCGGTTGACTGCAAGGAGGCGGACTGATCTCCTGCCCTAGTTCGGGAATGCATCACGTACAGAGGAAAACAACGCACAGATCTCACTCAGGCAAAACATCAAACAGTTGAAGCGCGCGACGAAAACGGGAAATTTCGGACTCGATCGAGGCTCGAAACGAACCAAAATCGTCAACACAAGACACACAAAACAGCGGGAGCAAGCACGAGGCCTAACGGGCCGGAACTCGCGCGAGCCGGACGGCGGCGAGCTCCGGCCAGCAAGCCAAATGGATAGAAGCAGAAACGAGCAGAAACAGGGGAGGGGGAGGTGTCGTTGCGGCGGTCCCTATCCGGCTTGGGGGCGACGAACGACGGCGAACTTGATGGATCAGACTACGTCCGGTCGCCTCGCATACCCCCAAGCCGGAATCCTCGGGAAATCAGCTCAAAACTCGTAAAGAAAACAAAAACGAAAACCCACCTTGGGCGAGGAAAGGGGCCGCGGGCTCGAGCGGCGCGGCCGGGAGACGTCGAACGACGCTCAAGCGCGGCCGAGCAAGATCGTCACTCTCTTTCCCTCTCCGAATTTTCTCTCTCGGGTCTTTCTCTCTCGGGTCTCTCTCTCCTCGGATTTAAGGGCGGCCGGGGCGCGGAGCCGGCCGGCAGACGCGCATGGCCCCTTCCACCCGCCAGCCCGCACTACCGGCCTGGCCCCAACCCGCGGATCACGCCGGGTGATCGCCTGGACTCCCCCCGCGCCCCTGCTCCGCCTCTGGCTTCTCTGTTCTTCTGCCTTTTGTTCTGGCTTTTCCTTCTCTTCGTAAGTGAAGGAGGCAGAGCCCCTTTTGGTGAATGGGTTGAACGGTCAAAGAGAGATAAGCCCTTCACGTGCTTTCTTTTTTTTTTAAAATTATTTTTTTTAATTTTTTAATTTTTTTATAATAATTTTAAATGAATAAAAATAAAAAAGAAGTAAAATAAAGCGAAAATATGTTTCACTAACTCTATTAATGCAAATGCGCCTAATGTCTACATGCCACACAATTTAATGAAAATATTTTTTGTTTAGGGGTTAAAAATCAATCCCTAATTTTTCATGCAATTAAATCCTAAATGAATAGACAAAATTTAGGTGTCAACAGCTGCCCCTCTTTGAAGGGGAGCTCGAAGAGGTTCCCTTCAAAGACAAAAGACACCTAAATTTGTCAGCGGAAGGCAAGCGAAAGTTGGCTTTACGCAAGAGAAAAAAATAAAATAAAATAAAATAAAACAAAATAAGTAAAATAAAATAAGATGAATAAAGTGTGGTTTAAAGTTGGACCACAAACTTTTGGAAATCGTGGTTTAAGGTGGGACCACAAATCTTTGAAGCGTGGTTTAAGGTTGGACCACAAACATTTGATGCGTGATTTAAGGTTGGACCACAAACTTTTGGAAATCGCGGTTTAAGGTGGGACCACAAACCTTTGAAGCGTGGTTTAAGGTTGGACCACAAACCTTTGATGCGTGGTTTAAGGTTGGACCACAGCGTGGTTTAAGGTTGGACCACAAACCATTGAAGCGTGGTTTAAGGTTGGACCACAAACCTTTGATGCGTGGTTTAAGGTTGGACCACAAACCATTGAAGCGTGGTTTAAGGTTGGACCACAAACCTTTGATGCGTGGTTTAAGGTTGGACCACAAACCTTTGAAGCGTGGTTTAAGGTTGGACCACAAACCTTTGATGCGTGGTTTAAGGTTGGACCACAAACCATTGAAGCGTGGTTTAAGGTTGGACCACAAACCTTGGAAGCGTGGTTTAAGGTTGGACCACAAACCTTTGATGCGTGGTTTAAGGTTGGACCACAAACCTTGGAAGCGTGGTTTAAGGTTGGACCACAAACCTTTAATGCGTGGTTTAAGGTTGGACCACAAACCTTGGAAGCGTAGTTTAAGGTTGGACCACATACCTTTGATGCGTGGTTAAAGGTTGGACCACAAACCTTTAGAAAGCACGATCTCACGTGGGGAAGACTTCTCATGTAAGAATGGTTTCGGGCTGTTAGAGCTTGCCGTTCCTATCGATCAAAAGATTCCAAAATGGATACTGCACATTTAATGGAATGTGTTATACCAAATGCTCTGGTAATGAAGGCATACCAGGCGAGATCAATGTCATTTGATTACATGTCATGAGAGACAATATCAAAAGGGTATCATCCATGAGAAAATATTGATCGTATGAGCAATTCAGGATGGATTCAATTGTTTGGAAAGCATTCAACATTCTTCAATATTGCAAAATTGCCTTTATGCTTGAAAGACGTCATTAATCATCAAATTTCCTTAAGAGACAAATCTTCGTCAAAAAGACATTGGCTCATGGAAAGGGCTCATTAAGTATGCCAAATGAGAACTCCTTAGTCGGAAAGGGGTTCTTACATACTCTTCTAGAAGGTAGCTCAATCCCATCCATTAATGTGGGAAGTAAATCTGATCTCTCTGTATACCTCACACTATTAGTGTCGGAGGCTTCGAGAATCATTCGCAATAAGCACACATTGACCAATCCAAGAGGTCTTTTGTAAGGACTATAATGCGGGCTTGGTCATGGTTTCAACAACGGATAAGCATTGACGGCTAAGAAATGAAATAATCATTGATCATCATTTTCGCCAGGTTTACAAGTCAAGAAACCTTTAGATAAGATAAGACAAACCTTGCCTCCACTTCTTCAAGCGACAGCTTCTTTGTAAAGTCCTTATTTTCACTTGAATCATCCCAATCAGAAGAGACTTTGGGAAATGGTTGTAATATTGGTTCGGTGAAAGTTTCGAAAGGCTCAGAAATTCTCAAATGGGATTTAGGAGTTGGTGATTATCATGGCATCATTACCATATCATCCAATCTTTTTGAAGGCACTCGACTTTTGAAATCCAACTTGTCTCGAAAGTCCATTGACTAATTATTTTAATGTAAGAGCTTTGCTCTTTTCTCTAATGACTTTTGCATTTGCAATGATTTTTTCTTTGCAAGCATTTTGCTTTTGACATTCCCTTTTTTTTTTTTTGAGAATTTTTCTCTTGATGCCACTTTTTTTTTTGCTCTTTTTTTTTTACAATGGGCATTGTCCTTGCTTTTACCAGGCACACTGCTTTTTTATGCCCCCTAGTTTTCATTTGGCTTTTGCTCTTTTCATTTTTTGAGCTTTTAAAACTTTCGAGATATTTTTCACACTGTCTCATGAGTACCAATTGTCTTGATAAATCACGTGCTTTGCCCCAGTGTGGGGAGATAATCACCATTCGGGCTTTAGAAATGAATATTCAGGCTCAACTTGGCTGAACAAAGGGTATGAGTATTTGGATAGAGAAAGAAATGCTCTTCTTTATTTTGGGAGGTTTCAAGCTTCCATAAGGACTCACCTGAAGTTATCACAAAAAGATTAATACAAGTAAGGGCAAATAAGTGTTTCTCATCTTTTCCTCCAAAGAACGTCAACCAAAACCTCCAAATTTGCCCCGTTGTGGGGTGGTTCTTGACAGGGGTATTTTGTAGAAATTCTCCACATGTAAAGGCTCAAAGGGGCTTGACTATGGTCACCTGTAGTGTGTAGGATATATGAAAGAAATGCCTCTTTTCATTTTGGTCTGTGTACTACTCGCGAATGAATCTCTTGTCCTTGAACAACACATGTTTTCTTTTCCGCTCAACTCTCAAAGTATTTACGGGACGTGTTTAGAAATGGTTTGCCTTTCCTCATTCTAAGTATTTCTCACCTGGCATTATTAACATCTCCCTTTCATTTTGTTGAGATCATCACAGATTGATTAATCTCCACAGGGAATTTTGATTCAAAATGAATGATCCGCCAAGCACCAAGGCAATTTTTGGATAAAGATGATATTCAAAATTTTTGTGAAAAGTTTGCTTTCACAGTTCTACTTTTGTGCTCTTTTCTCAAATACATCATAAACCCCCCCATTTTTCATGAAGAAAATTTTCATTTGATTTTCATTTGAATTTTGGAAAAAGGGTACTTACCTACGACATGGCGACTTGGTAACCCTGTAAAGAATAAAAAAGAATGTGCTAGTGCATGAATCTTTATAGATCGAAAGATTGGAAACGACACATCATTACCCTTCACTTGCATTTGTCCTTCATGTTTTTTATGCTTCCTATCAAGGGAAGAAAGAATCACATCAAAAATGGAATCAAAACGGGCAATTGAAAACGATACAATTTACCCTCATTTGAATTCGCTTTCTCGGGTGTTTGACAACTCCCTTCATTCGAATTTGCTTTCTTATATATTTGACAACTCCCTTCATCCGCCTTCTTCGCCTTGACTTTTCGACATTATTTCGATATTTAAGGGCATTGTCCCTTGGATACTTTGCCCCATCTATTGCATGCTTCCTTGGTAGGAGGTGTCGCCTCCGCGGTCAATGTGTGCCTTTGTGTCACGCCCCGTACCCTACGAAGCATGAACATCCGTGTATAGGTCGAAATGTGGTGCGACGCTCCCAGGTTACGGCACCGACCCGAAAGCCCAAATCAGAGAAAACACGCCACATGCGGAAACGACGTATATATAATAGATATATATACACCCAGACAATTTAAAAGCAACCATGAATAGCAAGAGATAACAAATTACGAACTATTAAAACAATATATACATTCATTACATCACTTATATACAACATCCATTATTATTACAAGCACACCGAACCAGTAATTATTAACTTCCAAAATACAAAAAGGATCAGCATTGTCCAACAGTGGGGCCCTCTCAATTTATTGTCTCGCTCCCAGAACTAGTCCTTATGCCCTCTCGGAGACGTCCACACTGACTCACTGTCCTCGGCATCACCACATGAATCCTCCTCAGTTGTCTATTCACCCGACGGCTCCGAGTCTGCCTCAATATGATCATGGCTCAAGCGAGGGCTCTGAAATGTCGATTTTACTACAACCGTGAGAAATCTCAGCAAGTACAAATCACTAATCCTAAACTAGGCTAATGTGCACCTCCAGAAGGGTAAATAAAACACACCAATAATGAACCAGCACATCAACATAATTTCACCCGGGCTCATAGCCCAATAAATTGTCTCATAGCCCTGCAGGTTAGGCATTTGACATTAACGCAAATCACGTGCAGTTATACCGACCCGAAGGCCACGACCCGAAGGTCACAGTTTGTCCCGATCCGAAGGCCCGACCCGAAGGCCACAGCTTCTCCCGATCCGAAGGCCCGACCCGAAGGCCACAGCTTCTCCCGATCCGAAGGCCCGACCCGAAGGCCACAGCTTCTCCCGACCCGAAGGCCCGACCCGAAGGCCACAGCTTCTCCCGACCCGAAGGCCCGACCCGAAGGCCCGACCCGAAGGCCACAGCTTCTCCCGACCCGAAGGCCCGACCCGAAGGCCACAATTGAGTAAATCTCAGGTATGCACATTGTTGCACTCAATTCCAATCAATCATAACATGACATACAAATCGTATACTCGGAAATTCATGCCAATACCCAAGCCAACATGCCGGACACACTTATTTACCAAGCCAATGAATTTAACACACCCTCGGCACCATCAATTTATCACTCCTCTAGTTCAATAAGTTCAACACTCATTTCCGCGCATTCTTTCCAAAGTAACTCAATGCACTAAAGGCCCGCCTTGGGCAAATCAATCTCGATAGTCGTTCTCACTATTTCCGGGTCATTCGATAGGAATTTATACAAGTCCTAATCAACCCCTAAAATTGGCCAAACTCAAGCCAATAGTCAATGAACCAACTAAGTCCCAATTTAAGCCATATAGTGCAATTCGGTTCTGGTGAACAGTACCAGAACAAAATATCCATTAGGCACTAAACCACACTTAAACAATCTCATTAGGGCCCAATCATATACCCTAATCATCCAACCACCAAATACACCTAATTAAGCCTCAATTAAGCCTAATTAGTCCCCAAAATGTCCAATTCAAAGTCCTTAGCAATTGAACCCAATTAGTGAAACACTTAGGCAAATTACATAATTTCGGTACTGTATGAATAGTACCAGGGCAGAACACACTTAGCCCATTAAACCACAATTAAACAACCTCATTAGGCTCTAATCTCACACCCTATTCACCCAATAGCCAAGTACACCTAATTAAGCATTGTTTAAGCCTAATTAGCCTCTAAAATGCTTAATTATCCATGAACCCATTTAATGTACAACTTAAGCCATTTTAATGCAAATTCGGTACTGGTGAACAGTACCAGGACAGAACACCAATTAGACCATAATCCACCTCTAACGCACTTCATTAGGCACTAATTAGGTCCCCTAATCACCCCACACAACATTAGACATGATTAGACCATGATTAAGCCTAATCAACCCCCTAATTACCCTCTAAAATGCACAAATAAACTAATTAAGGGTTTAGGGGTTTATACTCGCCTAAAATCGACTCGAGGCGACGGGAGCGGGCGGTCGATTACCGACACGCGGTGAGAATCGACGGCGGCGCTCCGGGGGCAAGCCGGCGGTCACGGCGGCGCCGGTGTGGCTCACGGTCACCTCGGCCAAAACAGGGGAGGCTGCTGGGCTTGAGGGCTGAGGACAGTGGAGAGAGAGAGACGGTGAGGGCAAGTGGTCGACGAGGGCGGCGTACGGGCGGAGGACGGCGGCGCGGCGCCGGCGGGGTGATGACCGGCGGTGGCCCTCACGGTTCCGCCTGGAACAGCAGCAGGTGTGGACGGCGATTAAGGGGGGTGAGGGAGGTCGATGGAGGCTGGGGTGACTTCCAGTGGCGGCGTGTGGTGACTGGCGGCCAGCAGCTCCGACGGCGTGGCTGTTTCCGGAGTGAACAGTGCCGGTTGTGCAGCACGGCAGAGGAACGGCGAGGAGGGGAGGACGACCGTGAAGGCTGGTCGGGGAGAGAGAACGTGAGCTGAGGGAGACTGAGGAGAGAGAAGAAGCAGGTCAAATGTGGTCAAACTTGGGTGAGTGGAATCCATTTGTCAAAAATCCAAGGGTTTGGACAATTTGCCCTTTAATCCAATGGCCTAGGCTCATTCTCCTCCAATAATGCAAGGGTATAATGGTCAAATACCCCTAACCAAGGCTGACCAGGTCTGGTTTGGGCTTCTTAACCTTAGTTAGTCCCCAAAATTTATCCAAAATTCGGAATAAATTAAAATGGCCTAGGGGCATTTTCGTAATTTTCCGATCCCGGACTGAAATTTCAATTTTTGTCCATACCGGTCCTATATATTCACGGTAGACATAATATGGTGTCGGATCCTTAAAATTCATCCTTTAAGCCCTCGAAAATTAGTCCAAAAGTTTGGAGGGGCAAAACCGTAAATTCTCATTTTTCTCCCACCAAACGGCGTCGGATTAATTCCGATCCTTCACGGAACTTTCTCGCCATAAAATACTGGTTCCAAAAACCCAACTCGCGTCCCGAACCAGTCATCACAGCCCCGTGAACAATAATTCACAGCTTGTGAACAGTGATTCGCAGCATATGAACAGTAATTCGCAGCCCCTATTAATCCGAATTTCCAATAAATATTACCCAATTTAATTCCTAAGGCCCACCATAAAATTTCCACTCCCCATTCACGTAATTCCGCACCTAATTCCATACTGATTTTGCCCAAAATCGCCCGTCGATACCCGAAGTCCAAAATTGTGTTTAGAGCGCGACTTACTAAAATCAAACGAGCATTAACATATACTTCATTGGTCCCGGTAACGGGTCAAAATTCAGAATGTTACAACTCTTCCCCCCTTACAAAAATTTCGTCCTTGAAATTTGTACTCTAAACTTGCTCCTCAAATAACTGGGGGTGTTGACGTCGCATGGCCTCTTCGCTTTCCCAAGTAGCGCCTTCCGTCCCGTGGTGCTCCCAGACTACCTTGACCATCGGGATTGTCTTATTCCGCAGTACCCGATCTTTCCGATCTTCAATTTTGACTGGTCTCTCCATGTACGACACCCTATCGTCCACGTCTATTTCTTCATACCTCAAAACGTGTGTCTGATCTGGCTCATACTTTCTCAACATCGACACGTGGAAGACATTGTATACCTAGGACAAGTTAGGTGGCAGGGCAAGCCTATACGCCATATCGCCAATCTTTTCCAGAATTTCGAACAGTTCGACAAATCTTGGACTTAGCTTTCCCTTCTTGCTGAATCGTGGTAACCCTTTGGAATTCCAAAGGTCGTCGTCTCCGATCGGCATAGCTTTTCTGTCGACTTTGTGCTGTCTTTAGCCTTTCTCGGATAATTTTGATAACTTCTATTGTTTGCTGGATTAACTCTGGGCCAGTAACACTCCGTTCACCTTACTTCGTCCCAGCATACGGAAGTCCTACATGCTCTGCCATATAAGGCTTCAAATGGGGCCATCGGGATACTCTGCTGATAGCTATTATTATACGCAAACTCCACCAAATGCAGCTGTTGTTCCCATTTACCCTGAAAATCCAGTATACAAGCCCTTAACATATCCTCGAGGGTCTGAATCGTCCTTTCTGATTGACCGTCAGTCCGCGGATGATAGGCCGTACTAAACTGCAACTTGGTGCCTAAAGCCTCTTGCAGACTTTTCCAAAAATTAGCTGTAAATCTCGGGTCACGATCCAGTGTGATTGTTACCAGTACTCCGCGCAATCAGATAATCTGTTACATATACAATTTCGCACACCTTTCCAACTCGAAGTCCTTTCGTACTGCCAGGTAGTGCGTTAACTTAGACACTCGATTCACTATCACCCAAATAAAATCGTGTCCCCTCTGGTTCCCTGGTAGTCCCATGACAAAATCCACGGTGACGTGTTCCCATTTCCCTTCAGGGACCTCTAACGTTCACAACGATCCTCCAAGCTTACAGGGCGGTGCCTTCACTTGTTGGCACGTCAAATACTTGACCATATACTTGGCCACATCCACCTCGATTCCATTCCATCAATGATGCTGCCGTATTTTCTAGTATATTTCCGCGCTGCCCAGATGAGTACTATGACTACTCCTATGAGCTTCCACCAACATCTCTTCCTGAAGATCTAAATCATCGGGTACGCACAAACGTCCTCGAACTTTCAGAATTTCATCCTCGGACACTTGGAAGTCCGGTTTCCTCTTAATGCCATCCATTTCTAGACTCTTCCGAATTTGAGGGTATGAAGACTGCAACGCCTTAATCGTTACTTGGATCTTCGATTCAATTCTCAATGCAGTCATTAGATTAGACATCAGACTCACCTCGAACTCAAACCCTGAGTTTCTTAACCTTTCCAATAAGATCTACTCCTTAACCATCATAAACGCCATACTTCGACCTTCAGCCTAGCGCATCCACTATTTGATTCGCTTTCTCCGGATGATACAGGATGTTGCAGTCGAAGTCCTTAAGAAGTGCTATCCATCGGCGCTGCCAACTCTAAATCGCGCGTCGGCTAATTCATCTCATGCGGTCTCAACTGGCGCGACGCATACGCGACTACCTTTCCGAGCTAAATTGATACACATTCTAGTCCTCTTAATGACGCTTTACTATAGACCTCAATCCTCCTGATCCAAACGGAATAGTCAACATCGGGGCAGTTGTCAGCCTATGCTTCAACTCCTGACAACTCCTACCACATTTTTCACCTCACTCAAACTTGATTTCTTTCTTAAACAACCGCGTCAACGGCGTGGCTATCGACGAGAATCCTTCTACCGAACGTCAATAATAACCAGCCAAGCCTAAGAAACCTCGAATTCTCCGTCACTGATACTAGTCTTAACCACTTAGTCATTACCTCAATATTTGACGGATCCACAGAAATTTCATTTCCCGACATTACATATCCAATGAATGCTACTCTGTTAAGCCAAACTCACACTTATTAGACTTGGCACAGAGTGCGTGTTCTCTTAAGGTCCATAGTACCTTACTCAAATGTACCTCCCGCTCTTCTGAGCTTTTCAACTACGCCCATATATCGCCAATGAACACTAAGACAAATTGGTCTAAAACTCCTTAAACACCCGTTTCTTTAGATCCACAAAGGCAGCAGGGGCATCAGTTAGACCAAAGGGCATCACGGCTGATTCATATTGCTCCTACCGCGTCCTAAAAGCGGTCTTAGGAATATTCTCTTTCCTGACCCTTAACTGATGATATCCGGTCCGTAGACAAGTCTGAGAGAACACTGAGGCTCTTTACAATTGGTCAAACAAGTCCTCAATTCTCGGCAGTAATTACTTATTCTTAATCATCCCCTGATTCAACTGCCGGTAACCATTATACAACCTCAATATCTCGTCCCTCTTTTCTTACCAACAGGACCGGCGCTCCCCATGGAGACACACTAGGATAAATGAAACTCTTGTCCAGTAGTTCCCGCATCTGAACTCTCAATTCTTTCAATCCTGACAATGACATCGCATAGGGCGGCTTCGAGATAAACTCGATAACAAACTCTGCTCCTCTTCCTGGTGGCAATCCCGGCAATTTCTGAGAGAAAAACATCGGGAAATTGCACACCCTCGCCATGTCCTTTAGCCACACTTCCTCTGTCGTCCAATCTACCATACTTGCTAGGTAACCTTAACAACCCTCATCCAACCACTTGGTTGCTTTTACTGGCAAAACTTATGGGATCGAGGTTCCTCCTCAACTCCCCACTAACTCAGATCTAGGGTGTCTAGCCAAACTAAACCGAATCACCCAGCCACTGCAATCCAGCACGCCATTTTGGTTTGACTGGTCAATCCATGCCCACCCTTACCTTAGCATCACACATAGGCAGAACCACTAGGTCTTTCCTTTCTTCTCTATCACCAATTACGAAAGCGGTAGCCCTTTCTATCACTTCTTGTTCGATTGCCTGGGCCCGCTCACAAATCTCATTATACTCCTTCAGACTCAGTAATACTATCCGACTTCGGCGATCCGGCTTCAATCTATCACGGAACCTCCGGACCTTATCCAATGGGTCCTTCGTTATTTTTCGGACGAACCTAGATAACCTAGCAATCTTAACTTTATACAGGTTCACTATCAGCTGTCTTTGATGAAACCTCATAATCTCAGCCAACTTCTGCTCTCATGCCTCTCATGGTAGCACTTGCCTTCAAAGGCCTCAATAAACACAACCCAACTCTGAGCGGTACCAGCAGGAAATACTCTTCCTCTGGTGGCTTTCTACCAATCACTTAAATTTCCCTGCAGCTGGTATACTGCTAAAATCCCATTTTCCTCATCCACTCACCTCAATACCTCAAAAGTCTTTTCCAATTCCTCTACCGAGAGTGGCGCAACTTCATGTTCACCTTTTTCCATCAGACTTAAGGGCTTAAATCTCAGAAACTGCTCAATCACTGATACTTCTGTCTGATCACATTTCTTTGACCTCAGTCAGGATTTTAATCATCACTAATAGCAACAACTGCAGCGGCTTCAATAGCCTGAACTTTAGTGGCAGCTCGCTCTTGAGCCTGCCTACCTAGAAGGTTGCTGTCTTCCTCAAATGTCCTCACGACCCTGACCACTCACGGGTCCATTACTGCTTGGTTCTTAAAACTTGGTTGGCCCTAAATACACCTACCTCTCAAGCTCAACCTATCTGGGTTCTCGGGCCCCTTGGCCCACTGCATTGGATTGTCCTTGAGTTTCTTGCCCCTTCTTCTGCTCATTCTTTCAAGTCTGAGTGCTCAACTACCTATTGTAATTCCGTCCAGGAATTAGAGACCTAAACCAACTAACTGGTCTAAGTCCTAGACAAGTATCAGCACAAAAGCAATCAAACACTCAGCATGCGGCTAGCACAACGGCACAGAATTTCACCCAAGGACTTGCACACTTACCTCGGGTCCTACCGCACCTGCATAACACTGGTTCAAATAATCACCAAAACACTCAAACACAAGCAGTCTGGAGGTACACTTAGCACACAAGGTCACCCTACGGCTACCCATGGTCACTACTCCTTATCATTCCAGGGTTCGACTAGATTGGACCGAGCTGTCCTTACTCTGATACCAATTTAGACGGGGATGTCACGCCCCGTACCCTACGAAGCATGAACATCCGCATATAGGTCGAAATGTGGTGCGACGCTCCCAGGTTACGGCACCGACCCGAAAGCCCAAGTCAGAGAAAACACGCCACATGCGGAAACGACGTATATATAATAGATATATATACACCCAGACAATTTAAAAGCAACCATGAATAGCAAGAGATAACAAATTACGAACTATTAAAACAATATATACATTCATTACATCACTTATATACAACATCCATTATTATTACAAGCACACCGAACCAGTAATTATTAACTTCCAAAATACAAAAAGGATCAGCATTGTCCAACAGTGGGGCCCTCTCAATTTATTGTCTCGCTCCCAGAACTAGTCCTTATGCCCTCTCGGAGACGTCCACACTGACTCACTGTCCTCGGCATCACCACATGAATCCTCCTCAGTTGTCTATTCACCCGACGGCTCCGAGTCTGCCTCAATATGATCATGGCTCAAGCGAGGGCTCTGAAATGTCGGTTTTACCACAACCGTGAGAAATCTCAGCAAGTACAAATCACTAATCCTAAACTAGGCTAATGTGCACCTCCAGAAGGGTAAATAAAACACACCAATAATGAACCAGGACATCAACATAATTTCACCCGGGCTCACAGCCCAATACATTGTCTCATAGCCCTGCAGGTTAGGCATTTGACATTAACGCAAATCACGTGCAGTTATACCGACCCGAAGGCCACGACCCGAAGGTCACAGTTTGTCCCGATCCGAAGGCCCGACCCGAAGGCCACAGCTTCTCCCGACCCGAAGGCCACAGCTTCTCCCGACCCGAAGGCCACAATTGAGTAAATCTCAGGTATGCACATTGTTGCACTCAATTCCAATCAATCACAACATGACATACAAATCGTATACTCGGAAATTCATGCCAATACCCAAGCCAACATGCCGAACACACTTATTTACCAAGCCAATGAATTTAACACACCCTCGGCACCATCAATTTATCACTCCTCTAGTTCAATAAGTTCAACACTCATTTCCGCGCATTCTTTCCAAAGTAACTCAATGAACTAAAGGCCCGCCTTGGGCAAATCAATCTCGATAGTCGTTCTCACTATTTCCGGGTCATTCGATAGGAATTTATACAAGTCCTAATCAACCCCTAAAATTGGCCAAACTCAAGCCAATAGTCAATGAACCAACTAAGTCCCAATTTAAGTCATATAGTGCAATTCGGTTCTGGTGAACAGTACCAGAACAAAATATCCATTAGGCACTAAACCACACTTAAACAATCTCATTAGGGCCCAATCATATACCCTAATCATCCAACCACCAAATACACCTAATTAAGCCTCAATTAAGCCTAATTAGTCCCCAAAATGTCCAATTCAAAGTCCTTAGCAATTGAACCTAATTAGTGAAACACTTAGGCAAATTACACAATTTCGGTACTGTATGAACAGTACCAGGGCAGAACACACTTAGCCCATTAAACCACAATTAAACAACCTCATTAGGCTCTAATCTCACACCCTATTCACCCAATAGCCAAGTACACCTAATTAAGCATTGTTTAAGCCTAATTAGCCTCTAAAATGCTTAATTATCCATGAACCCATTTAATGTACAACTTAAGCCATTTTAATGCAAATTCGGTACTGGTGAACAGTACCAGGACAGAACACCAATTAGACCATAATCCACCTCTAACGCACTTCATTAGGCACTAATTAGGTCCCCTAATCACCCCACACAACATTAGACATGATTAGACCATGATTAAGCCTAATCAACCCCCTAATTACCCTCTAAAATGCACAAATAAACTAATTAAGGGTTTAGGGGTTTATACTCGCCTAAAATCGACTCGAGGCGACGGGAGCGGGCGGTCGATTACCGACACGCGGTGAGAATCGACGGCGGCGCTCCGGGGGCAAGCCGGCGGTCACGGCGGCGCCGGTGTGGCTCACGGTCACCTCGGCCAAAACAGGGGAGGCTGCTGGGCTTGAGGGCTGAGGACAGTGGAGAGAGAGAGACGGTGAGGGCAAGTGGTCGACGAGGGCGGCGTACGGGCGGAGGACAGCGGCGGCGCCGGCGGGGTGATGACCGGCGGTGGCCCTCACGGTTCCTCCTGGAACAGGAGCAGGTGTGGACGGCGATTAAGGGGGGTGAGGGAGGTCGATGGAGGCTGGGGTGACTTCCAATGGCGGCGTGTGGTGACTGGCGGCCAGCAGCTCCGACGGCGTGGCTGTTTCCGGAGTGAACAGTGCCGGTTGTGCAGCACGGCAGAGGAACGGCGAGGAGGGGAGGACGACCATGAAGGCTGGTCGGGGAGAGAGAACGTGAGCGAGGGAGGCGAGGAGAGAGAGAAGAAGCGGGTCAAATGTGGTCAAACTTGGGTGAGTGGAATCCATTTGTCAAAAATCCAAGGGTTTGGACAATTTGCCCTTTAATCCAATGGCCTAGGCTCATTCTCCTCCAATAATGCAAGGGTATAATGGTCAAATACCCCTAACCAAGGCTGACCAGGTCTGGTTTGGGCTTCTTAACCTTAGTTAGTCCCCAAAATTTATCCAAAATTCGGAATAAATTAAAATGGCCTAGGGGCATTTTCGTAATTTTCCGATCCCGGACTGAAATTTCAATTTTTGTCCATACCGGTCCTATATATTCACGGTAGACATAATATGGTGTCGGATCCTTAAAATTCATCCTTTAAGCCCTCGAAAATTAGTCCAAAAGTTTGGAGGGGCAAAACCGTAAATTCTCATTTTTCTCCCACCAAACGGCGTCGGATTAATTCCGATCCTTCACGGAACTTTCTCGCCATAAAATACTGGTTCCAAAAACCCAACTCGCGTCCCGAACCAGTCATCACAGCCCCGTGAACAATAATTCACAGCTTGTGAACAGTGATTCGCAGCATATGAACAGTAATTCGCAGCCCCTATTAATCCGAATTTCCAATAAATATTACCCAATTTAATTCCTAAGGCCCACCATAAAATTTCCAGTCCCCATTCACGTAATTCCGCACCTAATTCCATACTGATTTTGCCCAAAATCACCCGTCGATGCCCGAAGTCCAAAATTGTGTTTAGAGCGCGACTTACTAAAATCAAACGAGCATTAACATATACTTCATTAGTCCCGGTAACGGGTCAAAATTTAGGATGTTACACTTTGTCTATAAAAGAGGGGACATGGTAGTTCAATCCCAAAATTTAATTTGACTAATTTAGGAACGATACACCTTTTTTGTGTTGAATCGAATGACTCCACTTTATCGTGCATCGTGGGTGAGAGTTATTGCCCTTTGAGTGACCTGCCCTGTTTACCACCCTGAAAAAGGAAATGGAACATGTTATCTCCACTCTCGATTGAACTTAATTTAGGAACGATACATCCTTTTGTGCTAAATTGCATGTCTTATCATGACTTGTTGGTGAGAGGCCTTGCTCTACATATATTGCCCCATCACGCTTGCTTGGTGGGGGGGAAGGAAAGACTTTGCCCTATGGTCAAATGTTTCACATCAAGCTAGATGAAGTTTGGCATCCGGTCCTCAATCCATCTCCATTGTCGTTCCATCGTGCTTTGTTTGGGAATTTCTTGAAATATTGTGCCCCTCCAATCTCATCTCCGTTTTGGCCACATTATCTCCCTATTAAGTGCTCTCTTTTTTGTGGGGGAAAATTGGCATTGCAATGACTTATCATGTTTGCTTGCAGAACTCCGCTCATTTTTCATTATTCTCTTTTATGGTTGGGCGATTGTCTGTCGTTTCTGTTCTACTAGAGTGATACACCTTCTTGAAAGTCAGTTGCGCCATTAGAGTCCTTCAATTGTCATCTCACACTTCGGTATTACCCACTTTGCAATTATCTACTTCATCAGAATCCATCATAGCTCCTTGTAAAGAGTGTTGAAGAAATTGCATAGCAATTGAACGGCAAGAAATATTTCTCTTAACCTGTTTTGACAAAAATGGATGAACGAGTCAGTTGTTGCACAAAGAGTTCTTATTGGAACGATTACAGAGTTACCATCTCACGATGTCCTTTTTGCAAATCAACCTGCAAAATTGGCCAGGTGAAGAGATACAATTTTATGCAAGTCGTTCTTGAAACTCAATTTCAAAACATTTTGAAGGTAAGGCATAAAAGCCTAACTCAATGACTCAATTGGAAATACTGCAATTACTTTCAAAGGACAATGATCTAAATTAGAACCTCATTACTCAAAGACGTGAGTTGCGTGATTTACAAAAATATCGATTGGGTTCACAATTAAAACCCAAATCAGAAAACATTGGTTCCCAATAAGAATAAAAACAAGGATAAAGTTTGAAAAACTCTTGAATAGAGGAGTGCAAACAAACAATTCCCGTTCTAACTCTAAAGTACACTTCCTTGCATGATTAAGCAAGAGAATTCCAAGAGATGACTGTTACGCATAACCTACAAAAGAAAGACAACGTTAGTATGTGAATGAAAAAGTGGTCTTTCACTAATGCCGCCTCTTATGACGAAAGCGAGGCAACAATACATGGCCCCATGGTTCCTATTTGTGGGCATTTAGTATTTCACCAAGATTTTATCGTAAGTGGAGACATCATTAAAAGATCAAATCGCAGCTATCAATCGAGCGCCCTTTTTATTCCAAAAGTTTCATCGCAAAATGCGGCATATCAAATTTGAAAGACTGATTTGCGATTTCATTTTTGCAAAAATGAGGTGATTCCTATTTTAAAAAATTAATACACAAAATGTGATTTGGATTTTGATTCCGAAATGTGAACAAGAAAGAATTTTATTGAAAATGTGATTTCAATTTTATGCCCCAAAATACAATCTTGACTTGAAAGAATTTTTGAACAAAAAATGTGATTTTAAGCCTATAACTGAAAGTTTAGACAAAACCATCTATTTTGGTAGGGCCAAATCAAAGGTGTTTGAGATTTATGCTCAAGGTTCACTGTCAAGAGTGATTGCCTGAAATTTTCAATTATAAGCTTAGATCACCTAGGGCATTCGATTGATTTCCACAAATTTCAAAAATGAAAGTTTGAACCAAAAGTGAACAAGTAAAGAGAGAAACCATACTTACACTGGATGACAAACTTTTAATCACATAAACATGCGAATGTAACGTGCGGCACGACTTCTACTCTCGATGGCTCAACAAATTGGAGTTACGAGGGTGGGATGACTAGTCGTGGCCTCGCGTACTAAGCCAAGTCCTCGTAACTCCGGCTCGGTCAAGAATGATGCCTCGATGCGACGCGGCCTCGCGGGCAAAGGTAAGCATTCTTGACACCAAGAAAGAAGCTTTCGGGATTGAGTTGGGCAACCTCTACTACGCGGCCTCGCGGTCGAAGTCGTATCCAACTCAATACCATCCTAAACATTCCTAGTGCAGCCCAGGTCCGGCAGCATGGTTGTGTGTGCAACAGTGTAGTGCTAAAACATTTAAAGCATGCACAACAGTTTATACACAAAGCACTTCAAGAGTTTGAAAGAGAAAAACATTCATTCCCAAACTCCAAACCTACAAAACAAAGGGTCAACAATTATTCCACCCCTTATAACTCCCAACCTACAAGACCATTTAACACTTTGTTAGCGGACTTACCTTAGCCTTCACGATGCGCTGCCATAAGACCACGTTAGTTAACAAACAATCAAGATATACTAGGCCTAAGTCCTCAAGTCCCCAGCAGAGTCGCCAAGCTGTCGCGACCTCCCCGAACCGGCCCCGCCGCCTAAGGGGTTTGGCTAATGGATTACTAGGTTAAACCTAGCTCGAGCTCTCCCAAGCCCATACCAATTCGCGACTTGAGTTTAAGTTGTTAACATGCAAATCAATTTCATCTAGGAGTCGCCACTAATCGATTTTTGGTGGGTCGATTAGACACCCAAGTAAAGCACGGGAGAAATGCTTTACTTCTACGAACCAGAGATTCAATGGGTACGGGGACTTGATTACACTAATTGACTAATTAGTGCCCTTTCGGTACCTAATCTTGTTCAATTCACCACCTAACGTGTTCACACTAATTGGGAGTCTCAAAATTTCATTCCTAATTGAGCTAAGGGAAGCAACAATTAACATCTAAACCTAACATGCGTAATCGACCACATGCGAAGTTAAGTTAAATGCACAATTCAAAGTGCATGAATCGATCAACATGAAATAAAAAAATGACACTAGTCATGCAAAAAGGGCAAGAAAAGCCAATTCCAAAGCCTAAATAACATTTTTTTAATTTTCGAAATTTTTTTAATTTTTTTTTTAAAAAATTTTAAAATTTTTTTAATTAATTTTTTAAAATATTTTTTTATGTTAAAATAATAATATAATATTAAATAATATAAAAACGGACCCGGGTCGGATCTCCACATCCGACCCGAGTCGAAGCCAACCCGGGCGCGCCTGCCCGGGTCCACTGCGAGGGCCTAAATAAAACAAAAGAGAAAGAAAAGGTCTAAGCCCAGCCCACTATGACTAAATGATTAAATAAACCTTCAGCCCAAATTAACCATTCGGCCCATCCGCAAAAAATGGCCCCAAGACCCTAAAAAAAGCTATTCTAACTAAACTAAAAAAAGAAAAGCCCAAAACCTAATAAACCCTAAAGCCCACGTACTAAAGGAAGTCCAATCTGGTCAGACCCGCGACCCGACTCACCGGAAACCCTATCCGGTGCGCTCGAATCGCCTGACCTGGCTCGGGGCTGCCTTCGCACGTGCCACCCACTCGCGCCAGCCCTGCGGCGCGAACGCCGGCCGCCGCTTTGCCCTCGCCGACCGCCACTCCGACGGGGAGCGCACGCTCGGCCTCACGGCAGGGCCCTTTCCGGCTGCTGCCCGTGCGCATCGCCACCCCGACGAGGAGTGGCGAAAGTTCTTCGCCCGCGATGGCTGTCCGGACCGCCGCCACGAGCCGCTTCCTTCCGCGTCGCCACTGCGGCGACCGGTGACTGAAACCGAACCGACCGAGCCCCGACGAGGGGATGGCCGGCCACGAATCGGCTGAGCCCCGACGAGGGACTGGCCAAAACAAGCTCCCTGCTCGTGCGTCGCCCCCTGCTCGTGCGTCGCCCCCTGCTCGTGCGTCGCCCCCCTTTTGCGGACCTTCATCGTTCGCCGACGACAAGCCAGCTCGGTTGACTGCAAGGAGGCGGACTGATCTCCTGCCCTAGTTCGGGAATGCATCACGTACAGAGGAAAACAACGCACAGATCTCACTCAGGCAAAACATCAAACAGCTGGAGCGCGCGACGAAAACGGGAAATTTCGGACTCGATCGAGGCTCGAAACGGACCAAAATCGTCAACACAAGACACACAAAACAGCGGGAGCAAGCACGAGGCCTAACGGGCCGGAACTCGCGCGAGCCGGACGGCCGCGAGCTCCGGCCAGCAAGCCAAATGGATAGAAGCAGAAACGAGCAGAAACAGGGGAGGGGGAGGTGTCGTTGCGGCGGTCCCTATCCGGCTTGGGGGCGACGAACGACGGCGAACTTGATGGATCAGATTACGTCCGGTCGCCTCGCATACCCCCAAGCCGGAATCCTCGGGAAATCAGCTCAAAACTCGTAAAGAAAACAAAAAACGAAAACCCACCTTGGGCGAGGAAAGGGGGCCGCGGGCTCGAGCGGCGCGGCCGGAGACGTCGAACGACGCTCAAGCGCGGCCGAGCAAGCTCGTCACTCTCTTTCCCTCTCCGGAATTTTCTCTCTCGGGTCTTTCTCTCTCGGGTCTCTCTCTCCTCGGATTTAAGGGCGGCCGGGGCGCGGAGCCGGCCGGCAGACGCGCATGGCCCCTGCCACCCGCCAGCCCGCACTACCGGCCTGGCCCCGACCCGCGGATCACGCCGGGTGATCGCCTGGACTCCCCCCGCGCCCCTGCTCCGCCTCTGGCTTCTCTGTTCTTCTGCCTTTTGTTCTGGCTTTTCCTTCTCTTCGTAAGTGAAGGAGGCAGAGCCCCTTTTGGTGAATGGGTTGAACGGTCAAAGAGAGATAAGCCCTTCACGTGCTTTCTTTTTTTTTAAATTTTTTAATTTTTTTATAATAATTTTAAATAAATAAAAATAAAAAAGAAGTAAAATAAAGCGAAAATATGTTTCACTAAATCTATTAATGCAAATGCGCCTAATGTCTACATGCCACACAATTTAATGAAAATATTTTTTGTTTAGGGGTTAAAAATCAATTCCTAATTTTTCATGCAATTAAATCCTAAATGAATAGACAAAATTTAGGTGTCAACAATGCCTCGCCGTCGTACTAACGCATACAAATATTTTCCCCGGCTTATGTCGATGGCAAATCAATAGCAAAGACTTTAATCTTGCCCTTGCTATGTTTACATGAAAGCTCACATTTATCAGATCACATAAAAATGTACAAGAAAATTTACACGTGAAGCATCCTCCGGAATCCTTCGACTTATCAATAAACATACATACCGGCACACATATAAGATTCATTTATCATCATCCTTGCTCAACTAGGGCATCCCAGCTCAACCGAGGCATCCAGCTTCATGCTAGGTATCCCGGCTCAACCGAGGCATCCCAAGGCTAGCTTACCGAGACATCTGGGGTCAACCCAGACATCCTGGCTCAACTAGAGCATCCAGTCTCAATCGAGGCATTGCCGCCAACACTATGTGACGACGGTCTTCTTCTTTCATTTATTGATCACATATCGTGAGTCGCACAAGCCGGTTTATTATCCTCTATCTTAACCCACGCATACAAGGCCCTAGTTGCTACGTACACATGAAAAGCTCACAAGCTCATAAATCAACAAGCATGGTTAAGAACATCAACATATTACACAAACTATCGCATCCAAGCGTCATGTAACCATGCACAAGAACAACATAAAATAATTTACATAGGGTTCCTTTATTACATAACCGAAATCCATTAGTGACGGTTTAGTCCCTCATATGATCATGCGATAGCAAACAAGACTTCGGTTCTTATCTTTCATTTTTAGTCGATTCAAGAATAAAGCCTGAGGGCGTGCAACAAAACACGCATACAAAATGACTTACTGTGGTTGAGTACAAATAGGTATGCCAGGCATGAATTAAGGCCCGAGACTCGAATCGCTACACTTTAGCATCGACCTAGACCAAACTTGACATTGGAACAATATTCCTCAATATCGCCCAAGCCTAAGAGAGGCCCGATCTGACGTGCCGACGTTTCACGATCAATGCCGACGGGAACCCTTTTCTTCGATGCACGGGATGTGCTCGACTCTCAATAAAATGAATCATGAGCAAACCATACAATAACAAGCACAAACTTGTATAGGTGTACACACGAAAAATTTCACTTAAGAACAAGTACACCACCATTGAAAACAAAGTCATCTCAACAATTATAATGGTCACATGAATATTGCTAGCAAGAACCAACGCCCACAAGAATAAAACCGTTTCAAGCAACAACTTCTCAAGCCGCGTTCCAATCACGTAACACACCGCCCTATCCAAGTGTTAGGGAATTCGCTCACTTACAAGCACAAAGACAATGTCTACGGGGGTCGAACGGGGAAACGGCGGTCGGCGGCGGCGAACGGGCGAGAGGGAGGGAGAAAGGTGCTTGGCGTAAGGGTGAGGGAGAGAGAGGGAGACATGAGAGTGAGAGATGAGAGAGGAAGAGGAGGTGGTGTGTGGAAACTAAGGGGAACCAAGCCTATTTATAGTGGTCCACACTAAGCTATTCATGAAGAAAAGACAAATGTCATAATGAAATTGCCCCTAAAGTCTAATGCCATCATTATCTTAATCTTGAAAATCTTGGTTATTAATGAAGAAGAGCCAAAAGATCATGAAGAAATGGCCTTGAAAGTCTTAGCCATTAATTTGGCTTCTTGAGTAAGATTTAATTCTAGCCACATAATCTTAACTTGGGCTCTAAGTTTTAATCTAGAGTTCATGATGACCTAGAGGAGCAATTAAGATCCTAAAACTTGGTCTCCAAGTTGCAATTGGCCTAAAGTCTAAGCTCCATTATGATAAGGCCTAGAAAGTCTTTGTCCATTATGAAGCTTCTTATGCAAGCCTTTAATTGAGGCCACACATTCACAACTTGGTCTCCAAGTTTCTACCTTAGGGTTATTAGGCCCTAAAAGTCCAAGTTAATGATGAAGTGGATCTTAAAGTCTATGGCCATTATTAGGCTTTCTCTCCAAGCTTCTCTTGAGGACCACATAATACTAACTTGGTTTCCAAGTTGTTGACTTAGGGTAATTATACCCTACTAATTCATTTAAGGCCTAAGTAATTCATCATGGTTTCTTTCTCTCTCTTCCTAGGCGTGAACCTCCTTTCTTGACTTAGGTGTGTGTTTCATTTGTCTTGGTCTTCAAGACACAAATTCATTATTGGTTGCACATTGACTAAACTTACTTTGGCCCTCATTTCTCACGTGAAGAACGCCTTGGACGTGAGCTTCTTGTCCTCCTCTTCAAGACACTCAATAATTGCTAGGGTGAGTCATCTTCTTCTTCATTAGTCAAGGGACACCTAGCTTGGCATGTATCATTGGTCTTCTTGCAAGATAATAGGGGTGTCAACAAAACCCGCGCCGGCCCGGCTCGACCCGTGCCGGCCCGGTCCGACCCTAAAATTTGGGGTATTTTGGGGTCGAGCTTTAATCTTTTTCGAATATGGCCCTAAAATTTGGGGTATCATTAGGGTTGGGGTAGGGTCGGGCTGACCCATTAACACTCTGGGCCGACCCATCCCCTCTCTCAGTCACCAATCGCCATCACCGTCAGACGCTTTTGAGCCTCGCCTCACCTCGTCTGATCTCGATCATCTCTTTCCATCCTTCGCTCGTCGCCGTCACTCAAGGTCAGTATCTCTCTCTCTCTCTCTCTCTCTCTCTCTCTCTCTCTCTCTCTCTCTCTCTCTCTCTCTCTCTGCAACGCCTCTGTTAGGGTTCGCATTTCGAGTCCTTGATTCCGTCAAGGCTGTTGTTGTCCTTTTCGCTCCGCTTGCCCTAGCGTCCTCGATTTGCTCCCTTTCGCTTTGCGCTCGCGAGCTCCCGCCCTTCCTGGGCGCAGGTTATGGAGAAGGTCAGTGAGCATTTCGTCTTCCTTCATTCCTTCCCTCGATTGATCGATTCCGTTCGCGCTTTGGCGAAGGGAACAAATTGCTTGTACAAAGCAATTGCGGAGCGTGATATCGATCGCGTTCTGCGGATTTCGTGTGTGTTGGGTGTCTCTGATTGGGTGTTTGAATTTTGGGTTCAGGTGAGAAGAAGCTGTCGAAGGTGATAGTGCCGGACAAGTGGAAGGACGGAGCCAGCAACACCACCGAGGGCGGCGGCCGCAAGATCAACAAGAACAAGCTCCTCTCCAAGAAGTCCAGGTTACCCCCTCTCTCTCTCTCTCTCTCTCTCTCTCTCTCTCTCTCTCTCTCTCTCTCTCTCTCTCTCTCTCTCTCTCTCTCTCTCTCTCTCTCTGGAAGACGAATTTCCATGGAGTCGTTGTATTGCGCTGTCGCAAACTAGCTGTGGTTGTTGAGATTGTAGCTTGGTGGTGGCCTTTTTTTCCCCCCTGAGATGTGAGAAGAGCCAAACTGACTGTATTCAACAAATAGAAGTCCCATTATTTGATGATCTGCTTTGGAACTCGGTGCTTAGAAGTTAGGATATTTACATGCCTATTTACTTCTTTCTCTTACTTTCTTTTACAGCTTTATGGTGCTCGTTTGATTGATTTTTGTCTTAGTGAGAAACCTAAAGTTCTCTTTTCTCCTTTGCCTAGCACAAAAGGCCAAGTCCATAAAGTTGTAGAGATCGCGGGTTTAGAAATCTACTGCAACTCCTCCAATGGAGCTTCGAGTTTGACGATCAGGGACAATGATGGAGACAATCAATGCCTGTGCAATGCTAATTGTGAAAGCAATCAGTTTCACCCTATTCTAGCACCACTGAATGTGTCAGTGTCACTTTCAGTATGAGTTGTTATTATCTTGCCTATCTTTCTTTCTCTAGACACAGGAGTATTTTCATGTCAAGCCCGTCATTTATGCACAAATTTGGTCTTTTTTTATGCTAATAAATGTGGCATTGAATGACCTAAAGGACCCGCCAGCTGTTAATGCACACATTTTTCTTTCATCATTGGCCTGACTTTTTTAACCATTCTTGAAATAATTGATTTTCTAAACCATGTGCAGCATGAAAATGGTATCCCAGTTTCTGATAGTTATGCATGTTTTTCAAAGTAAAAAGAATCTTGTTCATGTTTGCATCTTGGATAAGGATATAAGTACGAATTCAATATTTGACCTCAATAATCAATTTGCGATGCAACTCATCTTACGTAATGTTATTAATATGGTCTCAACTATCTTCTTTTGTTGTCATTGTTATGCTCTTTCTTTTCCTTTTACAGATCCTTTTGTACTTACCATGGGATCCAGTGGCTATCGTTAAGAATAATATTTTTCAACGTGATGCTTGTCATTAATGTGGCATTGTTTTCATGAAGTACATGGTGATTTATAGGGGGCAAAAGTACACCAGAAGTGCCATAACTTGTGTACGGCGATCACTTTGGTGCCATAACATTTTTTCGGATCACTTTGGTGCCAAGTCGGAAGAAAATAGATCACTTTAGTGCCAATTTGGCCGGAAATCTGACGTGGCATTTTTTATTAATTTTTTACGCCGACATAGCTCGCCGGAGGCTGAGTCAGCGTGTACAGTCAGCATTTTTTATTTTAAATAATTTTTTCCAGCGTGTACAGTCAGCATTTTTTATTTTAAATATTTTTTTCCTTTTTTTTTCTCTTCTTTCCTTTTTCTTTTCTTTTCTTTTTTTTCTTTTCTCCCCTCGTCGGCCGGCCACCGGCGAAGCCCGGGAAGGGCTGGGCGAGGGCTGCCTTGCCCATGGCCGGCGAGGGGCGGCCTCGCCAGCGACAGGCGAGGCCGCCCCTCGTTGGCCCAGGCGAGGGCTGCCCTCGCCGGATCTGGCGAGGGCGACCCTCGCCGGCGTTGGGCGAGGGAAGCCCTCGCCCGGGCGGGCGAGGGTCGCCTCGCCCGAGCCGGGAGTGGGCAACCTCGCCCGCCCGGGCGAGGGTCGCCCTGCCCGAGCCGGGCGAGGGCGACCTCGCCCGCCTGGGCGAGGGCTTCCTCGCCCGACGCCGGCGAGGGTCGCCCTCGCCAGATCTGGCGAGGGCAGCCCTCGCCTTGGTCGGCGAGGAGCGGCCTCGCTTGTCGCCGGCGAGGTCGCCCCTCGCCGGCCATGGGCAAGGTCGCCCTCGTCCAACCCTTCCCGGGCTTCACCGGTGGCCGGCCGGCCACCGGCAACCGGTCGGCGAGGGGAGAAAAGAAAAAAAAAAAAAAAAGAAAAGAAAAGAAGAGGAAAAAAAATATTTAAAATTAAAAATGCTGACTGTACACGTTGGAAAAAATTATTTAAAATAAAAAATGCTGACTGTACACGCTGACTCAGCCTTCGGCGAGCCACGTCGGCGTCAAAAATTAATAAAAAAAAAATACCACGTCGGATTTCCGGCCAAATTGGCACTAAAGTGATCTTTTTTCCTCCGACTTGGCACCAAAGTAATCCGAAAAAAAGTTATGGCACCAAAGTGATCGCCGTACACAAGTTATGGCACTTCTGGTGTACTTTTACCTTTATAGGGTGGTAGATTGGTAGATGTATTCATCATTTGATCAGCCGTGTCAGAGGTGCTGGTTTGTTTGTAGTGAGGGTCTCCTGAAGCTTTTTTGTAGATTATTCGTAAAGGGGTACTCAGTTTCTTCACAGATTAGTTATCAAAGCTCATTTAACAATTATTAATTATTAGCTCCCACTTAGATGTATGTTGAGTTCCTGTATATAGTTACTGTATATGTCTTCATTTAGGGGGCCTTCTTATGTTTGCTTGCAAAATTAAACTTAGTCAATTATGCATGTGCTGCTTCTGGTTTGATCTGTCTTAAATATGCACTTCATGTTCTACTTTCATGGTTCTAGCATATCGTCCTTACTATCCATTGTAGCAGTATGCCTCTTATGTTCAGATGCATGAATTTGTCTAAAATTTTATTATGTGTTGATTATTTTGTTCTTTTTGGTTGTTTTAATGATCTTAAGCTTGCTTTAACTTGTGTAGAAAAGGGAGAAGTGATTAGTGAACATTACAAGCTCCTTCCAGTTGACTTACGTGACATACCAAAGTTGGATGACATTATATCATTGGCTAATAGTGATCCAAGGTATGCATGTGAGGTCCTTCCTAGCAACAAACTTAATGATATCTCACCTACCACTTCTAGTTCAGTAACGTCTGGTGCTAGATCTTTGTTAACCCTTTTCTTATGAACTAATCTTAGAATCAATCCAGATTCAGTGCTCCCATTTTGTATTATGATTAATGAGCACTGTCTTTGACTTCTCATTAGTGGTAAGTGATTTTTCAACAATTTCTCCCACTGTATAATGAGAATTGTCTCTCACGCTTTGAATTGATCAAGCCCGTGTCATACTAATGCGCTGCGTCTATCAACTTGCAGGCGACACTGCATCGACGGGGAAAAGAAATTCGGAGTCCAACCCTTTTGCACTAGCTTTATCTTTGGAATGTCGACCCATGAAGATGTATTAGTAATTGGAAACAAGCCAGTCTTGCTGAGGAGTGAGAAAATTCCAGTCATTGCTGTTCGTTAATGTTGTTTTAGTTTCTTTCTTTTTTTTTAGTTACTTTGTACTACAAAACTTGTTCTGAGATGGTACTCACACAGTGAGAGTAGGAAGAAAAGAGATTCTGGCGTAGTGTTGGAAATCGTCTTTATTATCATTTTTCCGTCTTGTGCATATGAAAAGAAAAAATAAGAGAACAGAACCAACCTAACCTGGTTAGTCATCTGATGATTCGGTTCTGTTTTTGCGGCGGGTTCACAATTCCAATCTATCTGCGCGGGAAAAAAAAAAAAAGAAATCGAAACCCGACCCGACCAAACCCGGCCCGGCTCGGGCCTTGGGGTGTACGGTGAACAGGGTCTCGGGTGGGTCTAGGCGGGTCAAGCATGACCTTGTAGGTTTTGGGTCGGGTCGGGTATCAAGAAAGCCCGACCCGACCCAACCCATTGACACCCTTACAAGATAAGTCTTATTATTGACAACTTGCTAAAGAAGTTGTCTTATTTGTCTCTTGTCCATGAATCCCGCTCTTTGGGCGTGAATCACTCGCTAGAGGTCACAATCATTGGCTCATGCAAGACAACTTCATCATTGGGGGAGGGGTCTCCATTATTGACCAACGTGTTCAAGAAGTTGGCAATAATGCACAAATAGACAAGTCATAACACATTTCAGCTTCTGCCTCCACATGTAAAGCCTCATTTCGCCAATCACGTGACCTCCAATCAAAGTTTAACATATCTCATTAGAAAGCTCAGAATGTATAGGATTTGTTTCCAGAAGACATCAAATCAAAATTCCAACGTTCTCATATAGAAAATGATGAATCTTTGAAATCTGGCAAAATTGGGCAGTTTTGCACTGTTCAAGAAATCGGACTTAAAATCATAGTAAATAGATTCCGAAAATTCTCAAATTTGAATATGTCATAAAAAAGGCCTTAATAGACATTTCCCATGAAAAACACGAAATCTGGATCTTTCTTTAAACACAACTTTGAGTAGCTCAAAGACAGACTAAAAATAGTTTGCTGGAACAGAATATTTGCTTCTCAAAATAAGCTCTTTCCAGAATCCAAATCATCTCAAAAAATTCCCAAATTTATATATGTTATAGAGAAAGAAGTTCTCAACAACTTTTGTGAAAGAAGTTTGTTCAAATTTGGCCTAGAAAAGTTTGTCTAAAATCGAGAAATTGTAAACATTACAGAAATACCCATTCTGGACAGTTTTACACGGTTCGAAAATGAGGTGATCGTCCAACTCAAATCATGTCCAAAATTTCCAAAATTAAAGTATGTAAAACTTCAAGATGTTTGGGAAAAATTTTAAGGGGAAGTGTTTGGAAATTCGGATCACAAAAGTCTCCACAAAAATAACAAAACAAAGAGGTACAGAGGATCCGAATCTAGATTTTCCAGAACAAAACAAAGAATTGAGTCCAAATGGCAAAACCACCAAATTTGATTCAACAAACTCAATTCTAGCAAAATCAAGGGTAAGATTGGGAACGCTTAGAAATGAGTCTTATCTCCATGCTCACAGGTACAAGTAGGGCACGTGTCGCATCCAAGACCGATCCCTAATCCCTTGGCAAACCGATCCATAACCATTTTCCGGGGACTGAAATTAAGGATGTTACAGTGAAGAGGTTCCGAGATGGCTTGAAACCTGACATCTGAAGTCAATTGGAGCCGCTAAATCTTAAAGACTACAACGAGCTGTACGAACGAGCTCAACTGATAAAGAAAGATTCATTGGAGTGAGCTGCCACCACTAACCAAGGAAGGCCTCATCATCCAGCCTCTCAAGTCAATCAACATCATGACAAGAGGCCAATACAGGGAGGAGAACGTCCATTTGCTTCCAACAAGAAGAATAAGACCCTAAGGCCAACCTTCGCTCCAAGTGATGTATGCCGCAATTGCGGAAAACGACACGGCAACGCTCCGTGCTTGCTCAAACTAGAGCTTGCTTCTATTGTGGTTAGCAAGGCCACATCATCAGAGATTACCCATAATGACGGCAAATAATGCTGCTGCAGCAGCCGCATACGATGCAGCAAAATGGAGAACTGCAATACGATAATTTCCAGTGTCCGCCAGCTCACGGAAGGGTTTATGCAATCACTCAAGAGGAAGCAAAAAATTCCAAGACCGTCATCACTGAATACTGTCTACCGTAGAATGCTAAGGATGTAGGATTATTATAAGAAAATAAAAGGGCATAGTAAATCTAGTCGTGTGGGTCCTATACGGCATTGACATCAATATAAGAGTAAACTATCTTTGAGGAAGATTTTATCAGAGTGGCGCAGCGAAAGCATGGTCAAATCGGAAATACTTCCGAAAATTTAGGCGTTACCGCAGACAACCCTGAAATCAAGAAGATATGTTACGAGTTTGTATGAACACCTATATCTCGTCAAGTTCGTCGATAATAACAGTTTCCAGCATAGCATGGGCGTGGCTCCATTTGAAGCATTAAATGGTCAAGCTTGTAGAACTCCAGTCTATTGGAACGAGGTCAGGAAAAGGAAGGTCACTGGTCCAGTCTAATCCAAACTATGACTGATGCCGTGCAGGTAAGTGGAAATAGGCTTAGGACTACCTAAAGAAGACCAAAAAGGTTATATGGATAGACGACGGAAGCCTTTAGAATTTCAAGTAGGAAGGGGAAACTAAACCCTAAGTACGTTTTAAATTTGGGGGATGAAATTCTTTTGAGGGGGAGAATTGTAACATCCTCAATTTCAGTCCCCGGGAAATGGCTATGAATCGGTTTGCCAAGGGATCGGGGATCGGTCTTGAACGCGAGACGTGCCCTACTCGTACCTCTGAGCAAGAAGATAAGACTCATTTCTAAGCCTTCCAATCTTCTTATACCCTTGATTTTGCTAAGAATTGAGTTTTGCTGAATCAAATCCGGTGGTTTTCTCATTTGGACTCAATTCGTGTTCTTGTTCTGGAAAATCCAGATTCGTGTCCTCTGCACCTCTTCATTTTGTTATTTTTGTGGAGATTTTTGTGAACCAAATTTAAGAAACTTTCTTCATCGAAGTTGTTCCCAATATCTTTAAGTACAACATACTTTAAATTCAGATTTTTTTAATATGATTTGGTTTGTACAAAAGACCATTTTCTAAATGGGTTTGAACCGTCAGTGTTGCTATTTCTGTAACCTTTACACTTTCTTGATTTTCTAAGCGTTTTTCTAGAATGATTCTTAATAAATTTCCTTCACAAAAGTTGTTGAGAACTTCTTTCTATATAATGTATAAAAATTTGAGAATTTTTGGAGATGATTTGGATTCTAGAAAGAGCTTAATTTGAGAAGCAAGGATTTTGTTCTAGTAAACTGTTTTTAGTCTGTCTTTGAGCTACTAAAAGTTATGTTTAAAGAAAGATCCATATTTCGTATTCTTCATGGGAAATATTTTTTAAGGTCTTGTCTATGACATATTCAAATTTTAGAATTTTCGGAGTCCATTTACTATGTTGTTAAGTCTGATTTCTAGAACAGTGCAAAAACTGCTGGGTTTTGCCAGATTGCAAAGATTCATCATTTTCTATACGAGGACGTTGGGATTTCGATTTGATGTCTTCTGAAGATAAAATCTATACATACTGAGGTTTCTAATGAGATATGATTTCCTAGGCTTAGGTGTCCCTAAACTACTTAGGGCATAATTACCTATTTTTGTGGCTTGAGGAACAAGTTGTCTTGAAGACTAAGTTGCCTTAACTCCTCTTGGAAGCTAGCCATTTAATGCAAGCTTATGTGTCCCCAAGAATTAGGGCTATCATTACCCTAAAGTGAGTCTTGAAAGTAAGAGGCAAGAAGGAGGCTTAGGGAAGATTCTAGAAGAGTCAAAAACTTGGAGAGCAAGTTTTGGGTAGAAACATGTGACTAAAATCCAAATCCAATGATAACCATATCTTGGGTATTAAATGAAAGAGATGACTCACCCTCTTAGGTGGCAATGATAGATTTAGTAAATCATTACATTTAGATTTTCCTTAGAAAACAAATTAGCTGAGTCATCATTATAGGAATGAGTGTTCCAATAGAAAGATAACAAGTGTTCTTCCTAGGGCCTTAAACTTGCCACTTTGCCGTTTTAGGGTTGCCACCTCGGTACTCTAGGCGTGCCACTTCAAAGAAGATGATTGGGCCACTTGGAAAGGTAATGATGAGGATGGTGCCTATAAATAGGATGAGCCTCTCATCCATTCTCATCTTGGAACTCACTTCTTCCTCCCCTAGCTCTCTTACACGCCTCTCTTTCTCTCGCTCATTCGCCGCCGCCAACCGCCGTTTACCCGTTCGACTCCCGTAGATATTGTCTTGTGCTTGCAAGTGAGTGAATTCCCTAACACTTGGATAGGGCGGTGTGTTACGTGGTTGGAACGCGGCTTGAGAAGTTGTTGTTGCTTGAAACGGTTTTGTTCTTATGGGCTTTGGTTCTTGCTAGCAATATTCATCTGACCGTTATTATTGTTGAGATGACTTTGTTTTTAACGGTGGTGTACTTGTTCTTAAGTGAAATTCTTCGTGTGTACACCTATACAAGTTTGTGCTTGTTATTGTATGGTTTGCTCATGATTCATTTTGTTGAGAGTCGAACACATCCCGTGCATCGAAGAAAAGGTTCCCATCGGCATTGAACGTGAAACGTAAGCACGTCGGATCGGGCCTCTCTTAGGCTTGGACGATATTGAGGAATATCGTTCCAATGTCAAGTTTGGTCTAGGTCGGTGCTAAAGTATAGCGATTCGAGTCTCGGGTCTTGATTCGTGCCCGACATGCCTATTTGTACTCAACCACGGTAAGTCATTTCGTATACGTGTTTTGCACGCCCTCGGGCTTCATTCTCGATTCAACTAAAAATGAAAGACAAGAACCGAAATCATGTTTGCTATCGCATGATCATACGAGGGACTAAACCGTCACCGATGGATTTCAATTATGAAATAAAGGAACCCCGTGCGAATTATTTTACGTTGTTCTTGTGCATGGTTGCATGACACTTAGATGCGGTAGTTTGTGTGACATATTGATGTTCTTAACCATGCTTGTTGATTTATGAGCATGTGAGCTTTTCATGTGTACATAGCAACTAAAGCTAGGGCCTTGTATGCATGGGTTAAGATAGAGGATAATAAACCGGCTTGTGCAATCCATGATGTGTGATCGCTAAATGAAAAAAGAAGACCGTCGTCATATAACATTGGCGGCAATGCCTCAGTTGAGCCGGGATGTCCTAGGTTGAGCCCGAATGCCTCAATAAGCTAGTCCCGGGATGTCTCGGTTGAGCCGAGATGCCTTGGTTGAGCCGATATGCCTAGCACGAAGCTGGATGCCTGAGTTGAGCTGGGATGCCCTGGTTGAGCCAGGATGACGATAAATGAATCTTATATGTGTGTCGGTCTGTGTGTTTATTGATAAGTCAAAAGTTTCCGGATACCCGAAGGATCCGAGAGAACTCGTCACCTACGTATTAAGGAGGCAATACCCCGATAGATTTCGACTGTAAAATAAATGAATTCACGTGTGAATATTTTCGGGTATTTTTGCATGCCGATTGGTTGCAAGACTTCACGTGTAAATTTTCTTGTACAATTTTATGTGACCGGACAAAGATGAGCTTTTATATAAACATAGCAAGGGCAAGGTCAAAGTCTTTGCTATTGATTTGCCATCGCTATAAGGCAAGGAAAATAATTATATGTGTTAGTACGACGGTGAGGCATCATGCTACACGAGTATTAGTGAATTTACTCATTAAGTTTTCAACTCACTCTCATTGTTTTCCATGTTTTTAGAATGAGCTCCGCGTCCCCGGTTCGTTTTGGTGTACTCATCAAGATGGAAGTTGACGTAGAGGAGTTAGGATTAACCCCTGCCTTCGCTTGTGATAAAACCAGATATGGTTTGTACGTGGAACGGCCAGTAGAAAAGGGCTTGTGAAATATGTTTATGTAATATGGTAATAGTGTGTTTTGCCTGTTGTGATTTTCCTGATTTCCAGCTATTATTTTGTTTGAGAGTTTGTTTGTACACGTATCCACATGTGCTTATTAATCAGATAAAAGAAATGGGACGGTGACGAATCTGAAACGTTATATTAATAATCTTGAGGTAAGGACGTTACAGAAAGCCTTCAACACTGAGCATATTTTGCCTCTGTCACATCTAACTCAGTCTTTGCCAACCAAGTGGATGACCAAAGATTTGGACAATTTTTGGTGTCAACCGAGTCACCTCGGGGAAGGATTAATCTTCCTCGAGGAGGGCGTAATCTACCCTCTCTCTCTCTCTCTATCTAATCTACCTTCTTTCCTCTCTTTTTCTTCTCTTCATTTACTCCACAAGTACAGTTATTTTACTTTGATTTTAACTTTAATGTTGGAAGAGCATCGAAACAAATTCTAGAAGATCAGTGTCACCTTACAAAAACACATCCGGAGACAATTTGTCAGAAGCGATACAGAACTCCCCTGAATTTGCTTGACGGATTTACCCTTTTCGCAATGGGCATCGTGTAGTCACTTGGGAGTATGTGACGAAAGTTCAAACTGGAATTTGAAGCGAAATTCGAACTACATGTGGGAGGGGCAAATTGCCCCAGCTTCAAGAACCTAGGAGCACAAGAAACTAACATCAAGCTTGATGTACAACTTTAAATCATTATAGGACATAAGCAACAAGCTCTCAATACGTTGACCCGAGGTCAACCACTTGCGCGCAGAGAAGCCTTTTCACGACAAACTCTAGCGAGTTGTTCAACAAAAACTTAGTCTATACGATTACATTGGGGAAAAGTGCCAAAAAAGTTCTAAACTTTTTGTATTGATGTAAATTTAGTCCTAAACCTTTTTTTTGTACTAATTCAGTCCTAAATCTTTTGTATCGGTGCCAATTTAGTCCTAAACCTTTTTATAATGTCAATTCAGTCCTAAAATTTTTATATTGGTGCCAATTCAGTCCTAAACCTTTTGTTTTTGTGCCAATTCAGTCATTCCGGCCAACTTTGGTCGGATTTTGCGACGTGGACGCCGGCATGCCAACGGTCAGTCACCGGCGCTAACGTGGATAACTTTAATAATATTTTACTAATTTTTTGAATTTTTTTGAATTTTTTCTTTTCTTTTTTTTTCCCTCCCCTCCCTCCTTCCTCCAGCCGGTCGTCGGACCGGCGATCGACCAGAGGCCAGAGGCCGGCAAGGCTCGCCCTCGCTGGCCACTGGCGAGGGCGGCCTCGCCCAGCCATGGCGAGGCTTGAGCCCTGGCCGCTGGCAAGGGCTCGAGCCTCGCCATGGCTGGGCGAGGCTCGCCTTCGCCGTCGCTGGTGAGGGCGAGCCTCGCCGGCGCCAGCTAGAGGAAGGAGGGAGGGGAGGAGGAAAAAAAAAAGAAAAGAAAAGAATAAATAAAAATTCAAAAAAAATTAAAATATTATTAAAGTTGTACACGTCAGCTCCGGTGACTAGCCGACCAACGTCCACGTCAGCAAAATATGGCCAAAATTAATCAGGAGGACTAAATTGACACAAAGACAAAAGGTTTAGGACTGAATTGACACCAATGCAAAATGTTTAAGATTAAATTGACACCAAAAAAAGTTTAGGACTAAATTGGCACAAATGCAAAAGATTTAGGACTGAATTGACATCAAAAAAAGGTTTATGACTAAATTGATATTAATGCAAAAGGTTTAGAACTTTTTTGGCACTTTTCCCGATTACGTTGGCTTCCAATCCAAAGTGCACAAGCTGTTCAACCAATTGGGCATGTGGACCCTGAAGCCAAGGAGATGAAGGTGACATGAGAGCCACCGTAAGTTGGAGATGTGGATGGTCAACCATGGCTGCGCAAAAAGAGCCACTTCACAGTGATAAGCCCAATAAAAAGATGGGACCAAATCCTCACTTTCGATCGCCACACAGTTTTTGCTGTGAACATGTACTTTTATAAGCTGAAAAGCCAGGAAGATGGGCCGAAAGCCGAAAAAAAGAAAGAAAGAGGAGGCCATTACAACGGGTGAACTAAGAAATGAGCTCCGTGGATATCTTGTTTGATGTAGAGCCCCCACTTTAAATGTAATTGCAAACATACACGGGGCATTAAAAATTGAGGTATTCCATATATTAAACAAACGACATATGTCCCAAACACAAAAAAAATAAAAAAATAAATAAGTGACATATAAAAGGTAAAAGGTCATTTAAATTATATCATTATATTTCTATGCATCAACTCTAGCGGATGCTCCAACGATGGTATGAACAAAGGTATTAGCCAACTATGAAACCAGCATACATTCAAATTCCACCTTTGCAAACTTAAAACCTACTATCCTGAAAGTTGATAAATTAAAGATCTTCATAAAATATATAAAGGTTTCCAAAATTACATACTCAATGTTATTTCTCCAAACCCAACAATATCATTAGCACACTAGTAAAGCAACTACAGTAGCTCCAAATAGAACGGGGACGGTATCTGCCCAAATGTCCAAAAACAGTTGCAGGACTAGTTACTGAAGGCCAAGCACACCAACTCGCGTTCGGCTAAAGGTGAACCTGCCAGTTAGAACTTAAGGCCAATGCCAAATCAGAATTAACTTTTTGCTACAGCAGCTAGTGCCCTTCGATACTAAGTCTTATTGCAAACATAAGAGACTTCATCACGACATCAACAGGAGGAGTAACTTGATTATGCAGCAAGTCACTCCTAGCTCTCCATATGTTGTTTATGGAACCATTCCACAGTAGGTTCGGCATAAACAATCTGGAACTAGTCCCTTAGCAGCCTGCTTTATCCAGTGAAGTCCATAAATCCAATTCCCGAAAACTCGAACAATAGCACGGAGCAATAGAGCTCTCCTCTGTATCTGCAAAGTGAGAAGAGCTTAAGGTCAAGAGGCACGTTGTTTCCACTTTTGTTATTCCACTTTGTCAAGAGGTCATCTTCTTCATTAACCGTTTAAAAATGACTTCTTACTGCTTAAAAAAAACAGTGACCTATGGCATAAAAATTATTAGTTGAACATACTGATACCTAGAGCTTGCCCCGGTCCGAGTATTTTCATATTGCGCACTTTCAAGAAAAGCATCATATGCATCGGAAATCGATGTGGCACACAATTGGATTTTAACAAAATAGAAATTAATTACCTCGGACAAATCAACAATAAATTTCCTTGTGGCGGACCTGGAAGAGGGGGGCACATGTCCTCAAAGCAGAGTAAACTTCATTATCTCTCGCAATTTCACAAGATTCCCACACTCGATCACATTGTGTATTCATTCATCTCTCCATCGATTGAATCAGTCACATTTTACAGTATTGGGCACAAACACTTGGAAACATCCCAAGATGTGGTTCGTGGAGGAGACTGAAAGTCATTCAAACTTGCAAGTTAGTATGTACTATCGAGGTAAGCTAATAGCTGAAATCATATCCTAACTTATAGCAGCAAAGCATCCAAAGCTGTAGCTAATTCCCATTAGTTTTTGAATTTTGGTGAGCTAATGTTAGCTCGTGTGACAGGATGGCAGCATATTCATTCTAACAGCAGCAACTTACTTCTAGAGCCGAGCTCAGTGCCGGCTTCTGGAGACCCTGTACTTACGAGGATACCAGTTCTTGGTATCCATCGATATTTTTCTGCATCTTCCATTACATCTTCCTAGAACAAGAAAAAAATGAATCAGTCTTCTCCAAGTATTATAGCATAAGAAAATTTCAATATCATCTAATCCATCCCCTTTGAAGTCCGAACATTACAATGCTTGGAACATTACAATGCTTCATATCGTATTTAAGGCACAATACCTATTCTATTTGTTTACGAATTATGCAGAAAATTCAATGAATTGCTCATAATCGATTTGTTGATAAATAGTAGAAAGAGGAGCACTAAATAGTAGAATATGTATCGTCGTATGCCTCATGCGGACATGGCTTTTAAATGAGGAGTTTTCTTTTCTTACTCCAGAGTTATTACTCAAACCTAGTAATAAATTTAATTGGCGGTTCGATTCCCTTTATTTGAGCAAGTGCTAAACTTTTTTTCATCCAACTTAACCATCTTAACTTAAAGATTTTTGTAGCGTAACTTATATCATTTTCTTCATATATAAGTAGATTATACACCTTGATCACACATCACTTTGAAAACCAATTATGCAAACAATTGCTAGTATATCTAGCATAATCGATAGATTTATTAGCTTTGACAGATATCCATAAAAAAGAACTTGATGAACTTAACATAATTATCCAATAATTTGGCAGTATAACAATTATATATCTATTAGCTATGTACATATTTCACCCACATTTATTGGCTATTTCGTATTTTACTCTAATCAGATTGAGCTATTAAGAAAAGAAAACATTATGTTTCACTATTTGAGTAAATAAACATATATCACGAATTATATGTTTTCTACAGGCATCTCTTTATTTTTTTTCAAGAATTCTTTCTGTTTTTAGAAAACTAGAATAAATCCTTTGACAAGAAAAAATTGGAATATCAAGCAATAATTAAAATTTGGACAAATGATAGAGTTGTACTATTTCACATGCTGGCCTTCTGAAGTAGAACATCGTTGACAGGTGAGTATTGCATATATGCTAACTCTATTTTTGGTATATCCTTTTCCATTATTTTTCCTTTTCTCATGGCTCACCCAATTTGTAACGCCTCAAATCTTTTTTTTCAAAAAAATATAATTCATATATTTGTTTATATATATTATTTTTTCATTTTAAAATATAAAAGGAAAAGTGTAGTCGCTTAAGAGAAATCTATTCGAACAACCAAGAGCAGTTGAGCTTCTACTTTTGTGCTCGCGTGTGAGATTTTTATCTTTGGTTGGTGAAATATTAACACGATCGTTTTCATGTTTATATAAACGATCTTTATTATGTCAATTGCCGGTGGTAGAAATAACTTACGCACTCACCATCGGATGGTTGACCCGTGAAAGAGTTAATAATCATCTCGGGTGTTCACCTTCTAGACTATCCACCAAGTGCGTCTATGCGTCTAGATTAACAAGGGTACTCCTTGCAAACATAAATTCTGAAATTGACATTTAGTTCGACTCGAGTGACATTTTAGGATCTCATCTTCTCTACCTTAGATTCTTTTCTCCACTTACGGATTCCCACGTAATTGAAAGAAAATTTGGTGTTAGTTTGGTTTTAGGGAACATTTATTATTTTCGCTTTACCACAAAACTTCCATCTCTCTATATATACGTCCCACGCACATAAATGAATTAATACATGAGAGAGAGAAGAGAGATGGAAGCAAACGGAACAATGGAAAGAAAAGTCACGCCTACTAAGCGTGTTTCCAAAAAATAAAAATTTTGAAAAAAAAGTGAAGGGTAGAAAGAAGGCGAACCTCGTTGAATGTCTTCCTTGTCCCGTCAAGAAGCCTCTCTCTGTATTTCCCGTAACGCGTAGGACAGCCACTTGTTAATTTCGCACAATGCAGTACAAATATCGAGCATTCATTTGGTATCTTTGAAGTGGATTCATCGATCAACCTTTCCAAGGATCCACAGTAGTGAATATTGATAAGCCTCAAAAGCTCCAATTCTTCAAGGCCCTCGACAACCTTCAGCCCATCGCAATGGTGGACCTGTAAAGCCTTCAGCTTCTTCAAGTTTGATAAACCATACAACCCTCCTAGGGAATCGCACTCTATAACTCGAAGTTCCTCCAATGATTCCATCGTACTGAGGAATCGAATTTCAAGTAGCTTTGGGCACTTCAAAACTGTCATTTTGAAGAGCTTCCTCATGCTTGATGAAATAATTGACAATCCCTCGAGAAACTCGCATTCTTTCACAATCAAGTCTCTCAATAATTCAAACCCATCGAGTTGAATTTCCCTCAGTGGAGAGTGATGAAGACGCAACATGGACAAGTTTTTGAAGTTGGAAAATTGCGGTACAACAATTACTGACTCGAAACTGTCCGTGCCAGAAATAACAAGTTCTCTTGATTGAGGCAGGCAATCCAACTCCGCTGATGGCAGAGGAACATCTAAAAGGCCCCAGCTCAACTTCTCCAGCTTAGGTAACTTTCCAACCCATTGCAATTGAGGAGTTTGCATCGGGTTTGATGCCTGAGCAGGTGCTTGTCCAAAGCCGCTATACAAATCCAATTCCACTAGATTCGTGAGGTTACTGAGATCCGGAACTAACCGTAATGATGTCGAATGAACACGTAGACTGTTCAAACTCGGGGGAAGCTTTGGCAACTCTTGAAGCTCATTACAATTCGTTAAATTCAGGTTTTGGAGTCGCGTGAGGGAACTGATTGCCGTCGGCACTGCACAAACACGAGTATTTGATATGTTTAGGATTCGTAAAGACGATAGTTTACCAATTTCAGTGGGAAGTTCGTCAGCAAGTTGTCCACAATCCTGGGCATGGAGCTCCTCCAACCTCTCTAGCATTCCAATACTTGTAGGTAACCTCCTTATCAGACTGCATGTCATGTTCATCACCTTCAATTGCTTGAGATTTTTTATCGAGTCGGGTAACTCAACAATACTCGTGTATGAGAGATCCAACTTTTGTAATGACCTCAACTTGCCTATTGCTTCTGGAAGCTCCTTCAACCTTTCACATCTACAAAGTGAAAGAAACTCGAGTTGTGTGAGCTCTCCAATAGAAATTGGAAGTTCCACAATTAGTGTGCTTGATAGATTAAGGTATGATAGGTGTTTTGCATTACCAATAACATCCGGTAATCTTGTAATTTCACAGTATGATATATCCAACTTAGACAATGATGCTAATTTCCCAATAGAGTATGGAAGTTTCTTCATTTTGGACCAAAACGTACGGAAGTGCTTTAGATTCACCAATTCTCCAATCTCTTCAGGCAAAGTTCGAAGATGTGGACACCGAATAATGTCCAAGTGAGTAAGACCTTTCAACTTCCCAATAGAGGAGTCAACTTCTTGCAAGTTTGGACAGTCACTAAGAGACAGTCTCTCCAAACTCAGGCATCCAGAAAAGTCTGGAGTCCGTTTCAATCCTTTACATCTTGAGAGAGAAAAAACTTTCAATTTGTTTGTCATCTGCAAAAGTCCCTGAAATATTATCAGAGAAGATCAAAGAGAGAATACTATGTTGAGAGAACAAAAGTATGAATTCACACCTTCAAAATGTTCCATCCACCCCATTTTTCGGTGTTTTCACTGTTTGAAAGTTCGAAAACTGCTAGATTTTCCAAGTGCAAATTGGCCATTTTACAATCTAGAGGAGGAAAATCCCAAGAAAGCCATCTTAGCTCCTGGAGATAATTGTTGACGTCTCCAACAAAAGTTGCTACTTTTAACTTGAGGAATTTCAAATTAGGCACCCTCTCAAGTTCATCGTCCACAATGGTGATGGGATCCCAACTATCTGAAGCTAGATTGAGTGCTTGAACTTTATCCTTTCTCTGCCAATAGAAAACATCAATGAGGTGGAGCTTGCAAACATTAAACTTGTCCTTCAGAATGGCCAAAAGGAAACTTTCAAATGGGAAGTAGGAAAATAATTTTACGATTGATACCATATGGATCTTACTTTTACTTTACCTCTTTCGACCTTACTACTTTCAGAGCTTCTTTGTCATTCCACAGCCTACTGCGCCCTGTCAAATTCCGATAACATTCTTGGCGAACGATGTCTCTTCCAAGGTCTCTCAGCTGATCATGCATCCATATAGCGTCACCATTAACAATTTTAATTAGACACAAATCAGTAAGTTCTTCCAATGCGATATGTGGGGATAGATCGCAAGCATCCCAGAAATAGGTTGCCCTTAATTTCGTTTCTTCTATGAAGAAGCATGCGATGTCGAGAAAAATTTCTTTTTCCATATCTCCTAATGCATCATAACTTATCTTCAACTTATCCCGGACTTCATTATGAGGTGCTGTCTTCAACCTTTTTAACATTTCCTCCCATATTTTTGGTTCTTTGCGACGAAGAAAGGAACCTATGACTTCAAGAGCCAATGGGAGTCCCCCGGTTGTAGATACAACTTCTCGAGAGAGACTCTGAAAAGCATCGGGAGGAGAGACGCTATCAAAGGCATGCCAACTGAAAAGCTCTAGCGCTCTATCATAATCCATTTGCTTTACTTCATAAGCTAGAATTCCCTCCACTTCATCCAGAATCCGTTTATCTCTTGTTGTAACGATAATCCTACTCCCATAACCAAAAATGTCGGGCCCCCCCACTAGTTTATTAAGTTGTTCTTTCTTGTTTAGATCGTCTAGAACAACGAGAGCTTTCTTAGAACCAGCTCTCCTTGTTATGCTATCTATCCCTTCATCACTGTTACTAAAATTTTCTACAAATCTAGAATCAGAAATGTCGGATGCCAACTGTTTCTGCAGATTTACTAGGCCATTTCTGTTTGATGATTCTCGGATGTTCCCAATGAAGCTGCATTGGCCATCAAAACGAGGACATAACTCATTGAAAACAATCTTGGCGAGAGTAGTTTTACCAATCCCACCCATTCCATGGATTCCCACAAAACGCACACCAGTGCCAGAGTCAACATCTAACCACTTTATTATGGCTTCTACTTGTTCGTCTACCCCAACCAATTTGCTGTCCAGATGTCTTTGTTTAACTTTCAGCTTACGCAGAACCTCTTTCACAACGAGTTCAATAACTTCACCGTGCCTGCCACAAACCAAACACTTTTAGTAAAAGAAACCAAATAACAATCTCACTACAACTTCCTAGCAGATCGCATTTGAGTTGGATCACTAATCAAGTGACAGATAAATTCTACAATGCCAGAAGACCGCAGGATATGATTGGTGTTATGCCGATAAACTTACAATTTCCTCCTATTTATGAGAAAGAAGATGTTTCTTTGGGGTCCAATTTACACAAGTCATTCTAGAATTAGATCAAATTCACTCATATAACTATCACTAGCCGAAATGGCCCTGCTTATGTATGAGAATTGGTGAATTGTCTCTTCTCCTTTTTTGGGTGAGAAATGGAATTTACTGCTCATATACCAAAAACCGGTTTGTATATGAGGCATCGACCAATATATTTCATATCGAATTTTCGAACCACTCCTGTTAGTTTTCAATGCCATCTACAAGAATTTTAAGAGAATAGCATTTCGACTGAAGCTTGAAAAAAGTTCCATCGATAAGCATTTACTTACGGTTTCCCTTGGACTTTCCATCCCTTGATCTCACCCACTTTTCTCAGAGCCGCCTCCCACCGTTGCCTGATCTCGCCGCCGTGGCCCCGCTCGTGCTTCTCCAAGTCCTCCACGTACAGTTCCGTCCTGAGCTTGACGTCCATGGGCGTGACGTCAAAGAAGACGGGTAGGATCGCCGGCTTCCCGGTCGATTCGTTGAGCTCCATCGCACAACCGAGCTCACGGAGGCACCAAGCGCTCGAAGCGTAGCCCTTGGAGAGGACCGGTATGCAGATCTTGGAGTCGCCGACCGCTCTCAGGAGATCGTCGATCCGATCACCGGCGTGAAGCTTTTCGCTGTCTCGGTAGGCGACGATCCCCTGCCCGACCATGGTCCGGTAGAGGCAGTCGGTGAAGGTGTCGCGAGTGTCGGGCCCTCTGAAGCTCAGGAACACGTCGTACCGGGCTGCCGACGCGCCGGAACCGCCGGCTGCCGCCATGTTTCTTGGGGGCAGGCTTCCCTCACGAAAGGTCTCTCGTCTCGCTCCGGTGTTTTGCTTGCTCGGATTTGGAGCTTGCGTCTTCGGCGGTGTTGAAAAGTCAGAAATCATGTGAATGCACAAACCGATTTCAAGCAATCCCGTCCAAAGCCCTCTTCCTGGAAATGCACCCGCACCCACGCGCAAGAATGGATGGATATTCGAGCTTTCGGCCTGGATCATCGGCATCCGATGCTTAAAGTAAACAGTAAGACACTTTATGGACTAGTCAGAATCAAAGGCCTAGAACACCCCAATTCACTCTCGGCAAAACTGGCCCGCCAGTGAGAACTTAAGGCTAGACATGGCCACGGGCCGGTTTTGGCCCGGAACCGGCCCGGGTCAAACCCGGGACCGGCCCATTGACTGGGCCTGCAGTTCGGAACCGGAACCGGCCCGTGGCTACGGGCCCAATTCCTGTTCCAATAATTTTGGAACCGGCCAAGAACCGGCGATTTCGGGTCCAGTTCCAAAAGAAAAAAAAAAAACTGCTGCAGACCTAAAAGAAGAACCTCTTCCTCCTCCGCCGAAACAGCCACTTCTTCTTCTTCTTCTTCTGCTCGCACTTGCAACTCCGCACCAGTCACTGAAGCCTCGCTCGCCAAAGCCGAGCACTCCCATGTCGCCGCCGCAGCCGCGAGATTGAACGCCGTCTAGAGTCCGTCGATGGCGAATCCGAGGAGGCCCTCGTACTCCGCGGCGACCGGCCCGGCCATCAGCCTGGAGAGCGGGCAAGGCGGCGCCGCCGCGCAGGCCTCGAGGCCCCCACGTTCCCACCCTCACTCACGCCCACCTCCTCTAGTCCTCCTCCAAATCCCTCCTTCCCCCCTCTCCGCTGCGCCTCCTCCAGTCCTCTCCTTTTCTCCTCCGCCCGCCCCCCGTCTTCCCAGATCTGACCCTCGCCGCCGTCGCCCCCGCCCATGGCCGCAGCCGCCAACGCCGACGTCCCCTCCTCCTCCCCCCTCGCTACCCTGCGCCTCCTCCCCTTTTCTCCTCCTCCCCCCTCGAGTCGGAATCGGCCGGAACCGGCCCGGAACCGCCCCCTTACAGTTCCGGTTCCGGTTCATACATGGCCACGAACCGGAACCGCCGGTTCCTGAACCGTGGCCATGTCTACTTAAGGCCAATCCCAAATCAGAATCAACTTTTTGCTGCAGCAGCTTGAATATGGTTCCAACTGAGATACATCAAATATAAGGGCAGCAGTGTTGACACCCGAATTTTCATCCATCGTCCAAGTCTCCGTTTCTTTGGCAAAATCCGAAGAGGGACGGCGACGGACGCCCTTCGTCCGTGAGCGAACCAAAGGTGACCAAAGAAATTCCGATGGAGGTTCTAGAAGAATAGATGAGCTGGCCAGTCGGTTGGAGAGAGCAGAAAAAGATTCTGGAGCCGGAGAGGATAAAAAAAACCGAGGGAGAAAGAGTTGGCAGGAGGGAGAATCAATCAGAAAAAAAATCGCCGGGGAAGAAGGGTTTCTTGGAGAAGAGAGCGTTCGGTTTCTCTACTTACGCGGAGGAATTCCGGCAAATCTCTTCCCCTTCTTCCATCATCTGTTCACCGTCGCCGGAGAACAATCCCTGTGAATCACCATTTCGGATACACGAGATACCGCGTTTTGTTACTTCGGAAGTGCAAGTCGGTGTTGTTCGTCACTGTTTAGCCACACCAGAAGACTCCCGAACCTGTCTCGTTCCTGTTCGAAGACGATCGTGAAGACTTCACGCTGCTTCCAAACCAAGTAGGAATTCTATCTCAAATATGCCCTGTTTTGGCAGAGAAAAAGAGGCTTGACTCAATCGCCATGTTTGTGCTAAAAATCTGATAGAATAAGGCATCTTTGTTGTAGAATAACATGATTTAGGCACCTACACATCATTTCTCGATCGAGAATCGTATCGGAATCAAATTGGAATCTCATTTCTTGAGTCGCATGCTACTTGTTTGACGATTTGCTTGAGAGAATATTAAAACTGATTTGAGAACGATTGTGTGAAAGCTTTTCGATGTGAATCTTATTCATATTTGCACCGTTAATTGTTGAACTGAAGCTGATGCCGGATTTTTTTTTTTTTTTATGACACTTGCACATCATGAATCGGCCATGAACGAAACCTTCGCTGAAGATCCATTTTACATGCCGAAGGAGCCTACGGTTATAGTCCGTCCGTGTTAGCTTCCTCTTTTCCCTTTCTCTGCCATGTATGTGTACATTTAGGCTGCGCATGGCAATCGTTCCGTGTCCAAAATCTGATTCTAGATAGAAATAGTTCTTTTTTATTATATGCCCAGAAATAATTTCAAAGCATTTAAAGGCGTTTGGTAACCGCTCAAAATTTTTATTCTTAGAATAGAAAAAGAACATAAATTTTTATTAATAATATTTATATTTTTTAATATTTATTTCTTTTTTTTCTTTTTTCTTTTTTTTTTCTTTCTTTCCCCTTCCTTTCTTGGCCATGGCCGGCCGCCGGTGCCGGCGACCGGCCACAGGCCAGGGCCGGCAAGGGCATCACGGCCCTCGCCGCCGCCCTCGCCTTCGCCACCCAGGCGACGGACCTGGGTGGCGACGGTGAGGTCGGCCTCGCCTTGGCTGGGCAAGGCCGCGAGCCGCCCTCACCCAGGCAGCGAGGGCGACCCTCGCCGGCCCTGGTCTGTGGCCGGTGGCCAACGGGTGGCGGGGCCGAAGAACAACAACAACCAAAAAAATAAAAAAAATCTAGAAGAATCAGTTCTGAAAAAATTATTCCATAATCAAGAAGTTACTTTTTTTTATTCTTGATTCTGTTCCAAAATTGATTCTGAGCACAATTTTTTGCAAAATTGTGCCTGGGCACAAAAAATTTAATAAACGGATTTTTATTCCCAAATTGATTCTGGGAACAAACGAACAGAATCAATCACTATTTGGCAAATTGCCAAATAGGCCCTTATTGCTACTGCTTGTGGATTATTAGTTGATGAATGAAAATGGCCGTCGGTAAAGGTTTTGGATAGTCGGAACAGTGATCGGAAAAAACAGCCGGCGATCTAATAATGGCTAGGATTGGTGGTGGGCGAAAGCGAGTTAGTAGTAGGTTGCTTGAGTAAGTAGCCGGTAAACGTTGATGACTGGAGGAATAGTTGCTCCGGTGAAGCTCAAAGTTGGAATCCTGATGGTGAGCTCTCGGGGCAGGAAATCACGTAAGGAAGAAGAAGACCATGGGGAAGAAGACCATCGAAGAAGAAGACCAGAATAAAGAAAAGAAAATAGAAAAAAAAATAATAAATAAATAAATAAAATCTGGAAATGAAAGATTCGTATCAGGTTGCAAATTGGGCTGAATCAAAGATGTCGTGGGCTAAGAGAATAAGCTGGGCCAGATAGAGAAAGATGTGGGCTGAGATAATATTGGGTCAGATGAAATTTGATAATTCGGTTTTATCCGGATTGGGCCAGTCCGAATTTAGACCCAACTTTGGGCCTTCTGGGTCCGGGTCAGACTAGGAAATCAGACCGGTTTCCCCTGACCCAGTCCGAAATCCATTTCCCCAAAAAAATTAAAAAAAATTAAAAAAAAATTCAGAAAATTCAGAAAAATAAAAAATGTGAGAAAAGGTAAAAAAAAATGTAGAATTCCCTTGGCTTAGTTTTTTTTAATAAACACTTTAGGTTTAAATAAAATTTAATTCCAAAATTGAATAAGCCTTTAGGGCTTTACCTTAGGGATTTTTTATTGTTTTTTTAGAGACGATACTAGGTCGCTGTTTGAACACTTTCATTTTGATTTCATTTGATTGCGTACTTTAAATTCATTGATTGTTGTTTTCCCTTTTTAGAATGGTTAGAATGAAAAATGAAAATTCTCAATTAGTAAAAGATTGTTGTGACATTTTGGTTAGTAAATAGTCAAGTTTAGGTATCAAAAGGGCACTAGTTAAAAAAATTAATGTAATCAAGTCTCCGATCCCTAAGAATCTTTGGTTGCGTATGTTTTCGAGGTGACACTCTCGCATCTCGATTAGGATTTCTAGCCAATCTTTAATCGTGGCTAGTGACGACTCCTATTGAACAAACAAATTTAAACAACCAATGTCACACAAGGTATGGACTTAGGGAGAGTCCAATAAAGTATCTCTAAACCTACTTCCCGAGGCGGCCCTTGAAGATTAGGTCGTGACAAGTAGAGGTTGAAGATTTTACTATGACTGATTTGTAATGGAACTCTTACGATAGAAAGTTCTCGTACAGCTTATCAAAGTTTAAGCATCATCAAGGTTGGAGTCAAGGTTTAAGAACTAGAAGGGACGCCCCGAAAGTTCAGGGGATCCATATTTAACTTCAAAACTTGGGACACGACAGGAACTTTTTGATCTTGCTTGAGATTTCAATTTGCCACTTATCCTGTTGCTCAACCCACATGAGATTAATTCTGAACCCGTTAGATGCCTAAAACAGACAACAAGCTTAGATTGAATCATCCAAGTCAACTGAATTGATCTCTTCAATTTTCCTCTACAAGTTAAGCATGCCATCGCTGACCCTGGTTATGTAATGGGGCGTCGACCGCAAATTCGGGGCTTATATTTGGTTCTATTAGTCATTTTGTTCAAAATTTAAGACCTCGACTGGATCTCGGAACCTAATTTATGCGAAAAATACTGCCTTCAACACAGTCTAGCTCCTTTTGGCCAAAATATATTATAATCTAGCTCCTGAGCAGCTTCAAATTTAGGGGCTTTTTTCACATCGCCAGTGAAGTGGAGGTTCCTGCTCCGCCTAGAAAGCCTTTTGTGTCGGTCCTTTCCATTCGATTTACGGATGTTGCCTTTATCTGCTAAACCAACCAGAAAAAAAAGTGTCAAAATAAGGTTTTCTCTGATAAATGCATACCCGTTTACGTCGTGATATGCATCCTGTCATGGTTTTTCCATTCTACACCTTCGCGTGCAGGTGGGGATGAAACGCTGATCAATCCAATACCCTTGGACATCTCATCGTTGAAACTCAATAAACACAAGGAGACATAGCATACTGATTACAGGAACAACAAATGGAGTTCACATGAATAGCTATCCTCAAATCCCTAAGGTAACAATCATGTATGCACCGTCTCTCTTTCTCGTTGAAGGATTTCAAAGTATAAACAGCAGCCTGCAGCCGCAGGATTCCTATTCTTTATCTGAGCCAATATACAAATACTAGACTTGTTGGATGCCGATAGGAACATGGTCTTGGGCTATGCTACTGCGCAAAATTCACTGGCCGAGTTTGATAAGATTCAAGATAGCTAATAAGTTACATCTGCAAAGACAGTGCATCAAAGAATTGCCGGAGTCACTGCTCACTACATCATATACTAGTCCAACTCAAATTCCTCAAGCCATATCAGCACTTCATTTCTCTGCAAGTACAAGCAACCCCCAGAAATTGTAAGTGAATACTGAACAGGATATTTATCCTAATACACTGACAAATCAACGCCACCTTTGTAACTAGCTTTTGCAAGTCACAAGTGGCAACCCTATAGAATTGTATGCCAGAGATGATGGCATCATCTTACCAATGTAAAGCTCCACGTTCGTCCTGGATCATTGTATCTCGCAAGCAGACAACCCGACTTTGCTTTAAGCCCATCTCTTATAAGACTAGAGCGAAGTTCTCTCTCTTTCTCGAGAACAATATCTTCGGTAGGTTTTCCACTGAACTTCAGAACAGCAGCAATGCCACCTTCAACTTGTCTCAAGCTTATAGTTTCTTGACTGGGATCAGGTAAACTGCACAAAAGATATCTTATTACTTTTATTACTCGATAATACTGAATTTGCTTCACTAGCTAGAGGGAATTTCGGCATAGAACACCTTAAGAAATTTCATTTGTATAAACATATATAGCCAAACCTGCTTAAATCTTTCTCCAGCGGAAGAACAAATTGAATCGATATTTTAGACATCTCATTATCAAATGCTTGAGTGAAGACAGGAGTAGTCATTTTCATTTTCTCCGTCTTTGAATTCTTCCCAAAGATGTACCTGTGCATATCAATTCAGTCATCAGCATTGTCGTACAAGAAAAGAAACTAATGCTAGAAACTAGATAGGTGGAGGCAACTGACCCTGCTATGTCATTAAAACCTTTTGATCCAGACAGCTTGTCTCCGCTTGTTTCTGCTACTAAAAATGGCGCATACTTTCTTACCTATGGATTGCAGTATTGCTTAATAACAATTCAAAGCAGATATTAAAAAAAGTTTCTCAGTGCATGACTCTTCAATCAAGTAAACAGTAAGCAATCAGAAATCAGAATACAAAGAGATGGTTTCAGTAAGCACACAAATAAATGGCAACAAGTTTTCAGAGAGTGAGGAGGGATAAACCCAAAAAAAGTGCCCTACATAAATTGATCATAGTCTAGATTAGGATAAGAAAAGAGACAACTGCAAAAAATTGTAAGAATAAATTCTACTATAGCCGTAAAAGGAACTGGAAAGAAAAAGAAAGTGGAAAGAAGGGTCAGTTAGTCGACTGTAGCTAGTTTGACATTGACGCCTTCACTGAAGTTGGAAAGATGCATCAGCTTGATAAAATGGCCAGATTCACAAAGCAATAAAATGGCATGAAATGCTTCCAATTAGATGCCAAGATATCTCTTACTCGCATTATGAAGATGTTATAATACACGGCAAAGCTAATCTACTTTGATCTAACAAGTGCAAAGGTCCTAACAAATGCAACAAAAACCAGATCATCTTGTTTGCACGACATGGGTAGTTAAAAAATAGTTTCCAAACAACATACCTCGTATTTTCCAGTTCGTTTCAATATCTGATAACTCGGAGATTGCAACTCAGGAGTCTTGTAGTACCGGAGCTGTACAAGTTAAAAAATTAGCAATGCGCAAAGAAGCACAGCTGAATGCATAAAAATACATGCAAGCACCCAAAGGCATGTCACAAATTTAAGAGTCATTACCTGTCTGAACACTTCCCATAGACCTTCCAGAGAGAAGTATTCATTCTTCTTGATCGAGTCCCAGTAGTCCTAAATGGGCAATCCCTCCTTGAGACCCATGGGACCATAAAATTTTCTATGATTATACTATTGAATCGGAACTCACCACGTGACTGCAAAACTTGCCCGTCTCCGGGTTGATTCCCATGATAGAGATTCCCGTAAAGATCAATTCCGGCTTCCACGGAAGTGGCCTTAACTTCATCACCATCGTCCAACGAGTCGTTATCTCGTAAGGTCCTGTCTATTCCATATCAATCAGTTAAAACCAAGAAATTTAAGCAGCTACACAGTTACCAGCAGAGTCTTCTCAGATTCATAAGATGTTTTTGCCCCAAAAAAATGGTCTACATATTTGGTCACTACAGCTGAAATGCAAATTCTATTGCCAATGTCTTCAACTAATGAGAATGACAAATTGCAAATAACATCCAAGGATAAAAATCTTAGTGGAACTATTCATCAACTTGCATTGCCACAAAGAATTATAGTACTGGATAATCACCCAGACAGAAACAAAAATTTTAAAAAGAAGCAAACAAGCTCAACCTCAACATCACTCATCAAACCCAGAACCAGCTTTGACAAGATGGAGCAGCCAAACCTGTTTGACCCAATGCAACTGGAAGTCAGGCCTGAACACGGTCTTCAAGAAGGCTATGTTGAACAGGTACCCACTGATGGTGTCGTGCTTCGTTATGGGGTCCCTGAACTTCACGCGCTCGTCGTACGCCGTCCGATCGATCCCCTGGTCGTCGAACAGGTGCGGGAGGTCGTCGTACAGGAAACCCACCAGCCGCTCCACGTCCACGGCCGGTTTCGGCGGGCTCTGCTCCGCCAGGCTGAGCCTGGGACCCCACTTCGACCTTCGGCCGCGGCTCGCGCCCGGTCGACTCGAGCTCGGACCTTTCCTCGGGAAAGAGGCCGCGGCGGCGCCCGGCCTCCGGGGAGCGACGCGCGGCGGGGGGAGCGGGGCGAGAGCGCGGGACGAGAGCTGGGACGCGGCCATGTTCTTCGGCGGCGGCGGCGGCGATCGATGAGGGGGTGGTGATGCTGCGGAGCGGCCATTTTCTCGTTGGACGTGTGGGCGGTACGCAAACTGGTGAACGATGGCATGGAAGAATCTGAGCCATAAAAAATCGATTGGACGCCGTAGCATACGCAGTTTCTGAATTTTTAATTTATTTAAGAGAAAGACCACCAAAAACCCCAAATTATGTCACATGTGACACATTTACCCTGAACTTTTTTTGTGACATCAAAAACCCCAAATTATGTTATTTGTGACACATTTACCCCAATGTACTTTAGTCCATGGGCATTTTCGTCTTTTTTGCTTTTTCTTTTTTTTCCTTTCCGGAGAGGGCCGATTCGGCGAGGGCGCCTCGCCCGACTGGCGCGAGGGCCCCCGCCGGAAGGAAAAAAAAAAAAGGAAAAAAAAAAGAAAAAGCAAAAAGACGAAAATGCCCATGGACTAAAGTACATATGGGGTAAATGTTACATGTATAAGATAGTTTGGGGTTTTTGGTGTCACAAAAAAAAATTCAGGGTAAATGTGTCACAGGTAGCATAGTTTAGGATTTTTGGTGGTCTTTTCCCTTTATTTAATATGTTTTCAAACTTTAATTTAATATATAATATTATTTTTGAACTTTTAATTAATTTATTTTTTTTATTTATTCAAACTAGTCTCTTAATTTTATAAAAATGATAAGTGTTGTCCATGAACTAAAAATATTAGTTATTTTCAAATGATTTAGAGACTAGTTCGAACATTTATCAAAAGTTGAAGAATCATATTGAACAAAATAAAAGTTCTGCGACGACATTTCACATTGAGCTAAAATGCAAAAATCACATGAAACAAATTAAAAATTTAGAGATCATATTGCACGTTGAGCCAAAGTTTATGAACCATTTGTGTCATTATCCCATCATTTTTTAACCGCCAATGAGAGGAATTCCAATGATTGACTCATCATTTTGTAACCTTCTTTTGCTCTTACCATCAAAGTTTGAGAAAATATTAGGTGAACCCATCCCTACATAGGATTATACATCAGTCTATTTATCGTTTGACTTCGTCTTCCCAACAAATACACCATTTCATCCCAAGTCTCCCTCCACTGTCCTTCTTACACAGTAAACCCAATTTTTGGTTACAGCAAAACACAAAAACTTGTCACTAAATAAGATAATCTGATATGTGGGAAGAAGGAAGTAAAATAAAAAGGAAATTAGGGGCAAAACACAAAAACTTGTCGCCGGTTCAACGCATTAGCTCCGCCGTCAACTGGAGAGGCGGGCGACCATTATCGATGGCCGGTCACCCAGGACCCTCTCCGGAGGCAAAGCCCTCGGTGACCATGAAGGTCACCCATGAACAATGGAGAAAGACTTAGGGACGAAACTGGTGGATCTGTCGAGGAAGATGAACAGTGAAGAAAGGGGCTTCGTCGGTACAAAGTTGCAGTGGGTCCCACTTGCCAATTAGACATTGATGAGTTGGCCTTCATTATACACGCGTCAAACGATAAGCAGACTGATCTACAATCTTACGTCGGAAGGACAGATTTACCCAATATTTTCTCTCAAAGTTTGGCCTCGCCCTAATTTGCACCAGACATTTTTCGCATCGCAATCTAGATCATGGGCGACCCTAAGCGACTATTCGTTCGAAAGACACTTCCGAATGATAATTCCTTTTCATCCATCGAACTTCACCGCCTTATTGAATTCCCATAACGACACCGATACGGAATCTCATTGCGAAAGGAAATTTCATATGCAAAAAGAGATGTACATATTGCGGTAAAAGCGAGAAAACTCAAGCATTAAATCTGTCAAAAATATGCCCATATTACGCTAGCTCCCTATTTACGGATTTTCCATCAATAGAAAAAATGAAGCAAAAAAAAAAAAAGAATGAGAAGTTGATGGAGAGTGTTGCGAGCTGTAAGTGGATGAATAACATTAATACAGAGTAAACCTTCTACTTTACTCGCCAAATTGACATATTCACCTTCCTTTTCTTCGCATATTAGTTTATTTTAGGTCTGTTATATTATCTTCTTCCGTGGTCGGGGACGTACGTCGGCAAAACGACGATGTTTTAGACTGAGTGAATTTAGGTTAGTTCCTTTTGTTTACTTATTTATTTATTATTTTGGTATATAAGTGTGTTCAAGACGATGAAGTTTTGAAATGACATGGAGCCAAGCTAAACTTTTGGACGGAAGTCATTTGACAACGTGAGACGCCACGTCTCCATTCTCGCGGCGGACTTAACGATTGTACTAACGTCGGGTATTTTTTTATTCGAATAATTAAGTTTAGGGTCTCCTGGATAACTTTTTTATTTCAGGTTATTTTTCGATAAAAAGTGTACAAGTTTGAGTTTTTTTTTTATAGATATTTCGCTGCTAGTTATGTGCAAAATCAATATCGATAACTTTATTAAATATGGTTATTCCCAACTTTCTAGAACCATGTAGCACGTGCAATGGACACTCTTGTTAAATATAGAGTTTATTTGTTTCGTAGAGAATCAATGATTTAAAAAATATGATCTTAAAAATAATTGTTTGTAGAAACGATTAGTCAATCGCCCATTTTTTAGTTATCACTATAATTTATGCCTCCCAAATAATTTCATTAGTCATGAAAAAATATTTCGTTTATTCAAGCCATCGTTTGGGGGATTTTTATTTATTTATAAATAGTTGATATATAATGAAATGAAATCACCCTTAGTGCTTGATGATCTATAGTTGCCTTTACATCCACCAATGCTTTACATGCATAAACAAAACAAGTTGCCGACATCTTACAAATAGAGAATACGTTTATACGTGTTTCCCACGTGATTATTGTATTTTTTTTTATTGAAAGCCCTCGTCCAAACGAATATTTTAGAAAGAGTCGACAAGGGATTCCATTAATAACTGGCCGTTTTGACCCTTTGAAACGACTCGGTGAATTTAGTAGATCTTTTTAGGAGGACCCAATGACCACATATCGAACCTATCCAGTTTTTATGGTGCGATGGTTAGTTGTACCTACCGTTTCTATTATAGGGTTAATATCGGCAATGCAGTTCATCCAATGATAAACTTAATATAAACTATAGAGCTGCGACGCAATCAAACATGAACAAACAAAATGTTGGATTGAATTGCACCAGTCTCTACCGGGGGTTATTACTCATTTTTGTACTTGCCGTTTTATTTTCCAATTATTTCTTCAATTAAGAGAAGAAAAAAGAATAGTAAAATACTAAATAACATTATTATTAAACCCCTTTTTGAGAGGTGTATTTTATATCTTTGAAGCACGAAATATAGCTGGCAGATCTCCTCACAAGCCATGCATCGCAAGACCAAACTCAACGGTCCATGTGCCCATCTTGAATTCTTTTACTAGTCATTAATTTAAAGGAAGGAACACGAGAGGCTAGATATCTAATTTTAGCTCACTAAACAAAATAACATAAGATTATCCGATAATGAATTGAGCTCTTCTCACTATAACCTCAAACACTTCATCAGCTAGAAGAATAATCTCCCGCATAAATAGATAAAAAATAATCGAGCTAGAATTACAAACTTTACCCAAATGTGGACATAGCAGAAATGACAATAATCAATAATCACGATGAAAAGTCTCATGCAGCAGGAGCATAGTCATAGCCACCCCCGTCGTCGTCGTCGTCCCCGTCGCCTTCTGCGAGAGCAGCCGGTGCACAGTCGCCTCCATCATCGTCATCGTCGTCGTCGTCATCTGCATCGACTTGCTTCTTCCACCAGTCGTCGGAGTCGATGGCCGGCATTGAAATGGGAGGCATTTTGCTCTGTCTCTCTGTCTCTCTCTATGGAAAAGCAGCAAAAATGGATTTTGTGGGTTCGAACCAATTGACTTGGGAGACCAATGGTGGTGGCTTTTATAGGGAGGAAGAGAAGTTGGGTGGACTCAGGCAGGCACGGGCTGAGCGCGTGGGGAGTGTGCATGACCCTGTGCTGGTCACAGGTTGGCTCCTCTGTGGTCCATGGCCGCCTTCGACACTTCAGCTCTATCATTGTTGGGTTAGGTGGCTGCCCAAACGAAACTTCCGAGCTGGCTCGACCGAGACCATGTGCACCGGACACGTGGGCATCTTCCGACGGACACGAGTACATGCGCGTGTTAAGGATCGAACGGCAATCGACCATCCGGACCGTATGATCCCGCGTTATCCCATTTGGTGGTGGACCTCGCTGGTCATGCGACGATCATGTCTCTTGTCCTTGGTCCATCTAAACCTTTCTCATCTAATAGCACTAGTTAGAACTAACGAGATATCTTGATCTTAATACGCTGATATGATCTTAATAAGTTCAAAATCTTGCATCCTAACCTTTGAGACTTAAAAGTAAATCTAAAATAGGTTGATTTAACGATCACACGAGCAATTTTTCTAAAATAAGGTAGGCGCAGTAAAGATATGATATAAGAGCCTCACGATTGACAGGTTAACGAGACATTTCTTGGGTGCAATGTTTTTAGTCATTGAAAGTGCAGGGCGTTCGGCTGCTGATTAGGCTTGAGCAAAATCATCATGCACTCTTTTGGACCCCTTGGGAAGCTAAGCTTATATATTCCAGCGCCGGCTGATTGGAGCAAAAACTTTCTCGTTCATATGTGTGCAGTGTCTAATAATTGCATACGATAAATCAAATCAAGAAACAGTGCGCTTTGACATCAATCCACCTTCAAATGATGCCGAGGACACTTTCTCTTGAGCTGTCAAAGAGAAATGTATGCAAGTGCTCGTGAAAATGGGGAAACAAGAGCCTGTTCCGACTGACTTATCCTTGTTTCTATTGGCAGATATGAGGACGAATTCTGGAGAGATCGAGGTCCTTCGTGGATGTTCATTGTAGAGCCAACTGATTAAGATCAGAAACTAAAGCAAGGCACATTCAGTGAATGAAAAACAAAGTGTTGGAAAGATTTAATCATATGTTAACTTCACTTCCCAAAATTTCTCATGGATGTGAAAACTTTAGAGGGCATTCGGTAAAAAAACAATTATGACATGGTCTTCTTTCATCTTGGAAGTTGGAGGACTTTGGGCTTGGTAATTTCATCCGAAATTTCTTCTGCTAATTTAAGTGGTAATATGAAGTTTTAAGCTATATACATGCCAATGAAATTAATGTAGAAGGCAAATAGTCATTCTCACTGAAGCTCACCAAGATGGACATGGACCCTCTTTTCTCTTTCATCGTGTCTCAATCTGTGTCACATGTGTAGAATCTCGATACACCTTTTACTATTATCACGTTTTTTCATCGTATGGTTGTTATGGCTCGAGAAAAAACGCTAGTAGATAGCGAATCTCCACACATCCACAACGGGCTTGTAAAAGCATAACTGCATACCCTAAACTATGGTCCCCAGTAACTAAGCCGAGGATGCTCTTAAGCAATTGATACAGAAGGTATATCGTGAAATCCGATCATGTTTGATTCTGGGCATTCCATCCAGGTTACTAGAGAATATATGGTCGTGTACAATTGTTAAGAGTCTAGATTCAGAAATTAAAATCTTCTCATCGTTTTGAACCTGCATTAATCATAAATCAAGTGAAGTTATAGAGAGGGTCCTAAGCAATCTACTCTACTTTAGTGTCATGCCCCCAAAACAAAACCCTAGATTCGACGTATATCACATGACCACGATGCATGGGAGTTGATTACTTACGTATAGTTTACAATTCTTTGCGCAATGAGATGACGTTGGTCTTTGATTTGTCTGACGATGATGCCTTTTGATCATCATCAGTCAACTTAAAAAAATACCACACCATGCCTAATTTAATTTTAAATTTGGGCAGGCCAACATCCTTGTCAATATTTAAGGAAGAAGATCCTCCATTAATTTATATAGTACCTTACATTAGTACACTAGCAGCCCAAATGAGAAGACTTCATGTGAAGAAAGAAACCTCATTTGACTAAACCTACGCACATCACACAGCACGAATTAGCACCTGTTGAGAAACGAGGATCCGCACATGATGCGGTCTTCTTGTCCCCGCGGCACAGGATACTTTTATTATAATCAAAACTTAACTAGGGCATTAGTGGCGAAGTAAATTAATCTCTCGCTCTCCCCTCTCTTTTCAAGCCGCCGGAGCATAATCACCATCGTCGTCGTCGTCGTCGTCGTCGTCATCTCCATCACCATCTGCCAATGCGGCCGGCGCGTAATCATAATCGCCATCTCCCTCGGGAAGCCTCTTGGGCCAGCGTTTGTACTCGAATTCGACGCCTTCTTCTGGTGCCAACTCCGTCGGACCGGCCGGCTTCGACACGCGAAACATCATGACAATGGAGCGAAGATTGGAAGATGTATTAAGGGATGATGGATGATGGGATCTTACAAGTCACCTAGGGTTCGATCTTCAGTAGTTGAAGTATGTCTGGGCGCGTGCACATATATATATAATCACGTCACATACGGTGGAGTGGAGCAGAGGCACGGGAAGGGCTCGCTTAGGGTTTTGGTCCTCGTGTGGGGATGTGGCGAAGTGCGAGAGGGAGCGTGTGGGGCTCGTGTGACCACATGCCCAGGTGGATTCCTACGTGGCGTCCGGGGAGAGCGGCCACGTGGCACGACGTATCTGGAGGGGATATTTTCTCAATTTGCATGTGTTGTAGCTAGCGACAGGCTTTTTTGGGAAACTTTTTGTGCGGTCGTGCTCGTTGATTTGGCACGCCTAATTCCCTAAAAAAATCTCAATTTTAGGGTAAGTCTCAAATCTACCCTAAATTTTTTTTTATCTCAGAAAAAATTCCAAAATTTAGATTCAGTCCCAAATCTGCCCCGAACTTTTTTTGTCTAAGAAAAATCCCAAACTTTAAGTCCAATCCCAAATTTTGTTTAGTGTAAAAAAATCACCAAAATTCAATTTATTTTAAAAAAAATATACCCCCGTAGTCCAGTCCCAACTTGACGTGGCACTTCCACGTCAATAACAAATCCACATCAACAAAGTAATGTGGCTTCTTTTTAGATAAAGAAAAGTTCATAACAAATTTGGACTTAACCCAAAAATTGGGTTTTTCTAAAATTAAAAAAAAGTTTTTTTGGGTGGATTTGTTATCATCCATAACTTTCATATCTTAGAACGGTTTTATTTTGGAGAATTTCAACAATTTTTATTTGGTTGGATTTGTTATCAAAGTGGAAATGCGAGTCGGTCTGTACTTATCGCCCCATTACTTTGTTGATGTGGATTTGTTATCGACATGGAAATGTCACGTCAAGTTTGGACTGGATCACGGCGTATATTTTTGAAAATAAATTGAAATTTGCTGATTTTTTTTACACAAAATAAAATTCGAGATAGATTTGAGACTGAATTTAAAGTTTTGGGTTTTTTCTGAGACAAAAAAAAGTTGAGGGCAGATTTGGGACTTGACCTAAAATTGGGAGTTTTTTAGGGAATTCACCATGATTTGGTGATAGAAAGCTACTCGTGATATTCTTTGAAACTATGGATTAATGTAGAATAATTGATGAGACATAAGCAAAACAATAATCACTCTTTTGAGTCTTTAACTACTTCAGGCATTTTGTCACCAACAAAACTTTTACTTTCTTTTCTCCCTCGGTGAAGGGCATTTCCAATAGAATCGTCGATCTTTATTATTATTATTTTTTTTTGGCATTTGGCTCAATTTACAGAAAATGGATATTGAAATTTTAGTTGATGGAGGATTAAAAGACTATTGTTCCAAAAATTCCAAAAACCATTGTCGATTTTGTTTTAACAAGTAAAGGGTTATATACTTCCCAACTTCCATACTTCGCTAGCTCTGCACCTCCATTTTTTTTCTTAATAAGTAGTGGTTATATAGTTTAATTTTTAGAGCAAAACCTTAAATTATGTCCACTGTGATGCATTTATCCTCCGTCAAAGTTCTGTCAATGAGAACAGTTAAAAATCTATCCACATGGATACTAGAAAGCAAACAATGTTGATATGGCACCCACATGACTTAAATGAAATAAAAACGATATTATTTTGGTTGAAAAATCATTTAACAGAACTTTGATTGAGGGTAAATTGTCACATAGGTACAAGTTTGAGGTTTTTTATGTCACAAAAAATTATTTATGTTAAATGTGTAACAGCGGGTATAGTTTGGGGTTTTTGACGTCACAGAAAAAAATTCATGGTAAATATGTCACAGTGGGCATAGTTTGGGATTTTTTATGGGTTTTTCCCTAATTTTTAAGTTGAAAGTTTTAGTCTCTTCAATTCCCCTTGAGAAATAAAATTTCCTCTTTTTTTTTTTTTCCATTGATGGCCTTTCGGTGGAAAATTGTCCAAAAAGTCCTAAACCTATTGTACGGTGACCAATTCAGTCCTAAAATTTTCAATTGGCCAATTTAGTCACAAACCTTTTGACGATTCTCTAATATAGTCATTTTGGCCAATTTTAATCGAAAATCATTGACGTGGATACCGGTCGTATTACGTGGATACCGATCGTTTTATATGGCACGGTTGGCACTAATATGAACAATTTTTACCATTTTTTTAAAATTTTCTGAATTTGTTCTTTTTTTTCTTTTTCTTTTCATCTGTGATCGGTCTTGGCCGGCCATAGGCAAGGGCAACCCATACATTTGGGCGAGGGATGGGTGGCTAGTGCCATGACGCCCTCGCCCAAGCAAGGGTGATGCTCACCTGTGGGTCATTACCGACAATTGCTGAGATAGGCCATAAGTGAAACCGGCGACCAGCCATAGGCTAAAAGGAAAAGAATAGGGAAAAAAAAGAAAGAAAAGAAAAGGAAAACAAAAATAATTTAGAAAATTTTATAAAATCGTTCAAATTAGTGCCAACCGTGCCACATAGACGATTGGGTTAACTGAAGGCCTAATTATAAAAAAAAAGCGCTAACTTTACTTTGAGTGACAATTTAGCCCAAACTTTTTTTTTATCTTATAAAAAACTACAAACTTTCACTTAAAATCCAAATCTGGCCTGAACAATTTGAAAATTTCACATTAAGGGAGCTAGATTTGGGACTCGAATAAAAGTTTGTGCTTTTTATTAAGAAAAAAAAGTTCGAGCCAGAATTGTCACTCAAAGTAAAGTTTGTGTTATTTTATTGAAATAACTGAACCACCATGTCAAAAATTTCTGGACAAAATTAGGTTGAAGGACTACACTAGAAAATTCTCAAAGGGTTTAGGACTACCGGCTATATTAAAAAATTTATGACTGAATTAGCCGCTGGACAATAAGTTTGAGACTTTTTGGACAAAAATTTCACCTCTCTACATATTTCTCATCAATAGACGACAAAAAGAAACAAGGATAAATAATGGAAAAGCAAGAATGGGTGGGTTTAGTAACCAAGAATGGGTTAGGCCTAAATGGCACGAAAAATTGGTGACGATTCTCCAAGCCTCATTACCTCGTCCACGGCGGATTGCTGGTTAGGCCCAACAGAGTCCCTTAGGCTTTTCAGAGATGCTGCACTCGACAACGAGACAATCATTAGTTTCTGTCTATATCCTTCGCAGGATGGTCACTCTGGAACAAGTGGACTCGCTTAACCACTCTTTCTAATCTCTTTTTGTTAATCACGATTATTTACAGCACGTTAATTAGAATTTTCCTTAATAGACTAACTTTTTTTTTAGATAAAAAGGCGGACCATCAAACTGTTTTGAAATTTCATGCGCGAAAGTGATTCAGGTCTCTTTTTAAATACATAAAATCTTAGAGCTTTTGGTGAATGGAGACAAGGGAAGTGTGATTCGATTCTCGATCATGTTGAGCTTAAGCAAGCATGAATGCGTCCGAGCGGATGAAGGGAAGGAAGATGAAATTTTCTACCACCCAGGTTAGACTCTAATAAGGAGTTCCTTCGCTATCCTTTGTTTGTAGTGAAAATGGCAAGAAGCTTTTGTCGAGGGAAAATAATGAAAAAAGGAAGAGGAATACACGATGAAATAGTAAGGAAATAAGAGAGAAAATTATAGGATCATTGATTGTTTGATTTTTTAGATGAAGGTGAAAAGTGAAGAGATAGAGAGAAATTAAGATATTGCAACCTTAAATTGGATAGATCACATGTAGGAGAAAGCTTACTTTAAGACCGCAGATTTTTCAGTCCACCACTGCCCAATGGAAGAGCACATTACTCTTGCCCCACCATGATGCTAGTAGGGAAATCAAGACCAGTGATACACTTAAGCTTGAGCCTATCCTTCACAAATTACCTGAGATTTTCTGAGATCGAGGATAGATTGGAGAATCGACCAGCGACTTTCGATTGGGAGCTACACATCATCACTAATAATATCGTCGAAACTCAATGATAAAACTAAAGAAGAATCTCTAATATAGAAAGCTAGATCTTCTAGTTTTGATACTATATTAAATGGTGTGTTACGCCTAGATTTCAACAATTAAAGTGAATGGTCAGAAAAAGAAAATTAGAAATGTTGACATCCTATTTTGCATCTTAATCAATGTGAGTTTAGGACCCTAATGTGTCTGTAATAAGCCATACATCACACTTTTAAAGTGCTAGGTCTCTAAAAAAAAACCTCAACTTTAGGTCCGATTCCAATTTCGTTCTGAATTTTTTTTGGTCTAAAAAAATCCTCAAATTTCACTTTAGTCTCAAATCTGCCCGTGCTTCCAAAAATCGCCATTGGTTTCTTCAAAATTATCAATATCAAAAGACTGTTATTCTTTCATACAAAGGTGAGGATATTGATGAAGATGCACATTTTGATAATGGACATGTAACTAGCCTTGATGTTGTTAATTTTGAAGAAACCAGCAGAGATTTTTGGACGCATTGGTAGATTTGAGATTAAAGGAAAAGTTAGAGAGGTTTTTGTAGACAAAAAAAAGTTCGAAATATAATTGAAATTGGACCTAAAGTTGGGTGTTTTTTAAGTGAGTTAGGTCCGACCATAGAAAATGTTCATTCTCACCTACCTTTTTGCACATCTTCTACAAAAGAAAATTATCACCGGCCTTACGAGTTCGTCCACATCCCTCCTCTTCTGCAAAAATAATTAAACCTTAAACTTGCGGTGATCAGCGTGGGGGGGCTCCGACCCAGTTGGCTCCAGAGGATAAGACCAAGCGTGGGATTTTCATAGTACAGTGTTGCCCCGTCAGGATTGGCCATGAAAGATCAATCATGAAGTTGGAATTGCATCACCATTTCCTCTCCACCAATCGTTCCTTCTATTTATATAAGTGGTCTCTCTTCTCATCATTTTAGTAGAATGCCAAAACAATTGTGTCCAAGAGCTCGCGTGCTGTGTGCTTACTTGCATAATTAGGCAACACTAAATTAAATATGAGTCGAATGCCATTTGGGAGGCAATCGAGTACATAGATATTTCTTTAGGGAGACACCGTCCATGTAAGAAGCAATTGTGCGTTGTTAACGCTAGATTTGTCACGTGTACGAGAATTCGACGCATGCCCGACTTTTGAGTGCACATGTCACCAAATTAACGATAATTATATTAGTGATCTCAATACTATCTACATAGGAAAGATGACACCAATGGTCCCTGAACTTTAGCCCAATATGCGATGTGGTCCTTGAACTTTTAATTTGTTCAATGTGATTCTTAAACTTTTGATACATGTTCAAAATAGTCTCCGGACTATATCAAAATTTTAATTGTTGTCCTTGAACTTAAATTAATGGAATGATAACATTGGATGGTTTATACAACTCAGGGACTAGTTTGAATATTTACCAAAAGTTTAAGGACCACATCGAACAAATTAAAAGTTCAGGGATGATATTGTACATTAGGTTAAAGTTCATGGACTACATTGAATAATATAAAAGTTTATGGACCATATTGCATATTGAGCTAAAATTTGTAGACTATTTACGTCGTTATCCCATTTATATATATAACAAAAATTCCTAAAACCAGAAAAGCCAAAAGTACGTTTGCATCAGCCGTCCAACTACTCTTTTCAATCCACGCAAGATGAGTCTCCATGCGTGGGATGCCATGTTGGATCACTTGTCTTGTCCCCGTGGCCACAAACTTTATATGCTTGATATAACCTTTGCATTGTCCTTTACTAGTGAAAGTGAACTTGGGAACCTAACGAAGAGCATTAAAATATGTTCCTGAAAGGCAGACCAACTTCTACTATATAACCATCCATCACGAAGTAGTAAAATGGGAAGACTTTCCCTCACCAAATTCATGGAAGAACACATGAATTATAATAGTTCTGATTCATTAGGGTTTTGCCTCCTCCCATCTGAGCTCATACAGAGCATCCTCCTGAACTTGGCTTTGCCAGAGATCGTCGGCCTGAAGCTGGTGAACAAGACGCTCGCCACCGTAATCTCCGACCGGAGCTTCGTGCGCGAATGTAACATGAGATCGAGCTCGGCTTCGTGGCTCTTCGTCTTCAAGAAGAGGTGGTCCAAGGACGCGACGCTCATGGGCTTCACAGACCAGTCGATGTCGAACCGCTGGTTTGAGATTTCAATCGCCAAGATCTTGGAGCCCGTGGTTTCACCGGGTGAGGTCCTTTATTTCTTGACGGCTTCCGGGAACACTTTCTTGTTTGCTTGCAATAAAAATAAGGAAGTGATTGTGGTCGATTTGATGGCCAAAAGGGTCAAGAAAGTCCCGCCAAGCCCGTTGGGTCCACGGGGCACCTCTTCCTGGAGGAGGTCCGGGATGAAGCTGGTTCCGGGCAGGCCTCCCGGATCGGGTCGCTTCCGCTTCTTGTTCGCGGAGCTGGTGGAGGAACGGCCTACTCTGTTTGAGTACGACTCAGAGACCGACGATTGGAAGACGGCCGAAGTGGAAGAGATCGAAGGCCACTCACAAAGTCGCGGCGAAGGACTCAAGGGATGCGTCTTCCTTCATTTGGTCGACGGATCCCAATCAAACACGATCATTTCGTGTGGATCCGAAAGCCTGAACCCATCAGTCCTGCGGCTCGGATTCAACAGAGGAGACAATCGAGGGAGGGAACCGAATGCTCGACTTGGTTGGGATCGCTCGGTTGATCTCATACGCGTGTACGGCGACGGCCACCTGATGATAATAAAATCGAAAGACGGCGATGCCGCGCGTAAGAGGACGAGATTCTTGGAGAGGATAGAGCTATGGGGCTTGAGCGAAGACGGTAGAAACTGGGAATTTGTATCGGAAATCCCAAGAAATTTGATAGGACAAATTGGGAAGCCCTATGGTGTTTTGATGGGTTGCTTGCAAGAAAGAGGAGGGATCATTAGGGCGTGCTTGGTGTGTAATTGGGAAGGTGCGTGGGACATGATATGGCTATCTTATGACAAAGCAAGGGGTCAATGGGCTTGTGTCCCAATGCCTGATTCCAAAATGAAGGGCTCAAACTTAGCTGGGATTTCCTTTTCAATGGGCCTAAATCTATAAAAATAAAAAAAAAGAATGCATAGTTGAACGTGGATTCAAACATCTCATGTAGTTTGAATAGTCTCATTAGTGCACGCATCCAATTTATGTGAATCCAGTTTATGCAAGTCCCAGACCTTTTTTTTTTTTTTTGGCCAATTGAATTCTAGACCTTTAGCATTTGTACCAATTCAGTCTATCCAGTCAAATTTGGCCGAAAATCGTTAATATGGATGCTGGCTGTCCTATGTGGCGCAGCTGACGCTGGCGTGAACCTTTTATTCGGTCCGCCTGACATCCTGTATTGTACATCTAACGTCTTATCTCTATGCGTGAACTATCACCAAATGCAACGACAATGATCTCTTTCATGCAAATTAGGAGGAAAAAAAAAGAATCCTAGGATTATCTTTAAAACGATACAAACATTTAGTTTTGTCATGTGAGATACAGATTTAAGTCACTGCACATAATCTTTTCAATCCTAATAGTACACGCGTGGTCCGTTAATTGATCCACACGAAGTGCCAAAGGAAAATCGATTTAAATCATTTTGACCGGATCAAATCGAAGAATTTCCTAAATTTTAACTCGATTCCGAGTAACCTTTTTCTTTCTAATTGAGAACTCACGTGTCCTTTTTCAATTTAGAGGGACCAATCTCTTAGCCATAATAAGTTATAATCCCACATATTTAGTATTGCAACATATGAAATTTTAGGGAATTTTTTTTTTAATTATATAAACGATAGATATTACGACCTGGGCAAATCGTTTAACTGCGCCCCTCTGGGCCTCTTGTGGATCTCGGCATCCCCGAACGTTAAACTCTTAGGAGGTAGAAGCAGCTCTCACGCCTCAAGAAAGATAGTGGCTAGAGGTTCTCCTTCGTAAGATTGGTCTTGAGTAGGACAGTAAAAGGCTTCGACTTGGGCAAGGAATTAAACCGTGTCCGTCTGGGCCTCTTGCGGGCTCCGGCATCCTCGGACGTTAAACCCATAGGGGTAGAGGTAGCTCCCACGCCTTGAAAAAGATTATGGCTAGTGTTACACCCCATAAGACTTCGACCTGGGCAAGTCGTTAAACGGTGCCCGTTCGTGCCTCTTGTGGATCCCAGCATCCTCGGAAGTTAATCCTCTAGAGGTTAGAGGCAGCTCCCACGCCTCGAGAAAGACCATAGCTGGAGGTTCTTCTCTGTAAGATTACCTGAGCATGCTCTTAAAAGGCTCCATCTCGATCCTCACTTGAATCTATGGATCATTGATATGTAAAACAACTAGAGGGTATTCCTTGCTCCTAGGGAAGACAGAGATATAAAGGGGATTAGGAATGTCGAGCGTGCGGGTACTGATACGTTAAATAAATATCGCAACATATGAAATTTTGGGGATTATTTTATCTTATATAAATGATAGATATTTATTATTTGGTGTTTAAACCGGTTCTCGAACAAAGGAACCGGTTTGTCACGGTTTGGGCCGGGCTCAATTTATTCCAAGACCGAGCCGGAACCCCACGCGGACCGGAGGCCTAGCGCGACTTCTTCGAGCACCCTCAACGCTCGAGGATTTGCAGACGATTTCAGGAGCTGAGATTCTCTCCGGCGAGGCGACGGGGAAGAGCAGAGGAGGAAGATGACGATCGACGACGAGAGCTCGGTGTACGTCGGCGGGCTCCCGTACAACGTCAGCGAAGACTCCCTTCGCGACCTCTTCGCCATGTACGGCTCCATCGTCGCCGTCAAGGTCCGTTTTGCCCCCTTAGGGTTTTCGCTCCATTTCCAAGGGTTTTCCCAGTTTCTCGTTACTTGGTCTGGAGGGTGTTGCAGAGTCGATTGAACTGAAAGCGATGGTTGTTTTTGAATCGAAGTGACGAAAGTTCGGAGTGGAATGTGTTGCACGGGGTCGATCTCTGTTCTTCTTTTATAGGGTTTTGTGATCCAGTGTGCAAAGTTTGGTTTTTTTGCAGATTATCAATGATCGTTCCACGAGGGGGAAATGCTACGGCTTTGTTACTTATACTAACCCGAGGTCGGCGATCGATGCCATCAACGACATGGACGGAAGGGTATGTGTGTCTTAGCAAAATCTTTCCGGAGGTTTTACTCGTCAATGTTGAGTGCAATTCGGCTGCTTTCGTTGCTTGCTCTCTTTTTAATGGGGTTTTTGACATTGTGGCGTTTTGGTTTAGAGCATCAACGGACGGGTGGTTAGAGTTAATGGGGTGAAGAGTAGAGGAGGTAGATGGGGTTTCGGCCGCGAGGGTATGCAGCGAAGCATCGAGAGGGGCATGGATCGAGAGCGAGGTAGGCATAGAGAGAGGGACTATGATCATGATAGGGACAGGCATTTCGATCGATATAGCGACAGGTCTAGGGAGCGGGACCGGTCTCGAGACCATGACCTTGACCGGGAAAGAGAATACGAGCATGCTCACAGTCATGATTATGAAAGGGATCATCTCGTGGATAGAGATCCAGACGACGGCAGGGATGTGGGCGACGATGAGCAAGAGCACAGCAGGGAGCACGTAAGGGTTCATGACATGGGCACAGATGGTGATATGCCGATGGACAGAAGGGACCTTAATGATGCCAGTCAGTTTTCAAGGAAACGGAGAGGGTAAAGAAACTCCATGTCAAGTTCAATCTTAGTTTTGCTTTTGCATTGTTTGCTTTCTAATTTTTTGTATAAGTTAAACAGATATTTGGAAAAAGACAAAGAAAATCAGGCAGAAACACAGTTATGGAAATGGGACTTTATGGAAATTTGAAATAATAAAAAATCTCTCTCTGAGAATGGACGCCATTGTCCTGAATCTAGAGAAGACAGTTTCACATTTTTTATGTAATTTTCCTCTAAAGGGAGAGATCCTTTAGATCAGTTGCTGCATGCTAGGCTGGCTACCCTCCAGTACCAGTCAACCTTCTGTCCTTTAAAATCACAGTTCTTTACAAAGTAAAGAGTTCTTCGATTTTCCAACCAAAAAAAGGAGTTCTTCGATTCATATGATGTGTTCATTGATTCGGTTAGTTGTTGGGTGGGAGATCCTTCCATTCACTTTAGTTGTTTGAGTTTTTAATTTGAATCATACAAGCCCGTTAACCGTCTTGCCATGTTTTGTTGTTCTGAATAGAGGATGTCTGCCGTTTGTAAACAATTGAGTGCAAGTAGTAGCTTAAGGTTAATCATGACTGAGTTGAACTATCTTCATGCTTCTTCTATGTCCTTCGCTGGTTGCAGTTCCAGTCCTAACAGCCTTCATAGTAGGGAACTTTCATCAGATTTGCTTTATGATAGTATTGATCAGGTATGTAAGCTTTGGAGTCTCAAATTTCATCTTTAATTTTCTGTGCTGAAGTAATAAGAACCATCTTTCCATTTGACAGGCTAAAGAGCAACTGGAGATTTCAATTCAGAAGCATGAAGAACTCAAAGACGAGGTTGTATTCCACTGCATAATTTGATTTATTGCCTGAAAGAAAAGAATATTCCTTAATTCTGTAGAGATGTGTTAGCTGCTAAAAAAATGTACATGGGCAAGGAAAAATTTAATAAGGAGTAATTGGACCTAGATTGTCTCATTTCAACTCAAGCAGCTGAACCAGGAAAAGCTGCCTTAAAACCTGGTCTTGGCAAATTCTTCTTAATCCCGTACTCATCTGAAGTTGCTTTTGGGCAGATCTCTCAGATGGAAGATAGGTTGGATGAAAAGCAACGATTTATCTTGGAACTGCAGAAGAAATCTAAGGTAACTTTTCAGTTGTCACAACACAATGGAATGCTAAATTGAGGATGTTGCATTTTTTTCTCCTTTTTAGTTCTTTTCGGTCCTGTGAGTTGTGGCTTACCTGGCTTGTAATATAATCAGTTGGATTTGATGTTGACTGCAGAAATTAGAGGATTCGTTGACCTCTGCAAAAAAACTAACTTCTCGACGCAAGATGCAGTTGACCAAGGTATTTTGGCCGATACTCTTTGTTGGTTTTATATTTTTCAGCCACTGCTTAGGGAAGTGCCTGAGTTGGTGAAATTTTTGCAGCTTCACAAATGCTATCTTCAAATCAGAGACTACAGTGACAAACTTAAAAGCTGTGAACAGGAACTGCAGGTTAGCTTTTTCTTTCTTTGTTGTGTTGGTAATGCAGAGTTGCAGAGAGTTCTTTTTCCTGCATACTAAGGTTGTTCTTTTGTAAATTTTAAGCAATGATAAAATAGGAAGGGATTGCTGCCAACTTCATTTTCCCTCCACGTTTATAAGGAATTTATTTTGATTCAATGCCTAGGGCTCTTTTATATTTCTAGCATGTGGAGAGGACAGTAAACCCAACGCTGAACATTGGCAAACTCCTTTTTGTAATTTTTTTATTTAGTTAAATTTATAGCTAGTACATTTAAATTATTTTGCTTTGAAATTCTTACAGCTTCTTTAATTTTGTAAAAGGATGTAGCATTGGATAAAGAATACAGTGACTGTTAATGATCACTTTTCTAAAGAGCTTTTATCATGATTGAAATTGTTTTATTTTTGCTATCTATTGTATTGTTAGATCAAAGAAGTCATCATGTATTCAGTATATTGAAAAAAAGTGCATATAGTGGCGTGAAAGTACCTATTTGGGGGTCTATGTAGTGATTCAATTATGTATTTCTGTTTTAGCCCACATTCAATACATCATATTAGCAAGGAAAATATTTCTAAAAAAACTACGTTGATATCAAAGAAATATGTTCTATGATTTTAATCGCCAAGTGGATTTTAATATGACTTTAAGTTACTTGTTCTGATTTGGTTCAGTCGAGGCTGCATTTGGACCTGAGTTTTTCCTACTGGCTTTGGTTTTCAGTTTTCCGCGGTTTATTGCCCATTCCATGTTTTGAGAAAACTATGGTGCTCTCAAGAATGGGGGGCTGGGCATGATTAACTTTTCTATTAGCTGCATGGTTGCATTTATACCTTTCCTTGAGTTGTAAGTGATTGGTAAATGAGACTGCATAGAGAGAACTTTTAGCATGCGAATGTATGCTTTTCTTGAGTTCGATTAAGCTACCTTTGAGAAATAGTTTTCATGGAATGTTGTCTTTGTTGAGACTGAATTGTTTTCTAGATTTGGAAAATCAGGTTAATTCACAAACTGTTTAGAACTCTAGAATCTTTTGTAAGAGACGGAACAAGAAAAGATGAGTGGATGAGTAGTGTTGTAATTGATTATTCTTTTTCCCTTTGCAGTCCCTTGTTGATTCGGCATTGGCAGAAACTGACTTTGGCAATGATACTAGCTTAAGGCGTGGAGTACTGGTTAATGGCAATGTGTGATGCATCACTGAACTGTAGCATCGAGAAGCATGATGGAATCTTGGATTAGTGTGGAGTTTTGTTTTCTGGTATGGTTGTAAATCTGCAGATACATGCTGAATTTATTATCAAATACAATTCATGGGGATTTAGATATTTGGTGTATGCTCTTGGATGTTAGAATCTCGTCCCATGTCCGTTGCCAGATGAGTCCTCGGTTTACCTTTGTTCTGTTTGTGGGGGAAAATTCTTCTTATGACAGCTGGTGGAAAGAAAAACATTACTTCTGGCTTCGGAGAGCAGAGAGTACCATTGCAGATTTATAATAACATACTTTGTGAACGAATGGTATCGACCCAATACATGTGGTGGGGCCATGGTACTAGCATACTGAAATTACCTTTTCCTTCCAGGTCTATTAGCATAAAAGATCTAATTCTTGAGTCTGAAATTTGTGATGCCTGGTCATTAGCATAATGACCGATAAGAGAACTTATACCCTGAAATACTCGGTGTCGCAATGACCTTGCTTGCTTCTAAATATGGTGGCGTTTATGTGCTTCTCCCAATTCCTGTGTCCATTGTGGAACCTTGCCTGATATTCTGTCCAACCGTCTATTCTGTTTCATCGTTTTTAATCTAAGACAGACCTCATTTTCCCGGCTTAAAATGGGGAAAGTATTCCTGTTTTACTCCGGCACAAGAAGAAACGCATGCGGTGTGTCCAAGCAATGTGCATTGCTTGTTTTCACAAATCACGATCATCCCAAATCCAATCTTTACCCCGAGGCTTGGAATAGTTCGGGTGTTCCACAAGCTATCTTTAATTGCCAACAGATCTCTCTCTCTCTCTCTGATAGGGTAAGTAACGGTTGCCTGCGCTGGCAGTGATCGGAAAGGCGGTTGACTGAAGGGTAACCCGACTCGTATTTGGAAATCAATACCTAGTTATATAGAACTTGAAGCCTGACCGCACTATACTAATCCTATGAGCCAGAGACTTTGATCCTGGTCATGGAGATAAAGCAATGTCGAGCAATAACATTGGTAAACTTCCAATTCAGGAAGGTGCTGCCAACATAAACACATTTTCACTTTCCAAGATTACAATTATTTTCGAAGATATCCCATGCAAATTCTGATAAGAGTATCCACTACAATTAAGATTCTCAGATGTGCCTCATTAAGTAACTATAATAAGACGATGCTGTTTCCTTACTTGCTATCTTGGAACGTTAGAAACTAATATAAATGGACGTCAAGAAGCATGATTTTGGGCGTTCTACATTCCTGAATCTGTAGATTGTGAAGCAGCCGATGGAGCTAGACCACATTAGGACTTATTCAAATGCACATAGCATTAGCTCTCAAGTGGATTGCTCTCGAGCGTCTGCCAACATATCAGAGTGTAGAAAGCGGTTCTGCATGGAGTTACGGGAGACCTTAAAGAAACAAACCTCACGAAACTGAGTTTTGAAATGGTTTCTGGAGTTGATTGTGGGTTATTGGAGATTGGGGTCGATGGATCCTGCTCATGTTGCTATGATTAGAACCCATTGAAGGCGGTAAGTATGCATACTGTTTTAGAACATCCTTCTTGGTCGAATCGTCGGTTGATATAGGTGGTAGACCGAGCCAAGAAGAGTAAACTTGATTGCCTTTTCACGGTTGTTAAATTGTGACCATAATTAGATGTTGAGTATTAAATTAGTCAATGGAATAGAGCATCGATATTTAATTTGATTAAGATCGATCAATGGAATTGACCGTTGATATTTATTCTAATAGTTGTTGATTAAGGAATATTTCTGATATGAACACGATCAGTTTAAAGTGATATAACTCATTTGATCTTGTATGTGTATTACACACTAGATTAAGATAAGTGAGTTTGATATCTATTTATAAAGATGCATAGTGAATATTTGATCTTTTTAGAATAGATGTATTACACACTAGAGCTATGATTGCTCACCTCATTCCTTTTAATTTTTTTCAGGTTCTTCAGCTAGTTACGAATAGTACAAGAGCAATAACTTTCGGTAGTTGAATTGTAGGTATGAATATGATAGTTGGATATGTCTGAATTGTCATATGTGGAGGTTTAGTTTCTTCATTGGGAATATTTATAATATATATCTTTTGATGGATTATTGAAATTCTGATATATTGTTTTGATTTTAAGACTACGTCTATAAAGAGAAGGATGGCCGTATTACTACCCCAATCCATGTCACACAATGTCACTATCCCAATTCTAGTGGGTTTGGGTGTGACATTTGTTGTTATCACACTTCAAGTGTCACTACCCCTATTCTCCGAGCCCTAATTTTTCCCTCCAATTGAGCGACTAAGAGAGGCTGACTTTAATAATGGACTTAAGTAGCCAATTATTTTGTTAGTAAAGCCCAAGCCCAAGTCCAACCACAGCTCGTTCTCCTTCAGCGAATCGTGCAAGTGAGCTTAAAAAGGAGAAGACCATCGGCGAAAAAAACAAGGGAAATAAAGAAATCGCTCGTCCATGAAAGAGGAAAGAAGAGAGAAAATTTGTGTGCGTTCACCGTCCGGACACCTCGACAAGCCGAATCAACTGCGAATTGCAATACCGATTTAGTATTAAAGTCTATTAATTTTATAATTGTAGTAATTTTGGAAGTTAGGATACAAATTTGAAGTTATGTAGATTTTCAATTACGAGGTTCAATTGAGAAGTTTTTGAGCTGTGATTCTTATGGAAATAGTAACCTAGGGTGTTGTGGAGCGGTGGTGTTCGACGAAAATCAATTTCGAAGTATGGTTTGTTTGGAATGAAGTTCGAAAGTTTCATGAGCAAGTTATGTGTAACAAATAATACACGTAAGGAAAAAATGGATATTTGCTATAAACAAGTTTATTTGTTAGCGTGTGGGTGCCATTTTATCGAAGAATAAGTGTCATTAGTTGTGTCGTTCGTTACAATAGTGTATTATTTGATTTTTAATATCGATTTTCAATTAATTGTTAGGAATTCGAGTACGTCGGCTAAAGTAACTAAGGTTGGTTTTCGGCTTTCCCCAGGTGAGTGTTACTCTTTCTTTTATGAATTTACAAACCCATATCTTGAAAATGAAGAGTTTTAATATAGTATGGGTTATTGAGAGCATATTTCTAGTATAAATTGGATTGAACTATTACTACCTTTTAGTATTCATGAATGATTTGAGAATGGTTTTACGAAAGATATTGTAAAATTATTTATATGAAATATATATGGCTTTACGAATTGGTTAATGAAATGAGTTTGGTAAAGATTTGAGAAATGCTTTACAAAGAGTAATTCTAGCAGAAGAGCTGGGTTGTGGAAAGATTATGTGTTTTGATTTGTGAAACTGATTTATAATATACATTTTAATTTAACTTTGTGAATTTTGGAGGATATTGTTGTGAGTTTGTGTTGATGTTCAATATCGTTGTGAGCCCATTGAAGGGCTCGTAGGTATGTACATACTACTTTAGGATATCCTTGTGGGCCGACCAACAGGCAATATAGGTTGAGACCTTGCCAAGGGGGAATCTTGGTCGCCTTGTCACTCGGCATTATGCGTGATCATGATTAGATATATGAGCATGAGTTCGGACAATGGAATGAACCATTGACATGTGATTTGAGTTTGATCAATGGAATGGACTATTGACATGTGATTTGAGATTAATCGATGAAATAGACCATCAACATGTGATTTGATGAGATTAATTAAAGGAATAAACTGTTGATAGTTGTTTGTTATTATTGAGTTGACTCATCTTGTACGTATAAATTTTTGTTGGAAAGTCATCATACATTTTCGATATTTTACGTATATCGTATATTAAATTTGAAATGATATGATATCGTTTTATAACGATGTATAGTGAATGTTCGATCCACTTAAAAGAAATGTATTACTTATCGGGCCGCGGTAGCTCATTCCTTTCATCTTATTTACTTTTCAAATTCTTCGTCGAGCCATAAGTAGGACTAGTGTGTTAGTGTTATCGGGAGGACTTTTTTTATAGTGGGGACTTTTTGATATGAGTTGTATATAGCTATTGAGCTTTTAAGTTAACTTTATGATGGGTTTGTATATATAGCTCTTTGATGGTTTATACAACTATCTGATATTGTAACCAAAAAACATTTTGTAAAATATATATGCATATGTATATATTTCGATACTATGTTGAGTTCTGGTTATGTTGAGGTTGCATCATTTGAGTGAAAGGACTGCCGTGTCATTGCTCTTATTTATGTTGAGTTGGGGGTGTGAGAATGACGAACTTAAGTGAGTGAGAGCGACACAGACGGCGAGCAATGGCGACGGCGGGTGAACGACAGCGATAGGGAGAATGGCGCGATGGTCAGCCAGCATTGAAGACAATCGAACCCTGTAACCTTCCTTGTGTGCGATGTCATTTTTGCTTGGTTGGACTAAGAGACGTCGTTTTTGCCCTGCCCATCCCCGTTCTATTAAGCGACCTTATTTTGCATGTCCATGTGGACTGGTATTTTTTAAAAAAAAAATGCCAACTCATTTTTATTTTTTAATTATAAATGCCACATAACATTTTTGGCCGGAAATTCTCACCGGAGGCACTTAAGTAATTATTTTTTCTACTATTTGGTACTTAAGCGAGCCGACGAAAACTTTGGCGAAAACTTTTGGAACTAAGGGAGCGTTATACAAAATTTTTGGCACTTTTAATGTCATTTTGCCGATAAAGAATTGTAGAGCAACAAACACGTTCACTTTCCAAGTTTACAGTCATTTATAAAGTTATTCAATGCAAAATCTGACAGTATCTACTACAATTAAGATGCTCAAACTTTTGACTCATTCTTATTAAGCAAAAAAATCTGACATGTTGTTTTAATTTCTTCCTATCTTGGAACGTCAGAAACTATTATAAATGGAAGCCAAGAAGCATGATTTGGGGTGTTCTACATTCCTGAATCTGTAGATTGTGAAGCAGCCGATGGAGCTAGGCCACATTAGGACCTATTCAAATGCATATAGCATACATAGTAGTAGTAGGACTCGAGAAGACGATGAAGAAGCTCTCAAATGGGCTGCTATCGAGCGTCTGCCGACATATCAGAGAGTGCGGAAAGGGGTACTGCATGGAGTTACGGGAGATCTCAAAGAAACAGACCTCACGAAACTCGGGTTTGAGGAGAGGCAAGGCTTATTGGATAGGTTTCTGAAGAAAGATGACAGCAACGAAGAGTACCTGCAGAAGCTCAAGCACAGGATAGACAGGTTAGGTGTACTAGTATTAGAAGAATGAGATAGACGCTAATTCATCCCGTTCTGAGAGTTCAAGATCGTTCTTTCTGCGAGAAGTTTATACAGATGGATATTGCAAGTCGAAAAAATCATAAGCAAATTCCTGCCCCATTTGTATGTCAAAGTATTTATGTCTTTTATATTTTTTGAAGAACAGGGTTGGTCTCAAATTACCGACAATTGAGGTTCGATTCCGGTATCTCAATGTCGAGGCAGAAGCTTACGTGGGTGATAGAGCTTTACCGACAGTACTCAATTCCTTTATCAACCGGCTGGAGGTGCTCCTTTGAAACTGGAACATAAATTCAATTATGAGTTTTTTTCTTTCTTTTGTGTTGTCATTCTCGAGGCTTTCATAGTGATTGTCTGTTCTGTCGTAAAGGATGTAGGACATTTTCTTCATCTCCTTCCGAGTCATAAGAGAAGGTTTTCAGTTCTTCGTAATGTCAGTGGTATAATAAGACCTGGAAGGTACCCGATTTCTATTAATCACTTAACCAACTTTCTTCAGTTCTGTTGACCTTTTCGGGTGCACAGTATGAAGATTGCACACTTATTAATTTGTTTGCAGAATGACCTTGCTGATGGGACCACCTGGCTCCGGCAAAACCACCTTACTCAAAGCTTTGACTGGAAAGCTAGATCCGGAACTGAACGTATAACAACCTTCTTCTAGAATTTGTCTTCCAAAATATTGCAGTTCTTATGGCACACGGGATTTGCGCCGGTCTTCAATCATCTGATAACTTCCTTGTGAATTGTAGTTTTTGGGAGAAGTTACATACAATGGACACAAAATGCACGAGTTCGTGCCGGAAAGGACGGCTGCTTACGTTAGCCAGCATGACATCCACATTCCCCAGTTGACGGTTAGAGAAACATTGGCCTTCTCTGCAAAATGTCAAGGACTCGGTTCTAGCTATGGTAAGTTAAAATTTGCAAATAATAGAGCTGTTAGACACAAACAATCAGCATCTTCATGACTTCTACCAAATCCACAACCTGCAGACATGCTTACAGAACTTCTGAGAAGGGAGAAGTTACTGAAAATTAAGCCAGATCCTTATATAGATGCTCTGATGAAGGTAGACATATCTTACTTTACTCGGAGACATTCTCCTCCAATTTTTCCTTATATTCTTGCCAAAAGGTTCTTATGCTGAGGATTTATTGTGGTACAGGCATCGGTTTTGAAGGAACACAAGGAAGACACAGTTACTGATTATGTTCTCAGGGTAAAATAAACTATTTTTAGAACTATTAGAGCGTATATCTCACACATTGCACTGATCCAAGCTTTGATTTCTCCCAGATTTTAGGACTTGAAGTTTGCGCCGATACTATGATAGGAAATGCAATGAGGAGGGGCATTTCTGGAGGACAAAAGAAACGTGTTACTACTGGTAAAGAACCGCGTGGATGTAATTCTTATATGAGATGACTTAGATTGATGCGCACTGGTTACCTATTTCCACTTTTTTTTTTTTCTGATTTTATTGGTTCAGGGGAAATGCTGGTTGGTCCTGTAAATGCGCTTTTCATGGACAATATATCAACTGGTCTCGACAGTTCGACCACCTTTCAGATAGTAAATTCTATCAGGCAATCCATCCACATATTTAACAAGACTGCTCTCGTCTCACTTCTCCAGCCACCTCCAGAAACTTATGAGCTCTTCGATGACATTATACTCCTCTCAGAAGGACAAATAGTGTACCAAGGCCCACGTGAATGCGTTCTCGAATTTTTCGAATCTGTGGGCTTCAGATGTCCTGACAGAAAAGGCGTTGCTGACTATCTGCAGGAAGTAGGTTTGCTGTAATCGCATAAGTGTCATTTATGCAGTATTGCTAGCTTAGTTCATGACATGGCCATTGTTTGGCGAACCTTTCCAATTGTCAACCGTGCACACTTTTTTTTTTAAAAGTAACGTTTCTAGGAGGAATAGCGAAATTTCTGAACTAACACGAATTCATGGTGGCATGTTGGGTATTCTATTATCCAAGCAATACATGAGTTTAAGTTGCATGATCTGCTTTCTATCGGCTCTCTAGTATTCTATCTCCAAAGTGACAACCAACTCCAGGACAAACAAATTTTGCATGCCTAACTTTGCTTCGACTGTGATTAAAAGGTGACTTCAAGGAAGGATCAGAGGCAATACTGGGTCAATGAAGAATCCTTATACCATTATATCCCAGTTGCTGAGTTTGTTGAGGCCTTCAAGTCATTTCATGTGGGAAGAGCTAATGAAGAGGAGCTGAAGACCCCATTTGATAGGTCAAAAAATCATGCTGCAGCATTGACGAAATCTAAGTATGGTGCTAGCAAGAGGGAACTATTGAAAGCCTGCTTGTCAAGGGAAGCAACTCTAATGAAGAGGGATGCCAACATGCACATAATCAAGACACTTCAAGTGAGTGAAGTTTCTTTTTCTAGGCTACATTACAAATTCAAAAAAATTTGACCTCATCTAACTGGTGTGTCAGATTTGGATCTCTTCAATCATTGTGGCAACGGTATTTGGACAAGCCAGAAAGCAGCATAATTCAGTGGAAGATGGAACGGTGCATCTCGGCGCACTCTATTTCTTGATCTACATGATATTATTCGCCGGATTTTTTGAGCTTCCAACAACGATTGACAAGCTTCCTGTGTTCTACAAGCAAAGGGATCTCCATTTTTATCCTTCATGGGCATTCTCATTGCCGTCATCAATCCTCTGTTTCCCTTTATGTATGATAGAAGTCGCTCTTGTGGTTGCCACAACTTATTATATAATAGGATTTGATCCTAGTGTCATAAGGCGAGTTTCATCACCTGATTTGTGCATAAACATTTCTCAGTCATGTAATCTCTAGTATTGGTGGATCGCTACCATTGACTCGTTGATTTATTGTTCAGGTTACTAAAGCAATATGTCGCAATCGTGTTAAGTGGACTAATGTCATACGCACTTTTCCGTTGCACAGCCACGCTGAGCCGGGACCATGTCATTGCAAATACTTCTGGAAGCTTTGTATTGATTTGGGTTCTAACCTTTGGTGGGTTTATCTTATCGCGAGGTATGGCCTTTTCATTAAAAGATGGAGAGAACTATATTTATTTGCTTCGGAAGTCACATGAACCCTCGTCTTCCTTTCAGCAAGAATGAAGAAGTGGCTGACATGGGGCTTCTGGATGTCTCCCCTATTGTACACGCAAACCGCCATCTCAGTAAATGAATTTCTTGGTGAATCTTGGAGTCATGTACGCCATCAATTGTTGTTATTGTAATAATATGCAGTTTCTCCTGTAAAATTTTGTGGAAACTGTATAATTGATCCAGGAAATCCATATAGGTCCTCGAAGGAACACAAGAGACTCTGGGAATAGCTCTATTGAGATCACGTGGCTTGTTCACGGATCCAAGTTGGTATTGGATCAGCCTTGGTGCATTGATCGGCTTCACTGTTCTGTTAAATGTTGTCAGCACTCTGGCACTTTCTTATCTCAATCGTAAGCTAAAATCATTAGGAGCTGATCTGCTGATTTCGTCAAAGTTTCCCACAATTGATGATTCTTAGCACACTGAACTTTTCCTGCAGAGTATGGGAAATCGCAAGCTGTGTTTAGGACAGAAGAAGTGTTGAACGAAAAACACAAAACTAGAGAAGATGGTGAAGGCAGAAAAAGAATGCTTCTCCCGTTTACTCCATTGTCCATCACCTTTGAGAATGTCACATATTCTGTCGATATGCCAGAGGTACTCATGCTTTTGTTCGGGACTCAGTGACTTAAGAACGAAATTGTTGGTCACAAATTCAACGGTTATCCATAAAATTTGAACTTGCAGGGATTCCAAAATTCTCAGCAGAATCGGTTAAAGCTTCTGAATGGTGTTAGTGGAGCTTTCAGACCAGGAGTTCTGACGGCACTCATGGGAGTTAGTGGCGCTGGAAAGACTACATTACTCGATGTATTGGCTGGAAGGAAGAACAGCGGATACATAGAAGGAAACATCACCATATCGGGTCACCAAAAGGAGCAGGCAACTTTTGCTCGGATCTCCGGGTACTGCGAACAGGAAGACATACATTCTCCTTTTGTTACTGTGTATGAGTCCCTTCTCTATTCAGCATGGCTCCGATTGCCTCCAGAGACTAACTGGAAGACACGAGAGGTGCGTCTAATTCTGTGTGTCAAACTGCATAATCTCACATGAGCTTTTGCCAGATGGTAATAACTGCTATATATGTGTGAATGATGCAGCTTTTCATAGAGGAGGTGATGGACTTGATTGAGCTGATGCCTCTTAGACATGCTCTCGTTGGAGTTTCGAATCTTAATGGACTTTCGGTGGAGCAACGGAAAAGGTTAACCATTGCGGTTGAGCTTGTCACCAACCCGTCGATAATTTTCATGGATGAGCCAACTTCAGGCCTTGATGCCCGAGCAGCTGCTATTGTGATGAGAACCGTAAGAAGTACCGTTGATACGGGAAGGACAGTAGTGTGCACGATTCATCAGCCAAGTCTCGACATATTTGAATCCTTCGATGAGGTAACATCAGCAACACTAAACATGCTTTCTTTCAGTATGTCATTCGGCAAAGGGCGTAACTTCGGTTTTTTGAACTAATCACAGTTGATCCTATTGACCCGGGGTGGAAGAGAAATATATGCAGGTCCTTTGGGACTGCAATGTCGTACAATGATAGCATATTTCGAGGTGGGCATTTGCATTAAATAGAGCCTGATCCACTTATATATGCACTTAATTCCATTTTCAGTTTCCTCATAATCACATCGGCCGACTCATTTTTGTATGAATTGGTGGTTTTTGAAGAGCATACCTGGAGTTGGAAGAATAGGAGACAATACTAATCCTGCAAACTGGGTGTTGGAAGTCACTGCAAGGGCACAAGAAGAGATCTTGGGTGTAAAGTTTGCAGATGAGTACAAGAGATCAGAACTTTATAGGTATCAATAAAAAAATTCTTCTCTTATTTATTTGAGAGAAAAAACCACCAAAAACCCCCTGCTTTGCCATCTGATGACACATTTACCCCGAACTTTTTTTTTGACACCAAAAACCCCGAACTTTGCTTTTTGTGACACATTTACCCCAATGTATTTAGTCCATAGGCATTTTCGTCTTTTTTGCTTTTTCTTTTTTTTTTCTTTTTTTTTCCTTTCCGGCGAGGGCTGCCCATCGCCGGATCCGGCGAGGGGGGCCCTCGCCGGCGTCGAGCGAGGGCGGCGATGGGCAGCCCTCGCCGGAAAGGAAAAAAAAGAAAAAAAAAAAAGAAAAAGCAAAAAAGACGAAAATGCCCCTGGACTAAATACATTGAGGTAAATGTGTCACAAAAAGCAAAGTTCGGGGTTTTTGGTGTCACAAAAAAAAGTTCGGGGTAAATGTGTCACAGATGATAAAGTTTGGGGTTTTTGGTGATTTTTTCCCTTTATTTGAAAGGAAAGAACAGTCGACGGGTTTTTTTTATTTAAATATCTCACCTCAAGGACTGCTTGGTGCAGGAGAAATGAAGCTTTAATTAGGGAATTGAGCTTGCCTTCTCTCGGGTCACATCCCCTTAGTTTTCCCTCAAAGTACTCACAGTCCTTCCTGTCTCAGTTCAAAGCTTGCTTATGGAAACAGCACAAATCCTACTGGCGGAATGTATCATATACAGCAGCACGGTTTCTTTTCACCGTGTCTGCGGCTGTGGTATTTGGCATCTTGTTCTGGGATCTCGGTTCCAAAAGGTATGATACATAAAAAAAACCAAACCTGAACAGTCATCTCTCATCATGTTATTGTTTATTGAGCAACCATGAATGAAATTCATCGCGCAGGAGATCGAGAGAGGATATACTGAACGGAGTGGGTGCTATGTTCATTACAATCACATTTATGGGAACGCAAAGTGTTTCTCTGTTGCGTCCAATGATAGTGGCCGAGAGAATCGTGTATTATAGAGAGCGTGCAGCTGGAATGTACTCTGCTTTACCTTATGCAATGGCACAGGTGATTAAGTAGAATTTCATGTTTATCGACTCGTAGAAACTTACATAGTAGGAGACTAAGTCGTAGAGCCGAGTGGCTCCAATTCATAGCAGGCATATAATCTAATGAGCCAGTTAAAGACGGCATAATGAGATTTAGGCATGAGTACTCTGAATGTGATCCTTACTTTACAATATTCACGAATGATCCTTGTTGATTTACAGGTTGCAATTGAGATTCCATATACGTTACTTCAGGTTGTTATTTCCTGGACCATAACATTCGCGATGATGGGATATGAATGGATGGCTTCGAGGTTCCTCTTAACCCTGTTCTTCTTGTTCATCTCCATCTTATACTTTCTGTACTTTGGGATGATGATCGTAGCAGTCAGTCCTAATCAAGTGATCGCCGCGGCAACCAGTGGCATGTCCTACACAATATGGACTCTCTTCTCGGGCATTGTGATTCCGAGGACGGTAAAGTTTTGCCCATTCGCCTTTGCACCCTCCTTTGCAGATTTGATTTTGATGAGGATCGCACCGGTTAATTTCACCTTAACGGCCTTTCTTCCTATTGCAGAGAATTGCTGTGTGGTGGAGGTGGTATACATGGATATGCCCACTCGCTTGGAGTCTATACGGCTTGGTCACTGCACAATATGGTGATGTGCATAGTATGCTTGACTCGGGGGAGACGGTTGCGGAGTATCTGAGGGATTACTTCGGCTTCAGATCCGACTTCTTGTGGGTGGTATCGGTTGTATTGATTGGATTTGTACTGCTCTTTGTTAGTGTATTCACCTATGCTACGAGGGCTCTTAACTTTCAGAAGAGATAGGCGAAGTCGAAAGTCTAATGAAGCTCTAAAAGCACATTTGCATTGTGTTGTTCATCTGGTCGGCATGGTAGTTTAATCAATTTTGTGTCGACCAGCTTGTAGATCTATGCGTTAGCTTGAGTTCTTGAGCATATATCAAGCAGGAAACTGCCGGCACTGGTTTTGTTCCAACTTCTGACTACTCTTCAGACAACATTTCCATAACAACTGCAAAATGAGCTTGCTCTCCTAAAAGATTACCATATGACGGATTCAGAAACGTGACGTAACCGATCGGTCCACTCCGATGACAGTTGCAAAGCAAATTCGATGCGCTGATTGCCTTGCTACGCGAGGGAGGGGGAGCAAGAATGAGAATTCATCTCTAGACTTTCGGCAGCCACTCCACGCCGATCTCGACTTACTCGATGAGTGCAGATATGAATAGTTTGCAATCTAGTTCTAATGCGGCTTAGCTAAGTTTGATAGAGAGATGTCAACAGAGGAACAAAATTCACCGTCGCCTCCATAAGTTGGAACTCATGAGGTGTGATCGTAGTGTATTTGGGAAGGGGCTTTCCATGATCTCTCGAGGGACCGATCCTTTGCATACCGTGCTATGGACATAATCGGATTTCACAGGATGAGTAGTTATGCATGCATTGCGGGATGTACACTGTGATCTAATTTTACAATTAGTATAGACAAATGCGGTACACACGCCATAAATCACAGCTCAATTTAGGGGGCCAAAATTTAGGTGCAAACCACATTTAGTAGGTGAGCTGTGAAATGGAAAAAACAAAGCTTTTACTCCTTAGCCATTAAAAAATACAATCTATTTGAAACATTAAAATTATTAGGCGAATTGTACCGCGCCCGTGGACAAGCACTCGATGAAGATACATAATAAGAGAGGCGATAAATAGGGGATCCGAAAAAATTTGAAATCGGCACCTCATTCTCTGATACCATATCAAATTTCATGAGACTGTTGTCAGCTGTTTTAAAACTTTAAGTTATTAGATAAATGTGTAATTTGAAAATGTAAATATTTATATACAAGTAATTCATTTTGTTTAATAACAGACTTCTCGTACATATTTAGGATTGGGATTCTCTCACTAGATCGACTAATTACCGCATCAAGATCATGCTACATCATTATCCACTCGTGTAATTCATACCTAGTTTTTTTATGATTAAGTTACAAGAGCAGATTTCTAACAACATGGGATTAAATAGATATTCCATACATAAAATTATGATAAGTGCATTCGAAATCTCAAAACTTATCACGAAAGTGCAATTGAGTCTCATAACTTTGAAAAAGTACAACTAGTCCTAAAACTTGTTAAGAAGTGCAATTGAGTCTTTAAACTTTCAAAAAGCGCAATTGAGTTCTTAGACTTGTCAAATTGATCCAAACAAGTCTTTTCATTTATTGCACTTTTTAAAAATTTTAGCACTCGATTACACTTTCATGACAAGTTTTAGGACTCGATTGCTTTTTTTGAAAGTTTTATTGCTCGATTGCACTTTTGTTACAAGTTTTGTAACTTTATTACACTTTTTGTTAGTTTTATGACTCAATTGCATATTTGTAACAAGTTTTGTGACTTATGGTACACTTATCCCTATAAACTTCAATAACATATTCGAGTGCTTCAAGCCAGAAAACGCTACTTGGGAAGGGCAGGTGAGAATGTATAGTTTCAGATGTGGAATAGGACAGATAAAAAAAAAAGCCAGAAAATGCAAGACAAAATAAAAAACAAAAATTTCCGACTTATGAAACAATTAGAAAGTGTGAATTTCTGGTGGGGTCATTTCTTTTCAGCTTTCCTTTTTTTTTTTCTTCTTTTTTTGGAATTTTCCCATTGCCAATTAACTTATTGAGGAATCTATCTCGCATCAAGAAAACACTTTGGGGGGGTTTGGACTAATCATAATATTTTTTTCTCAGCTTCCATTGGACATTGGTGCCAACAAAGTGATGATGGGGACATAGATTCAGTGGTGCGTGTGTGTGTTGAGTGGGGTCGCGATGTTGTGGGCATGCAATTAATCGGACGCATCATCGATGGAGAGGAAATCAAAAAAGGGGAAATGATGTGTTGTGTGTGAATTATGGTTTACGCTTATGTCTCATTTATTTATAAGGACATCCCCCCATCTAATATTCCCACCAAACTTGAACTTAAGCACGTAGGTTTTACGTGTGAAAGGGCATCTTCTCGCCCCCTCACGTAGTCCCACCTGAAAGTGGCGATTAAACCAAACATGGTCTACTCAATGTCATGGCCCGCTTACGTATTATCATTAACGAAATCGATTGGTTAATAACTTCGGAGGGAAATAGGGCGTGCACCGCTGATGAGTACGATGTACTGCACGAATGGAAGCGTCTCTCTTTGATTTGAGAATTATAACCACCCGCTCTCTCGAATCGACGGTGCGTGGATCGCTCCTGCCAAATTTGCTTTCCACTGAAAGGTGCATGCCGTACTGGTTCGTAGTTTTAAATAGAGAAAAGTAGTCTTGAAAGTATATTGGTATCAGATTGGTCAATTTTCTTTTTTTTCCTTTTGGGTTACTACCATTAAAAATCCCAATTAACATATCCATGAAATATTTACCTGGTTTTTTTTCCCTCACAAAACGATACCCTTGATCCAAATCTACCATTCCTTAGCATTCTGTCTAGTATTCCGTTAAAATGCTCGCATATCGATACACGACGACTTTTCGTATCATATTTATTTTGTAGTCGTCTCTTGTGTGTATTAACATATGGGCATTTCAACTGGATATCGGAATGAATCCTAAGATCTAGATTAGACGTACTAGTTTGAGATTTTTTGCGAAATGAAAATTAACTTGGGGAAATGTGTCATGGAAGTTCGGTTTGAAACGTTCAATGGAATCCAACCACCTTCTTCTACATATGCACCGTTTACGAACGGCATTTCATGAGAAGAAAGAAATGATAGGGGGACATAATTTGCTTCAAGTGAAAGTCACCCCAACATGCCAATTGTTCCTAACAATCAAAAGGGTAAATTCCCATGAACGATGCATTGCACAAAAAGGGAAGAAAAGGGCCTAAAAGCATGAAGATGAAGCAAAAAAATGAAAGCCAGATGGGAAGTGATGCTTTGGCTACAATGAGATGCTTTCGGTGCGCCAAACTCCTCTAATTGTGCGTGCCTTTCCCAAAGAGGCACGTCCCCCAATAAGCCCACCACCGTAAAGTTTGACCACAGTCTGTCCATTTCTTAAGAGTTAATTCTTTCGTAAGCTTTTTTTACCAATTGAAAGTGATAAAACGTCAAATAAAACAAGAATTAATACCACGAAAAACTTCAAATTAGTATATATATGATAGATTTATCCCGAATTAATTTTTTGACCACAAAAAATCTCAAACTGGTATACATGTGATAAATTTACTATAAATTAATTTTTTGACAATCAAAAACCCAAAACCGGTACGCTTGTAACAAAGTTACCCTCTATAAAATTAGATTAATACTACGAAAAATTACAAGCTAATAAACTCGCGATAAAACGAGAGGTAAAACCCCAAACTAGTACAATCGTCAACTGTTACGTGTCATCCGATTCAGCAATTTGAAGGTAAAATTTAACGGAAACTAATAAAGGATAAATTTTTCACAGATATTTCAGTTTGGAATTCTTGATGGTCAAAAAATTAATTTGGGATAAATTTATTATAAGTGTATCAGTTTGGAGTTTTTCGTGATATTAACCTATAAATCAAGAATTAATCAACATAGTAGGGTCAAAAGTTGTTCCCCATTTATAAGAGGAAGAAAAGGGGTGGACCTAGACCCGGACAGGCTGTTTCCCATATCTCTCTCCCATTCCTCACCACAAAATAGGAAAAAAGAGGAACTTTCTCTTTTTTTTTAACCCTTTTTTTCTATTTGAGTCCTCACATTCTTATTTTATCTCGTCATTTTCGCAAGTTTTTTAATCAAATCCGTCCGACATTATATTCCGGATTCAGCTAACATGACCCCAAAGTTTGATGCTGATAAAATATTTGGATGCCCACGTGGACGTGTGTGGAAAAAGTTTAGCCATCGAAGGCCACATCAAAGGATGATGTAGATAAAATTCAATCAATGCATACACCCACATGGACATCCGGATGGGAAAGGTTTTTATCAGATGGAAAAAATTTTATTGGAAAATATTTTATCCACGTCACACCACCACGTCTCTCCGACGGCCATGTAAGTCGGGATTCGACCGGATTTGCGGTCAAACAAAGTAACTTCATTAAAAAATTGTCAAATAAAATGACTTGATTAGACGAACTAAAAGTAAATGAACATGACTAGAAAATGTGTGAAAATTTTACATGGACAAAAAGTATAAATTTTTTTCTCCAAAAAAAAAAAGCTTATTTTTAGTGCTATTATGTACGTCTAAATGGCCTGCCTTGTCGTCCTCTTTTCTTTTTGCCATTAAACAAAATGGCCTGCATTGAAACATTCCTTTATTTTATATTGGCCTTCAAAGCTCCCCAGTTGTCAAACACTTCGCAATCGAACGCAATAATGTCCAAATCTGATGCTTCCAATATATTAAATTATCCATTAATCAAAAAGCGTCGCATATTGGCCGACCTCACGCAGGTCCATCGGGAAAACGAGAATAAATCCAACAATTTTGGCCATTTTTAAGGTGACTACATAACAGAAGATGAGCAATTTTAGGTGAATTTTTTTCAACGACCCAGTTGGTTCAAATGCACGAGGAACACTACAAAATAAAGCTGGAAAAAGAAAAGAAAAGAAAGAGAAGATGCACATGAAGAAGAGAAGAAAATCCGTGAGGTAGAGTTGAGAGACAGTGGTACATTGATATGTGAAGTAATGATAAAGAAAAGAATTTAAATAAACCCAACTACACGCACCAAAGTGGTCACTTGTCAAATTCCAATAAGGTCATGGAACTCCCCAAATGAAACTCCAACTTGCCCCACCCCCTAAGAATCAAATTCACAACCCCCACCAGGCAAAAAATATGAAAGACCCCTTGCAGATTTCTTCAAGAACAGGAGGAAGAAATTTCAAAGAGAAGAAAGAAAAAAATTGACCCTTCTATCAGGTTGAAATGGAAATTGGATGGACACTTGAGAATCTGTTATTTACTCACCCTGTGCACGTTTCTGAGAATGACCCATCTCAATGAATCGCAAGAATGTTCTTGAAGCTCCGAGCTTTAAGGCGTGATGCCTATGGGCGGCGTCCTCGACTCCATGGGCGGAGTCTGACCATCCGATCCCTTGGAGGGGTCGTCCGAGGACTGCCTCAACCCTTCGTCCGTCTCGCCCCGATTCATTTCCTCCATCATCCGGACCACCTCCACCATGGGGGGTCTCTGGTCGGGCGCGACCGCGACGCAGGACATGGCGATCTGCAGCAGCTGCACCATCTCCTCCTCGATGTTGTGGTACCTCATGAGCTCCACGTCGAAGACCTCGGCCGTCCATTCTTCGCGCACGACCGACTGGACCCACCTGGGCAGGTCGATGCCCTCATCCCCGAGGGAGGCCTGATTGGGCGCTTTGCCCGTCAACAGCTCGAGCAACAAGACCCCGAAGCTGTACACGTCGGATTGGAACGTGACCTTCCGGGTCTCCACGACCTCGGGGGCCCGGTAACCAGCGACCCGATTGGGTGGGGTCGCGGTGCCAAACAGAGGATTCAGTCCAAAATCCGACACGCAGGCATTGTGGTCGGGTCGGAGCAGGATATTGGAGGACTTGATGTTGCCGTGGACCACCTTGCCCGCAGCGTGAAGGTGTGCTAGGCCTCTCCCAGTGGCGATTGCGATCTTAAGCCGGTTCTCCCAGTCCAGCGGCGTACGCCCCGATCCTCTACTGCCTGCAATGTGATGCGATGCGATTAGTAGAGGAGTTTCCTAGTTTACCATGCCCAGCAAATTTCTTGGCCCCAGTAACATTCCAATCGTGCTTCACAATATAAGGATCTTTTCAATGTGGATCTTAGAGCACCCCCATAAATCTCATGGGAGATGGTAGCATCCCATCTCTGAAAGAACAGACATTAATTTTGAGAATCACAAGGAAATTGGACTCAGAAAATTTACTTTCATTTCAACTCAAAGACGTATGTGAGCATTATCTGTCATAACTTAACCAGTGCAATAAGAGTCTTCTTCTCTGGCAAAGCAGACCCTGGACCAAAGTACCCAAGTTGTATAATGCCAAGCTCTTCCCACACCTTTACTTTTGGCAATTCAAGAGAAAATTGGGTAAGGACAAACAGGGAAAAATGAGGCCTTGGCAATGTGGGTTCGAGGGAGAAAGAGTAAAGGAGACGACACTTCCCTATCAAGGGCCAAAAAAAGGAGGGAAGGAGCGCATGTGGTCTTCATCATCTAGGGCGCAGAAAAAGTTAAGCCCCAGAAAAAGATGTCGGGACACCACACAGAATCATGAGGGCTCATGTTGCTGTGTCAGTGGCATCGCAGTAAATTCGCAGCCCCCACCCCACCCCACCCCCCGCCTAACGTGCGCCGGGGTGCGTAGCTTCCACTCAAAGAATGTTTGCGCAAAAGAAGGAATTCTTTTTTGTTGTCTCAACAGAGCATCTGTTCTCTTCTCGCAACGCCATCTGAGGCGCATCGCGGTGCAAATCCTCTCCAGCTACTTCTACGGTGCAGGTTCGCGTTCGCCCCCCCTCCCACGGTACTGGCTTTAATTACCATAATGCCCTCAACAGCCCGGCATTCAACGACCGCGGTCATATGTAAGACTAGAGAAAAAAAACGATTCAGACAATAAATACTAAAGAAACTCCCATGGTCCATGGCCAGAACTGCTCAGGGCATCAGCAGGGTCAAAACACAGCGCTAGACACCAAATCGGTCACTGTCCAAGAAAATGATGTGGAATATTTACCGCAAAAAAAAACACTGACCCTAAAGACAAACCGTAACTGCCCGGAAGAGAAAAATCTCGTGTACCCTCCATTTCCATGGCCAATCCTGAAGCTCAGTTTCCACCCAGAAAGATTCAAGCTCATGCCCAGATCGAATTCCGTATTCGAAATTCAGAATTGCGGGTCCAGGAAAGATTAAAACTTTAATTGAGAACAAGAATGCGCAAAGAACAAGAACGAGAGCAAGAGAGCATTACCATGAAGTAGAGCAGACAAGCTACCGGCGGCCATGTAGTCATAGACCAGCAACTTCTCGTCCTTGGAGTAGTAGAAGGCTCGCAGGGGGACCACATTCTCGTGCTTCACCTTCCCGAGCACCTCCATTTGCGCCTCGAACTCCTTCTTGCTCGCCACCACGTCCTTCAGCCTCTTCACCACCACGGTCGTGCCTTCCTCGAGCACCGCCTTGTACGACGTCCCCACGCTGCCCTTCCCCAGGACCTCCGCCGACGCTCGCAGCAGGTCCTCCAGGTCGAAGCTGTAGACCCCGCCTTCCAAGAACACCAGCTTGTTCCTCTCCGCCTCCACCGAGCCCCCCGTGATGTCGTCCTTCGACGACGACGTCCCTGCCTCTGCGGCCGCGGACCTCGGCGGCCCGGCCGCCCCCACGTGCTTCGGCGGCTTCGGCGTCCGCCGGCGCCCACGCCGGCGGAGGCACAGCACCAGGAGGAGCAGAATCAAGAATCCGATTAGGGCGGAGCCGACCGCAATCGCGACGATTGCGGCGGTGGAGAGCTTCTTCTTGGACTTCTTAGCAATGGGGATCGGGGAAGGCGGGATCGGAGACGGAGCAGGAGAGGGGAAGAACGGGTTGCAGGGCTTGAGGGGACCGCCGCAGAGGTCGAGGTTACCGGCGAAGGCAGACGCGTCGAACCTCGCGAGGGAGGTCGGGATCGAGCCGTTGAGGCGGTTGTAGGAGACGTTGAAGTAGGCGAGGCCGCTGGCGTCGATGCTGGGGAGGCTGCCGGAGAATTGGTTGTTCTGGAGGAAGAGGTGCGTCAGGCGGGTCAAATTGTTGACCGCGAAGGGGATTTGCCCGGAGAAGTTGTTGAAGGAGAGGTCGAGTCGGATCAGCCGAGTCAGCTGAGTCAGGCCCGGCGGGAAGTCGCCGGCGAACTCGTTGCCCTGGAGGTAGAGGCTCCGCAGGAGGGTCAGGTTGGCGAAGTCCGAGGGGACCGGGCCGGAGAGCCCGTTGAACCGGAGGCTGAGGACCTGGAGCTGGGACAGCCGGCCGATGGTGCCCGGCGGGATCGCACCGACGAGGCCGACGGCGGGGAGGCGGAGCTCGAGGACGGACGAGTTGGTGCCGTCGCACGTGACCCCGAACCAGCCGCAGGCGGGGGCGGAGGCGCTCCACTGGACGCGGTTGGCGTGCGGGGTCTGCCGGATGAAATCGAGGAGGGCCTGCTTGTCCCGGGTCGGCTCCGACCCGGCCCGAGAGCTCAGCGCCGACGCGACCGCCAGGAGGAAGACGAAGAGGGTCGGCCCGGAGGCAAGCGACACCCCCATTGCAGAGACAGGGACAGGGACAGGGACAGAGACAGAGACAGAGACAGAGAGAGAGAGCGCGCGCGGGGAAAACGACGGGGTTTCAGCGCGCTTCGAGCCTGCTGCGGATCGATTTGCGGTTGAGGGGCCGAGGAGGGGCTCCGAGGTGGGAAGCCATGGATGGAGGAGGGAGAGAGAGAGAGAGAGAGAGAGAACAGGGGTTACGGGAGGGGAAGCGAGGGGAAATGTAGAGAGAGAAAAGAGGGGTTAAGGGGGGAGGGGGGGGGGAGCGAGGGGAAAATGCTAGAGAGAGAAAACAGGGGTTAGGGGGAGTGAGGGAAGGAGAGTGTTAACTTTTGAAAGGGGGAGGGGGGCGACAGAGAGAGAGAGAGGAGAGAATCACGAGGCCCAAAAAGCGGAGTGGGGAGAAAGAAAAACAGCAGCGGCAGGTCCTTCCTTAGCTGGCAAATACCCCGACTTTTTTCGTCCTTTGACCCTTTTTCCCCCCCCCCCCCCCCTCTCTTAATACCAAAAAGAGGGAAAAAGAAGAAGAAGGAGCAGCAGCAGCAGCAGCAGCAGCGTATGTCGCGGATGGCGATGATGGGATGCGTATGTTTTGTGTTCGCGTCCTCCTCCCACTCGCGTACGTCGTGGGCGTTTTGGGGGAAGATCGGCCACTCTTGTTTTAGGTAATAAATAATCGAGTAAAGCGAAGTCTCCTCTTGTTAACAAGTAGCAAGTAAACTACGGAAAACCCAAACAAAAAAAAATATTAATCCCACAAAAAACCTCAACATAATATAATTGCGGTAAATTTACTCTTCATTAGTTTCCGTTAAATTTTACTGTTAAATTGCTGAGTTGGATGTCAGGTGAGATAATTAATGGGTATATCAGTTTGAGGTTACAGATGTATCGATTTATAATTTTTCGTGGTATTAATCTAATTTAACGGAAACTAATCAAGGATAAATTTATCACAAATGTACCAGTTTGAGGTTTTTTGTGGTAAAAAATTGGTTTGGGGTAAATTTGTCGTAAGTATATCGGTTTGGGATTTTTGACGATTAATAAATTAGTTTGGAGTAAATTTATCAAATGTATACCAGTTTAGGGTTTTTCGTGATATTAACGAAAAAAAATAAGTAAAAAGTACCTACCACATACTTCTTAGAAAATAACATGTTTTAAAAAGAAAAAAATATTGATTCTAACATTTGCCGCCAGAGTAAAAAAAATTATAAGCGATCTCATACATTATCGATTCAAGAGAGCGAGTAATTGTGATATTTTATTTCTATTTTTCATGGATGTTGGTAATTCTAATAACTAAAAGTTCTTAAACTGCGAGGCTTGGTAATGGAAGTAGAACACCTCTAGAATTAAGTAGGAGAAAGTTTCGACGATTAAATTGTTCTAGAAATGAGATGCTTCGACCAACAAGATAATGACCGTGGCCCATGGTGAGCGCCATTGGGATACTTATGCATTACTAGGTTAGGGCACGAATTATGAGCTTTTTTAGATTGGATGGCAAAAAGTGCGATCAAAATTGACTATTCATAACTTCAAATTTTCTTTCTTGGTGCTTCCTTTTCCTTTTTTAATCTTTTTATGATGTGATACTCGAAAAAATTAATCATGTCATATCAAATCGGTGTAAAAAGAAGAAGCACTTCAATTAATAATGACTTTTGATAGGACCCTAATGGAGGATAAATGTGTAACTTGGACATAAGTTTGGGTTTTTTGGTGTTTCGGAAAAAAAGTTTGGGTTAAATGTGTTATAATGAGCATAGTTTGGAGTATTTGGCGACTGCTTCACTTATAACTTTCTAGTAAATCTCCACACGTTTTTTCACTATCTTCACCCATGTAAAAGAGTTCCTACATTTCATTGGCAATTTATCATTGGAATAGAAATCAAAGAAGGAATTGACCTAGAATGATACTATGAATACATTTAAGGTGCGTTTGTTTCGTGGAGAATTGGTGATTTGGAAAACATTTTCCGAAAAATGATTGCTTATATGATTTAGAAGAATTAGTCAACGGAAAATGTTTTCATCATTGATTACAATCTATGCCTAACTATTTTCGTGGGCGATGAAAAAAATTTTCATTCATTTATTTTTGTAAGCGATACAAGCGATTGTTTTCCAAATCACTTATTTTCCACAAAACGAACGTACCCTTAGTAGCTTATTTTATCTTTCACTATCTACGGTTATATTCGCATTTCTTCTTAATAAGGTATTGACTTAGACGGCAAGAGAGAATTACCCTTTTCCTTGTATTCTTGGATTCAAGTCTCGTTGGGAGTACGATATGAATGAAATTTTGAATACACTAGGCCGATAAAGGGGGAGCGCGCCTTTAAAATTACTTGAGGAGGTGGAACAATCGAGGCACGCAAATCTAACCTAGACGCCGTCTCATTGCTAATGAAAAAATGTAAATTTATTACAACTTATATTGAATTGATTCTAACTAATACTTTCCAACTCCAAGATAGATAGAGAGAATTTGGATGACTTTTTCATTTAACTTGTCCTTTAATTAGTTCCATTTCGGTGTAAAAAACAATTTGCAAACTCATCACTGGATGGTTGATATGTGAAAGAATTCGATTACAAAATTAACTTCAAATATATATGTCGCCCAAATAACGGTGAATGTGCGGAAAGACTTCTCCTTGATTGCTTAATTTTACTTGTTTTTCAATATCTATATGTCCTAAATAATTGATGCAAAAGCACGACCACAAATTTATAAAAGTACATTTATCGGGATTTCCGAAATGAAATGTACTCTTGTCCCAACTATTAAGGTAGGATTCTTGTCCCGCGTCGAGATTCCCCCTCCCTAATATCGCGGACCCAATCGAGGTAAGACAAATCTTCCGACCCTTTGCACTTCAAGAAAACCGCAGTTTTCGTTTTCAATTTCACGTTCGCTATTCACGGCATGTCGCATGGACAGTGATTCGTCCTAAAATCTTGATTTCTTGTTGTTTCTTTACCTGTTTCTAATGTCGCTCCAAGATAACTTACATAATAAGAAATTAAACAAGAAGCTCTATCCATTTGTCGCTAGGGGATAACAACATGGGAATACTACCGAGTTCGTGGGGACGTCGTTTGGTCCAACTGTCCATCACATTCGCAACTTGGTCAAAGTTAAAAGAATATCATTTTTTTTTATCATTATATTTGGCCTAGAACAATTAGCTCCAATTATGCAAGAATCCACGCTAAAAAAGGAGCCAAAAAAAAAATTCTCGAGAAAACTTGTTCGAAAAGTCCTAAACCTATCGTACCGATACCAATTCAGTTCTGAACCTTTTAATTGTGCCAATATAGTCATAAATCTTATTGACGATTACCAATTTAGTCCTAAACCTTATTAACAATTTGCCAATATAGTCTTTCGGGCTACTAAATGGACAAATCTTCAAAAGGTCTAGGAAGGTTTAGGACTCAATTGGCAAATCGTTAAAAATGTTTATAACTAAATCGGCACAATTTAAAGTTTGGGACTGAATTTGCCGTCGTACGGTAGGTTTGATTTTTTGGACAATTAAACCATAATTTCTTGGGTTGTAAATTTTTCTCAGCAATTTTTTTCTGGGCATGTCAACGAGGTTTTTTCGAATGATGTGGTTCAATACTCTCCTCACGTTGCCCGGTCGTATACGAAGGAACTGCAGTGTCTCCAAATGTATAGGCTGCGTCTCTTTACCGCGTGCACGGTATCTAATACTTGTTAATCGTGCAGGCCATTCCCTTGAACGATTCTTAAGAACAAGGTTAGGATATGCAAATGTCACACATGAATAGAGAGAGAGGAATATTTTGCATTTGCGCTCGAGTTAATTACTTAATATTCGGTAGAGAAAGAACTACGTCAGATTGGATACGAGATATATTTCAGTGGGAATTTTCCTTTTTTTTTTGTGCAATCCCTGGCAATAATTTGATTTGCTTGTTTTGTTTAGGTCGGAAAATTTGTCAGGTTCGAAAACGTACGGAGCCACAAGGATCCTGATTTCATGACGCGAATCTTGTTTTTCAAATCGTTTATATTGTTGAAGTATTGTTTCGCATCGCTTGACAACGGGTCCTATATGCTCTTTATATTCTTATAGTCTCCCTCCACCTATCGGCTTAAAACTTTTGGGTTGGACTACTTAACATGGTCTTAGAGCCGATAGTATTTCTTTCGCGAATGTGCGTCCAATCCCATTAGTCAAATTACACGTGCCAGGTCCCATATGCTCCCTCCACTAATCAGTTTAAGTTTTTTGGTCGGACTTTCTAGCGCGTATTATTCTAAATTAAGATTAAGTTAATGCACCAAATGAACACCTCTAACCATCCATACTCGTATCCCATTGTTCTCATCTGCCGAAAATCTGCTACCCATGTGTTAGGAGATTGTTTATTCCAGTATTAAATGAAAGCATCCTTGACAAGGCAAATAGAAAAAAAAAAGTTACCAAATTAAAAAATCATCAGAAAGCAATTAGTCTACTATGAAGCCACCCAAAATTTGTTGCTGAAGGAACCTTTTTCCTACCTAAACGGACCCAACTGTATGATGAGGCAAAGGAATTCGAATCTAAGTTGGGTACAGGGTTAGTTGACAAATGTTTGTCTTGTGATATGATTATTGACGAATTAATAAACTTAAAAATAATGGAAGACGGAAAGCAAATTTTCTAGTTAGAATAAAAAAATATATATATCACAGCAATCGTTGACTGGACAACGATAAGTTCAACAAGAGAAGGTTTATAGATTAAGGTAATTAAGCTATCACATATTGACGAGGAAAAGTATCATAAAAGTTCTAAACTTATTGTATTAGTATTAATTTAGTCTTAAATATTCAATTGGACCAATTTAACCTTAAACCTTTTTGAATTTATATCAATTGAGTCTATCCTGCTAATTTTGACAAAAAATTGCTGACATGGACGCCGACTGTCACACAATCAATGCTAACAGGATAATTTTTTATTACTTTCTTTTTTTTTCCCAACTTTGGGCTGGCGAGGGCTTTTGCGACCGACACCCTCACCTAATGGGTGAGGGCCGCAATGCCTCGCTTGGATCCTGGCTAGGGTGCGAAGGCCCTCACCCTCGCTTGTTGCCCGGCGAGGGCCTCCGCGCCCTCAGCTGTGACTAGCGAGGGCTGCGATGCCCTTGCCTAAACCAGGCGAGGGTCTCTGGCCCTCACTTGTGATTGACAATGGTCGGTCTGCGATCTTGCCAGCCCAAAGTTGGGAAAAAAAGGAAGGAAAGAAAAGAAGAAAAAGAAAAGAAAACGGAAAAAAAGCACTAAAAATTAAAAAAAAAAATTGTCCATCTCAGCATCGGTCATGTCACGTGAGACAACTGTCATCCATATAAGCGATTTTCGGCCAAAATTGACTAAATGGACTCAATTGGTACAAATGCAAAATGTTTAGGACTAAATTGATCTAATTGAGAGGTTTATAACAAAATTGGTATTAACACAATAAATTTAGGACTTTTTTGATACTTTTCCCCATATTGATGTAACTATTTTCAAACAGCATCCCATGAATGTAAAGTTTTCTTATGCATTATTCTCTTAGATCGTGCGCAAAAACTTTCGAAGACAAAGACAATATGTGCTTTGGCTCGCTGCTTTACTTGGTTCATTAGGTCATTAAGGCACTCCATGGACCCAAAAGTTAAGTACTCTAGGAGGGTTTCTTTCTTTTTGACCAAAAAAAAGCTTCTCCTTGTCATGAAAAAGACCTCGGATATTCCTCTCGTCTAATATTCGGATTGACGATGTCGGTATGTTATTCTCCATCAATCTTTTTAAGTTTCATGTGCACTTAGCCCAGAAATTCGTATGAACAAAGGCTTCTACCTAGAATTTGCAACACAAAAACCATTTTACCTATCTTCCTCAAATTAAAAAAAAAAAAAAGGCAAAAGCATGCTTGAGGAGTTGTTTGGTAATCTTGAACCTCGAAGCTCTCCTTTTATTAGGTTGGCTTGGTCTATGAAGCGCAATAATATGCATGCAACATTTGAGGACACATAAAGTCTGGCCTTTAATCTATAGCTACATTGTATGTTGAATAAGGAAACAAGACTTGCATCGGTTTGGCAAACTAATAAGTTATACACTATAAAATGCTAACCTAAATCTAGTATGCGCACCTCTAACGCATCCAGTGTTGGAGTGTGGTTCACACTCCCCATGGAAAAGGAAGGTATGGGGATTTCGTTCCCAATAAGAGGGCGGGGTTCTGGGGGGCCCGCCTTGGCGTGGGTCGAGGGAGCAGCGCCCCCAAGCTACTAGAAGACTTTTATAATTTGGACCCGTATTTTATCGATAGTTTGGATTTGGGCCTACGAATAGCTGCTGCCTGTATATAATCTCTTTCCCTTATAATTGAGAGTTACAATAGAGAGGTGGAATGTACTAATTATAGCGGAATCCTCTGCTGGATGTAACCTTATTTTAAGGATGAACCGCCATAAAATATCGTGTTTCAATTTTTCTTTCTCGTCTTTACTTTCTATTTTGTTGTGTTTGTGTACCTGATTCTAATATTTGGATCATAGGATATGTTAAGAAACGAGAGATTCCACATGGAATTCACTCGATCCAATCGTCCGGTTGCATTGGGAACATGCGTATTCGAACACATCCAACAATGCCTCCTCAAGATGTTCCATCCAGGTGAAGAGCGAATGATACGCATCTTGCCTCACTCGTCCTATATTACTCCTCTTCCCCTTGAAGCCCCTCCTCTACTCATTCCTTTCCAAATGCACTCCGTCACACAACATTCAAAAGCGATTCATATCTCTCCATCACCAGGAAAGGAGGAACGCTTTTAGAGCACTCAAGAAAGAAAACCAAGAGCTGCTTTATCATATTTTATTAACGAAAGGAGAGGAGGGGTAGCTTTTTTAAAAGAGTTGGAACAGTGCATGTTTTGGTAGGGCACCGGTCCCTCATTCACTCACTCATCATCATCGTCAAGAGACAAGTTTTACAACAATCGAAAGCAATTAGTGTCGCGGACAGGATTTGATGGCGATTGTCCATTACCAACCACATGGCGACGAAATGGTACTACGTGACCATCCACCCCACGCTTCTTCCCAGACGAGTGGGGACGAGTCAAAGAAGCTTTGCTCGTTTTCTTTCGGGCAACCTTCGGGGCTACGATCCTCACCACACGTCTTAACTAACTTCCGATCTGGTTAAGCTAGTTAATTGTCGGAGCACGCTCGGGCATGCCCTTTGAGTGCGACGTCGAGAAGATGCGTTGGCGCGGAGTTTCGGCCATCACGTGAGTTCGGGGATCGGCGTAGCCCAACACGAGCTGTTCTAGTAACTACTCGCGTATATACCCATTAATCGTTAGGGTTGATAATTCTCGTTGGCATATCATAACTGTGCTAATAATCCGCAACAATTCTTGCTAGTATGAAACTTCATAATTTTGATTTCATACGAAAAATAATTGAATTACGATGAAAACGTGTTAGTTTTTGTCGGCATATAGAGTCAAATGTATAATGTCATGTCATATTTCTGATTCCCTTTTTCGTGATTTTATTTCATGCCCTATGTTGGGCTTGTGCCGTGCAAACGAATCGTGCTCGATGTTGCCGTTGGTGCAGAGTTTGTGGGGGCGACTTCTTAGCAACGTAGTTTTAATGCTCCCCTTGACTTTGCTGTTTTCTTACCAAACCCCAACTAATTTTCCCTCTCAGTTTCGTGTTATACTAGGATGGCTAGGGGGCGCCTGTCATAATTGTGAAATCATGCACAACGGTTCATCTTCTTTCTTTGCTTTTTCAAAACAAGAAGTTGAGGAATTCGTAAGATCGACTAAAAATGTAGGTGGCACTTAGGTTGGCTCTTTTGCCTTCTAGCTGTAGAAAAGACGAACGATTATCACGTGGCACACCATGCCCTGCTCTGGTAGGCTATAGGATGTGGTTGTGTGTCGAAATACTTATTTGGTGGTAGGGCAATGGTTGCATTAATGGTTCTGCCCGGACGCAAGACAAGCATTCGCGATACCGACCGAACGAATCCACAACCGAGCCGGTGGCACTGTAGCTATAGGTAAAGCTACCTTTGTCAACCACAATGACCTGTGGCTTCGCCGGCGATGGCCGAGCCAACATCAATTGGCTCCGGCATTGTCAATAGAGTCGGCGGAGATCTCGAGAGAGAGAGAGGGGGACAATATCATTTATTGGGGGTTGTGATGGCTCTCGTCTAAAAGTGGCGATGAAAGCTCCTCCAATGATGACAGTTGAGGAGGCAAGCAGCGATGACGACAATGTGCAATGACTTTTCTCGTTCATTGAAATATATGAAGAAGGAGAGTCGAAAACATCTTTTTCTCTCCCTCTCTATTGTCAACCTTCAACCACGGGGGAATGTTTGAACTAGTCTCACCCTCCCCTCCCTCTCTTGTTGATTTTGTGTGCGTTTTATTATTCTTTTCTTGCTTTATCTTCTCTCCCGATTTACATTTAAGAGCTTTTTCTCCCGGTCTAGTTCTAGATTTGAGAGTTTCAACTCTTCCGATCTAGTTTTTAGATCCGGAAGCTATATTCTCCCGATTTAGATCTGGGAGTTTAATGAATATGCTTTTAGGAATTCAATACCCCTTTGCTATGCTTGTATTCAAGTTTTCTGCCTCCAGCTTCAATGATGATCGCATGAGCTTTCGCATCTCGCTGAACCACGAAGATTTGCTCTTCCACATGTTAAATTTGTGTTTGTTCAACCTATTTTGGTTGTCTCCATATGGCGATGGTGTAGAGGTAGCTGAACATATCACACACCGCCAATTGGCAACATCGTTATTATTGGAGAAAGAATTTTCGGTGTGTGTTCATCACCGACGAAGATACGAAATCCAATGATTGGCCATCGATTATTTTACTTGACATATTCGTTCTTGTGGAATAAATGTGTACTTAACTTCAGTGGTGCTCCATTGATCTTCTTTATTTTCTGGATTTGACTTTATTTTGTAGCATTATGGGTTTTGCTCTGTTTGGATTTGCTTTGTCATGAAGTCCATGTACTTCTCATGTATCCTTTTGACCAATTATTATAATTTTCTTTCGAAAAAAAAAACTATGTTGTATAAACTCCAATTGAAAGACATCCTACCTATAAGAATTTTCTTGTGCGTATATCTTTCTTGACATGTCGCAATTGAATGATATTTTGGACCATAACTTTTACAAATCAAAACAAGTCGATTTCTTGACCCAGTCGTAGACGGATCATCTACGTCGAGAGAACTTGTATATTCATGGTGCGACCTTAGCATAATGAATTGAAAACGAGATCTTATGTTTCTTGTGATATAAACTCTGTACTAATCTCTAGTGCTGTATATCTCGTTACCTCTCAAAATGTTATCGAGACCCCCTCCTCTCATTGTCTAAATTTCTCCTAAACTCACAATTTTCTACTCACCATACATCAATACTTAGCTTATTGCTAGAGAGAATTTGAAACGACCTTCTTTTTTTATTATGCACAGCTTGTAACAGGGTTCGACGGAAAAAGGAAACGGATCATTAGTCAAATCTTGGTCAACCAAATGATGATGTAAACAATGCTTTGACCATTTGTCTAATCAACTTGATTCTTCAAAGAGTGAGCAACCATCAACCTAATCAATCCTCCAAGAAAGAGCTAATTCATATTCAATTAGCATCATCTAACATATCAACTAGTGAAAAATTGTCCAAAAAATCATGAACTCCATCGTACAACGGCCAATTCGGTCATAAACTTGTCGTTTTGGCCAATTTAGTTATAAACCTTTTAACGATTTGTCAATGTAGTCCTTCCGATCAATTTTGATCGGAAATTGCCGATGGTTTAGGACTTTTTGGACAATCATACCTATCAACTACAGTCATGGACCATATCATTATTTTCTTGTCATGTTGGATAATACCCAATAAACTCTAGTTGATAATAATTGGAATTATTGTGGAGGGTGAAAGTTTGGCTGTCATTTTAAGGAAGGGGGAGAGAGGTAGGAAAGAAAGAAGGAAATCGAACAGAATGATCATTGCCCACGGCAGGAGTAACTTTTGCCCCCAAGATGGGTGCTAAAGTCGTTTCTTGCAAGGAAAGAAAAGATCAAATGAGTGATTAGTTCAATATGTGTAGCAATGGCGGAAGAAAGAAAATTAAAACCTGGTGGAGTGACGAAGTGTCACGGTCTGAGATTAGTCAATCGAGTTGGTTTGTGGACAGAACCACCCGAATTGTGATGAACATTCTACAAAGAAGACCCATCATTTGACTAAGGTTTTTCCTCTTCATCTTTGGCAAGAATCTCAAAGAATGGAGCTTACTAAAAACGCGGGTGGGTCGTTTGTGGTGGTTGAGATCGCATGGTTCGCGAGACATGCATAAGTTCGATGATGTGGACGGTTGATTCCGTTTAACGTGTCATCGTTCTTTCATTTGACTCGTCGGATGAGCGAATACTATTGCCGCTTGTTTTTTTGTGTTGTGAGACCTAAGTGTCCGTGATCGAAACTATGACCGATCTTTTCACTTTCAATGTTGTTTGCTCTTGTATTGTTTGAGGCAAGGATTGTACATTTTGTACAACCCCCAAGGTCCATGACCCAGCACATTGTTTTGCTTGAAACATCCCTAGAATCCAAAAAAATTGAGGTCCCTACAATCATGGCAAACCAAAGGATATGGAGACAAGAAGACTAAATATGCATGATTGGCGGTGCAATACATACTTCCAATCACCTTGGTTCTTGATTCGGCATCGATAGGACACGGATCGAAGATTTCGCTCAGAGATTTTACTTTTTACAGGCACACGATTTGGAATGCAAACATACATAGTTCAGCACGTCCATTTCAAAACCTTAGATGCTTTCAGAATCGCTAAACGATGATTATAAATAGGACCCAAATCTCACGTGCATTCGCAATTTGGGAATTGGAGCTCAAAGCTCCCACATAGAGATGTCAGAAGCTAAGCTTTGCTCTTCCAGTATAATGTTCTCCAACTGGTAAAATACGCCTTTACGTTAGGGAGAACGGAACTCTTTTGGAGGTAGACAAAACAATCACAAAAGATCTTCCCATAGATGAAGAGCCTTTTCCTCCTCTTTTGTTATATCTTCCGTGACTATCACAGTTGCTCACCAAAACACGATTTCCAATGAGGAACTGGGAAAATGGTATTTCAAGCCGGACAGGGACATTTTATCCCGCAGAGGACTCCTACAGGTGTCTCAACATACCTCGGTCGTTGATGGTTTATCTCAACGTGCATCAACGAAGGAGAAGTGATTGAAACGCCAAGTCTCGTGCGACATGAATGATCTTCATCGGTGGATTTGTTACGGGCCTAATCACGATTTTTTTCCCTTCTGTCCTGTAATTTGTATAATTTATAGTTTCCATCCTTCTTAACTTCCTTATTTAATCAATGAATTGCTATTAGATAGGAGAAGGTAGGAGACAAATATTTCTTAGACGTAAACAGCATATCCAAGGTCGCGTGAAGCGAAGCATTGCCTTCATTTTTTTGCTTTACGGGCCGCAGAATTGATAAGCCAGAAAGTTACGTGAGAAGAGAGTTGTGCAAAAGTTTTAGTCAAGGCCCGAGGTACAAACAAGTTGTCAATGTTTTGATTCGTGTACGCTATATCAAAGCCCGTTGGCTGATCTTTTGAATCATGGAATTGAGTCTAGAGATTACTATTGTGTCGCCTTTTCGTCCCACTTAGATGTTTGATCATACTATGGACCGAGTCATTTTATGTGTTGTAAGTGTAATTTGTGTTGTTTATGTACTATTATTGTAAAGCAAGCACTTGAATTTGGTGCCATGGGCACGCACGGAAAAGATGGCACTACTGAACATGCAAATTTCGATCGTATAGTGGAACTGTTTGTATATCTATGACTATAGGACGGAGCCCAACGAGGCTTGAGGTCGAACAATGACGCCGCAAGGAAGAGGGCCAGGCGACTTCCAAAATCCACGGCCCGTGAAGGGCAAGCTTTGGAAATGTGGGCCGAATAGAAAATGGTCGCTGGATGAGATCGACGAATCGAACGCTAAGTGATAGGGAGATCGGAAGATAGAAAGGAAAGGAGATTCAGCGAGCGACAAAAGAGAAAGAACTTTGTAGGAAACACTTCTTGATATGAGTCCAGTGTATTGAATCACATAGGAAAAACTCGTTACTTTGAAGGATCAGCTTCTTACATATAATAACCTAGAATCAGATCTTTATTGAAATGATATAATTAAATAGCAGTCTAATCACATAAATATTATGTAATAAATGAAATTATCCTAGTATGACGTCATAATCTTGTAGATTAATTGATCAAGCTAAATTTCCAGTCTTGATGAACATCCATCCTGCTTGGTACTCCCTCAATAAGAAGAATTTGGCTTCGATGAGCGTTTCTTCCACAAGTTTTTTTTTTGTCGAAAGAAAGATGTTATTTATATATCAAAATAATACTAAAAAGGTATATAGAAAGCTTTCAAGCCCAATAAATTTCAAATAACTGCAGATCAAAGCAAAAGCCATAAAGCAAATAACAAAATAATGTCTGCAATTAGAAGCATACTTTCATCCCTCAAGAACAAATCTACTATCGTAAACGCTCGGCGATCGATCACCAATTTCAGTGATGAGTACACGCCGAGATCTCCCACTTCATTTGCAACGACTTGCGGTGTGCATCTAGGTTCAACGTTCTTATCACTGTCGCAATGTAGAATCACCAACATCAAAATATTACAAGAACACATATCAAATACCTCTAAGAAACTCCCAAATTTATATTAAGATCTAATTTGAAAGAGTAAAACCTCCAAAACTTGACCTAAATCGAAATTCGGGAGAGAAGAGTGGTTTAATCTCGGAAAGATTGCGGAGCGACATTACGAACATCCTCCTCGCAGTGGTTGTTGAACGAATAGTCAAACTGGTCTCCACGTTCATCCAAGATCTGCAGATGAAATTTATTCATACACACAAACTCCCATAACAGATCGGGAGAAAATAGAAAGATAGAGAGCTTCAAAAGAGGGAAGAGAGAGAGAGAGAGAGTCTCTCGCCTTAGGCATGGCACTCCAAAGAGGCGGCGACTTCAAGAGGAAGGAGAGAAAACCCTAACCTAGGTAAAAGAAAGGAGAAATCGAACCACCTTTTCTTCCACGAGATTGGGTAACCTTTCCACAAGTTTCCACCATAATTAGGAATTTTGACTTTGATTCGGTACTGCAGAACAAAGATTGCTCTTGTACTGAATTGACATGGGATGTGTTTGTTTCGCGAAATTTTTTTCAACCTTTGGTCTTTTATATTGTAGGAATTATAGGAAAATGGGTTAATGAAAATGTTTTCATCGATATTAATACCCTATGCCTAAATATCTAATAATTTTTATCAGCTCGTTTTTCCCAAGTGATGTAAACGATCCAAGTTAGAAAAATCCTTTTTCAAATTGCTGATTTTCGCGAAGTAAACACACCTTAAAAATCAATAAATTTGAAATGTAAATTCCTACTTAGAGTAACCCGTTTTCAGAATCCTACTAAAATACGTAGAAATAGGTAGTCCAATTAAATAAATACTAAAAAAATAAACAAAAATTTCCTAAGATTTCATAAAAAAATGATCTGGACAGATAAACTAGTGGGGATCACAAATGATGACCGAAGTTGATGGCTCAAATCCATTCAATTAGATAATTAGATAATATACTATGATTGAGATAATTGATATTGTGAATAAGGGCGATGCCGATTCGAAGTTCACAATCTCAAAACATTTTTTCAAGATATTCAACAAGGTCATTAACGTTAGTAGCCTCTTTTCACTATTTACTATTATAGCTATTGCTTTTAGGGTTAATATTATGAAAAATCTCAAACTGGTATACTTATGATAAATTTGTCTCATACTAATTTTTTGACCATCAAAAACCCCAAACTGATATACTCATGACAAACTTACCCTCCGTTAAATTGAATTAATACCACGAAAAACTACAAATTGCTAAACCTGTGACAAACGGAAGGGTTAAATCCTAAATTAGTATACCCGTCAACTGTCATATGTTATCCAACTTAATAATTTGACAAGTAAAATTTAACGAAAACCAACGCAGGTAAATTTGTCATGATCGGTTTGAGATTTTCGTGGTATTAACCCTTACTTTTATTATTATTATTCTCCATAGGGAAAATTTGAATAAGGGTATGAAGTGGGGCCATTTTCTTAAAAAATGGTATGAAGTGGATTTTTTTTGAAAGTTTTAGGACTCAATTGCACTTTCTGATAGAGTTTTGGGATTTCTAATGCACTTATTCCCTAGTTTTATAGGAGTGATGTAAATTGATGTTGTCAAATAGTGATATGGATTAATATATGTCAATTTTTGATGTGATGCTTCATTGATTGATTGCACTGATCTATACATTCTTAGCTTTTATTTAGTTGTTTCGGTAGTTGAAGTTACTTTCAGTTGCATTCAATCAGCCGTCAGTTATCATCAGTAGTGATTCTATTGGGCGCAAATTTTACCTCTATGTAGTGTACCGGATGCTTCTATGTTGCAAATGAGCCATTGAACTCAAAATAGGGGTAATTTTGTCCGAAATTCCAAATTGAATTAAAATCAACTTCTTCTTTCAATTTTTCATGTTTTTTTTTATTTCTTCAGCATGTGTCTTTGATTTTCTACTATAAATATATTTACAGTTGCTCGTTATGCAAAGTCTACCCTCAGCTCTAGAGCGGGTTCATACCGAACAAAGCGGCAAAAAAATCAAGTAACGGCTTGTCTATGCATTTTCTCTTGGTTCCTCGCCACCTTCGTTGCTCTTTTTTCTTGTCCCGCTCCTTAAAGCGAGATGGAAATCTCTGTTTTTGTAGATATAAACAGTTCAAATACAATGGAAAATCCCTGCGCTTCATTGCAGTAAAGTAATTGAAGAACCAAAAAAAATTGGTAAATCATCCGTTCGTCCTTTCTTTTCCCAACTAGGGCGTTCAAACTTGGGTGCGAGCCAAATTTTTTCGTGACCAATGCCTTGATTCACTTGTATTCGGCTTTCAAGAAGCCCCGGAGTGCTCGCTTGGTGTTTGACGCGGTGTCTGTTCTGGACTCCTTTTGCTGCATTGCTAAATGTTATGTGATGAATTCAGAAGTTGATTCTGCGCGTGAATTGTTCGATGAAATGACTGAGAGAGATGCACTTCGACCTTTATGATAGGGGGTTAAGAGGCGAGATGGTTCTGGAGTTAATAACTACATACTTGCCAGCAATTATACTTACAAGTTCCTAAAAGCGGATAGCAGCCTTCATTTGTGTCAGTTCCCTCAAAGTACCAACCAAATGTCTGTTGCTAACATCCTAAGGAAGCACAACATAGCAATGCTATTTATAACTAGTAAGAATGAGATGAGTGCTCCATTGAAAAATTGCCCAATGAGTAGAAAAATTTACGGGTGACGCGGATATGGCAAGTTGCCACAATCCTGGTGGAATTCATCCTGTCAAATGATTCTCTTGTAGATAGAGATATCAAAGTTTAGGAAGATTTGCAAACTCCGTCGGAATTTCCCCCTTAAAGTTGTTAAAGCTAAGATATCTGCATAAACTTCAGCTTGTCAGGTGCACTGGAAGGTAAGAAGTAGCACAACATGAAGTGCCCTTGTACAAACAATCCACTGTCACCTTGCAGAGTATAACGCAACCATTATGATCATAGTGACAGACATATCAATTGATAATATGGTAGTAAATAACCTTATCATTATGTGCAATTAAGACACATAACTTAACACTCAGAAATTCCAGAAAAACTCCGAACACCTAGTGTTTTGTTTAAAATATAGTTATTTACATGTGGAACTGTGGAACAACAAATGTATGCACTGGTCCAATATCAACAGGAACTGAGTGATCACAATTCCAGCATTATTGCATCTTAAATCATTACAAGAAGGCATTGAATTAAACAACTCAAGAGCCACCAAAAAACAAACCAATCCTACCCATCGATACAATTCCACAAAAAGGTGTCTCTGAATGGCATTCTATCGAAAAACCGTCTCGCCTCTTCCATCTCGCCTCTCCTAGTGTAACCCCTTATCATCAAGGTCCAAGTGCGTCCCTCTCAGTCATTTCATCGAACAGTTAACGCACCGGAACCAACTTCTGCATTTATCACATAGCCATCTATTGTAACATTCCAGCGAATGGAATCCAGAACAGACCCGGCGTCAAACACCAAGCGGCCACTCTAGGTCTTCTGGAAAGCCGAATACAAGTGATCAAGGCGTCCGTCACGAACAAATCAGACTCAAACCCAAGTTTGAACACCCTACCTGGGAAAGAAGAGACGACCGCGGAAGACACACTACGGTCGCGAGGAGCAACGAGGATCGGGCAATGGGCGGCGATGACCGGGCACAGAGCGACTGAGGAACGGGCCAGAAGGATTTGCTTGAGGAACAGCGGATGAGGAAGAAGAAAACGTGAAAAATTGATGTAAGATTTGATCTTAATACAATTCGGAATTTTGGACAAAAATACCCCTGTTTTGGTCGCCGGAAAATGTCTTCCGGCGAACATTTGGCCGGCTAGTAAGTTTAGGCCCTTATTTGAGACTCACTTAGCCACTTTAGGCCCTTATTTGAAACAAAGTTCATTTTAAGCATTTTTTTTGAAAAAATGATCTCACTTCAAACTTTTAGTTAAAATTTTTCCTTATCCGTATTACTATTATTCTACTAAATATTAGAGGCGTGCAAAACAGACCGCTCGGACCGCCCGGTTTGGTTCGGTTTCCAGTTCCTAAAAGTGGAATTGGTGTCCGGGCAGTCTGGTCTGGTTGTCCGAGTCCCTGTTCCAAGGGGAAACCGGACCGGACCGACTACATATACTTTGTTTTTAGTTTTTATTTCTTCAAAAAAGTTAGTAAAATGTGAACTAAACCCACATACAATGCTTTTCCCTTATCGTTGCACCACAATGACTCTTTATTCATCGTCCCTTCCGTCAATATATTGAGATTTGTCACTCTTTCTCGTTGTGGTGGAAAAAAAATATAAAAGTGACTGGTTCTATTGGACCGGACCGGATCCGGTCCGGTTCTCGGTCCTAGGACCAACCAGCCTGTTCCCCTATTCTCAAACTTGGGTTGGATTTCCTATTTCACCTTGAAACCAGACCGGATCGGGAACCGTCCCCTACTAAGTACAGTGTTATGAATGACGCAACGATGAGTCATTCATAACGTAGGAGGCCATCTCAGCTCATTAAATGAAGTAGCCACCATCGGACATCAGGGATGTGTTTGGTAATTTGTCAAATAGTAATTGATTTTATTCTTTTGTTTCTTGGAAAAAAAAAGAACAGAAATCCGTTTGGTAAATTTTTTGTTCCCGAGCACAAATTTGCACAAATTTGTTCCCAAATTTGTGCCCAGAATCAGTTTTGGAACAAAATAAAAAAGGCAGGAAACAAGAATCAGAAATGGAAATTTTTTTTTCTTTTTCTTCTTCTTCGTTTTCTTCTTGGCCTATGGTCGGTCGCCGGTGGCCGGCAGCCCTCGCCGAGGCGGTGAGGGTCCAGCCCTCGCCTGTGGCCGGCGAGGGCTGCGACATCCTTGTCGGCCCTGGTCTGTGATTGGTTGCCGACGCCGGCGACCTGACCATGACCAAGGAAGGGGAAGAAGAAGAAAAAAAAAGAAAAATAAAAAGAAAAAAATATTAAAAAATTCCAAATATTATTAATAAAAAGAAATTTTGTATTTCTGTTCTTTTTCTATTTCAAGAATAAAAATTTTGAACATTTACCAAACACCTTCAAACGAATAAAAATTATTATTGAGAATAAAATTTAAAAAAATTATTTTTAAACAAAAATTATTTTCAAAAATATAATGATTACTAAACCCACCCTAACAATAGCCATCCCAAAAAGGGCCAACTGCGGAGAAAACGAAGAACATCAGACACAGGATGGGACCATCTCGTTCTTTCGGCTCCGACTTCGTGTGTGGCTCATCGGTTTCCACGGTGGCAATGGAAATTATTGGATAACGCTCGCCATGTCGCCTTCTGGGTTTTGGGAGCGAAATCCCCTCCGTCCCTTTGCCAAATTCCTCCTCACTTCCAGGGACCACCGGAGGAGGTCCGTTCTCACTTTGAACTCGCAACTCTTCACTAGTCTGTGATACCCTTCTTCTTGATTCAATCTTGAGAATTCTTGCAATGGCGTCCATGTCTGGATTGGTCCTGAAAGACTGCAAAGTTCGGACGTGTGGCGCTCGCTACAGATCAAGCTCTTGCTATCCGACACGGGGAGTCGTGTCTCGTCTTGGTATGTCTGAACTCTTGATGCTCCTTTGTGGGTTTTGGCTGGAGTTTTACTTTCTGGGTACTTTTCAATTTTGCAACCTTTCTGGCTAGTTGGGTGGTGCGTGTACTTTGATGTGCATACCTTTTTGAGTGTGTTCTCCTAGTCTTTTCATAGTTTGGTCTACTCAAGATCATTCATTTTGCTAATCTTCTTCATTTTTTTTTTTCTGTTTGTTGTTAGATCTCAGTAGGGACAATTCTGTTTGTGAGAATGGAAGGAGTCTGGCTGTCAAGAACCGGTTGCAGACTTCTGCGGTTGCTGTTGCAACAACACCTAATCCATCTTCAAGGTATCTTTTTGTGGCTCAGCGGTGCTGATTCTGCTGGAGGTTTCTGCTCTGGATTGAACCTGGGGTTAAGCTTTGCAAATTGGAAGATTGGACCTGGACTAAGATTTTGAGAATTGACTAGTATGATCCGACCAACCAGCATTGACTTTTGACTATCCTAAATGCATGGGGTGATTGCATCCTCTTTCTATTGTTGGGATTGTTGTGCACCAAGAAATTTATTTAATCTCTAGGAGTAGGCCATGCATAGAGATCATTGGTTCTCTAATTCTGCAAGGATGATATGATCTAATAATAATACTAGTACTATAAGTATATCCTTTATCCTACTTGCAAATGCCAAAGGGTTTATTATTAGTTCTTTGTTTCACTTCATAAGTGAATGGTCTCTCTCTTGAAGTTTCAATCTCTTCTCATGGAAAATTCCCCTGCTAGGAGGTTTGCTTTCTGGCCAGCTGACTACTAGTCTTGAATTTTACATTTGAACAATTTAAAGTTGTCGGCTGGGCACCAAGATTGATCTGTCATTGGCAGTTTTTTTTACAAAATAGCAGTGAAATTTATCATATATTTGAGAGTTTTGGTCGGTAGTTCTCTCTCTCTCTCTCTCTCTCTCTCTCTCTCTCTCTCTCCTGCTAGCATGACCTTTTACATCTTTAATGTCTCTAATATCACTTTCTGGGATTTCATATCTAGGAAATTGGCAACTTTGTGCAAGGCTGCAACAAATGCCCCTGGGGAAATTCCTGCCAGCACTCCCGGTGGGATGAGCCAGTATGAGAGAATTGTTGAAACTCTGACCACCCTTTTTCCTGTTTGGGTACGTACCTATTTTAAAGCTTTCTGATGCGCTGTTATTTTCTTTGTATCTCTTACACCTTCAAGTTGCATTGTGCCTGTGCACGAGGCTCCCCATATATGTGTTTTTCAAGATATTTATTTTCTGGAAGATGTAGTATCTTAAAATCATTTACTCCACCAGGTCATTTTGGGAACCATTGTTGGGATCTACAAACCAGCTGCGGTAACTACAAGTCCTTCATGCTGCCTTTACTGTTGATAATGTCTTTTCTGTCGATATTTCATTGTTGGGATGTCATTCAGGTTACTTGGCTGGAAACTGATCTTTTCACTGTTGGATTGGGTTTCCTCATGCTTTCTATGGGGTTGACATTGACATTTGAGGATTTCAGGCGATGTTTGCGGAATCCTTGGACTGTAAGCGGCATCTTTATCCATATAAGTTAGGAGGATAATTGTCAAATCTTATGAAAGGTCATCTTTTTCATTTCACTTTTTGACCTTATGAAACTTTATTGTTGCAGGTAGGTGTGGGATTTTTGGCCCAGTACCTCATCAAACCACTGTTGGGCTTTGTTATTGCAATGGTACTTCTTTCATCATCCCATTCAGAAGTTCCTACTTTGGCCTGTTTTGATCTCTGACAATGAAATATTGATGCAAACCTGAGGACTTCAAAATTACCTTACACTGTAGATGCTTTAGGAATCTAATTTAAATGCCTGTAACTTAAATAGAATCAGTGCTATTTCTAATGGGATCATTATAGCAGACAATTTAGTGTTCTCGAAATTTTTTGGGTGTCTAGAGTTGTATGATACAATGATTTTTTTTTTTTGGGAAAATGGAAGACGGATGTTTCTGTGTATCAACTCATGTTCCCTTGACAAAACTATCAGCATCTCAGTTAAGATGCCTGGTTTCTAGCCAGATCAGGACTCCTTTCTCCTTTGATTGCATTAGTACGGATGTTTCTGCGTATCAACTCATGTTCCCTTGACAAAACTATCAGCATCTCAGTTAAGATGCCTGGTTTCTAGCCAGATCAGGACTCCTTTCTCCTTTGATTGCATTAGTACAGAAGATTCCTGTGTTATGATATACTCAATCAAGTAATTCCAAGTGAAAACACACTTGGCACTTGGTTTTTTGTGTGTTTGTGCCTGTCCCATCTTTTTCCTTCCATATTTTCATCTTCTCACACAGGGAACTCTATCCTTCTTTAAACGTCCAAATCTGTACCTTAGCCTCCTCACCCTTTGGAAGGCTTGACTCCAAGTGATGCCCAATTCTTTTATTGTAAATATTGCATGGATATGGATACGATGAGTAATTGTTGCCTTTAAATAATACTTCCGAATTGGGATCTTCAAACTGAATTGGGTTTGGCAAAGAAACTCTTGGAGTGCTGGAAAATTATATTTAAAATCTCAATGGATACTGCAATGGCAAAAGTCTCTGAGAACAGGAGGTGCTGCAGATATCTTTGTATTTGCTGTCTTCAGCAATTTAAAATATGATTTTTCTTTAATGCGCTGGCAGCTCTATTTGTCAAAATGCTAGTGTATCCTGTTTTGAAATTCGTCACCCACCAAGTTTCCATGATCTTCCAGCTTGGGTGTGTAACTAGAGTTCTAAATTGTGTATCTGTCTCTGAAATTTATCATTAACAAAGTTTCCATGTTTTCCAGACTTTAAAGTTGTCTGCACCGCTTGCAACTGGTCTTATATTGGTGTCCTGCTGCCCTGGAGGTCAAGCGTCCAATGTTGCAACTTATATATCTAAGGGGAATGTAGCACTCTCCGTCCTCATGACAACGTAAGTCTTGACGTATGTGTAAACTTTTGCTCTTCTTCTAGCATAAGCAGACAACCTCTTTCCAAAGCTTCATTGCATATTTTGTTCATGTTAGCTCTTGCCATTGATCGGTTCTTTTCATGTTCCTATTGCGATATATGTAAATTCCTGAACATTTTACCTCATGTGGGATTTTTGTAATTCTTCTTCTCCTTTCGAAGCTGCAATATTCCGTCTTTTCACTTTAAAATTCCTAAATACAAAGTTATTTAATGAAGGTGTGGGAGCAGTTATGGTGTGAGATATTGATTTTTTTTTTACTATATCAAGTTGATTTCATAAGCATGTGGTGTTTCTTTTGCCTATTTGCAGGTTTGCAGTCATCATATGCCGAGTATTGTTAGTGTGCAAGTTAGGCATCTTTAGAGCATACTACTGTTGCTTATCTTTTCGCTTTTTGTATCAACATGAGCGGATAACATGATGGACATACCTCTTAAAATGTTTTGGCTGATCATTGTGGACCATATGGAAATAAAAAAAGGATACTAACTTTGAATAACATACCCGTGCAAACTTTAAACATGTTCTGCATGATAGTTTTCGATGCGTTTGTCCTGATTTTTTCCCTCTATAGGTTGTCATTTTTTTAAAAAAAATTTGCAGGTGTTCGACTATTGGTGCCATTGTGATGACGCCTCTCCTCACTAAGCTTCTTGCTGGCCAGCTTGTTCCTGTGGATGCTGCGGTGAGTACAGCATAAGTATCATTGCCTCTTCATATGCTAAAAGTATGAGAATAAGATTGCATTTGAATGGTAGACCAATTAGTTGATTTTCAAATTAAATGGATGCTTAAGATTGTTCACTGAAGCACTGATGTGGAAGGCAGTGTTGAAATGCTTAGCTTCTGAGTTGATCTTGTTGAACTACAGACATCTTCAGTGGCTGGCAGTTCGTTCAGAGGCTTTGGCTTGAGCACTTGGAATTATTTTGTTTCCCAAGAGTCTCAAAAGTCTAGATGTGGAAAAGTTTTGCTTTTTGGAGTGCTTCATCTTTCCTGTGATGATGAGTTACAGTAGCATGGAAGGAAATTAGTGAGAAATGCATATTTTATCTAATCTATCTCGAGTAGACGAGATTTGTTGAAAAACTCTTTTGTTGTACATAATTCATTTCTTCATTGCTGTATTAGTAGGCATGCACATGCGGATATATGTGGTGTATGTACTATACATAGTTCAATGTGTTTGCATTGTTGTACATACCCACTACATCCAGCTATGTATGATTGTTACGTACTGAGGGATCATGGAATCACTATAGTCAACAAATACTTGCAGGGCCTGGCTATCAGTACTTTTCAGGTTGTTTTGGTGCCAACGATAGTTGGAGGTAAGCAGATGATTGTTAAAATTCAAACTAGAGTCGCTTGGAAGGAAGAGCGAGAAAATAGTCAATAAATGAGATAACCCTTGTCTGTTGTTTATGACAGTGTTGGCCAATGAATTTTTTCCCAAGTTTACTTCGAAAATAGTCGCGTTGACCCCATTGATTGGAGTTATTCTGACCACCTTACTTTGTGCAAGCCCTGTAAGTGAATCAAATTAATATCTAGATATGGTTTTTCACTGCTTGTTTCTTTCTTGTATTGCCAAACTCTGGTAAGATCTGACTCTGATGTACTTTCAATAGATTGGACAAGTTGCAGATGTCTTGAAAACTCAAGGAGCGCAACTTCTCTTACCAGTAGCTCTCCTGCACGGCGCTGCCTTTGCCATTGGATATTGGATGTCGAAATTGTCATTTGGTGAATCTACTTCCCGCACTATTTCTATTGAATGTGGGATGCAGGTAACCGTCTTCCATTATTTTTTTCTGTTCTGTTGTTTTCTTGCTGCCCTTTGACTGCCTAATTTTGTTGCTGGAATTAAAGAGCACAACTAACCTTTATTGTTTTTCAACTTCAATTCAAAGACCCTCCATCTTGATTTTTTAGTATCAGTAGAGTCTATTGTCTCTTGTCATTGCTGACCATGGTCATTGTGAATTGTATGATTACTATTGTACATTTTACAAAGTTCAGCAGAATCGGTGTTTCCAAGGTGCCATTTTCCAATTGCAATTAAGCAATTGGACTGAAGAGGAGCATGATGCTCTTGCTAGAACTGTTACCGAAACATTTCTGTTGTTAAAATGAGCAATTATAAATCTTTTGTTGCAGTGGTCTCTGGATAGTCCTTTAACACCATATTTACTATAAGCAATAAATTCTTGTTTGTCACAATTTTTTTGAGATCATTCTCATGTCATTTTCAGTGAAATACGATTCTTGTGGTTGAGGAGACATATGGGTAGAATCATTCTCCCGTAGTTATATAGTCACTTTGAAGTTTTGAACTGTTAAATTGAGAGATTTCTCATGGCTGTCTATTCTGAATTACTCTTAAATTATATTAGTCCCCACACTTTTATGCTTAAAATTTGATGAAGGTAAGGTCCATGGACACGTACAAGTATATGACCTAAAAAGGTTCATGTACACATGTCTTTATGTGAGGTATGCTATTAGTTGCTACTAATATTGCTTCGAAAATTTGTGGACTTCTATTGGAAACAATAGTACAGTTTTTCTTCTTTTGAGTGAACTTTTGATCGGCAGGAAAGCCTAGTCAAAGTCTTCATTGCCTTGGGCATTAATGCTTTCTCTTTGTGCCGTGCATGGCTCTTGATTGCCTTTTCTTTTAGCTGAAATTGGGTGAAACGTCTGTCTACTCTACTAGTTCCTCTGAGTGAATCGAATATCTTACAAATTCAAACCTGTTCGACATTTGCAGAGTTCTGCCCTTGGATTTCTTCTCGCCCAGAAACATTTCACCAATCCTCTGGTAGCCGTTCCTTCTGCGGTCAGCGTGGTTTGCATGGCGGTAAATTCTGACACTCAAAACATCTGTTTCAACTCTGTTCCTGTGGTGTGATTTTTTTTTTTGAGTTATTCATCTCTGGCATTCTCACTTGCTGATAATCACTCTTCTCACAGCTTGGCGGGAGTGCACTTGCTGTTTTCTGGAGAAACAGACCAGTCCTGATCGATGACAAAGACGACTTCAAAGAATGAGACATCCGTTAGATATCTAGGTTTTATCGATTTTGGGTGTAATTTTTGTTTTCATTTTTGTGGTTCCTCATGCAGTATGATTGTTTCGGCTTTAAGTTCTAGCTAGAAGGAAGTGAATTCGGATAATCACATATCATATTGGATTCTGGGCTGGGGTGTATATGTTTTAGCTTAACAAAAGCAAAGTCATTTCTTCATTTGGTTCAAATGCCATCAGTATCCGTCTGTCCTTTTGACGGATACGTCGGAAAGTGCCGAGAGTCGCTGAGTCGGTATAGAAGTCCATGTCCAACTGCAATGTCATCAACAATGTCGATGAGCTTACTTGTACCTTTCCTTTTCTGTACCTTCAGTTTACTTGTCAAAAGATGTTCGAAAGAGCTTATGTTTAAGGAGTGGGGCGAGCTTGGTGAAATCTGCTCTTGATCTAAATGCTCTCTTTCGGCTCACCATCGATCACCAGTCTCCTCTCCCTGGTTCTCTTGCTCAGTTAAGGAAATCCTTTTCATCTTTTTCGACAGATTTATTGACTTTGCTTTTTCAGGATTCTTTGACATGATTTCTATTCAGATTACGTTATGCTATTTGATTTAGAACTCAAAATGTTCTTGGGGTGCGTCTGTTTCACGGAATATGAATGACTGGGAAAGCATTGTTCTCAAAATGATCACTTATATCACTTATAAAAATGACCAATTGAAATTTTTTTATCGTTCATAAAAATATTTAGATATTAATTATTGTCCATAATGAAATATCTTTCTTTGATTAATTATTTCAAGCGATATGAATGATTACTTTTAGAAAAATAATTTTCAAATGATTTATTTTTCGCGTAATAAAGAGAGCCTTAATTTCTCAACATTTTTCAACGTTGAGAAAAGATTCTCCGTGTCTTTAAGTTCTCTCATTTGTAGAGACATGTTTCGAAAAAATATTAAAAAATTATCACGGCAGTGTCGGTCTGACAGCTGGCTCTGGCCGGCGTCCCCGTTAATGCTGGATAGCCAAAATTGACCGGATGGACTGAATTGATATAAATGTAAAAGGTTTAGGACTGAATTGTCACAAAAAACAATTTAGAACTGAATTGGCACAATTTTAATAGGTTTATAATTTTTTTGGTAATTTTCCCAAGAAAAACCCATATTGGCTTTTCCTTTTAGTGTTCTTTTCTTTTAATTTTCTTGATGCTTCTTCATGTGCATATCGAAGATTTTATAGAGGCCAATAAGGTTGCGTCCAAGACTTGGCATATATTTCTTCATATCTTGTTGACGTATCCATATCTAAAAAAAGTTGGTGCATGATGCGGTTGGGCTTTGTTCAATAATTTGTCTACTTTACCCCACGCCGTCTGACAAAGCTTCAAAGTCGCCTTCTGGCTTGACATCACTTGCCATGTTGAAATATTGAAATAATAAAACAATTGGAATTATCTTATTTGTTTTCATGTTGAAACATTTTCATGATTATACGAAGGGTTAATACCACGAAAAACCCCAAACTGGTACACCTGTGACAATTTTACCAAAAATTAATTTTTTGACTACAAAAAACCCCAAATTGATACATCTGTGACAAATATACTCTCAGTTTGTTTCTATTAAATTTTTCTGTCAAATTGCTTTGTTAAATGACATACGACAGTTCACTGATGTTCCAGTTTTATGTTTTACCCTCCGTTTGTCACAGATGTACCAATTTGTGATTTTTTTTGTATTAATCCAATTTAACGGAAACAAAGGGAGGGTAAATTTGTCATAAATGTACAAGTTTGGAGTTTTTAGTGGTCAAAATATTAGTTTGGAGTAAATTTGTCATGGGTATACCAATTTGGGGTTTTTGGTGGTAAAATTTTTTTTTTTGAGTAAAATTGTCAGAGGTGTACCAGTTTGGGGTTTTCCGTGATATTAACTCTTATACGAATGATCGACACACAGAATGCGATTGCCATCCCTAATAAAAACATTTGGACCCCATCAGATTGTATCTGTATACAAGTTGCCCTTATGAAAGTTTTTATTAAGAAATTATCTTCCTCTCTGTATAAACCATGATCGAGAGCTATATTTTCCTCCAATCGTGAGTTCTAAATAATGGGCATCACATACGTCACTGAATATAAATACGGGTAATGTCCATTCATCGATCAGATGAACGAATTCGACTTAAGTTTTTATTCGCTAGGGATGGATGAAAACATGGCCATGCCGAATCAATGGAAGGGATTTTTTACACTAGGGTCATAGTCTTTCTATATTAATTATATGAAGGGCGCGTATACAAAGACAGATTCAAATTACGAACACGGGTTACACAAAATTATTGGAGAAGCCTATCTTCAAGCCCTGCTTTCACTAATAAAAGCGGAGCGTTCCGGGAGTATAATAGTTAAAACATGTTCAAACACCACAATAGGCCTTGAGAGTCGACTCGGCCTTGAGGCCTTGCTCTGTTATGGCGAATCGGAGCAGACCGACTTCGTCGAAGGGCTTGAAGAGCACAGGGTGTTGCTTGTCGACCAGCTCGGGCGGGCACGCAATCACTCCTCTTATGGCTGAGAACGAGCCGACCGAATACCTCGTCTTGTTCTCGCTCATCATCACCCGGTGTCTAGGGCAGTGCAATCGGCCATTGCTCCATCCCTGGCCAACAATTCGTTTCAAATTGATTCATAGATCTTATTATCAACAAGACATTTTATAGATGCCTTGGCGGGAGAGAAGGGAATGAAATGAGGCAACTCATTTTATAGAGAGGCAACACTTCACATCCCGAACAGACCTCATCTTATTATCAACAAGACAGTTTGGAGTTTTTACTGACATTTTATCAGCGATTCCAACTCGGAGAGCCTCATTGCATATGAAGTGAGCGTTTCACTGCATATATATTTAGGTATGATCACGAAAACTACGGTTGTTGTTTCCAAAAGATAAAGGTCATAAGATAATCACATACTTTTAGCCAATAAAAAGAAATTGTCAATACAAACACCAAAAGAAGATTGCGGACTACTGGTTTCGAACAAAACAATTGTACCAAAATTTTGGATTCCCCTCGGGCCACATGAGATTGGCTAACTTTTGAATGCCTCCAGAGTCGAGCATGCCAGTGATTCCCATCGCTTGGTAGAGAGGCAAATGAGGTCTGTTCGGGACATAGCCGTCGCGCGGCTTTCGGGGGTCGACGAAACTGCACTTCGTCTTGGCCGGAAGATTGAACAGATCTTCCGTTTGTTCGAAGACATCGTTGTAGAGCTCAGCACTGATTTTGTCATAGAGAGCCTCAAAACAACCGTACTCTTCAAGTGCTTTGACAACCTCCTTTTGCACTGAATCCCAGCGGGTGCTTCCTGGCTTCATGTCATGTTTACAGAAATCTATCAAGGGAAGCTTTGGAGGTGGGAGAGAAACCATATAGGCTTTTCCTTAATTTTATGTTTTTGTTTCTTGACGTTTTCTTTTCATTTGCATACTGAAGATTGTAAAGAGGCCAATATGATATATATATAGCCAAGTGCATGTGTCGGTAGGGTTTTGTTTTAATGATTTGCTTACTCATACCCACACCGTCTGACAAAAGCTCCATTGTCGCCTTCTGGCTTGGCACGACTTGCCAATTGCAATGGTAAACAACTGGAATTATCTTATTTTGGGCACCTCCATGGGAAGATTAACCTTCCTAGATACGATACTACTCGAGTCCGACATTGCTTCTATAAAAAAACAAAAGTGTTGGGCAAATATCACAAAAACTTCAAATTAGTACATCTGTGACAAATATACCACAAATTAATTTTTTTAATCACAAAAAATCTTAAATTGGTATATCTATGACAAATTTATCATTCGTTAGTTTTCGTTAAATTTTACAGTCAAATTGCTGAGTTTGATGACACGTGACAGTTGACAGGTATATCGATTCGGGGTTTTACCCTTCGTTTATTACAGGTGTACCAATCTGTGATTTTTCGTGGTATTAATCCAATATAACTGAAACTAACGGAAGGTAAATATGTCACAAAATGTGCCTGGGGTTTTTGGTGATAAAAAAATTAGTTTGGAGTATATTTGTCACAAGTGTATCAGTTTTGGGTTTTAGTGGTGAAAAAATTAATTTGGGGTAAATTTGTCACAGGTGTACCGATTTGTAGTTTTACGTGGTATTAACCCAAAAATATCTGCATTCATGTTGAAAAGTTTGATATTATACAATAACACGAATGAACGACAAAAATAAGATGACACGGAAAGAATATACTTGCAATCAAAACGAGGCCTACGAGTTGGCCCTATAACATATTCATTAAGCAATTATCTTCCTCTCTGTCTGGCTAATCATAATTAAGGGCAAGATTTTCCTCCAATCATGCTTTTGATTGAAGAGTTACAAATTACGGATATCACATACACGCAAATTTAATTAAATATAATTGCGGGTGATGTCCATGTTTGTAAATCCGTCGATCAGAAGAACTAATTAGAGAAAGTTTCCTCTAACTGAGGATGGAGGAAAACACGATCTCGAGAAACTTATGGAATGAGCTTTGTTTAACTAGGGTTATCGTCTTACTACGTTAATTATATGAAGGGCCCATAAACAAAGACCGATTCAAATTACGAAGGCAGATTACATAAATTATTGGAAAATCGGGTACATCAATCTAGTACCTTAGATATTCACGTAATGTCGCACATGCGCACGGTCCAGAAGTGTCCTCCTTTTAAGTCTTAGCTTTCCACAAAGGAACCAAAGTGGGACGAAATAACTTCTATTGTCTTAGTCAATTGGTGACGACCATGATTGATCTCATCCTCCTAATTTTTTTTTGGTCAACTCATTCTCATCATCAAAAGTTAGGTAAATATTGATAAATCACGGTAGGTTGTAAATAGTGATAAATTGCACTGAATAGCAAAGCACTTGGATACCTACGTGATGCGTATGCAATGATAAAATTACTCTATAACCTTTACCAACCAGGCATTTTCTTCGTATTGATTCTAATAAAGTATACTAAATTCATTTAATGCATTTTTCAAACGAGTGCGAACCAATTGAATTGAAGTCTGATGAGAGTAACTTGTTGAGATTTGCAGAAAACCACTTGGTGCATAAAAAAAGAAGAAGAAAGGCACTCATATGCATATTGTTGGGCGAAAACCTTTTTTTTCGCAATGAGGCCCATCTTGGATCGACTTTCTCTGTAGGCGCATGTCTTAACAACACAAAATGAGGGTGTCACTCATAATGGATTCGAGTCCATAACCATGGGTTCCAATGTTTGAGATGATTATAAGTTCATTCGGAAAAGTCAAAAGTCTAACCTTTGCATTAGTCTTGGTCTAAACCTTTTTTGGTTATCCTAAACCTTTTGCATTGGTGCCAATTTAGTCTAAACCTTTTTGGTGCAATTAAGTCCTAAACCTTTTAAATTGGTCATTTAGTCTAACCTTTTGTTTTGTGCTTTAGTCCTCCGTCATTTGACCGGAATTCTGACGTGGACGGTGCGGGCGACGCACGGGCCGAATGGCGTGACGTGGACAAATTAAATAATATTTTAATATTCTTTTGAATTTTTATTTTTTCCTGTTTTTCTTTTTTCCACTTTTTTGGCTTTCTCCTTCCTCTGGCCGGTCGCCGGTCCGGCGACCGGCCAGAGGCCAGTGCCGGCGAGCTCGACCTCGCCGGCCACTGGGAGGCCGCCTCGCCCGGCGAGGCCGAGCCTTGCCTTGGTCGGGCGAGGCTCGACCTCGCCAGATCCGGCGAGGTCGGGCCTCCCCGACCATGGCGAGGCTCGAGCCTCGCCGGAGGCCGCGGCGAGGGCGAGCCTCGCCATGGTCGGGAGGCCCGACCTCGCTGGATCTGGCGAGGCCGGGCCTCGCCGGCGGCTGGGCGAGGTCGGGCGAAGTGGCGAGGCTCGAGCCCTCGCCGGAGGCCTCGGCGAGGGCGAGCCTCGCCATGGTCGGGCGAGGCCCGACCTCGCCGGATCTGGCGAGGTCGAGCCTCGCCAGCCGCCGGCGAGGCCCGACCTCGCCAGATCCGGCGAGGTCGGGCCTCGCCCGACCATGGCGAGGCTCGCCCTCGCCGCGGCCTCTGGCGAGGGCTCAAGCCTCGCCATGGTCGGGCGAGGCCCGACCTCGCCGGATCTGGCGAGGTCGGGCCTCGCCGGCGGCTGGGCGAGGTCGGGCGAAGTGGCGAGGCTCGAGCCCTCGCCGGAGGCCTCGGCGAGGGCGAGCCTCGCCATGGTCGGGCGAGGCCCGACCTCGCCGGATCTGGCGAGGTCGAGCCTCGCCCAGCCGCCGGCGAGGCCCGACCTCGCCAGATCCGGCGAGGTCGGGCCTCGCCCGACCATGGCGAGGCTCGCCCTCGCCGCGGCCTCTGGCGAGGGCTCAAGCCTCGCCATGGTCGGGCGAGGCCCGACCTCGCCGGATCTGGCGAGGTCGAGCCTCGCCGGCGGCTGGGCGAGGCTCGACCTCGCCAGATCCGGCGAGGCCGCCCTCCCCAGTGGCCGGCGAGGTCGAGCTCGCCGGCCTCTGGCCTCTGGCCGGTCGCCGGACCGGCGACCGGCCAGAGGAAGGAGAAACCCAAAAAAAAAGTGGAGAAAAAAGAAAAAAAGGAAAAAATAAAAATTTAAAAAAAAATAAAATAAAATTTTATGGGGGGAAAAAGTTAAAGATTCAAATCCATCAGCTTAATTCAAATCGTTGATAAGAATATTCTAAAAAGAAGGTTAAGGGATTAAATAAAAATTCCATACCGGACCGGCCCGGGCTTTAAGGTAAGGTTTGAGCACAGGATAGATCTTCTGAACCATTCATTTCCAAATGATATCCACATCGGTCACAAAGGAAGGGTTCAACTTTCATTCCCTCGGTCCGAAGGTGGCCAGTCAGTCTAGAGGATTATGAGCCTCGCTAATGCCTGATGTACCATCCGGAGGTTAGCTCCAGCACGTCACCCGTAGCTTGATTCCGAAATCCATCAGCTTATTCGAAATCGTTGATAAGAATATTCTAAAGAAGAAAAGAAGGTATAGATAATATATCCCGAGGGTTGGCTCTACTGGATAGGGGACGGGCTTGAGCATGTGAATCCATGTCTCGAGTTATGCCCTTACTCCGAGGAGTGCTACCGATTCCTTGTGGGCCACCTGCCCGAGCGAAGCTCGCAACTTAGCTGAACCACGGGCCAGCAGGAAGTTCATGGATTCTAGGGGATGAACAACTAATTATGCAGGCAGGATTTTTGCTTCGATCATACACAACAAGTCTATAGTTTTGTTCACACGAAGTCATGATCCGAATGAATGGCTAATGCAAATTCGATCGATCTGCTTCTACCAGTTTCAGAAGCAGATCAAGCGAGTGTAGAAGAAATTTGAGTACTTCACAGTACTCAGTAGACATCACACTCCTAATTTAAACCAGCTAATGTAGAAGAAATATTGCACGATGTGTTTATACATGAAGAACTCCATGCCTAGATAGCGGCCTTTCTCGAGAAGAAAGGAGCTCCATCGAGTTAAGTATCAGTAAGAAATTTTGGTTGCTAAAATTAAATTTTGGTTTATACATGACAAACTCCATACCGAGGAAATCATATGATGGCATAATCAAACTCAAGTCAAATTGGCTGATAGTCGTAAGTCAAAAGGCTCACATATATGTTAATGTTTTCAAAAGTATTTTCATAATCACAATCATAAAAGCTATTGTTGGCTTTTAGTAATAAAGTATTCGGGGAAAATTGGTCGAAAAGGATTATTGGGATCCTTCGACATGATTACCATGCTCGGGTAAGTCGCATAAGAAAAATGACTCCGCCGTTTCAAAACATGCATCATTGGGGATCAAATTCTCTAATCAATTGGAGATGCATACACATCACACTAGGATTCATGCATTCACGTCATTATGCGACAAATCATTACACGATACTTCGCCAAGTAATATAGGTCATCACAAGGCACATCGTCACATGACAACATTTTGTCACATGTCATAGAACGTCGTCACATCACATGGTATGTCGTATATGCTGCATCATCATCATAATCTCAAATACAAACAAACGTACACAGGGTACAAAGAGTCATTCTAGAGGGTGTAAAATGAGGTGATCAGGAAAAATAAAAAAATCGCATTTGTATTCTCAGAAATCATTTGATAAATGAATTTAAAGGACTTACTAGAAAAAAATGTGGTACTGAAGTATCATCAAAAGGGTGCTAACCCTTCCTCATGCATAACCAAACCCTCGAACAATATCTTTATTTATTTTTATTTCGAATACAAACTAGCTACTTCCACTCCGTGCTTGACAAACACACTCACTCTCACCTACAGCGACGCTCCAATATTGCAAGGATAGTGATCACCAATAACTTTTTCACTAATGAAAGCAGAGCGTTCATGAAGAATAGTAGTAAAACATGTTCAAACACCACAATAGGCCTTAAGAGTTGACTCGGCCTTGAGGCCTTGCTCGGTTTGGTGGAGCCGGAGCAGATCGATTTCGTCAAAGGGCTTGAAGAGCAAAGGGTGTTGCTCGTCGACCAGCTCGCACGGGCACTTGATCACCCCTCTTATGGCCGAGAACGAGCCGATCGAATACCTCGTCTCGGTGCCACTCATCATCACCCGGTGTGTAGGGCAGTGCAATCGGCCATTGCTCCATCCCTAGCCAACCATTCGTTTCGAATTAATGTCTAATTCGCATTATCGACAAGACATTTATAGATGGACATACTTTGTCTTGCAGCTAAACTTTGGCAATGCAAACATTGTGATGACAATGTAAAATGACTCATTTTATCAATCAAATCACTTTTTTTAATGCTTTTGGATGAATCTATATTTCTCGACCTTCAACGTGCGTTTGATACGATAGAATGGAATGGGGAGGGAATGGAATGTTCGAAGGAATCGAATGAAATAAGTTTTAAAAAATTCTTGTGTTTGGTATGAAGGAATGAGTCGGAAAGGATATAGAAGCATCTAAAATATTTTCAAAGTATATAATGTGTGTAGAAAAAATGAGGGGTACATTTGAATTAGTTTATACAACTATAACTTGGTGCATAGTCTTCGATGAAGTCGATCTCCATGGAGTCGTACCTACCTCCAAATTAGAAGTTATCATCGTGTGAACTCAACACTTAATCTGAATTGGAATTTTACAAGCCTTGGCATGAGAGAAGGGAAAGACACACTCACCAGAAATGACTCTCCAACCATGACTATAAAGGTGGAAGCCGAAGGTGCGACTTGAATCCACTTTCCATCCTTTGTTTGCACCTCCAAACCATTCACATCATTCTGTTGAAGTATGGTCAAGAAGTTCTTGTCGCAGTGCGAGCTCCCCCCGCTCTGAGGCTCCCGAGTCATCGGCGCTTCGTATCTCATGACCCGGATCGAGTGGTTCAAGGACCTGGCATGCGAATCCAGGTATTTCTCCACGCCCAAGCTTCGAAACACCATCCTGGTGATCAGTGATTCCAACTCGGAAAGCGTCATTGCATATGAATTTAGTGTTTCACTGCATATATATTTAAGTATGTTCATATAAAGTACAATTATCCAAAAAAACAAAGCTCATAATGATAAATTATACAGCTTTAGTAAATAAAAAATTTCGAAACCAACACCAAAAGAAGAACCATATAATCAAAATTTTCTTTCCACAAGTTTTTATCACATAAATATTCGCATTTTTAAATATTTATATAATTTCAGAATACACGTGTAGCACGCCAGTTTCAGATGAAACAAATGTACCAAAATTTTGGATTTCCCTTAGGCCACATGAGATTGGCTAACTTCCGAATGCCTCCGGAGTCCAGCACGCCGGAGATTCCCATTGCTTCGTATAGAGGCAAATGAGGTAGGTTCCCGAGGTAACCATCGTACGGCTTTCGAGGGTCGACGAAATGGCTCTTCGTCTCGGCCGGAAGATCGAACAAAACTTCCAATTGTTTGAAGACATCATAGTGAAGCTCAACACTGATTCTATCATATCGAGCCTCAAAACAACCGTACTCTTCAAGTGCTTTGACAACCTCTTTTTGCACTGAATCCCACTGTGTGCTTCCTGGCTTCATGTCATATTTGCAGAAATCTATCAAGGGAAGTTTTAGAGGTGGGAGAGCACCCATGTCGGCTCTTCCTTTGTGGGTTTTGCTCTTCCGTGATGTTTTTTCATGTGCACATTGAAGATTTTAAAGAGGCCAATAAGGTTGCGTCCAAGATTTTTCATGTACATATATTTATATTTTTCTATGTATACATATCTAATAATGTTGCCTTTTGTTTTTTGGTCAAGAATAATGTCAGTGCGTGATTCGGTTGGATTTTGTCCAATTATTTGTCTACTTTACCCCACACCATTTGACAAAGCTTTACAGTCGCCTTCTGGCTTTGGCATGACTTGCCGTGCTGAAATACTGAAATGGGAAATAATTGGAATTATCTTATTTTTGGACGCATTATGGAAAGATTAGCTTTTTCTAGATGGCTATAGATATATGTCATTCGTTGTCGCGAAGGAAAGTGACAACATAGTGCACATGGTGACACGTAAGTGTGTCCGTCTAGATCTGCATATGAAGATTGAAAATGTTCGTGCAACTGCATTAGGTTCTAATCAATAGTGGGATGATGACGGGATGATGACTTGGGGAGTGGGTATGCACTCTTAGTCGATGTGGAAGTGGGTCACAAATAAGTAAAGCATGCGGGTGGCAATTCTGATACTACACGAAACCTAATTTAAACTTTTTTTAAGATATCAAAAACCCCAAATTAAACAATTTTTCAGACCCTCTTTCAACACCTTCACACACCTTCACATGTCGTACTTGTGGACTGGCTCTTCTGTATTGTTATCATTGAAATTGTTTGAGCTATCCGTGTACTTCTATCTTTTGTATTGTCTGATGAGTCTTACACAAATGTGGAAGATTTACGCAAAGGCAGACGCATTATCACTCTACTTATAAAGAAATCTTGGCGGCGAAATATGGCATAAAAAAGTTTGAATTTCATCTTCTCGAATATCATTTTCTAGTAGAGCTAGATATGTCCTCTTTCTCCCAAATGCTGAAATTTAAATAGAAGCAAGTTCCTCATCCTCCTCTATTTCAAAAGAGATTAGTCAAGTTGTGGAAAGATCTCTTCAGAATAAGCAGCTAAGAATTGCTGATGTCCCAATTGGTGAAATACTATAAGAGATACACTTGGCTCGCATTTTCCGTAAAATTTTTCTTGTGATATAAAAAAGTCTCAAACTTGTACTTATGTGCCTTCATCAAGTTTAGTCAAATAATTTTCCAGATAAAACAACATTGTTTTTATTTCACTTAAGCTACGTCGAAACTCATTGACAGAGGGTAAATGGGTCATAAAAGTATAAGTTTGAGACTTTTGGATACGTCACGGTGCACATAGTTTGAGATTTTATTGACTTTTTTCCTTTTTTTAATAATCGGGAGTCACGGTTGATTTCTAATACTACACGAAACTGAATTTGAACAGGATGGGACAATATGCTTAAAAGAAATCTTAACATGACTCTACACGATACAACTCGAGTTGTATCAATATTTGTAATGTATGGGGTAAGGTGACAGGGCGAGTTCACTTACCCGATCAAGGATGGCTATTCATTGAATTCACGTCAGGCCATCACTAGAATAAAGGTGAGAAAGACTTTTCAATACTATACTTCGAGGAATTACGTCGAATTGAAATCAAATTTAGCACTAGACATTTCTTAAGATGCAAGTCCCAATTATACCACCACACTATGATATTTTCTTTTTTGTAATTTACGTGGATACATCATGACAAAAGCTCCAACATCTGATTTATGATCGATCTAACGAGAAATACTTACATAATAACCCGTTTGTCATATGTACTCAAAAAATTATTAAAACTAAGAAATAACGCTGACAAAGATGGAGACGTAAAAGGTGGAAATCATGGGCAAGGTTAATTATCTTACGGGGAGACATTAAGGAAAAAAAAAACCCTAAGGCTCCGTTTATTTCGCAAAAAAATGAATAATTTGAAAAGTATTTTCCTAAAAATGAACGCTTATATTGCTTAGAAAAATGAATAAAAGGAAAATATTTTCGCCATCTACGAAAATGTATAGACATTAATTGTTGTCGATAATGAAAAAAAATTACTTTGGTTAATAATTTCAAACAATAATACAAGCGATCATTTTCAAGGAAAATATTTTTCAAATTATTTATTTTTCGTGAAACAAACGGAGAAATATCCCCATCGCATTTCTCTCACATAGCATTTTCCAGTTTCGATTTTTCGGACCTCCAAATTTCCTCCAATGGTGAGTTAAAAATTATGGACGTCACATGCATGTAAACTTAACAATATATCAATGCGGGTGATGCCCATGTTTGTAAATCCATCTATCAGAAGAACTAATTGGAGGAAGTTTTCTCTAGCTAAAGATGAAAGAAAAAGGGGACTTGACAAACTAATGGAAGAAACTTTCTAAATTAAAGGTTATAGTCTTTCCACGTCAATTATATGGAGGGCCCATTTACGAACACATTGCATCAATTATTGGAGAAGTTGGTCCATCATCACACGCATTACGTTTCAGATATCTCTTCCTTATTGTCTTATCTTTCCAAAGCTTCCATTGTTTTAGTCAATTTATGACGATCGTGATTGATCTCATTCTCATTATTCGAGTTGGGAAAGTTTATTGGTCGTCAATATGGTTCTTCTCATCATGGTAAGTCGTAAATAGTGATAAATCGCGACGAACATCATTGGGCTTGAGTAGCTGCGCGGTGCAAAGGCAAATGACAGAATTCCTATATGATCTTTACCGACTAGGCACTGTCAAAATTACTCTAGGAAAATTGTCCAAAAACTCTTAAACTTATTGTGCGACGGCCAATTCAGTTCTAAACCTTTTAATATTGCCAATTCAGTCCGAAATCTTTGAAAAAGTTGCTAATTCCATCATAAATCTTTTAATCGTACCAATTTAGTCCTAAACCTATTAACTATTTGTCAATTTAGTCCTAAACCTTTTAACGAATTGCCAATTTAGTCATTCCGATTAATTTTGGCCGGAAATCGCTGACATGACGGTCTAGTCAATGCCAGCCGTCCTACGTGGCGCTGACGTGGGTAATTTTCTATATTTTAAAAAAATTTCGAATTTTTTTTATTTATTGTTTTACTTTTATTCTTTTCTTTTCTTTTTTTTTTCCTTTCTTCTTTTTCGTTGAGCCAGCGACTCGCCAGCGAAGGTGGCTAGCCATTGGGGTCGCCGGCCCGGGGGCGAGGGCCGTGAAGCCCTCACCGGCCATGGCGAGGGAGTCGCTACAGTCACCTGCCCTTGCTGTGGCCGGCGAGGACCTGGGAGAGGGCTCTTGATGCCCTCGTTGGCCACAACGAGGGCTCTCGAGCCCTCGCCAAATCCGGCGAGGGTGTCGCGGCCCTCTCCCAGATCGTCGCCAACCACAACAAGGGCGGGCGACGGCTCGCGATGCCCTCGCCGACCATAGCGAGGACTCGCGAGCCCTCGCCAAATCCGGCGAGGGCGGGCAAGGGCTGAGACACCCTCGCTGTTGTCGACGAGGGCCTGGGCGAGGGCTCGCGACGCCCTCGCCGACCGCAGCGAGGGCTTGCGAACCCTCACCCACAGCCCGGTGGGGGTCGCCGGCCCTCGCTCAGGGGCTGGCGGGGGTCGCCGGCCCTTGCCCAGTGGCCGGCGACTCGCTGGCTCAACGAAGAAGAAAGGAAAAAAAGAAAAGAAAAGAAAAGAAAAGAAATAATCAATAAAAAATTCGAAATTTTTTTAAAAAATATAAAATGATCCACGTCAGCGCCACATAGGACAGCCACCGCCGATTGGACCGCCAAGTCAGCGATTTCTTGCCAAAATTAGTTGGAAGGACTAAATTAGCAATTCATTAAAAGGTTTATGACTAAATTGACAAATAGTCAATAGGTTTAGGACTAAATTGGCACGATTGAAAGGTTTAGGACTGAATTGGTAACTTTTTAAAAGGTTTAGGACTGAATTTGCAAAATTGAAAGGTTTAGGACTGAATTGACCATTATACAATAGGTTTAGGACTTTTTGGACGATTTTCCCAAATTACTTTTATGAACATCGTAGGGCTTGTAGTTCTTTTCCTTGGAAGAGAGAAAAGAAAGAAAATTTCTTCATGAACCCCCATTTGTTTTGTAATTTTCTTTTACAATACTTGCTTGCTAGAAGCAATCTCATCATCAACAGCCTGAAGCACATATAGCTCCGAGGATCTGCAATTGTTTCTTCTGAATACTTTTTCTGAAACTTTTCTCCTGTTTTTAATTTTTCTTGGGGTGGTTCTCTGCTGGATTTATAGGGCTTATGCATCCTCGTAGTTGCCGCTGTAGCAATTTGAAGTTACAATCTTTCCCTGAAAAGTTGAATATTTTCCTTTTTTGCCCCTCTTTCTGTGGTTTGACCAAGAGTTGACTAGTCAATGCAAGTTTTTTTGTTTTTAGCATATAGCTTTTTTTTTTAATTGGGCATATTCATATAGCCTTTGGATAATTAGTGACTTGACTTTAACTCAAGCAATTATGACGGTTGTCTTCCTCTTCCTGCATGTCTTCAACGTGGAAACATCAGCAATCAGGTGAAAATTGAAGCCTAATATTAATGCGGCAATCAGAAACAGCAACACTGCAGGCAAAGAGTTTACTTTTTGAACATTGCCATCTTAGGATTTTTTTAATATCGCATGAAATGCTGACAATATATCATTCATCAATTTGATATTTGAAAAGAGAAAAATGACTTGCCTTTATTTAGTTTTCGGAACGAAATATAATAGTGAAAATGAAAGAATACAAGTGATTGGATTGATGATATATGTGTGTTTACCTTATAAAAGTATAATTTAGAACATTTTAATGTTTGAGCTCTTAGATATTTTGAAAAGCTTAAATCAAAAGCTAGTGGCCCATTTGGAGGTTTGGAGGGAATCAAAGAAAATACTCAACTCGTGAAGTTCAAATGTAGGAGGATAGGGAATTTCTTCATTCTCTTGTGATGAACAATAGACCAAAATATAAGAGCCCAAACTCCTTTCACCTAGGGAAGATTGATGATTAAGAATCATCATAAGGTGGCATGGTGTTGCTGTACACCAAGGTGACGACGTGATTGGTGGGCTGGAAGTGATGAGGTGCGCTTGATCTTTGGTGTTTGAATCACGGTGATTGAAGTGTTAAAATGCATGTGTGAGTTGTGTTAGAATAGTCTCGCATTGAAAAATTGGTGTGGGGCGGTGCAGTTAATACATCCAGGTTGACTCATAATTTATTGGCTTAAACTTTTGAGTGAAAGTGGATTCAACTGAAAATGTTGACAGGCTTAAACTAGCCTCTCTCTTGGTGATTTCCTCAGGCAAAAGTATCAAGCCTCTGCCGCGTTCTCCCAACAGGAAATGGAGAGAGAGAGAGAGAGAGAGAGAGAGAGAGAGAGTCTTTGGTGAAGATGTTTGCTGGCGATGAAAGCAAGTAAAGGAATTGGAATTTGGTGATGAAATGAACTTTTAAGTGAATATGGGTGCAACTGAATATGTTGACATGCTCGGATTTAGCTCTCACTCAATGATCTCCTCAGGCAAAGGTATTGAACCTCTGCCGCGCTCTTCTGATACGAAAATGGTGCACGAAAGAGAGAGACTTTGGTGAAGATGTTTGCTGGCAATGAAAACAAGTCAAGGAATTGGAATTTAGTGATGAGAGCAAGTAAAGGAATTGTCAAATTCCAATCGAATTTGGAGATGAGCAGGACGCTGGCGGACGGTGGAATCTAAGTGAAAAAGCGGAGAAAGTAACGAAGAATGGGATGCAGCGATGGAACCAAGGAAAAGAAAAGAGATGTTATACTATATATAGGATTTCATCATAATCGTCCCTAACTAGATGCATAAATGGCAATGTTTACAAATATAAGTTTAGGTCGATATTCTATCAAAATTAGTCTAGAAAATTAGAAATTTATTGTCACCATACAAAATCAAAATACAGTCTTAAGTAAATCTAGTCATTACTCCGCTAAATTTACCATTCTTGCGTAAGTAAATCCCTAACTAGATAAGACTAACCCTAGTCTCATAAACAAATCATATGGCGACAAAATCAAACTCAAGTCGAATTGGCTTATAATCGAAAATCCAAGGGCTCACGTATACTTGCTTTTCCAAAATTATTTTTAAAATCACAATCATTAAACAATTGTAAGCTTTCGAAGTCAAGCATTACGGAAAATCGGTCAAAAGGGATTATTTACGTCATCCGATATAATTTATGCCCAAATAAGCCATATAAGAAAAATGACTCCAGCACTTCAAAGCATCCATCATTAAAGATCAAATCATTTAGTCAAATGGACATGCAGACACATCGCACTAGTAGACATCCTTACCTGAGACGTCTTCATGTGACGCAACACGTAAAAAAATTCAGAAAAAATTAAAAATTTTAATATATTATTCACGTCAACAATTTCTGTTAAAAATTGGCTAGAATGACTAAATTGACAAATTATCAAAATGTTTACGACTGAATTGGCAAATCATCAAAATGCTATTTAGAATTTTTTTTTGCTAGTTTTCCTCTTTATTGGTTACTGTGACTAAGGGCCTGTTTGGCAACTTGCCAAATAGTAACTGATTCTATTTTTTTATTCCCAAAATCAGTTTGGGAATATAAATCCGTTTGTTAAATTTTTTGTGTCTGAGCACAATTTTGCAAAAAATTAAGCCAAGAATTAGTTTTGGAACAGAATCAAGAAGCAAAAAAAAGTAGCATTTTGATTCTGGAACAATTTTTCTGGAATTGATTCTTCTTGATTTTTATTTTTTTTTGGTTTGTTGTTGTTCTTCGGCCCCACCACCCGTCGGCGATCGGCCACAGGCCAGGGCCGGCGAGGGCATCGCGGCCCCCGTCGGTGGCCGCGAGGGCGGCTCGCGGCCGCGACGGCGAGGCCTCGCCCGCGGCCGCGACGGCGAGGCCTCGCCCAGCCAAGGCGAGGCCGACCTCGGCGTCGCGACCGGCGAGGCCGGCGACGAGGGCCGCGATTCCCTTGCCGGCCTTGGCCTGTGGCCGGTTGCCGGCGCCGGTGGTCGGCCATGGCCAAGAAAGGAAGGGGAAAGAAAGAAAAAAAAAGAAAAAAAAAGGAAAAAAAAGAAAGAAATATTAAAAAATTCAAAATATTATTAAAATATTATTAATAAAAAGAAATTTTGTGTAGTTACCCAACGAATTTTTGTTCTTTTTCTATTCTAAGAACAAAAATTTTGGGCAGTTACCAAACGCCTTCAAATGCTTATAAATTGTTTCCGGGCACAGAATTAAAAAGAATTATTTCTGCCCAGAATCTGATTCTGGGCATAGAATGATCGCCATGTGCAGCCTAATAATTTAACCCATCACTTGGTATGTTGCTGGATCATTAATTGTTTCGACTGGACTACTTTAGCACTCTAGTTCGTTGGAGTGTGGCATGTCTCAAAGGTGTAAGCATATACTAAAGGGGCTGGGGAAAGCGACCTAGCTTCACCTTTAATGCCGAATTCAGCAGTGGCGTATTTTTTTTAAACAAAGAAACATTTTATTTATTTCCATTGATATACAGTAGAGATACGCAGTTCAATTGCAAATCAAAACAACAAAACAAGTTCCAAATAAGAAGATAAATCATTATAACAAGGTTATGGGTCATACGCTCAAAGAGTAAATTTGGAACATCCTCAAACCAAATTGATGGCCAATCACCGACCTCGTTTTTAGTAATAAGCACACACCGAGATCTCCATTTGTTGCTACAGCTTTGCCTTTTGGCGGTTTGCGCCTAGTTTCAGCGTCCCCAACACGATTGTCGTGCAGAGTAAAAAGGTTAAACCCGGACAGATCTGGCACATATGATAGCGAAACTTTCGCAAGGCTCCTCTAATCTCCTACAAAACTGGACTTGTACACCAACGAAACCCGAGGAAAATGAACCCCAACATCATATATGCAAAAAAACCCCAAATCCAGACTAGATCCGGATAGAAGCCTTCCCAAAACAAGAGAGAGAAACTTTTAGATCTAAACTAGACCAGAAGGGAAAAGTTCATCAAAACGAGAGGAAAACAAGAAAAAGATAACATAGAACCAAATCAGCCAAAGAAAAAGGGAAAAATGGAGGAGAGAGAGATCTAGCTCAAACCCTCCCCTCCATAGAGGTTGAAGAAAAAGGTTGTGTGAAGATAGAAGGGAGAGAGAGGAGAGAACTCTAGAGAGGAGAGGGAAAAAGTGTTAGTCCTTGCGATAGCGATTCTTTGCAAGCAAAGATAAGATGCAAATTTGTCATTGGGTCTGTGTAGTGAGACATCACCTAGCACAAGCAATGTTGTTCGTGTCTTGAAATAGCCATTGCTTGTGGAGTTAGCTCGTTTTAAAGTCTTATGGCAGTTCAAAATCATTTATTAAGTAGCTAACTTGCCATTTTCAATTACAGAAATGGAAAACGATTGGAATTATCTTATTTTCTGCAAATTTTATGGATTGAATAGCTTCCCTAGATGGCTATTGATATTCATCATGCGTTCTCGTGAAGGAAACTAAATTTTATATTGCACATATTGACGCATGCATGTACTGGATCCGGACATATGAAGTTGAAATTGTTAGTCCAACTGCATTTCTTACATTATTTTTAGGACTTATTGAATTCTGTACAACAGGTTTTTGACTGATCAGCAATTTTTTCTGTTGAACTTTGAGATAGCTCGCTTGACGAGGCACTGGGTCTATAGCAAAAAATATAGGGTTAATACCGCGATAAACCCTAAACTGGTACGCCTGTGACAATTTTACTCCAAACTAATTTTTTGACTACCAAAAATCCCAAACTGGTACACCTGTGATAAATTTATCATCAGTTTATTTCAGTTAAATTTTACTGTCAAATTGCATTGTTAAATGACACGCGTCAATTGATGGATATATCAATTTTATATTTTATCCTCCGTTTGTCATAGGTGTACCAGTTTATGATTTTTTGTGGTATTAATTCAATTTAATGGAAACTAATGGAAGGTAAATTTGTCACAAATGTATTGGTTTAGGGTTTTTAGTGGTCAAAAAATTAGTTTGGGATAAATTTATCATAGGTGTACCAGTTTGGGGTCTTTCATGATCAAAAAATTAGTTTGGGGTAAAATTGTCACAAGCGTACTAATTTGGAGTTTTTTGTGGTATTAACCCAAAAATATATGATAAAGCAATGAAATAAACAGAATAAAGGAATCAAATCGGATACCAAATTTACTCTTTTCCATCAGTGGGACCTACCTCACAGGAGAGCAGTACAACATTCTACTATAAATCGAGTGATATAATAGATATTATAATCATAAATAAGTTACACAAGATTTTCACGGCTTCAAATTCTCGCAATGTGATTCACAAGCAAGCACACAATTAATTGTCTCAGAAAGAAGTTTTTTTGGATGCAACTTACAAAGATGACTCACTTCTTACATAGAAAAGATTTAGATCCAAAATAGGAAATCTACTCAAATTATGAATCCAACTCAAACTAGGAAATCTACCTCGATTAGGTTTCCTTGACAGGATCAACTCGAGATATATTTTTAATAAGGTCGAAGCGCTTTACTCAAGGCATCAGTCCTCTATGATTTATTGAGATGAAAAACGTGTTCATAGAGACGTTTTGTGGCTCCTATATTATAGTACAATCAACGTGAGCCAACCTTATTTCATTTACACCAAAACCTCCTTTTTTGAAATTTTTTGTAAGTAGTAGAATGCTTTTTGCTGCTAGTGGGAAATAATTAAAGAGTTCTTTTCCTTAGAAGAGAGAAAAGAAAGGAAATATCTTCATGAACACCCATTTCTTTGTCATTTTCTTTTACAATACTTGCTTGCTAGAAGCAATCTCATTACCAACAGCTTGAAGCACATATAGCTCCGAGAATCTGTAATTAAGTCAGATGATTACAATCTAAGCAAGCTTGGGGAAAGAAACGAAACCCCGGTATGGTTCTCAAATATTGTGCGACCGTCTACTCAATTAATTATTAACGACGGTAAAACATATGTCTTCAAGACTTGACCCGCGATTGATTGATGGGGCAACAGGACACACGATGCTTCGAAAGCACCTCGATTTCAAATTCTGTAAAACGTATCCATCGCTGAAGCTCCACTTTTGCCCTCTTTGGTATTGTAGATGCGGGAGAGACCAGCAACATCAAAGGGCTTAAAAAGCAAAGGGTGTTGGTCGTCCACAAGCTCATCAGGACACTGAACTGTGCCTTGATCGGAAGAGAAGAGTCCTATGGAATATCGTCGCTCGTGCCCGCTCACCCTTACACGGTGACGAGGGCTGTGTAATCTCCCATTGCTCCATCCCTGCATGCAAAAACAATAAAGGGGGAGGCTCACAATGATCAAGGCCAATTATCCAGAAGACTATATCGGATGAGACTTCTATTTCACCACAAGCTAGCATCAATCTCGTCCTATCGATAGCGCATTCAGCCAGTCGAATCTATGGTGCACATGGCGATGGGTCAATAAGAATTTCACAAAGAAATTAGCTTTAACGTCGTAATTCTAGCAATTGGCAGACGTGATGATCAAACCAAGAAATATAAACAATAATTTAGAATTGATATGTAAAGTCATGTGCCCGAATTCTTGTTCGATGCTTATAGCATGTTGCCTACTTTTTGAACCAAATTCAATAGAGAGAGATAGGTTCTTAGTTTGGGGACTCACGTAGAATGACTCCCCAGTGAGGACAATGAAAGAGCAAGCTGAGGAAGGGGCGACCTCAATCCAACGTCCGTCCTTAGTTTGCATTTCCAATCCATTCACATGATTTTGGTGAAGTATGGTCACGAAGTTCGCGTCCCGATGGCACGTAGTGTCGGGCTTCTTGGACTCGTCGTTCCCGGGAGGTGCATATCCCATGAGACGGAAATTGTATTTGACCGACCTGGCCAGCGAATCCACGTACTTGTCTACGCCCAAGCTTCCCAAAACCAGCTTCCTCACCAGTGAATCCAACTCCAAAACCCTCGTAACATACGTATTCATTGTCTCACTGCATGTTCATGACAAAAGCACATAGCGAAAGATGATTCACCATCGTATAAGATGATTCATTTTAGATTTCTTGTACCAAAGTAATTGAATCGATTATCAATTCAAACTCGCTTTATTAGTGATCCATTCGACAAACATTAATCTGTTGACACTTGCCGAATGAGAATCGATAGTCTAATCAAGTTACAATAAAAACCATCAATAAAAAGGAATTACCAAAATCTTGTGTTTCCCTCCGGCCACATGAGATCCGCTAATCTGTTGATCGAACCTGAGTTGGGGCCGTAGTCCATTCCAAATGCCTCATAGGGAGGCGCCTGAGGAGGGTTCGTGTGGTAGCCGTTGAACCGCTTCTCCGGGACAACGAACCGGCGCTTCACATCGGTTGGAAGCTCGAGCAATTCCTCCAATTCTTGGAACATATCATTGTGAAGCTCCAAGGTCATCTTATCATACAAAGCTTCGAAGCAACCGAATTCTTCAAGGGCTCGTCGGACTTGACATAGCAAGGAGTCCCATCGACCCGTCCCTGGCTTCGAACCATCTAATTTGGACAGATCTATCAGGGGAAGCTTCAGTGTTGGAATAGAGCTCATGATTAATTTGTCTTTCTTTCTAAAACTTCTCCCCTATTTTGTTCTTGGGGTGGTTCTCTGCTGGATTTATAGGGCATGTGCATCCTCGTAGTTGCCGCTGTAGCAATTTTAGAGTTACAATCTTTCCAGGAAGAGTTGATTTTTTTCCTTTCTTGCCCCTCTTTCTGTGGTTTAAACAAGAGTTGACTAGTCAATGCTAGTTTTTTTTTTTTGGGCATATAGCTTTTGGATAGTTAGGGTGTGTTTGGTAACCATTCTGTTTCTGGAAATAATTTCTGCTAAAAAATGATTCTTTTTTATTCCATTCCCGAAAATAATTTGTAAGCCTTTGAAGGTGTTTGGTAACTGCCCAAAATTTCTATTCTTAGAATAGAAAAAGAACAAAAATGCGTTTGGTAACTACACAAAATTTGTTTTTATTAATAATATTTTAAAATTTTTAATATTTCTTTTTTTCCTCTTCTTCTTCCCCTTCCTTAGCCCATGGCCAGGTTGCCGGCGTCAGCGACCGGCCATAGGTTAGGGCCGGCGAGGGCGGCTTGTGGCTTTGGCGAGGGCGGCGGCGAGGGTCGCCCATGTCAGATCCGGCGAAGGCAGCCCTTGCCTAGGCCGTGAGCCGCCCTCGCCGGATCTGGCGAAGGCGACAGCGAGGGTAGCCCATGCCATATCCGGTGAGGGTCCAACCGTCGCCCTCACCGGCCCTAGCCTGTGGTCGGTCACCGGTGGCCAGCGGTCGACGATCGGCCACAGGCCAGGAAGAAAATGAAGAAGAAGAAGAATAAAAAATTATTTTCCATTTCTAATTATTGTTTCTAGAATCAAGAAGCAACTTTTTTTTGCTTTTTGATTCTGTTCCAAAACTGATTCTGGAAACAAATTTGTGCAAATTTGTGCCCGGGAACAAAAAATTTACCAAACGGATTTTCGTTCCAAAACTGATTCTGAGAACAAAAGAATAGAATCAGTTACTATTTGGTCAGTTACCAAACGCACCATTAGTGACTTAACTGTAACTCAAGCAATGATGTAGGCTGTCTTCCTATTCCGGCATGTCTTCCACGGGGAATACATGGAAACAAATCAGCAGTAAGGTGAAACTTGAAGCCTAATATTAATGCCGCACTCAGAAACAACAAACCCTGCAAGCAAAGAAATAATTCCAACTTTTTGAATATTGCTATGTTATTATTTTTTAAAATATCGCATGACATGCTGGCAATAAATCATTCATCAATTAAATGTTGACATTTGTAAAATTAGAAGAATACGAGTGATTGGATTGATGATTTAACAGTGTGTCTACCTTATATAAGTGTAATTTAGAACATTTTAATGCTTGAGCCCTTAGATATTTTGAAAAGCTTAAATCAAAAGCTAGTGGCCCATTTAGAGGTTTGGAGGGAATCAAAGAATGTACGCAACTCGTGAAGTTCAATCGTAGGAGGATAGGGAATTTCTTCCCACTCTTATGATGAAGAATAGACCAAAAGAGCCCAAACTCCTTTCACCTAGGGAAGATTGATGATTAAGAATCATCATAAGGTGGCACGATGTTGCTGTGCACCAAGTTGACGACGAGACTAGTGGGCTGCAAATGATGAGGCGCGCTCGATCTCTGGTGTTCAAATCATGGTGATTGAAGTGTTGAAATGCACGTATAAGTTGGGTTAGAATAGTCTCGCATCGGAAAATTGGTGTGGAGTGGAGCAGTTAATACATTTAGGTTGGCTCATAATTTATTGGCTCCAGTTTTTGAGTGAAAGTAGATTCAACTGAATATGTTGATAGGCTCAGACTTGGCTCTCTCTTGGTGATCTCATTAGGCAAAGGTATCGAGCCTCTGCCGTGCTCTCCCAACAGGAAATTGGTGCACGAAAGAGAGAGACTTTGGTGAAGATGTTTGCGGGCGATAAAAGCTAGTAAAGGAATTGTCAGATTCCAATCGAATTTGGAGATGAGCAGGACACAGGTGGACGGTGGAGTCTAAGTGAAGAAGCGGAGAAAGTGACGAAGAATGGGACGCAGCGATGGAACCAAGTAAAAGAAAAGAGATGTTATGCTATAGATAGCATTTCATCATAATCGTCCCGGACTAGATGCATAAATGACAATGTTTAAACATATTATTTAGGTCAATGTTCTGTCAAGATTAGTCTAGAAAATTCGAATTTTATCGTCACTCTACAGAGATAAAAATACAGTATTAAGTAAATCTAGTTGTTGCTCCGCTAAATTTACCATTCTTGTGTAAGTAAATCCCTAACTAAATAAGACTAACTGTAGTCTCATGGACAAATCATATTGCGATAAAATCAAACTCAAGTCGAATTGGTTTATTGTCGAAAATCCAAGGGCTCACGTCTGCTCGCGTTTGCAAAAATATTTTTAGAATTACAATCATAAAACAATTGTAAGTTTTCAAAACCAAGCATTATGAAAAATCGGTCGAAAGGGATTATTTTCCTCATCCGACATAATTAACGGCCAAATAAGCCATATAAGAAAATTGACTCCACCACTTCAAAACATGCATCATTAAGGATCAAATCATTTAGTCAAATGGACATGCATACACATCACACTGATAGACATCATTACATGGCACGTCATCATATGACACAACACGTCAGAAAATTTAGAAAATTTTTAAATTTTTTAAATATTATTCACGTCATTGATTTATGACAAAAATTAGCTAGAAGAATTGGATCGGTAAATCGTCAATAGGTTTAGGACTGAATTGGCAAATCATCGAAAGGTTTAAGATTAAATCTGTCAAATTAAAATGTTTATGACTGAATTTACTTGTTACTGTGACTAATATTTTAACCCATCACTTGGCATGTTGCTGGATCATTAATTGTATTGACTGGACTACTTTAACACTCTAGCGTGTTGTCTTGTGGCGTGGCTCGAAGGTGTAAGCCTATGTATGCAGTAATGCAGTGGTTGGGGAAAGAGACCATCTTCACATTTAATGCCGAATTCAGCAGTGGCGATTCTCTACAAGCAAAGATAAGATGCAAATTTGTCATTGGGTCTATGTGCAGTGAGACATCACCTGGCACAAGCAATGTTGTTCGTGTCATGAAATAGCCATTGCTTGTAGGGTTAGCTCGTTTTAAAGTCTTATGGCAGTTCAAAGTCATTTTATTAAGTAGCTAACTTGCCATTTTCAAATACAGAAATGGAAAACGATTGGAGTTATCTTATTTTCTGCACATTTTATGGATAGAGTAGCTTCCCTAGATGGCTATAGATATTCATCATGCGTTCTCGTGAAGGAAACTAAATTTTATATTGCACACATCGACGCATGCATGTACTGGATCCGGACATATGAAGTTGAAATTGTTAGTGCAACTGCATTTCTTAGGTTATTTTAGGACTAATTGAATTCTGTACAACAGGTTTTTGACTGATCATCAACAATTAAACTTTGAGATAGCTCGCTTGACGAGGCAATGGGTCTAAAGCAAAATGTATATTATCGAGCAATAAAATAAATAGAATAAAGGAATCAGATTGGATACCGAATTTACTTGGTTGGGTCAATGGGACCTACCTCACGGGAGAGCATGACAACATTCCACTATAAATCCAGTGATACAACGGATATTATAATCACACTCGACTTATGTAAATACTCACAGTCTTTCCCAACTCTTAATTATGCCCCCCTTACGATTTCTCGCAAAACGATTTCTCAATTTCACAAATGAGTTACACAATATTTTCACGGCTCCAAATTCTCGCGATGTGATTCACGAGCAAGCACACAATTGATTGTCAAGTAAAGAAGTTTCTTTTGGATGCATTTTACAAAGTTGACTCCCTTCTTATACAGAACAGATTTAGATCCAAAACAGGAAATCTATTCAAATTAGGAATCTAACTCAAATTAGGAAATCTACCTGGATCGGGTTATTTTTATGGGATCAACTGGAGACATATTTTCAACAATTATTGAGATGAAAGACGTGTTTTGGCTCCTATATAATAGTACAATTAACGTGAGCCAACCTTATTTCATTTACACCAAAACCTCTTTTTTTTTAAATTTTTTGTAAGTAGTAGAATGCTTTTTGCTGCTAGTGGGAAATAATTAAAGAGTTCTTTTACTCAGAAGAGAGAAAAGAAAGGAAATTTCTTCATGAACACCCATTTCTTTGTCATTTTCTTTTACAATACTTGCTTGCTAGGAGCAATCGCATTATCAACAGCCTGAAACACATATAGCTCCGAGAATCTGTAATTAAGTCAGATGATTACAACCTAAACAAGCTCTAAAAGGGGAAAGAAAGGCTAACCGGATAGGCTTCTCAAATATTGATCGACCGTCTACTCAATTAATTATTAACGACGGTAAAACATATGCCTTAAGACTTGACTCGCAATTGATCGATAGGGCAACAGGACACGCGATGCTTCCAAAGCACCTCGATTTCAAATTCTGTAAAAAGTATCCATTGCCGAAGCTCCATTTTGGCCCTCTTTTGTCTTGTCGATGCGGGAGAGACCGGTTGCATCAAAGGGCTTAAAAAGCAAAGGGTGTTGCTCGTCTACAAGCTCTTCAGGACACTGAACCGTTCCTTGGTCGGTAGAGAACAATCCTATTGAATATCTTGGATCGTGCCCGCTCATCATTACACGGTGACAAGGGCTGTGTAATCTCCCGTTGCTCCATCCCTGCGTGCAAAAAGAAGAAAGGGAGAGGCTCACAATGATCAAGGTCAATTATCCAGAAGATTATATCGGACAAGACGTCTTATCTCACCACAAGTTAGCATCAATCTCGCTGTATCGATAAGCATTCGACCATTTGAATCTATGGTTCACTCGGCAACCGGGTCAATAAGGATTTCACAAAGAAATCAGCTTTAAGGTCGTAATTCTAGCTATTGCCAGAGGTGATGATCAATACTATAAGTATAAACAACAATTTACAATTAATACGTAAAGTCATGCGCTCGAATTCTTGCTCGGTGCTTATAGCATGTTACCTACTTTTTGAACCAAATTCAATAGAAAGAGAGAGGGTGGTGGGGGTACTCACGTAGAATGACTCCCCAGTGAGGACAATGAAAGAGGAAGCTGGGGAAGGGGCGACCTCGATCCAATGTCCGTCCTTTGTTTGCACTTCCAATCCATTCACATGATTTTGATGAAGTATGGTCACGAAGTTCGCGTCACGATGGCACATAGTCCCGGGCTTCTTGGACTCCTCAGTCCCAGGAGCTGGATATCTCATGAGACGGAAATTGTATTTGACCGACTTGGCTAGCGATTCCAAGTACTTGTCTACGCCCAAGCTTCCCAAAACCAGCTTCCTCACCAGTGAATCCAACTCCAAAACCCTCGTAACATACGTATTCATTGTCTCACTGCATGTTCATAAAAAAGGCACACATCAAAACTACAGTTTCCATAGATAGGGGTGTAAATTGGCATCTTAACGTTGCATGTGTTTTTATGTACATTGCCGTGTAAGATGACTCATTTTAGATTTTCTTCTTGCATCAAAGCAGTTGAAATTCAAATTCGCGTCGTTAGTGATCCATTTGATAAACATTAATATCTTAACACTTCCTTAACGGGAACCGATAATATAATTACCAGTTATAAAAAAAAGAATTACCAAAATCTTGTGTTTCCTTCCAGCCACATGAGATCCGTTAAATTTTCGATCGAGCCTGAGTTGGGGGTATAGTCCACTCCAAACGCCTCGTGGCGAGGAAGATTTGCAATGTAGCCGAAATATGGCTTATCTGGGACGTCGAACCGGCGCTTCACATCGGTCGGAAGCTCGAGCAATTTCTCCAATTCTTGAAACACTTCATTGTGAAGCTTCGAGGTCATCTTATCATACAAAGCTTCGAAGCAACCGAATTCTTCAAGGGCTCGTCGGACTTGACTTTGCAAGGAGTCCCGTCGACCCGTCCCCGGCTTCGAGCCATCGAATTCGGACAGATCTCTCAAGGGGAGCTTCAGTGTTGAAATAGATCTCATGATTAATGTGTTTCTTCTGAATACTTTTTTCTGAAAATTCTCTCCTGTGTTTTTTCTTGGGGTGGTTCTCTGCTGGATTTATAGGGCTTGTGCATCCTCGTGGTAGCCACTGTAACAATATTAAAGTTACAATCTTTCCATGAAGAGTTGATTATTTTCCTTTTTTCACACCTCCTTTTGTGGATTAAACTAGAGCTGACTAGTCAATGCAAAGTTTTTTTTTTGGCATATAGCTTGTGGATAGTTAGTGACTTGACTTCAACTCACGCAATGGTGACGGTTGTCTTCCTCTTCCGGCAAGTCTTCTACGGGGAATACATGGAAACAAATCAGCAGTAAGGTGAAAATTGAAGCCTAATATTAATGCCACAATCAGAAACAGCAGCCCCCGCAGGCATAGAAATAAATCTTACATTTTGAATATTGCTATCTTATGATCTTTTTAATTATCGCATGACTCGCTGACATTGTATCATTCATCAATTAAATATTGACATTTGAAAAAAGAAAAACTACTCGCGTTTATTTAGTTTTCGGAAAGAAATATAATAGTGAAAATTGAAAAAGAATACGAGTGATTGGATTGATGATATAATAGTGTGTCTACCTTACATAAGTGTAAACTTAGAACATTTTAATGTTTGAGCTCTTAGATGTTTTGAAAAGCTTAAATCAAAAGCTACTGGCCCATTTAGAGGTTTGGAGGGAATTGAAGAAAATACTCAACTCGTGAAGTTCAATTGTAGAAGGATAGGGAATTTCTTCATACTCTTATGATGTATGTGAGATTTTGTGGCATTAGCATTTTAGAACAGTTGGCAGTGGTCCCGGAAAATTTCATATGATATCAAAGTTGGAGGTCATGAATTTAAATCTTTCCAGATCCCATTTGCCTCCCCAATTAAATTTGTTTACGCTTAGTAACAAGCAAAAAGACCAAACTAAGCATGAATGGAGTATTATAATAATTAAATATTAAACCATGCATTCCTCTAATAGCTTAAGCTTTTAAAATAGTTGACAGTGGTAAAAAAAATCTCATATGGTATCAGAGCTGGAGGTCCTCAGTTCAAATCTTTCCGGGCTCCATTTGCCTCACCAATTAAATATGTACATGCTTAGTACTAGGCAAAGAGATCAGACTAAGCATGAGGGGGAGTGTTAGAGTATCCAAATAATAAACCACGTCTTCATCTAATAGCTTAAACTTTTAGAACAGTTGGCGGTGGTCCCACAAAATCTTACAGAATATACCAAAACATAAGAGCGCACAGTCCTTTTCACCTAGGGAAGATTGATGATTAAGAATCATCTTAAGGTGGCACGGTGTTGTTGTGCACCAAGGTGATGACGTTACTAGTGGGCTACAAATTATAAGGTGTGATCAATCTTTGGTGTTCAAATCATGGTGATTGAAATATTGAAATGCGCGTGTGAGTTGTGTTAAAATAGTTCCACATTGGAAAATTGATTTAATTTTTTTGTCAGATCATTGGAAAATTGATGAGGGGTGGAGTAATTAATACATCCAAGTTGGCTTATAACTCATTGGCTCGAGCTTTTGAATAAGTATGGGTTCAACTGAATATATTGACAGGCTCGGACTTGACTCTCTCTTGGTGGTGATCTCCTTAGGTAAAGGTATCGAGTTCTGCCGCTTGCTTTCGACAGGAAAATGTAGAGAGAGAGAGAGAGAGAGAGAGAGAGAGAGAGAGAGAGAGAGAGAGAGACTTTGGTGACGATGTTTGCTGGCGATGAAAGCAAGTAAAGGAATTGATTCCCATTGAATTAGGAGATGAGCAGGGCAATGGTGGAGAGACTTTGGTGAAGATGTTTGCTGGCGATGAAAGCAAGTAAAGGAATTGATTCCCATTGAATTAGGAGATGAGCAGGGCAATGGTGGACGGTGGAGTCCAAGTGAAGAAGCAGAGAATGTGACGAAGAATGGGATGCAGCGATGGAACCAAGGAAAAGAAAAGAGATGATATACTTTAGATAAGATTTCATCGTAATTGACCCGGACTAGATGCATAAATGACAATGTTTAAATATATAATATAAGTTGATATTTTGTTAAAATTAGAAATTTATCGTCACTCTACAGAAATAAAAATACAGTAAGGCTCCGTTCGTTTGCCGGAAAATATTCTCATTTTGGAAAATATTTTCCCGGAAGTTATTTTCCTGAAAAATATTTTTCTGGAACACAATTTTCTGGTGTTCGGCTAAAATTTGAAAAAGTTTTGGAAAATATTTTCTGGTGTTCGGCGACCGCCAATCCGGCGGCGTCCGGCGATCGGCTGCAGCGACCGGCAACGGCGGGTCGGCGGCGGTCGGTGGCGGCAGGCGGCGACGCCGGAGTGGCCATCGACTAGCGGCGGCCGGCGGCGGTGACCGGCGATCCACTTCCTCTCCCACGGAAAACATTTTCCCTCCCATGGGCAATTTTGCCTTCACTTTGGGGGAAAATGATTTCCTCTTTGTGAAAAGAGGAAATCATTTTTCTCAAAACAATGAAGGATTTGGGGGTGGGGAAGGAAAATGTTTTCCGGTGGGGAAAGAAAATGTTTTCCCACGGAAAACATTTTCCGCCCCCGAACACCGGAAAACGCGGAAAATGTTTTCCGGAAAAATATTTTCCGGAAACGAACACAGCCTAAATCTAGTTGTTACTCCACTAAATTTACCATTCTTTCGTAAGTAAATCCCTAACTGAATAAGACTAATCCTAGTCTCATAGACAAATCATATTGTGACAAAATCAAACTCAAGTCGAATTGGCTTATAGTCGAAAATCCACGGGCTCATGTATGCTCACATTTGCAAAAAAAAAATTTAGAATTACAATCATAAAACAATTGTAGGCTTTGGAAATCAAGCATTATGGTGAATCGGTAGGAAGAGATTATTTGCCTCATCCGACATAATTAACGCCCAAATAAGCCATATGAGAAAAATTGACTCCACCACTTCAAAACATGCATCATTAAGGATCAAATCATTTAGTCAAATGGACATGCATACACATCACACTTATAGACATCATTACATGGCACGTCATCATATGACACACCACGTCTGAAAATTCATAAAAAATTTAAAATATTATGCACGTCAGTGATTCCTGGCCAAAATTAGCTAGAAAGACTAAATTGGTAAATCGTCAAAAGATTTATGACTGAATTGGCAAATCGTCAAAATGTTTAAGACTAAATTGGCCAAGTTAAAAGGTTTAGAACTGAATCTGCAGTAATGCAAGAAGTTTCGCAAGTTTTTTGGTAATTTTCCCCTTTACTGATTACTATGACTAATATTTTAACCCATCACTTGGCATGTTGCTGGATCATTAATTGTATTGACTGGACTACTTTAGCACTCTAGTGTGTTGTCTTGTGGCATGGCTCGAAGGTGTAAGCATATATATGCAGCAAAAGAGTGGTTGGAGGAAGGAGACCATCTTCACATCTAATGCCGAATTCAGCAGGGGCGATTCTTTGCGAGCAAAGATAAGATGCAAATTTGTCATTGGGTCTATGTGCAGTGAGACATCACCTAGCACAAGCAATGTCGTTCGTCTCTTGAAATAGCCATTGCTTGTTGGGTTAGCTCGTTTTAAAGTCTTATGGCAGTTCAAAGTCATTTATTAAGTAGCTAACTTGCCATTTTCAATTACAGAAATGGAAAACGATTGGAATTATCTTACTTTCTGCACATTTCATGGATACGGTAGCTTCCCTAGATGGCTATTGATATTCATCGTGCGTTCTCGTGAAGGAAACTAAATTTTATATTGCATATATTGACGCATGCATGTACTGGATCCGGACTTATGAAGTTGAAATTGTTAGTGCAATTGCACTTCTTACATTATTTTTAGGATTTATTGAATTCTGTACGGCAGGTTTTTTACTGATCAGCAATTTTTTCTGTTGAACTTTGAGATAGCTCGCTTGACGAGGCAATGGGTCTATAGCAAAAAATACATGATTTAGCAATAAAATAAATAGAATAAAGGAATCAAATCGGATGCCAAATTTACTCTTTTCGGTTAGTGGGACCTACCTCACGAGAGAGTAGTACAGCATTCCACTATAAATCGAGTGATACAACGGATATTATAATTACAAATGAGTTAAACAAGATTTTCGCAGTTTCAAATTCTTGCAATGTGATTCACAAGCAAGCACGCGATTAATTGTCTCGGAAAGAAGTTTTTTTTGGATGCGACTTACAAAGATGACTTACTTCTTATATAGAAAAGATTTAGATCCAAAATAGGAAATCTACTTAAATTAGGAATCCAACTCAAACTAGGAAATCTACCTGGATTAGGTTTCCTTGACGGGTCAACTCGAGACATATTTTCAATAAGGTCTGAAGCACTTTACTGAAGGCATCAGTCCTCTATGATTTATTGAGATGAAAGACATGTTTACAGAGACGTTTTTTGGCTCCTATATAATATATAGTACAATCAACGTGAGCCAACCTTATTTCATTTACACCAAAACCTCCTTTTTTGAAATTTTTTGTAAGTAGTAGAATGCTTTTTGCTGCTAGTGGGAAATAATTAAAGAGTTCTTTTCCTTAGAAGAGAGAAAAGATAGGAAATTTCTTCATGAACACCCATTTCTTTGTCATTTTCTTTTACAATACTTGCTTGCTAGAAGCAATCTCATTACCAACAGCTTGAAGCACATATAGCTCCGAGAATCTGTAATTAAGTCAGATGATTACAACCAAAACAAGCTCGGTGAAAGAAAGGAAAACCCGGTATGGTTCTCAAATATTGAGCGACCGTCTACTCAATTAATTATTAACGACGGTAAAACATGTCTTCAAGACTTGACCCGCGATTGATTGATGGGGCAACAGGACATACGATGCTTCGAAAGCACCTCGATTTCAAATTCTGTAAAACGTATCCATCGCTGAAGCTCCACTTTTGCCCTCTTTGGTATTGTAGATGCGGGAGAGACCAGCAACATCAAAGGGCTTAAAAAGCAAAGGGTGTTGGTCGTCCACAAGCTCATCAGGACACTGAACTGTGCCTTGATCGGAAGAGAAGAGTCCTATGGAATATCGTCGCTCGTGCCCGCTCACCCTTACACGGTGACGAGGGCTGTGTAATCTCCCATTGCTCCATCCCTGCATGCAAAAACAATAAAGGGGGAGGCTCACAATGATCAAGGCCAATTATCCAGAAGACTATATCGGATGAGACTTCTATTTCACCACAAGCTAGCATCAATCTCGTCCTATCGATAGCGCATTCAGCCAGTCGAATCTATGGTGCACATGGCGATGGGTCAATAAGAATTTCACAAAGAAATTAGCTTTAACGTCGTAATTCTAGCAATTGGCAGACGTGATGATCAAACCAAGAAATATAAACAATAATTTAGAATTGATATGTAAAGTCATGTGCCCGAATTCTTGTTCGATGCTTATAGCATGTTGCCTACTTTTTGAACCAAATTCAATAGAGAGAGAGAGTGGGGTGTGGGGACTCACGTAGAATGACTCCCCAGTGAGGACAATGAAAGAGCAAGCTGAGGAAGGGGCGACCTCAATCCAACGTCCGTCCTTAGTTTGCATTTCCAATCCGTTCACATGATTTTGGTGAAGTATGGTCACGAAGTTCGCGTCCTGATGGCACGTAGTGTCGGGCATCTTGGACTCGTCGTTCCCGGGAGGTGCATATCCCATGAGACGGAAATTGTATTTGACCGACCTGGCCAGCGAATCCACGTACTTGTCTACGCCCAAGCTTCCCAAAACCAGCTTCCTCACCAGTGAATCCAACTCCAAAACCCTCGTAACATACGTATTCATTGTCTCACTGCATGTTCATGACAAAAGCACATAGCGAAAGATGATTCACCATCGTATAAGACGATTCATTTTAGATTTCTTGTACCAAATAATTGAATCGATTATCAATTCAAACTCACTTTAATAGTGATCCATTCGATAACCATTAATCTGTTGACACTTGCCGAATGAGAATCGATAATCTAATCAAGTTACAATAAAAACCAGCAATAAAAAGGAATTACCAAAATCTTGTGTTTCCCTCCGGCCACATGAGATCCGCTAATCTTTTGATCGAACCTGAGTTGGGGGCGTAGTCCATTCCAAATACCTCATAGGGAGGCGCATGAGGAGGGTTCGTGTGGTAGCCGTCGAACTGCTTCTCCGGGACAATGAACCGGCGCTTCACATCAGTCGGAAGCTCGAGCAATTCCTCCAATTCTTGGAACAAATCATTGTGAAGCTCCAAGGTCATCTTATCATACAAAGCTTCGAAGCAACCGAATTCTTCAAGGGCTCGTCGGACTTGACATCGTAAGGAGTCCCATCGACCCGTCCCTGGCTTCGAGCCATCTAATTTGGACAGATCTATCAGGGGAAGCTTCAGTGCTGGAATAGAGCTCATGATTAATTTGTCATTCTTTCTAAAACTTCTCTCCTGTTTTGTTCTTGGGGTGGTTCTGTGTTGGATTTATAGGGCTTGTGCATCCTCGTAGTTGCCGCTGTAGCAATTTTAGAGTTACAATCTTTCTATGAAGAGTTGATTTTTTTCCTTTCTTGCCCCTCTTTCTGTGGTTTAAACAAGGGTTGAGTAGTGAATGCTAGTTTTGTTTTTTTGGGCATATAGCTTTTGGATAGTTAGTGACTTGACTGTAACTCAAGCAATGATGTAGGCTGTCTTCCGATTCCGGCATGTCTTCCACGGGGAATACATGGAAACAAATCAGCAGTAAGGTGAAATTTGAAGCCTAATATTAATGCCACACTCAGAAACAGCAAACCCTGCAAGCAAAGAAATACCTCTTACTTTTTGACTAATGCTATGTTATTATCTTTTTAAATATCGCATGACATGCTAACAATAAATCATTCATCAATTAAATATTGACATTTGTAAAATTGAAAGAATACGAGTGATTGGATTGATGATATAACAGTGTGTCTACTTTATATAAGTGTAATTTAGAACATTTTAATGTTTGGGCTCTTAGATATTTTGAAAAGCTTAAATCAAAAGCTAGTGGCCCATTTAGAGGTTTGGAGGGAATCAAAGAATGTACTCAACTCGTGAAGTTCAATTGTAGGAGGATAGGGAATTTCTTCACATTCTTATGATGAAGAATAGACCAAAAGAGCCCAAACTCCAGATTGATGATTAAGAATCATCATAAGGTGGCACGATGTTGCTGTGCACCAAGGTGACGACGTGACTAGTGGGCTGCAAATGAATAGGCGCGCTCGATCTCTGATGTTCAAATCATGGTGATTGAAGTGCTGAAATGCACGTATGAGTTGTATTAGAATAGTCTCGCATCGAAAAATTGATGTGGGGTGGAGCAATTAATACATCTAAGTTGGCTCATAACTCATTAGCTCGAGTTTTTTAGTGAAAGTGGGTTCAACTGAATATGTTAGCTGGTTCTGACTTGGCTCTCTCTTGGTGATCTCCTCAGGCAAAGGAATCAAGCCTCTGCCGCGCTCTCCCGACAGGAAAATGGTGCACGAAAGAGAGAGACTTTGGTGAAGATGTTTGATGGCGATGAAAGCAAGTAAAGGAATTGTCAAATTCCAATCGAATTTGGAGATGAGCAGGACGCTGGTGGACGGTGGAGTCTAAGTGAAGAAGCGGAGAAAGTGATGAAGAATGGGATGCAGCGATGGAAGCAAGTAAAAGAAAAGAGATGTTATACTATAGATAGGATTTCATCATAATCGTCCCGGACTAGATGCATAAATGACAATGTTTAAAAATATTATTTAGGTCGATGTTCTGTCAAAATTAGTCTAGAAAATTAGAATTTTATTGTCACTCTACAGAAATAAAAATACAGTCATAAGTAAATCTAATCATTACTCCGCTAAATTTATCATTCTTGCGTAAGTAAGTCACTAATTAAATAAGACTAACCCTAGTCTCATAGACATATCATATGGGGACAAAATCAAACTCAAGTCGAATTGGCTTATAGTTGAAAATCCAAGGGCTCACGTATGCTCGCGTTTCCAAAATTTTTTTAGAAACACAATCATAAAACAATTGTAAGCTTTCGAAATCGAGCATTATGTAAATTGTAAGGATCAAATCATTTAGTCAAATGGACATGCATACACATCACACTAATAGACATCATTACATGGCACGTTAGCATATGACACAACCTGTCAGAAAATTCAGAATTTTTTTTAAAATTTTTAAATATTATCCCCGTCAGTGATTTATGGCCAAAATTATCTAGAAGGATTAAATCGGTAAATCGTCAAAAAGTTTAAAATTGAATCGGCAACTCATCGAAAGGTTTAAGATTAAATTGGTCAAATTAAAAAATTTATGACTGAATTTACTTATTACCGTGACTAATATTTTAACCCATCACTTGGCATGTTGCTGGATCATTAATTGTATTGACTGGACTACTCTAGTACTCGAGTGTGTTGTCTTGTGGCATGGCTAGAAGGTGTAAGCATATATATGCAGCAATAGAGTGGTTGGGGAAAGAGACCATCTTCACATTTAATGCCAAATTCAGCAGGGGCGATTCTTTGCAAGCAAAGATAAGATGCAAATTTGTCATTGGGTCTATGCGCAGGGAGACATCACCTAGCACAAGCAATGTCGTTCGTGTCTTGAAATAGCCATTGCTTGTTGGGTTAGCTCGTTTTAAAGTCTTATGACAGTTCAAAGTCATTTTATTAAGTAGCTAACTTGCCATTTTCAAATACAGAAATGGAAAACGATTGGAGTTATCTTATTTTCTGCACATTTTCTGGATAGAGTAGCTTCCCTAGATGGCTATAGATATTCATCATGCGTTCTCGTGAAGGAAACTAAATTTTATATTGCATATATTGACGCATGCATGTACTGGATCCGGACATATGAAGTTTAAATTGTTAGTGCAACTGCATTTCTTAGGTTATTTTAGGACTTATTGAATTCTGTACAACAGGATTTGGACTGATCAATAATTTTTTCTGTTGAACTTTGAGTAGCTCTCTTGACGAGACAATGGGTCTAAAGCAAAAAATATATGATCAAGCAATAAAATAAACAGAATAAAGGAATCAAATTGGATACCGAATTTACTTAATTTAGAATAAAGGAGGACATCATTCTACTATAAATCTAGCGATACAACGGATCTTAAAATCACACTTGAGTTACTCAAATACTCCAAATATTTCCTAACTCTTAATTATACCCAATAATACATCGTTTAGCCCTCACAATTTCTCGCAAAACAATCGCTCAGTTTCATAGATGAGTTACACAATATTTTCACGGCTTCAAATTCTTGTGATGTAATCACGAGCAAGCACACGATTGATTGTCAAATAAAAGAGTTTCTTTGGATGCATTTTACAAAGTTGACGCACTTCTTATATAGAAAAGATTTAGAGTCAAAATAGGAAATCTACTCAAACTAGGAAATCTACCTGGATCAGGGTTTTTTTACAGGATCAAATCGGGACATATTTTTAACATGGTCCAAGTGCTTTACTAAGGCATCGGTCCTAAATGAGTTAATGAGATGAAAGACTGGTGTTTAAAGATCTGCTTTTTGGCTCCTCTATAATAGTACAATTAACGTGAGCCAACCTTATTTCATTTACACCAAAACATCTTTTTCTTTTGAAATTTTTTGTAAGTAGTAGAATGCTTTTTGCTACTAGTGGGAAATAATTAAAGAGTTTTTTTTTCCATAGAAGAGAGAAAAGAAAGGAAATTTATTCATGAACACCCATTTCTTTGTCATTTTCTTGTTCAATACTTGCTTGCTAGATGCAATCTCATCATCAACAGCCTGAAGCACATAAGCTCCGAGAATCAGCAGTGGGGTCAGATGATTGTAACCTAAACAAGCTCCAGAAGGGGAAAGCAAGGGAAATCTAATATGCTTCTCATATATTGAGCGACCGTCCACTCAATTAATTATTAACGACTGTAAAACATATTCCTTAAGGCTTGACTTGCGGTTGATTGATGGGGCGAAAGGACACACAATGCTTCGACAGCGCCTCGATCTCAAATCCTGCAAAAGGTATCCATCGCCGAAGCCCCATTTTGGCCCTCTTTGATCTTGTAGATGCGGGAGAGACCGGCAACATCAAAGGGCTTAAAAAGCAAAGGGTGTTGGTCGTCTACAAGCTCATCTGGACACTGAATCGTTCCTTGAACGGAAGAGAAGAGCCCCATGCAATATCTTGGCTCATGCCCGCTCATCATTACACGGTGACAAGGGCTGTGTAATCTCCCATTGCTCCATCCCTGCGTGCAAGAAGAAAAAAAGTGAGAGGCTCACAATGATCAAGGTCAATTATCCAGGAGATTATAACTCTCGAGAGCCTCAACATCTTGACTTCTTCTGACCGTTTATACAAGGTCTACATGTTTAGGTTGTATCTGTCGAGATGTCTATCTCACCACAAGTTAGCATCAGTCTCGCCGAATCGATATGAATTCAACCATACATGAATCTATGGTTCACAAGGCGACCGGTCAATAAGGATTCCACAAAGAAATCTGCTTTAACGTCGTAATTCTAGCTATTGCCAGAGGTGATATTCTTGTTGGATGCTTATAGCATGTTACCTCCTTTATGAACCAAATTCAATATAGGGAGGGGGGGGGGGGGGGGGGGGGGTCCTCACATAGAATGACTCCCCGGCGAGGACAATGAAGGAGGAAGTTGAGGAAGGGGCGACCTCGATCCAACATCCGTCCTTAGTTTGCACTTCCAATCCGTTCACATCATTTTGGTGAAGTATGGTCACTAAGTTCGCATCCCGATGGCTCACAGTCCCGGGCTTCTTGGACTCCTCGGTCCCAGGAGCTGCATATCTCATGAGACGGTAATTGTATTTGACCGACTTGGCTAGCGAACCCACGTACTTGTCTACGCCCAAGCTTCCCAAAACCAGCTTCCTCACCAGTGAATCCAATTCCAAAACCCTCATAACATACGTATTCATTGTCTCGCTGCATGTTCATGAAAAAGGCACATGTCGAAACTTCAGTTTCCATAGATAAAGGGCGTGGATTGGCATCTTCATGTTACGTGTGTTTTTATGTACATCACCGGGTAAGATGATTCATTTTAGATTTTCTTCTTGCATCAAAGTAATTGAAATTCAAATTTCTCGTCATTGGTGATCAATTTGATAAATATTTTAATCTCTTAACACTTCCTTATTGGGAAACGATAATATATTTGTTAGTAATAAGATAGGGATTACCAAAATCTTGTGTTTACCTCTGGCCACATAAGATCAGCTAATTCTTTGATCGAGCCCGAATTGGGTTCATAGCCCACTCCGAACGCCTCGTAGAGAGGCGCATGAGGAAGATTCGCGAGGTAGCCGATGTACGGCTTATTCGGGAAGTCAAACTGGCGCTTCACATCGGTTGGAAGCTCGAGCAATTCTTCCAATTCTTGGAACGCATCATTGTGAAGCTCTGGGGTCACCTTATCATACAAAGCTTCGAAGCAACCGAATTTTTCAAGGGCTTGTCGGACTTGATTTTGCAAGGAGTCCCATCGACCCGATCCTGGCTTCGGGCCATCTAATTCGGACAGATCTATCAGGGGAAGCTTCAGTGTTGAAATAGAGCTCATGATCAATTTGTCTTTCTTTCTGAGTACTTTTTCGAAAACTTCTCTCTTATTTTGTTCTTGGGGTGGTTCTCTGCTGGATTTATAGGGCTTGTGCATCCTCGTAGTAGCCGCTGGAGCAATTTTAAAGTTACAATATTTCCATGAAGAGTTTATTATTTTCTTTGTTTTGCCAGAGTTGAATAGTCAATCAAGTTTGTTTTTTTGGGCATATAGCTTTGGATAGTTAGTGAGTAGACTTTTAACGCAAGCAATGATGTAGGTTGTCCTCCTCTTCCTGTATGTCTGCTTGGAAACAAATCAGTAGTAAGGTGAAAATTGAAGCCTAATATTAATGTTACACTCAGAAACAACAACCCCTGCAAGCAAAGAAATAACTCTTACTTTTTGAATATTGCTATGTTATTATCTTTTTAAATATTGCGTGACATGCTAACAATAAATCATTCATCAATTAAATATTGACATTTGAAAAAATTATTTGTGTTTATTTAGTTTTCGAAACAAAATACAGTAGGGAAAATTAGAAAAGAATACAAGTGATTGGATTGATGATGTAATAGTGTGTCCACCTTATATAAATGTAAACTTAGAAGATTTTAATGTTTGAACTCTTAGATGTTTTGAAAAGCTTAAATCAGAAGCTAGTGGCCCATCTAGAGGTTTGGAGGGAATCGAAGAAAATATTTAACTTGTGAAGTTCAATTGTTGGATGATAGGGAATTTCTTCATACTCTTATGATGAAGAATAGACCAAAATAGAAGAGCCCAAAGTCTTTTTCACCTAGGGAAGATTGATGATTAAGAATCATCTTAAGGGGGTCGCGGTGTTGCTGTGCACCAGGGTGACAACATGACTAGTGGGCTACAAATAATGACGCACGCTCGTTATTTGGTGTTCAAATCATAATGATTGAAGTGTTGAACTCACATGTCGTAAAATTGATGTGATATGGAACAGTTAATTCATATAAGTTGCGTCATAACTTATCGGCTCAAGCTTTTGAGTAAATGTGTATCCAACTGGATATGTTGATGGATTCGAGGTTGGCTTTCTCTTGGTGATCTCCTCAGATAAAGGTATCAAGTTTCTACCACAGGCTATCAAAAGGAAAATGGTGCACGAGAGAGAGAGAGACTTTGGTGAAGCTGTTTGCTGGCGATGAAAGCAAGTAAAGGAATTGCAATTTGGCGAACAAAGCAAGAGTAAAGAATCGTCAAATTCCTATTGAATTTGGAGATGAGTTAGAGGTTGGTGGACGGTGGAGTCTAAGCGAAGGAGCGGAGAAAGTGACGAAGAATGGGATGCAACGATGGAACCAAGGAAAAGAAAAGAGATGGATATCGTCTAGACAAATCGATCGGAATCAGCCGTTAAATCGATTCGGAAGCTTCTTTGAACTATAGATAGAATTGCATCATAATCGTCCCTGATTAGATGCATAAATGACAATGTTTGAAAATATAATTTAGGTCGATATTCTGTCAAAATTAGTCTAGAAAATTAGAAATTTATCATCACTCTACAGAAATAAAAATACAATCTTAAGTAATTCTAATCATTACTATGCTGAATTTACCATTCTTGCATAAGTAAATACCTAACTAGATAAGACTAACCGTAGTCTCGTAGACAAATCATATTGCGACAAAATCAAAATCAAGTCGAATTGGCTAATAGTCGAAAATCCAAGGGTTCACAAATGCTCGTTTTTCCATAAATATTTTAAAATCACAATCATAAAACAATTGTAAGATTTCGAATCAAGTATTATGGAAAATCTGTTGAATAAACCACATGAGAAAAATGACTCCACCACTTCAAAACTTGAATAATTAAGGATCAAATCATTTAGTCAAGTGGACATACATACGCATCATCCTAAGATTCATGCATTCACGTGATCACGCAACATATCATCACACAACACTTCACCACATAATAGACATCATTACACGGCACGTCATCATATGACACAACATGTCAGAAAAATCTAAAAAAAATCTAAAAATTATCAATGTCAGCGATTTCCGGTCAACATTGGCCGGCATGACTAAATTAACAAATCGTCAAAAGGTTTAGGACTAAATTGGTATAATTGAAAGGTTTAAAAAAAATTAGCATAATGTCAGCAATTTCCGGTCAACATTGGTCGACATGACTAAATTAGCAAATCGATAAAAGATTTAGGACTAAATTGGCATAATTGAATGGTTTAGGATTGAATTGGCATATCGTCAAAAGGTTTAGGACTTTTTTAGTGATTTTCCCCTTTACTTGTTACAGTGACTAATATTTTGACGCATCACTTGGCATGTTGCTAGATCATTAATTGTACTGACTGGACTACTTCGGCACTCTAGGAGGGAAGAACACTAGAAGTGCCAAAACTTATGTACGGCGCTCACTTTAGTGTTAAAAGTTTCCGCCGGATCACTTAAGTGCCAAACTTTTTGAAAAACGATCATTCAAGTGCCAATTCCGGTTAGTTTGACCGGAAATCTGACGTGGCATTTTTTTATTAATTTCTAAAGTCGATATGGCTCGCCGGAGGTTTAGTCGGCATGTACAGTCAGCATGCACACTTCAAAACAACGTAGTTTAGCATGTACACTTTGATTTTTTAAATATTTTTTTCTAATTTTTTTCTTTTTTTGCTTCTTTTCTTTTTTTCTTTTCTTTCTTCTTCGTCTTCTACCTTTGACTGGTGGCTGGACACTGGCCATCGGCCATGGCTGGCCGGCTGGCCTCGCCCGGATGAGGTCGCCGTCGCCCGCCACAAGCGAGGCCCGGCCGACCCTCTCATGGGCGAGGGTGGGCGAGCCCCAGCGAGGGGCTCGCCCTCGCCGGGGCTCGCCCGCCCTTGGCCAGGCAAGGGTCAGCCTCACCTCGCCAGATCTAGGTTGGGCGAGGCCGGCCCTCGCCCAAGCCATGTCAGTCTCGCCGGTAGCTAGCGAGGCGCCCTCGAAAGCCACAGGCGAGGGCGGGCGAGCCCCGGTGAGGGCTCCCCTCGCCAGATCTGGCGAGGCCGGCCATGGCTGTTGGCTGGTGTTCGGTCACCGGCCAAAGATAGAAGAAGAAAGAAAGAAAAGAATAAAGAAAAGAAGGAAAAAAAGAAAAAAATCAGAAAAAATATTTAAAAAATCGAAATATACACATGAAAATGCCACATAGACTGATTTTTTTTTAAAAAAAACCAACTCAAATTATAAAAGTCACGTATTAATTTGACCGGAATTTCTCGCCGTTGGCACTTAAGTGATCGTTTTTTCTCCGATTTGGGACTTAAATGATTCGGCGAAGACTTTTGGCACTAAAGTGAGCGCCGTATACAAGTTTTGGCACTTCTAGTGTTCTTTCCCCCACACTCTAGTGTGTTGTCTTGTGGCATGGCTCGAGTGTGTAAGCATATAGATGCAGCAATAGAGTGGTTGGGGAAAGAGACCAGCTTCACATTTAATGCCGTAATCAGCAGTGGCGATTCTTTGCAAGCAAAGATAAGATGCAAATTTGTCATTGGGTCTATGTGCAGTGAGACATCACATGGCACAAGCAATGTTGTTCGTGTCTTGAAATAGCCATCACTTGTTGGGTTAGCTCATTTTAAAGTCTTATGGCAGTTCAAACTCATTCCATCAAGTAGCTAACTATGGCATGGGTTAAGGATTTCTTCCGGTTGGCAATTCGTGTTGCCAAATACGAGCAGTTGATATAAGAAAAGACAATGAAATAAAATTGCCATGATTTCAGAGCTGAGGAACACTTTTGCCACTGTCATTGATTTCGAAGAGGAAGAAGAATGTGAGGTAGGAGTGGCAAAAAGTTGAATGTTGGTAAAGCGTACGAGTGTTCCGCACGGCCAAATTGGCCAAAAGAAACAGTAATGTCTAAGCCGAAGGATGGCCAACGTTTGCATACTATCTTTCTTGAATTGTTCACTATGGCGAATTTCTCAAAGTGCAGTGTTGACTTCTCCTAAGTATTAATTTTGTTACTGTCGCGACCTAAAATTTCTCTCAAGCTAATGGATTGTTAAGACTAAGCCTAACTCGGGCCCTCCCAAGCCCTACCAATTCGCAACTTAGGGTTTAAGTTTTTAACATGCAAATGCTTTCATGCTTGGAGTCGCCACTAATCTATTTGCGGTAGGTCGATTAGAAACCTAAATAAAACATAGGGAGATATGTTTTATTCCTACGAACAGGAGACTCTAAGCTCGGGGACTTGGTTACGCTAGATCTAGTCTAACGCCCTTTCGGTACCTTTTCTTTTCAAAAATATTTATGCGGGCGTCTGGATCCATTTTAACTTAGTCACTAGCATGTGAGGTGATCATGCGGGTGCGCAAACCACCAAAGTAACACCCAATAATCAAAACATTAAATAAATTGCAAGATTGGGAGAATTACTTACCTCGAAGCAACGTAAGCATCTGCATTGTTAGCTAGAAAATCACATCAACAGTCCTAATATGATTTCTAATTAACAAGCAGTTCACTCAATATTTTTAGGATTTTCACTTATTTAAATGAAAACTAGCCTATATGTAATGACGTGCAAAAATTAACATGCGATTAATACAGCCTAACATGCAAACTATATGTCATGCGACGACGTGACCTAATTCTAATGACGGACAAATAATTTATTTTTGAATGAATTTCGGAATTAAAAAAATGCCTAAATTAACATGCAATCTATTCTAAAAAAGATAATTTAATCTATCCTAAAGTGATTCTTTTTTTGGGATTTTTATTAAAATTCGAAATTATTAAATATCCTAAATAATCCACAAAGATTAAAACAATTTCTAATTTAAACTAGGAAATATGCTACCCTAAATCCCAATTTAAATCAAATCTTATTCTTTTGGATATATTTAAGATTCCCTAAGCATGCAAAATTTCTAATTTAGATCCTAACTAACATATTTTTTGATTTTCTTTATTTAAAAGGAAAATAATTAAACAAAGATAACAACCAAGTTCAAACAATCCACGCAATCCGCAAGATTCTTCTTATCGATTCAAATTAGGCAAAGAAATCAAACTAACGGTCATATCTATAGGGTTATAGATATCGACAGAAAGTTGATTGTTCAAATTTGGAAAGCAAATAAAATCTATTATCATATCCAAGTGATTATGGATAAGATAACGATTTTCCGTATCGCCGTGTATCGTACCTTAGGGATAAGGTCGGATAGTCGTCCCAGATACGTTGCCAAATTAGGAATGATTCCTAATTTTGGGTGTTTTCGAATATTGCAGATATAAACACATTATCCTAAGATATCTAGCAATCACGCAATATTCACGGAATATTCAAAATATCGAACTAGGAATCTAAATATTTTGAAAATATACCGGATAGTCAGTCTTACCTAATTTCGGGATATTCCCAAATTTGAACTCGCGGACCGGGATTGCGGATCGGGATGATGGCGAGTGGACCGGCGGCGCGGCCACGAGGATGCTTGGCTCAACGATTGTCGCGGCGGTGAATCGAGAGACTTGCGGCTTGGGACGCCGCGGTGATACTCGGTCAGCTGGTCATCTCGGTTCACAAACTATCGCTGAAGAAATTGTATGTGAATGGGTGTTGTGCTTTCCAGCTTCTCCCTTGCAAATTTTCTTCACGGTTAGTGGATGATCAAGAGAAAAAACAAAAACTCAAAGTGGGGTCATGATGGTGCAAGTCTGAAGGCGTGGATCTCTTTCAACGTGGGTTGTGAAGATCGTGATTTGGGAGAGCGGTCTTCCTCTTGTGCCTCCAACGTGTCACTCGGGATAATCGTCGATGCTTGGCGAGACAAGGAAAGTTGTGACTGGTACAGGGACTTCTCGGTTAGGTACGGCGTCGCAGAGCAGAGGAAGCAGCAGATCGGTGGTGCGGCTTTGTCACGTCGGGCGAAGCGGCAGCGGCGAGAAGCGCGGACACAGCGGAGGCGACGCGACGTGGCTGTTGTGCACGTGCGCAACCGACTATCTCTCTCGACCTCAAGTGTGTCTCTCGTGCTCTCTCTGAAAATTCTGATCTCAAGAAAATTATGAGAGCCCATTGATTATGACACATAACGACATATTTATATCGCAACCCTAGGTTAATTAACCGAGCTTACTCGATCCTAATGGGCTTAGACTTAGGCTTTATCGTTTAATTTTATTTTAATTCCAAATGGGCTGAATTAATTCGGGCTGATTTAAGCTCAAATTAAAACAACCAAAGCCTTTTAAACTTGTGAATTTTGGCCCCCAATCCCTTGAGTGAGCCGAGTTTCACTCGGCGCTCGAGCTCGGTTTATGCAATGGATTTTCAGCTTACTCACCACCGTCGGTCCGATATGGAATGCAATTAAACTATATGATCCTAAACTATATGCTATGCAAATTTTGATATTTTGTTTAGGGGTTAAAATTTAATCCCTAATTTTCTATGCAATTAATCACTAAATGATGTGCCAAAATTTAGGTGTCAACAAATTTGCCCCTCTTTGAAGGGGAGCTCGAGGAGATTTCATTCAAAGACAAAATGATACCTAAATTTTGACTATGCAAATGCAATGAGAAAAATTAGTCTTTTTGTCGAGTAAATGGGATCTCAATGAGCCCACACCCATTTTCGATGTGATATGAAAATGCAAATGCAAAAATAGAAAACATACTTGCATTTACTTACCTGAAGATTTGGGAAAGCAAAATTGGGGTATGGAACAGCTTTCGAAACCCGCAAAGTATCTACGGAATTCCTAATAGTATTTGAAAGCTCGAAAATTCCCTTTGGATTTTGAAATAAGACCTGAAATAATCTTGAAAATTCCCTTCGGATTTTCAGAGGAGATGCTTGAGATGAAATGGGCTCGAAAATTCCCTTGATTTTCGATAAAAGGTATCGAATAATTCCCTTCGGACTTTCAAGAAAAATTCAGAAACTCCAATCGGGTATTTGAATGGCCTCAAAATTCCCTTCGGATCTTCGAGAAGATATCTGAAACCGCAATCGAGATATGATTAATACGATCGAAAACTCCCTTTGGATTTTCGGAAATGATATCTGAAACTTCAATCGAGATACTTGAATGGGCTCGATGATTCCCTTCGGATCTTCGAGAAGATATCTCAAAGCTGCAATCAGATATGATTAATAGGATCGAAAACTCCCTTTGGATTTTCGGAAATAATACACGAAACTTCAATCAGAGTATTTGAATGGGTTCGATGATTCCCTTCGGATCTTGAAAGATATCTGAAGCTGCAATCGAGATATGATTAATAGAATCGAAAATTCCCTTCGGATTTTCGGAAATGATACTTGAAACTTCAATCGAGATATTTGAATGTTGAAAAATATTTAAACAAATTCGAAACTTCAGATAGCAACTCAAGCGTCAGAACTCTTCGGATCTTCGAGGAAACATTACACCATCGGACATGACTAGAGCAAAAACACATATGCGTTCATAAAAGAGATTAGCAATCACGGCTACTCTAGAACACACATTTCAAAATTCATTAATTCAATTGAGGTTTATGCATGATGGTTTTACCATATTTGCATAACCAAATTTCCACTAGGGAGAATTATCATTAAGACAATTTTCACTTATAACGTGGATTTCTTAAGAATGCTAAATGAGAGACTTTCAGTTAAAAGGGCTTTCACTCACTCTCATTGAAGGGCTATTTTATGAGAATCACTCCGTCTCACCATCATCATGTCGACAAGGATCCGAGTATTCTCGCAAGCGGTACGACCTTACCAATACGAGAGGTCTTTGTCGGGAACGTGGTGTCGGTTTGGTCAATGGCTTAACAAAGGAGACTCTTCAAGTCGGGGCTATTGAAAGAAAATACTCTGCAATCATCTTCGGGTTTACAAGTCAAGAACCCTGCAAAATGAGATAAAAATAGACTTGCTCGCACTTCTTCGAGCTAAGCTTATAAACATCTGAATTCTACGTTAATTCAAGTGCCTAATCCGAAGAGACTTTGCAAGGGACGTAACGTAGGCTAGGTTCATGGTTCAAGAAACGAAAGTATATATCGGGCTAAAAATGTGTATAAGGGTGAGAGTTGGTGATCATCTAGGCATAATCACCGGTTTTCGTCTTTGCCTTGAAGAATTGTCTTCTTGATAGATGTACTATCGCCTTGAGTTCACCACTTGATTCCTTCGAGACTTGTAAGACCACTTGCTCCACTGGGGATTCACGACTTTGACATGTCATATCTTGACATTTTTTCTCTAAAGTTCTTCCCTTTTTTTTTTCGACTTTTCTTTTTTCATGGGCATGGCCTGCTTTTACCTGGCACTACTTTGCTTTTTATGCCCCTTAGCTTTCATTTTTTTTTAACTTTTGACACACTTGTCTACAATGCATACATTAGCCAACCACACTTTGGCTTATTTTGACCGAATGACTAACATTTGGACTCTCGGGGTCTTCGTCTTCTATTGGCGCTCCGGATATGCTGCATGGACAATGATGGCTTTTACCTTGCCCCCAAAGTGTGGGGGATGATCACCAACTGGATTTTTATGAAATGAAATTGCAGGCTCAAGTGGGCTAAGCAATGGATAAAGTGTGTAGGATAGAGAAAGAACCGCTCTTCATCATTCTAAGGCGCTTGAATTAATGTTTGAGTTCATTTGCAATAGCAACACTTGAAGATTGATGCAAGTGTGAGTAAGAAAATTTCTATTCATTTTCTCACCTTACGATGTCGACTTACCTCCAGTTTACCCCAATGTGGGGTGGTTCTTGACAGAGGTAATTTGAAAAAACTTCTCCAAGTGTTTGGGCTCAAAGTGGCGAAACAATGGATTAACTGTAGTATTTGGGATAGAGAAATGAACCGCCTCGTCATTTCGGTAGTCGTACCTTTCGCTGAGATAACCCTTTACCTTATGGACATGCAATTTTTCCACTCATCTCACAAGTGTATGAATAGGGGAAGGTGTATAAGATATGGCTTGCCTTTCATCATCCCAACATATCTCATTTAGCATACTCAAGCAATTCCACATCATTCATTGAATTGTCCATCTTGACAAATTTCAACATAAAATTGATGAGTCAAATAGGTAAACTTACCAAGCAAAATTTCTTTTCCTTGAAAGATATGATCATTTCACAAGCTTATCAAGTTCAAGCACAAAAAGTTTGCAACTTCCGAACATATTTATCATACTAAAAATCTCATCATAAGCATGAAAAATATGGCATTGAGCATTCAAAATAAATGGTTCCTGCAAAGGTGTGAGAACATCAACACGGAGAGACATTTTTTGGAATGGGAGCCCTTTGATTGCCCCTATTTAGAAGGAATGGACACATGAATGCTCCATCGTTGCTTTTGCCCCTGCACAAGAGAACGCACATGAATAGGATTCTATGTAACGCTAAAAATGAGACTTAGTAAATTTCGATTGTCCAAGGGAATTATCTCAATGGCCGCTACGGGAATCATGTGTGCCCCCGATTTGTCATCTCCTTTTCTCGGCTTTCCGGATATAGCACCACACCAAATCAAGTTATGATTCATTGCCCCTAGATAAGTCTTTGCAAGCTCACTTTCCTTGAAGGCTTTGTTAGCTCTCAATTGAACCAATGGGTTCATTATCATTGAAGCTGGATGTGTCATTTTCTTATCACAACAAGCTAGAGTATTATGCTCGAGACATGAAGTAAATGAGTCGGACAGAACAAACAGGGTTTATTTGATGCATGATTTGGAAAAAGGTTTTTTTTTTAAAAGCAATGAAATGCTTTTTATTTTCGGAAAGTCTTTTTGGAGGGAGCATGAGAAAGCCCATCCCTCGAATTTCTCCTTGGATGATATTTTCTTTTCATGGTTGGATATCATCACCGGGCTAGTTTAATATACTTTAACATGTCCTCAAAATGAAAACAAACTTGTAATTTCATTGAATAGAATCAAATGAATTACATTATTGGAAGGAAATGCAAATAATCGATGCCCTACGAATCAAAACATAAACATGAATTGAAATCCTAGAAAGCGGAAATCCTAGAAAATACTTGAAACTAGAAAGCATGAAAGACTCCTAGAAGCATGAAGAGACTCTAACAGGAGAGGTATAAAAACAGAAATTTCTCTCCATGCGGCATCCGTGCTTCCGGCATAGTTGGGTAGAGAGGTTCATTGCTGGACATTTGGTTGATCAGCTGCGGAAAGAGAATGCTTTGTGTCCAAGAGGTCTTGAATTCTATGCTTGATCACAGTAACAATCATCGGTAGAATGGTGACCTCCCCACTGATACTCACCACTTCTTAGAGGAGTCACATAACTAAGAGAGAACCGCTGGAGGTTAGGCGTTCGGCTCACTTGAAAGAAAATTTTTCTTTTGGAGAACGGGCAGAACTTTGGATAACGGCCCGAGTGAGAGCGTAGAGGATTCCTTTTAGTACCTTGTTGCCGACTAGTGAATTGGCGTCCACCTTGTTGTTTGCCAACGGACTGTATTGTCGAGCGGTGTCCACGGTTTTGTTGAGTAAGCTACATTTACACTTCAGGTGTCGGTTCACTTTATCCTTCTTGAGGAGTGAACTTCTTAGCGAGAGTAGCACGCTTTCCGGTGGCCCAACCATCAGCGCGGAGCGATCTCAATGCTGATTCTCCCATTTGGTATCAACTCAGACTAAAGGGTGAAATTGAGCAAGACCCAACATTCGATTACGAAACTCGACAGTAAAGTCTTCATGAAGGTATCGAAGCATCTCCTTCCTCGGTCCAACTCGGGGTGATAATTTGCGCTGGCTAAAGCTCTCACCTAGTGCATGAAGCCTTGAAGGTCTCAGTCTTTTTCTTCTCAGTACTGAATCAAATCCTCACGTGGCCAGGCCCACGTCAATATTAGAATTTGTATTGGCCAGATGAAGCTTCATCGGAACAAATCCTCCCATGTCTTGGCTTGAATGAATCTTTTTCCAAAGCGAACCATTGTAAAGGGGTCGGTTAAGCTATCTTGGAAAGTGTGGATCATGGTGGCATTATCAGCATACGGCGCACATCCTCGTGCGTGTTGTATTGTAAATGGACCTTAGGACAGGAAAGGCCATCAAACTTAATTAAACTCCGGGTGCCTTGAACTCTTAGGGGACTTGAACCTTGACAATGTGAGCAAGACCTCGTGAGAATTGATCATCAAAGCCTTGCATTTGACGGAATTTTTCTTCAAGCTTATCAATACGCTCAGCCTCATCACTCTTTGGTGGCTTAGAAGATGCATCGCCCCATCCGTAATGATCGGACGAGCTTTGTCGAGTTAAAGTTGCACCATTCTCGGTCGAGGAAGTACCAATGGCAACCGTTTTCCCCTTATCTTTTGACTCAACGGAGAGGAGAGTCATCGGAGCAGTACAATCTCTACACTTGGTTGAGCGGGTGCGCAGACGAGGTGGAAATGCTTGTACGTCAGAAGAAGCAACTTGTTTGGTGATATTCTCGAGCACATTCGGGACTTGCTTCATCTCGGTTTCAAGGAGCGGCCACACGAGTCTGTTCATTTTGGTCGGTCATTTTGCTCTTGAGCGAGTACGGATTGGGGAACGTTGACGGTCCGTAATAACCTAATTAAAAAAATAGAGCATGGTAAGTATACGTCCTCAAACGATCGATCCATGACTGAGTCTAATTGTCCCTTTTTATTCCCATTTTTCGTGACATTTTTCATTACTCCATGTACTTGTGAAAATGATGGCAAATTTCTCAGGAAATAATGACCTATGACACATCCAAGAAAATAAAGACATAGATTGAAAATAATTCTCCAAAAGAGCTTTCTTTTTCTTCTTTTTTTTGTTTTAAAAAAAGGACTCAATGATTATTACTTTCAAATTAAAAACTGACCTATACCTATCATGGACCGACTCCGAAAGATGCAATAACTAAATAAATTGCAAAAAGGAGAGTTGAGGAAGACTTACTTTACCCGGTAGGACCATGGCAATCACATAGACACGCGCATGAAATGTGAGGTTCGATTTCTATCTAGACTCGGCTTACAAAATGGAGACGCGAGGATTACCGGGCTAAACCAGTCATGGTTGTGGTTAGCCGAGGTTCCACGACTACGGCTTAGTCAAGGAGCCGACCCGGGTTGCAAAGGGTGCAACCGTGGTGGGAACTCAATGACACCGTGAAAAATTTTCGGGACCAAGGAGGGCGACCCATACCACGCGGGTGTGGTCGGGGTGTCCATTTGTCTCGGTACCATCCTAAACTGTGCTGCCCGAGTCCGCGGCGGGTAGTGTGTGCGGTGTAGTGTAAATGCGAGGCATGCGCAGTGAGTTATATCATACAGCGCTTCGTACATAAATTAAACCATACATCCAAACACCTCTCAAAACAAGGGTTAACAATCACGCCTCCCCTTATACCACCCATTACCGCAAAAACATTTAACACCTAAAATATTAGGGACGTACACTGGGATCCTCATTTGCCAAACAAAAATATTTTTTAAAAAGGAAAATTGGCCTAAGTCCACTAAGAGTTTTAACTCAAGTCCCCCAAGTCGCCCAGCTGTCGCGACCTAAAATTTCTCTCAAGCTAATGGATTGTTAAGACTAAGCCTAACTCGGGCCCTCCCAAGCCCTACCAATTCGCAACTTAGGGTTTAAGTTTTTAACATGCAAATGCTTTCATGCTTGGAGTCGCCACTAATCTATTTGCGGTAGGTCGATTAGAAACCTAAATAAAACATAGGGAGATATGTTTTATTCCTACGAACCAGAGACTCTAAGCTCGGGGACTTGGTTACGCTAGATCTAGTCTAACGCCCTTTCGGTACCTTTTCTTTTCAAAAATATTTATGCGAACGATCTGGATCCATTTTAACTTAGTCACTAGCATGTGAGGTGATCATGCGGGTGCGCAAACCACCAAAGTAACACCCAATAATCAAAACATTAAATAAATTGCAAGATTGGGAGAATTACTTACCTCGAAGCAACGTAAGCATCTGCATTGTTAGCTAGAAAATCACATCAATGAGTCCTAATATGATTTCTAATTAACAAGCGAGTTCACTCAATATTTTTAGGATTTTCACTTATTTAAATGAAAACTAGCCTATATGTAATGACGTGCAAAAATTAACATGCGATTAATACAGCCTAACATGCAAACTATATGTCATGCGACGACGTGACCTAATTCTAATGACGGACAAATAATTTATTTTTGAATGAATTTCGGAATTAAAAAAATGCCTAAATTAACATGCAATCTATTCTAAAAAAGATAATTTAATCTATCCTAAAGTGATTTTTTTTGGGATTTTTATTAAAATTCGAAATTATTAAATATCCTAAATAATCCACAAAGATTAAAACAATTTCTAATTTAAACTAGGAAATATGCTACCCTAAATCCCAATTTAAATCAAATCTTATTCTTTGGATATATTTAAGATTCCCTAAGCATGCAAAATTTCTAATTTAGATCCTAACTAACATATTTTTTGATTTTCTTTATTTAAAAGGAAAATAATTAAACAAAGATAACAACCAAGTTCAAACAATCCACGCAATCCGCAAGATTCTTCTTATCGATTCAAATTAGGCAAAGAAATCAAACTAACGGTCATATCTATAGGGTTATAGATATCGACGAGAAAGTTGATTGTTCAAATTTGGAAAGCAAATAAAATCTATTATCATATCCAAGTGATTATGGATAAGATAACGATTTTCCGTATCGCCGTGTATCGTACCTTAGGGATAAGGTCGGATAGTCGTCCGGATACGTTGCCAAATTAGGAATGATTCCTAATTTTGGGTGTTTTCGAATATTGCGAGATATAACACACATTATCCTAAGATATCTAGCAATCCACGCAATATTCACGGAATATTCAAAATATCGAACTAGGAATCTAAATATTTTGAAAATATACCGGATATTGTCTTACCTAATTTCGGGATATTCCCAAATTTGAACTCGCGGACCGGGATTGCGGATCGGGATGATGGCGAGTGGACCGGCGGCGGCGCGGCCACGAGGATGCTTGGCTCAACGATTGTCGCGGCGGTGAATCGAGAGACTTGCGGCTTGGGACGCTCGCGGTGATACTCGGTCGGTGGTCATCTCGGTTCACAAACTCATGAAGAAATTGTATGTGAATGGGTGTTGTGCTTTCCAGCTTCTCCCTTGCAAATTTTCTTCACGGTTAGTGGATGATCAAGAGAAAAACAAAAACTCAAAGTGGGGTCATGATGGTGCAAGTCGAAGGCGTGGATCTCTTTCAACGTGGGTTGTGAAGATCGTGATTTGGGAGAGCGGTCTTCCTCTTGTGCCTCCAACGTGTCACTCGGGATAATCGTCGATGCTTGGCGAGACAAGGAAAGTTGTGACTGGTACAGGGACTTCTCGGTTAGGTACGGCGTCGCAGAAAGCGGGGAAGCAGCAGATCGGTGGTGCAGCTTTGTCACGTCGGGCAAGCGGCGGCGGCGGAAGCGCGGACACAGCGGAGAGGCGACGCCGACGTGGCTGTTGTGCACGTGCGCAACCGACTATCTCTCTCGACCTCAAGTGTGTCTCTCGTGCTCTCTCTGAAAATTCTGATCTCCGAAAATTATGAGAGCCCATTGATTATGACACATAACGACATATTTATATCGCAACCCTAGGTTAATTAACCGAGCTTACTCGTCCTAATGGGCTTAGACTTAGGCTTTATCGTTTAATTTTATTTTAATTCCAAATGGGCTGAATTAATTCGGGCTGATTTAAGCTCAAATTAAAACAACCAAAGCCTTTTAAACTTGTGAATTTTGGCCCCCAATCCCTTGAGTGAGCCGAGTTTCACTCGGCGCTCGAGCTCGGTTTATGCAATGGATTTTCAGCTTACTCACCACCGTCGGTCCGATATGGAATGCAATTAAACTATATGATCCTAAACTATATGCTATGCAAATTTTGATATTTTTGTTTAGGGGTTAAAATTTAATCCCTAATTTTCTATGCAATTAATCACTAAATGATGTGCCAAAATTTAGGTGTCAACAGTTACTAAGCCCAGCTCCGCAATTGTATCTCCATTTAACAAATCATAGGATGAATGTGTTTCAAGCAACAATCCCCAAGTGACACCTACCCTAGGTATTAATGAAGCACGTTCATTATATCCGAGGAGATTAATCGCAAAGCAATACATGTTAAACTCAAATAAATATGGCGACTAAGACTTCGTGTCTTGAGTAACATGAGGCTACAAAATTCAACTAAAAGTTTAAATTATCAGACGAAAGCGTAGTTTAATATTTAAGTATTCTAGCACTCTTTCTCACACATAGGTTGAATTTAGCCTTACACTAAAGCGTGGAAATATATAAGGGAAGGCAAATAAGATGCCCAGAAAAATTTGAAATCACGACTTCTCACTCTGATACCATGTGAATTTTTATGAGGTCACTGTCAATTGGTCTAAAAGCGGGATCCTTCACTGACGATGATGTCCGAAGTTAGCCAACGTGCCAATTGACTGATCAACAACAACTTAATTTACCAAAACAAGCTTTTCAGGTGCCAAATAATAATTTTGTCAATCTCAATACTATATTCGCGACAGCTAATATAATGTAAAGCGGACTAGATTGTATAATTGAGCACGCTATGTATTTATGGCTATAGCCAGCGAATAAATTGATTAAAACTATACTCCTAGAATCATTCGCCCCCCCCGGCTTCATTGACTTAAATATGATATTGGCTTTTTCATAGCCATTGTTTCGTATTGCGTTTGGAGTGTGGCCTTCCTTTAAAGGTAGAAAAGTGGATCTAATAATAAGTAATAAAATCTGAATTTTTTTGTCAAGATAACATTTCATTTATTTCCGCAAAAATACAAGAGAGAAACAATGCAATTCAGCTGCAAACCAAGACAAATCCCAGATAGCTTCAAAACAAAACAAGCTCCAAATAAAAAAAATTAATCTTCATAATATGGTTAGGGATCACACGCTCAAAGAGCAGATATGTGACTTCTGAAAACCAAAATCGATGGCCGATCACCGAAGCCATCTTTAATAATGAACTTATATAGAGATATTCAGCTATTACTACAGCTTTGCCTTTCGGCGGTGCGCGCCTAAGTTCGATGCTCCTAACACCTTTGACGTTCAGAGTAAAAAGGTTGAACGAACACAGATCTAAGGTCTGTGAGAGCAAACCCTCTACGAAACTTGTCTGATCCCGTTCAAAATTGGACTTGTACACCAACAAAACCCAAGGGAAGCAAAACCCCAAAATCATTCATGCAAATATCCCCAAATCTAGACTAGATCGGGATAGAAACCTCTCTGAAACAGTAGGGAGAAGCTTCTAGATTTGGACTAGATCATAAGAGAGCGGCTCCCCAAACGGGAGGAAAGCAAGACAAAAAATACAGAGAGCCAAAACAGCCAAAGAGAAAAGAGAAAAAAGGGTGGGGAGGGAAATTTAGCTCAAACCCTCCCCTTCATGGGGTTTAAAGGAAAAATCTGCGTGAACATGAGAGGGAGAGGAGAGAATCTAGGGTTTCGTGAAAAGTTCGGCCAAGTATAGTAATATACATATTTTTGCAAAGACGCATGCAATATATTTTTACTCTATGGCGTTGGCAAAAGGTCGTAATTTATTTTTCAAGGATAAAGGAACTTAACCATAGATGTACCTAGATATATCATCCATTAAATCTCGTGATTACTAATTTATTACCACATGAAATTAGGAGACGTCCTTACCAAAAAAAAAATAGGAGACGAAGGTTAGAAAAAAGAGGAAAAACAACGATCACGAACATCAAATTAAAGCTCGAAGGGTTTGGAATCATCTAAAAAAGATCACGTTCAATTAGAAGCACTATAAAAAGTTTTGACCAAAAAAAAGCTCCATTCTGTCCCTCCGGTGTGGCAAAGATATGGACGAGACCGTCCGCATATCCACAAGCTCGTCAGGGCACCGTGAGTTCCTTCGACGCCGGAGAAGATCCCGATGGAGTGTCTAGCCTCGTGTCCACTCATCACCATGCGGTGTTGGGGACAGTATAACCTTTCGTTGCTCCATCCTAAGAAAAGACCCCGAAATAGCTCATGACTAAAATGAAGTTACAGTGCAAATTGTCTAAAGAGCCATAAACTTATTGTATGGCGGCAAATCAGTCCTAAACCTTTCAATTATGCTAATTAGTCTTGCATCTTTTGACGATTTGCTAATTTAGTCCTCCCAACCAAATTTGGTTTGAAATCACTAACATGGATGTTGATCATCCTACGTGGCATGATCAGCACTGATGTGAATGACTTTTGGAAATTTTTTTTTAAATTTCTAAATATTTTTCCTTTTTTTCCTTTCTTTTTTTTATTTTTTAGAAATACCTTCAAAACTAGTCTAAAATCGCCAAGAGCCGGCGAATAACAGGTCAAACCAGTTCGAAAAGTAATTTGTTGAAGTATTATCCCACATCGATTAATAATGGATCCTAAATACTATTTATATTCATATGGTCTCCCTCCACCTAATAGCTTAAGCTTTTGGGTTGGACTTTTTAACATGGTATCAAAGCCAATGCTATCCCTTTCGCGAATGTGCATGGTAAAAATTCCATGTGAATATGTGTAGTCAAAATTTCACATGCTGCTCGTAATCCGGCACGCACGTGAGTGTGGGTGTTAAAGTATTATTTCACATCCATTGACAATGGGTCCTAAATACTAGTTATATTTATGTGATCTCTCTTTACTTAATAGCTTAAGCTTTTGGGTTGAACTTTCTAACATGATTGAACCGATCTGGTAAACATTGGTCAACGGTCACTGTGGCGGTGTTAATGTGGAAAAAGTTGACGTGGAGGATGATGTCGACAATGACATCAGCACTCAGAAGGAGTGTCCGGCACATGCGGGCATGTGGAGCTCCAGCGGCACATGGATCTTACGCGTGTTGACACCTAAATTTTGCTCAATCATTTAGGGTTTAATTGCATAAAAAATTATGGATTAATTTTTAACCCCTAAGCCAAAAATATTTTCATGGCATATAGGCATTAGGTGCATTTACATTAATAGGGCATGCTAGAACATATTTTCCTCGTTTATTTTCAAAAAAAAAATTTAAATTAAATTAAACAAAAAAAAAGAGGAAGAAAGCACGTGAAGGGCCTTTCCTCTTTGACCGTTTAACCCATTCACCAAAAGGGGCTCTGTCTCCTTCACTTACGAAAAAGAAGGAAAAGCCAACGAGAAAAGAAAAAAAAATAAAAGAAGAAGAAGAAGCTTTTCTTCTGGCTTGGGGGACCGCGCAGTCCATTCACCAAAGGGGGAGACGTTATGCGCATTCAAAAGAGCACTACAAAAAAAATGAATTTTGAGACGGAAATTTGTGACGGGGAATTTTTCGTCGCTAATTTACGATAAACTTTACGACGGATTTCTAAATCCGTCGCAATTAGCGATGAAAATTTTCCGTCGCAAATTTCCGACAGAAAATTGGTCGTCGCTAATTCCGTCGAAGATTAGCAACGACTAATTTTCCATCGCAAATTTGCGACGAATTTTGCGAAGGATTTATTTTCCGTCGCTAATTTGTGCAACGAAATTTACCATTTTGCGACGAAAGTAGCGACGAATTTTTTATCTGTTGCAATTTGCTACGAAAACGGATTCGTCGCTAATTTGTGACGGAAAATTACTTTCGTCATATCCACCCCACCCGTCAATTTCTCTCTCTCTGTACTGATTCCTCACATCCTCCACTTTTCTCCGGCCTTCTCCCTCTTTCGTTTCTCTCAATAATCCGTGCGCGTAGAAATCAATCTCGGTAAAGATTTTCCACCGGTAAGTATCGTAGCTAATTTCGTGATTAAATAGGCGACGAATACGGTCATGTCCTTTCTATTCATCGCTGGATTCGTTTTTTTTTATTGACTTTTTTTTTGTAACTTCTTGGGCGGTCGCCGGTGCGACGATTGGCCACCGGTGTGGGCGGCCGTACCACCGGTGCGACGGCCATGAGCCACCGGTGCGGCGCGCCGGCCACAGCCCGAGCCCTCGCAGGCCATGGGAGGAGGGCCTCCCCCAGCGATCGACCTCGCCGTCGCCCGGATGCGGGCGACGGCGAGGTCGACCGGCGGCCATGGTGAGGCCGCTCGGCCTCCCCAGTTTGGGCGAGGCCGAGCGGCCTCGCCCCATGGGCGACGAGGTCGGCCGGCGGCCTCACCCGGGTGTGGCGGTCGACCTCGCCGTCGCCCGATCTGCGGGTGATGGCGATGTCGACCGGCGAGCCACGGCGAGGCCGCTCGGCCTCGCCTAGATCTGGGGGAGGCCGAGCGGCTCGCCATGGCCCGGTCGACTTCGTCGTCGCCCGAGATCTAGGCGACGGCGAGGTCAACCGCCACACATGGCGAGGCCGCGCGGCCTTCCCCCGATCTGGGCGAGGCCGCGCGGCCTCTCCCAGATCTGGGCGAGGCCGAGCGACCTCGCCCCATGGCCGGCGAGGTCGCTCGACCTCCCCCCATGGCCGTTGACCTCGCTGTCGCCCAAATCTGGGCGACGGCGAGGTCGACCGGCGGCCATGGCGAGGCCGCTTGGCCTCCCCCGGATCCAGGCGAGGCCGAGCGGCCTCGTCCTATGGCCGGCGAGGCTGCTCGGCCTCCTGAGATCCAGGCAAGGTCGAGCGGCCTCGCCCCATGGCCTTCGACCTCGCCGTCGCCCGGATCGGGCGACGGCGAGGTCGCTAGCGGCCATGGCGAGGCCGCTCGGCCTCGGCTGGCGTCTGGGGCGGCGAGGTCAGCGGCCATGGCGAGGCCGCTCGGCCTCGGCGGCGTCGGCCCGATCGCCGAACCGGCGACCGGAGAAAAATATAAGGAGAAATAAAAAATTTAAAAAATTCGGAAAAAATAAATTTAAAAAAAAATGAATCTTAAGTGATTTTGCTTTTATTTAGGTACGTGTCCAATTGAAGGTCTCGCAATCCAAGTGAACGTTGCAATTCTAATCAAATTGACCACTTTCTGCTACTAAGATTTCAGTCAAATATTTGGGTAAGTCTTCTTTACATGGTAATTTTTTCAATTTCAAAGTAATTGTTATGTGTAAAACAAAATTTTAATTTTCATAATTTTATGGTTTTAATTAAGAATAGTAGATATGATATTTTAAATATTTTACAAGATTTTTTTATTTTAATACAGACACAATGCAAAGAGACAAGGCTTGGATGTATAATAAGAACTTACCTGGACGTCGAGGATTGACCGATGAGTTTCGCACTGGGTTGGAACTATTTTTAGACTTTGCTAGTAGTAAATATGAGTTCATGGATGGAAATATGTTCAGGTGTCTGTGTAAAAAGTACAGTAATGGTAAATTTAATGTGTGTGATAAAGTTAGAGAATATTTTTGTAGATTTGGGTCTACTCCGAATTATTATAATTGGACTTGTTATGGTGAACTATTTATATCTGATGAAGGATATCGAAGAAGTGATCAATTTTTAGTTAGGGAAGAATGTAGCTATTATGACCAATTAAACCCATACGAGAGGATGGTGATTGATGCAGCTGGTCAGAATTTTATTTCAGAATCGAACCATGCAAGTACTAGTTTTACTCCTACACTTGAACAAGTGAGTACTAGTCATGCATCACAATTGGAAGAGATAGGAGTAACGGATTTTGATGAGAATGTGTGTAATTGAGCTTTTTCATATAATCAGTTCTGGGAAGTGTTGAAAGCAGCAGATGAACCTTTATGGGCAGGTTGTGACAACCACACTAAGTTATCAGTGACAGCAAGACTGTTAAATATCAAGGCAGAGCATAATGTGTCTGCGGATTGCTTCAACTCTTTTGTTGAAGTAATGCATGAAACAATGCCTCGTGATAACATCATGCCAAGTGATTTTTACGATATGAAAAAGCTAGTAGATAACTTAGGTCTTCCGGTTGTAAGGATTGATGTATGTAGTAGGGGTTGTATGTTATATTGGAGAGATGATGAAAATGCAGAATCTTGCAAATTCTGTAGCCAATCTAGGTACAAGATTAACAGGAGGCAGGGTCGTAATCAGAAGTGTAGACAATGCAAGCAAATGTTTTATCTGCCCTTAATCCCCAGATTGCAAAGGCTTTATGCGTCTCAAGCCACTGCTGAATATATGACTTGGCATGCAAATCATGAAACAGAAGAGGATCTAATGTGTCATCCTTCAGATGCAGAGGCATGGAAACATTTTGACAGAACATACCCTGAGTTTGCGATAGAGCCTCGAAACATCAGGTTAGGTCTCTGTGCTGATGGATTTGCCCCATTTGGGAAATCAGGAAAAAAGTTATTCATGTTGGCCAGTTATTTTAACGCCGTACAATCTTCCACCTGGTATGTGCATGAAAACACCTTATATGTTTTTGACATTGATCGTGACTGGCCCGCAAAATCCGAAAAAGTTACTAGACGTTTATATGCAACCATTGATTGAAGAGTTAAAACGGCTATGGGAGGAAGGTATCCTTACATATGATGTTTCTACCGATCAAACATTTGCAATGAAGGCTGCTCTTCTTTGGACGATAAATGACTTTCTAGCTTACGGAATGTTATCTGGATGGAGTACAGTTGGGATCTTAGGATGTCCGATATGTTTGGAGAGATCAAAGTCATTTAGATTAAAACATAGAAAGAAGCCCAGCTATTTTGACTGTCACATACAATTTTTACCGATAAATCATACATTTAGAAGGAATAAAAAAGAGTTTTTCAAGAATAGGACTGAAAGAACATGTCCACCATTGAGGTTGACCGGCGATCAAATTTGAGAGCGGGTGCAGGACTTTTCAACTGTTGTTCAGAACCCTCACGGCACGACTTTTGCGTACGGAAGTACACATAAGTGGACAAAACGCAGTATATTTTGGGATCTACCATATTAGAAGGCCCATCTTATTCATCATAATCTTGACGTCATGCACATAGAAAAGAATGTTTTCGACAATGTTATAAATACTGTGATGGATGTCACTAGAAAAACAAAAGACAACTTGAACGTAAGAAAAGATATGAGAGATATTTGTGATCGGCCAACACTAGATGTGGATGCAAGCAGTAAGGGACCAAAACCAAAAGCAGTTTATACATTGGATAAGGAGCAGAGGCAAGTTGTTTGTCAATGGTTGAAATCTGTGCGTTTTCCTAATAGATATGCTTCGAACCTCGGGAGATGTGTTGATTTGAATGAATGCAAGTTGACAGGTTTGAAGAGTCATGATTGTCACATATTGATGGAAATACTAATTCCAATAGCTTTCAAGGAAGTTCTACCGAACTTTGTATGGGGCGCCATTACAGAGTTAAGCAATTTCCTGCATGATATTTGCTCGACAGTGTTAAAAGCATCGCACATGGAGAAACTAGAGAGAGATATTCCAATTATTCTTTGCAACTTAGAAAGGATATTTCCTCCATTGTTTTTTGATTCGATGGAGCATCTCTTAGTTCACTTGCCTTATGAGGCCAAAGTTGCAAGTCCTATCCAATTTCGATGGATGTATCCATTTGAGAGGTAAATTTGTTTTTTTAAAATAAAGTTCAAATTACTTCATTATATATTATATTCCGATAAGCTTCTTTCTATTGCAACTAGATTCTTATATCATTTGAAGAAAAAAGTGAAGAATAATGCACATGTTGAAGCTTCAATTTGTAATGCATATATTGTGGAAGAAGTGACAACATTTGCATCATACTATTTTGAGCCGCACGTGCAGTGCAAGAGGCGGAGAGTAGGCAGAAATGATGAGGGCCCAATTGATCCCAATTGCAAAGCATTCTCTATTTTCAATTATCTGGATCGACCAAGCGGCGCATGTTAGTTTCGTTACTTAACATGCGAAGAATTGCATGCAGCTCATACATATATTTTACTGAACTGTCCAGAAGTCGAGCCATACTTCGAGTAAGTGTAAATTTGCAAATATATGTATTGTGTGTCAAATACTTGCTAATATATAAATGGTATTTATTACTAGGATTTTCCATACTTCAATGTATGGACTACCACCAAATGAGTTTGACCGTTTGTGCGATGAATAATTTGCAACATGGTTCAAAACATATGTAAGTTGCCTATGGACCAAAATCAAGTTATTAATATTTTATATATCATTTATTAAAATATATATTATTGACTTTGCGTGTGTAACCTTAGGTTCACAGTAATCATGATGAACTTGGAGAGCAAGGATTGCTATATCATTTGTCATGGGGTCCACAGTTAAGAGTATGAAGTTGGCCAGCATATTTCATAAATGGATATAATTTTCACACTCAAGAATATGGAATGGAAAAAGCCACAATGAATAGTTGTGTGTCTGTTCGGTCATCTAATGGTGGCAGTTCAAAAGATGATTTTTATGGCTTGTTAGATGAAATCATAGAGATAGAGTATCCTGGACCATTAATGATGCGGGTTGTGTTATTTAAGTGCAAGTGGTTCGACCCCGTCAAAGGAATGAAGGTGCATACGAAGTTTAATTTGGTTGAAATAAATCACAAGAAAAGATATATGAAATATGAACCATTTGTCTTGGCACAACAAGCAATTCAAGTATGTTATGCATCATATCCTAGTTTGAAACGTGACAAAGCTGATTGGTGGGCTGTATGTAAAATCAAAGCACGAAGAAAAATCGAGAAACACTGGAAGGATAGAGCCTGTCAACAAGAGGAAGTTTGTAATACGGTTGAAACTGAGGAATATAACATTCCAATTTTACGAGATCCATGTGGAGCAATGATAGATGTGGATCCAACTGAAATTTGCGAATTAAATGTAGAAGATGGTACAGAATCTGATTTTGAGACAGATGATGAAGATGATGCTCATAAAGAAGATGAAGATCAAGATCAAGACGAGGACGAAGATGCAGATCAAGACGAAGACGAAGACGAAGACGAACATGAAGATTAAAATTTTTGTGACAAAACACTAATGATGTGTAATTATTATTGCGACATGTGTTATTCTGGTTGTCATAATTATTATTATTGTTCTTGTTATTATTATTATTGTTATTATCATTATTGTTGTTGTCGATTATTCTTATTAATGTAATTGATCGTCGGAAAATTTGTCGCTAAATGACGACAAGTCAAATATTATTCGTGCGATGACATTTGCGATATTCTATTTTCCATTGGATTTGGATCGTCGCTAATTTCGTCGCTCATTTTACGACAAAAACTTATTCGTGGCTACTGTTCATCGAAGAATTAGCGACGGAAGTGATTTTCGTTGCAATTTTTCAAATCCGTCGCAAATTTGTGACAGATTCGAAAATGCCATTTATTTTTGGAATCCGTCGTAAAATCCGTCGCAAATTTGCGACGGAAACTTAATTCCGTCCCAAATTTGTGATGGAAGATAAGTCCGTCGCAAATTTGCTACTGAATTCAAACTTTAAACCGTTGAAAGAAACTATGCATATGGTGGTGAAAGAAATTAGCCCTAGAAAACGTACTGAACCTCAAAGAGAAAAGCAAATAGATAAAGACATTATCCAGATAGCATATACCTGGATGTGTGTCACGCCCCGCACCCTACGAGCGCGCGGTCATCCCTTGGTGGTCGATCATTGAACAAATCCCAAAAATGGGCCAAATTCGGAATGTCACAATGTGTAAATGGAAGCAGACTCGATCATGCGGAACGTCAACAGTGGAGGCATTCAAAATGCTAATGCCTTTAGCTTCTAAATTCCACAGAAGATTGGAAAGCTTTCCTTGGTCCATCTTCATACATATCTGAAGGACGAGTTCACCTTTAGCAATTTCATGCTCTGAAATAGTCGGACGACCTTCATTACTTTCTGATGATGTGTGAGAGCTATCGTCGATAACTAATTGCTTGTTTTGATCCATCACAGATAACATGCTTTCCTTCTGGAGGGTTAGCTCCTCGATTTCATTCTTGATCTCTGGAATGTAATCAAGTACCCCATCAATTATAGCCGGTGCATCCTGTCTCTTCTGCATTTTTATGTAAGCATTGTTAATTCATTATAAGATTGTAAAATAAATAGTCATGGTGAACTGCAAGGGCGCTGAAAAAATTTCTCGCTGCAAGAACATTCTTTCAAAAATTGCTCACACATGTAAGAGTACAAACAGTTGACACACATAAGTTTCACAAAGGAATAAACATGACCACCTCCGTTGATGAAGCTAGCGGATATATGCAATATCTGGGAAAGCAACATATTACCTAGCTAATTGATAATTCAAGTAATTAACGATCCGACCTACATTAAATCTCACTTTTCATATTTATGCATCATGAAGATTTGATGTTTTTCTCACTTTCTTTAGCTTGATTCACGCTCAAGAGAATATGTTAACTGTGAAGATTTGCCTCAATGGCTGCTCCTTCAATCTTAATCCTGGAGTGATAGAGACGGGTCAATTGGTGCTACACTAGGAGGCAGGAAGAAAAAAAGTGAGAGAGAATAATTAGAGTAATTTGCGACGGATTAGAAAATGTCCTTTATTTATGCAATCCGTCGCAAATTTGCGACGGAAAAATAACATTCGCGCACGTTTGAAATTTTTTCGCCCCTCTCTCTCTCTCTCCCCCCCTTACCCGCGCACGTGCCCCCGGTCATGCCCGCTCAGGCCTGCATGGCAGACCTTTCCCTTCTTCTTTTTCTTTCCTTTTTTCTCTTCTTCTTCTTCTTCTTCTTCCGTTTGTCATCGTCCGCTGCGGCTCCCTCGCACTGCCCAGCCATCGTAGGCCGGTCGACCCGCCGCCGCACGCCGCCTTCTCGCTGACCCAACTGAGCCGCGCGACTGCCCATCGCCGGTCCGCTCGAGCTGCCCGACCGCCACGCGCCGCCTTCTCGCCGACCCAACTGAGCCGCCAGACCGCACGCCGCCTTCTCCGCCTTTCCCGACTGCCAGCTCGCCATCGCCGTCGTCGCCTGCGTGCCCGGCAGCTCGCAGCCGTGAGTGTCGCCGTTCCACCCGTGTGCTCGCCGCTCGCCTCACCGAGATCGCCGCCGCCTAGCTCGCCCGCGCGCCTCGCCCGAGATCGTAGCCGTCGCCGTCGCAGCCCAACAGCCGCCCGACGCTGTCGCCGCCCAGCCTCGCCGGAGCTCGTAGCCAAGCTCATCGCCGCCGCCGCCCGACGCCATCGCCGCCCGGCCTCGCTGAGCTCGTAGCCAACGCCGTCGCCGCCTAGCCTCGCCCGACCTCGTAGCCGACGCCGTCGCCGCCCACCCGCCGCTCGACGCCGTCGCCGCCCAGCCTCGCCCGGAGCTCGTAGCCGTCGCCGTCGCCACCCAGCAACCGCCCGACGCCGTCGCCGCCCAGCCGCCGCCCAACTCCACCGTCGTTCTCCCGGCCGTGGCCGAGCGCCGTGCCGAGCACCTGGCTGACTAGCCACCACTTGCGGCCGCGCTCGCGCCGAGCCGAGCCCGCCACTGGTCGATCGGCCATTTTGCCCTATTGTTTGGTTTTTCTTGGCCTTGAATCAAGTAAGCGACTCCCTAAACCCTACCTAGTATAATGGGTATTAATCGGACTTGTTTAGGAATTGTTTAGTGTCGGATATGTTGGCTAAGTTAGGGGCTGATTTCAGGATTGCATGTGACTTTGATCGATGGTCGCCTGGTTAATTTGTTGATTATGTGGCCGATTAAACGTTCAATGATGATCGTGTGGTTGATTACGGTGCGCATGGAATGCATTCCGGAACAGAATGACGATTATGTGGTTGATTAAGCGTTTTTTTTTTCAGAAAATGCATAAAAAATGAAAAATTCTAGAAAAATTCATAAAAATTTTCAGAAAATAAAAAAAAAATCATATTTTGGGAAATATGAAATTTGGTGAAATTTAAAAAAAAAACAAACAAAAATTTCAAAACTTCACAAAATGGCTTAAAATATCTGTGGCTACCCACTTTTAGTGAAATTTAAATTTTTTGAGGTGCCAAAAAAAAGAAAAATAATTAAAAATAAAATTTTTCATAACTTTACAAAATGGCTTAAAATACCTGTGGCCACCAACTTTGAGTAAAATTTAAATTTTTTTAGGTGCCCAAAAAAATTATAATAAAATTAAAAATTTCAAAACTTCACAAAATGGCTTAGAATACATGTTGCCACCCACTTTGAGTGAAATTAAAATTTTTTTAGGTGCCCAAAAAAAATTTAAAAAATAAAAAATTTCAAAACTTCACAGAATAACTTATAATAACTGTGGCCACCCACTTTGAGTGAAATTTTAATTTTTTTAGGTGCCCAAAAAAGTTAAAAAATAATAATAAAATAAAAATTTTCAAAACTTCACAAAATGACTTAGAATACCTGTGGCCACCCACTTTGAGTGAAATTTAAATATTTTTAGATGCCCAAAAAATATTCAAAAATTGCAAAACTTCACAGAATAGCTTAGAATACCTGTGGCCACCCACTTTTAGGCAGACATTTTAATTTTTTTAGGTGCCCAAAAAAATTAAAAAAATCCAAAATTTCGAAACTTCACAGAATGGCTTAAAATACCTGTGGCCACCCACTTTGAGTAAAATTTAAATTTTTTTAAGTGAAAAAAATCAACAAATCAAAACAGAGTTCTGTTCTAGAAATCAATTTCTGGCAAGAATTCCAGAAATCAATTTCTGGCAACAATTTGATTTCTAGAGCAGAATGGTTACCATTCGCACCCTTAGTTGTTTAATGCCAATCATATGGTTAATTAGTTTAATCGTGTGGTTGATTTGCTTAATTGTGGTTGATTGGTTAACTATGGCCCGATCGTGTGGGTTGATTGATGATCGTGTGGCCGAGAACGAAGATCATGTGGCTGAAATTGATGTTTCATGGTTGATATTGTACTTGATGAATGATCGTGTGGTTTGAAAGTGGATCGTCTGGTTAATTATAGCTATTGTTGGCTTAGCATGGCATATCATCATCATATATTGATGTTTGATATCAAAATGAGTGCGATTCATAGTATATTTGTTTGTAGGAAATTACACGTCATAAACACTCGGCATTGGCTAATTAAGAGGATACATTTTCTGCTTCTGAAACAAAATGGTAAGCTTCGTCATGTACGTCATTATGTGTTCATAATACGTGTTCATATTTTTTTACATATTTGTCTAACCTTCCTTCTTGTTAGTATAAACGTGGAGGTCACATGCATAGAAGACCAGCCCCTTCCTCGTCCTCGCCCCCGTCCCTTTCCTCTTCCCCTGCTCTTTCATCTAACCCTCAACCACTATATGCTGATAGACAATATGGACACGTTGGCCCTTCCTCCAACACTCAAGAACATATTAGGGGACTTGGACACATGCGAACTGAATCTCCTTCAGTTCCATCTCCTTTAGATCTATCTCCTTTCGTTCCACCTTATTATTCAGCGCAACAATCGAATAATGACGGAAATACAGGTGAAGAAGATAACCGATTCATGATATGCCCATTTAGAGATTCGTAAGTACTTCATTTTTTTTAAGTATATGTAATATTTATGGTTTTAGATATGGATGTCAACTGAATTGTCGATGTTGCACAATATCTGTATGTTTGCAGATTCACGGATGCTCCGTTTGTTGTGAGGGAACTGAATAAAATAGTCAAAAACTATTGGATGTGGCAGTATATTAATTACAGCAGTGCTCCATAAGAAGTGAAAGATTTATGGTGGAATGAGTTCAAGGTAAGTTTTAGATATTCTATTTTCTCACCAACTAAAGTCGGTGTAGTATATTGATGGTCAAGAATGATGTAAAGGGACCAGAACAACTCTTTAGTTTTTGGTACTAAAGGGACCAGATATTTTCCCCGAGATGACCTTTACAAAATCTATCGCCGAATTGTCTGGTGCATGGTAATGGATATGTAACCATCATAATAACTTTCAGTTGTTTTTTTATTGATTGCAGCGGAAGTTCAGGTGGGATGAAGAGGAAGAGAATGAAGTGAGAAGAATTTTTAAGAAGAAAGTCAGTGATCACATACGAAATGTGATGAATAGAGCGAAGATCAAGCAAGTGAAGCCGGCTTTCATTATAGCTGACAATTGGACGGAAATTAACAGAATTTGGGAAACTGAAAAGAATCAGCAAATCAGTAAGCAGAATAAAAAGAATCGATCTTCTAGTTCTAGTGAAGGGTCTGCCACATATGCTGGGGGCTCTATCAACATTAGGGAGCATCGCAAACGAATGGTAAGTCTGTTAAATAAGTTATAAGTTAATTTAATTCAATTACTCATGTTTACATTTTGTAGGCACATGAATTGGGGATGGAACCGACATTTGTAGCTACATTTGAATGCACATTTCAAAAAAAAGATAAGACATAGATTGGCGATCGAGCAAAAGCTATTAAGGTATGTAAGGTTATACTTTGGGCTTTATGGAAACTAGAATGAAAACTGTGAATGCTTTTAATATTTATGGTAGTTATATATATGAAGTTATTTTATTTTCATCTATATTGTTAATGTAGGAAAAATACGATGAACTTTTAATTAGCAATGCTAGTGGTGGTGATGGTGTTGCTGCGTCTGAGCCATCAGTTGGCAGTATGACATTATGGGTGGGATGAAAAAAGGAAAAATATTTGGGATGGGATCCTTGTCAAGGGCATACATGACGAATCATGCTGCAACTTCATCATCCAATGCGGCTGTTCGAAGGAGGACACGACATGACGAGCAATTGACCCAAGAATTGAACCAACTGAAAAATATACTTGTAGAGAAGGACGAAGAAATAAATGACTTGAAACAACAAATGCAAATCGTTATGCGACACCTCAACCTCCATCACGATGAGGTTCCTCCTGTACCTCCTGCCAATCCAATAGGTGATGGGCACAATGATGAGCGATACAATGATGCTGAGATTGTTGATGATGATGATGATTTTCTCGGTCCTTTCTAGTTAAAATTCCCAAAATCGGGGGTAAGCTTGCTTCACAATTTTTTGTGCCATAAGTGCAGTTTGCCCAATATGTTCCTGCCCTACAATTACTTTCTGTGCACAACTCTCTTACAACTAGGTTCTTTGCTTGCGAAAAACCAAAAATTTAGAGATCCCAGGATGACATGCTTGTTACAAAAAATCATGATATTTGAACATTGTAGAAATACATGCCTTAATTGACTTTGAGTCCTCTCTTCCTGGGAATTGGTGTTGGTAATTCACCTCTCTAAGTCATTAAACTCATGAATGCTGTTTGGAGAAGGATCTAATTTTTCGTAGGTGACAGAAATACGGTTTACAAGGGTGAAAAAACTATAGTGGATGTCAAAGTTGACTCATATTCATATGTAAGAACATTGGTGTTCGTCCTGAAACGTTTTTTTGTTAACCTTCTTACTTGTTTTTTTATACCTAGTTCCACATTCATGCATAAACGCTTCTTTTATATTCTGGACTAATTGAATATCTTTATTTATGTATCCACATTTCATTGGGTGTCGACAAAAGCGACTGCTTTTGGTGTCCTGCTGAGTACCAAAACTGCCCCAATCTTGTGTCTGGTTTGTCGATTTTTCGTTTTTGAAGCAAAATCTATGGTTGTCCCGCCTCCTTTGAATGTTTTGAATGTATTATAAGATTGGATATCAAATAGCATCATTTCGGACTTTGCAACTTTGCATATATCATTATTTTTTGCAGACTAGCATCTTTCCTTCAGTTATATTTTTCAATTATATGGCATTGTGTCTGGTTTGTTCGTTTTCTTTTTCTGAAGCGGAATCTATGGTTGTCTCGTGTCCTTTGATTGTTTTCAATGTATTACATGATGTTCATTAATGCATAGCTATTGCTATGGACAAGATTTGATGGCCCAAATGGTGTATAATTTGCGACGAATATTTAGCGACGAATTTTGTGACCAATACAGTTCGTGGCTAATTTGCGACGAATAAGTAGCGACGACTAAAGTTCGTGGCTAATTTGCGACGAATAAATTTTACTACGAATTTTGCGACGAATTTTGCGACGAATAAAGTTCGTGGCTAATTTGCGACGAATTCGTTGCGACGAATTTTGCAACGGATAAAGTTCGTGGCTAATTTGCGACGAATAAAGTTTGTAGCTAATTTTGCAACGAATAAAGTTTGTGGCTAATTTGCGACGGATAAAATTCGTGGCTAATTTGTGACGAATTTTGCGACGAATTTTCCGATGAATTTTCCAACGAAATTTCCGATGAATTTTGCAATGAAATTTCCGACGAATTTTGCGACGAATAAAGTTCGTGGCTAATTTACGACGAATTTTGCGATGAATTATTTGCGACGAATTTTGCGACGGATAATGTTCGTGGCTAATTTGCGATGAATAAAGTTCGTGGCTAATTTGTGACGAATTATTTGCGACGAATTTTTTTCCGTCGCAATTTAGTGACGGAAATTGAAATTTTCCGTCGCAAAAATTTATGACGCCGAATTAGCGACGGAATTTTTTCCGTCGCTAATTCCGTCGCAAATTCGATTTGTGACGGATTTTGCCAAATTTTTCATCGCAAAAATCGTCGGTAATCCCTTGTTTTTTTGTAGTGAATTCAACAGTGGCGATTCTCTACAAGCAAAAAGATAAGATGCAAATTTGTCATTGGGTCTATGTGCAGTGAGACATCACCTGGCACAAGCAATGTTGTTCGTGTCATGAAATAGCCATTGCTTGTTGGGTTAGCTCGTTTTAAAGTCTTATGGCAGTTCAAAGTCATTTTATTAAGTAGCTAACTTGCCATTTTCAAATACAGAAATGAAAAACGATTGGAGTTATCTTATTTTCTGCACATTTTATGGATAGAGTAGCTTCCCTAGATGGCTATAGATATTCATCATGCGTTCTCGTGAAGGAAACTAAATTTTATATTGCATATATTGACGCATGCATGTACTGGATCCGGACATATGAAGTTGAAATTGTTAGTGCAACTGCATTTCTTAGGTTATTTTAGGACTAATTGAATTCTGTACAACAGGTGTTTGACTGATCATCAATTTTTTATGTTGAACTTTGAGATCGCTCGCTTGACGAGGCAATGGGTCTAAAGCAAAATATATATTATCAAGCAATCACTACAAAAAAACAAGGATTTTGCGACGAAAATTTGTGACGAAAAATTTTTCATCGGAAATTACCAATGACTTTTGCGACGAAAACTAAATTCGTCGGAAATTTCCAACGAAAATTTATTCGTCGGAAAATTCGTCGGAAATTTCCGACGAATAATTATTCGTCAGTAAAATTAGTTGGAAATTTCCGATGAAAAATTCTTCGTCTCAAAATTCGTCGGAATTTTGCAACAAAAAATTTCTCGTCGCAAAATTCGTCGGAAATTTGCAATGACAAATTTTTAGTTGGAAATTTCCGACGAATTTTTGCTGGGACGAATTGAAAATTTTTTTCGCTACCGAACTTTCGACACGGAAAATAATTTTTATGATATCCATCCCCACTGATTCCTCATATCCCCCTCAATGTTCTTTCTCCCTCTCTCTTTCGTTTCTCTCGATTTACCTATCTGCGCACGCACAAATCAATCTCGGTAAAGCTTTTCCGCCGGTAAGTGTCGTGGCTAATTTCATCATTGGATTTGTATTTTTTGGTGTTATTGAAATTTTTTTTCCCCTTCCTTTCTGGTTTGGCCGGTCGCCGGAGACATCGCCGGCCATGAGGCGAGGTCCAGCGGCTTGGCCCTCGCCGACGCTAAGATGGGCTAGCCTCGCCATGGCCGGCGAGCTCGAGCTCACCTGTCATGGCGACCTCGGCCCTCGCCGATGCCAGCGAGGGCTATCCTCGCGTGGGCTGACGGCGAGGGCTAGCCTCGCATGGGCTGACGGCGAGGGCCGAGCTCGCCGGCACTGGCGAGCGGGCCGAGCTCGCCAGCCATGGGGAGCTCGGCCCTCGCCGGCACTGGCGAGCTGGCCGAGCTCGCCGGCCATGGCGAGCTGGCCCTCGTCGGCACTGGCGAACTGGTCGAGCTCGCCGCCGGCGAGCTCGAGCTCACCCAGAACTTGCCCAGGCGAGCTCGACGGCCATGGCGAGCTCGCCGGTCGCCGGTGGCCGGACCGGCGATCGGCCAAGAAGAATGGAAAAAAAAATAAAAAGAAAAGGAAAAGAAAAAGAAAGAGAAAAAAATAGAAAATAATTACCAAAGCATCTTAAGTAATTTGTTTTTGTTTTATGTACGTGTCCATTTGAAGGTTTCGTAATTCAAGTGAACGTTGCAATTCTCATTATATTGACCACTTTCTACTGCAAAGATTTCAGTCAAATACTTGGTAAGTCTTCTTGACATGGTAATTTTTTCATGTTTTTCAATATGAAAGTAATTGTTTTGTTAAAAACGAAATTTAAATTTTTAGAAATTTATGGTTTTAATTAACAATGTTAAACAATAGATATGATATTTTTTATATTTTATGAGAATTTTTTAATTTTTATACAGACACGATGTAAAGAGACAGGGGTTGGATGTATAATAAGAACTTACCTGGACGTCGAGGATTGACCGATGAGTTTCGTATCGGGTTGGAACTATTTTTGGACTTTGCTAGTAGTAAATATAAGTTCATGGATGGAAATAAGTTAAGGTGTCCATGTAAAAAGTGCAGTAATGGAAAATTTCAAGACGTTGATACAGTTAAAGAACATCTTTGTAGATTTGGGTTTACTCCGAACTACTATAATTGGACTTGCCATGGTGAACCATTTATATCTGATGACGGATATCGAAAAAACGACCAATTTTTAGTTGGGGAAGAATGTAGCTATTATGACCAATTGGACCCATACCAGAGGATGGTGTTTGATGAAGCCGGTCATAATTTTGTTTCAGAATCGAATCATGCAAGTACTAGTTTTACTCCTACACTTGAACAAGTGGGAACTAGTCATGCATCACAATTGGATGAGGCAGGAGTTACAGGTTTTGATGAGAATGTGTCTGATCAAACTTTTCAATCTAATCAGTTCTGGGATATGTTGAAAACAGCAGATGAACCTTTATGGGCAGGTTGTGACAACCATACGAAGGTATCAGTGACAGCAAGACTGTTAAATATCAAGGCAGAGCATAATGTGTCTGTGGATTGCTTCAACTCTTTTGTTGAAGTAATGCGGGAAACAATGCCTCGTGATAACATCATGCCAAGTGACTTTTACGATATGAAAAAGCTAGTGGATGACTTAGGTCTTCCATTTGTAAGAATTGATGTATGTAGTAGGGGTTGTATGTTATATTGGAGAGATGATGAAAATGCAGAATCTTGCAAATTCTGCAACCAACCTAGGTACAAGATTAACAGGAGGCAGGGTCGTAATCAGAAGTGTAGACCATATAAGCAAATGTTTTACTTGCCCTTAATCCCCAGGTTGCAAAGGCTTTATGCGTCTCAAGCCACTGTTGAACACATGACTTGGCATGCAAATCATGAAACAGAAGAGGGTCTAATGTGTCATCCTTCAGATGCAGAGGCATGGAAACATTTTGATAGAACATACCCCGAGTTTGTGATAGAGCCTCAAAACATCAGGTTAGGTCCGTGTGCTGATGGATTTGCCCCATTTGGGAAATCAGGAAAAAGTTATTCATGTTGGCCAGTTATCTTAACTCTGTACAATCTTCCACCCGGTATGTGCATGAGGACACCTTATATGTTTTTGACATTGATCGTGACTGGCCTGCAAAATCCGAAAAAGTTGATAGATGTTTATATGCAACCATTGATTGAAGAGTTACAACGGCTATGGGATGAAGGTGTCCCTACGTATGACGTTTCTACCGATCAAACATTTGTAATGAAGGCTGTTCTTCTTTGGACGATAAATGACTTTCCAGCTTATGGAATGTTATCTGGATGGAGTACAGCTGGGATCTTAGGATGTCCGATATGTATGGAGAGATCAAAGTCATTCCGGTTAAAGCACGGTAAGAAGCCTAGCTATTTTGACTGTCATAGGCAATTTTTGTCGCTAAAGCATACATTCAGAAGGAATAAAAAAGAGTTTTTCAAGAATAGGATCGAAAGAACACATCCACCATTGAGGTTGACTAGTGATCAAATTTGGGAGCGAGTGCAGGAGTTTCCAACGGTTGTTGAAAACCCTCACGGCACAACTATTGGGTACGGAAGTACACATAAGTGGACTAAACGCAGTATATTTTGGGATCTACCATATTGGAAGGCCCATCTTATTCATCATAATCTTGACGTCATGCACATAGAGAAGAACGTTTTTGATAATGTCATAAATACTGTGATGGATGTCACTGGAAAAACAAAAGACAACTTGAACGCAAGAAAAGATATGAGGGATATTTGCGATCAGCCAACACTAGATGTGGATGCAAACAGCAGGGGACCAAAACCAAAAGCAGTTTATACATTGGACAAGGAGCAGAGACGGGTCATTTGTCAATGGTTGAAATCAGTGCGATTTCCTAATGGATATGCTTCGAATCTAGGGAGATGCGTTGATTTGAATGAATGCAAGTTGACAGGTCTGAAGAGTCATGATTGTCACGTATTTATGGAAAGACTAATTCCAATAGCCTTCAAGGAACTTCTACCAAACTTTGTTTGGGGCGCCATTACAGAGTTAAGTAATTTCCTGCATGATATTTGCTTAACAGCGTTGAAAGCATCACATATGGAGAAACTAGAGAGAGATATTCCAATTATTCTTTGCAACTTAGAAAGGATATTTCCTCCATCGTTCTTTGATTCAATGGAGCATATCTTAGTTCACTTGCCTTATGAGGCCAAAGTTGCAGGTCCTATCCAATTTCGATGGATGTATCCATTTGAGAGGTAAGTTTTTTGTTAAATAAATTTGAAATTACTTCATTATATATTATGTTCCGATAAATTTTTTTTCTATTGTAACTAGGTTCTTATATCATTTGAAGAAAAAAGTGAAGAATAAGGCATGTGTCGAAGCTTCAATTTGTAATGCATATATTGTGGAAGAAGTGACAACATTTGCATCATACTATTTTGAGCCGTACGTGCAGTGCAAGAGGCGGAGAGCAGGAAGAAATTATGAGGGCCCCATTGATCCCAATTGCAAATCATTCTCTATTTTCAATTATTTGGGTCGACCAAGCGGCGCAAGTAAGTTTCGGCACTTAATAGGTGAAGAAAAGCAGGCAGCCCATACATATATTTTACTGAACTGTCCAGAAGTTGAGCCATACTTTAAGTAAGTGTACATTTGTAAGTAAATGTATTGTGTGTCAAACATTTGCTAATATATAAATGGTATTTGTTAATAAGATTTTCCAAAATTCAATGTTTGGACTATCACCAAGAAAAGCACGGTTGTCGATTTTTTTTTAATGATTTTTGTGCTAACATATAAACTTAGGTAAAATAAAGCTTAAAAATGGAACAAATTAATGTGTTGCATTCGTGGCAAATTTACTTGTTGAACGTAATTTGTGATCTTTTTTCTAGGTCTGTACTAGAACTTTGCGAAATAGCATATTTCGGGCATAAATTTGTACAAATGTGGCATCAGAGTTGATACTTGTTGTAATTTGTTCTGCACATTTAATATGCTTCATTTTATTTTTCGTGGAATCTGATGTGGTCCAAATTTCAATAGGTTGCTTCGATGAGGGCCAAAGATTGCTATTTATCTGAGGCGATAGTCGGTTTGTTTCAATTTGTTTAGTTTATTTATTGTTCTCTGAAACAAAAATGGTAAGCAAAATGAATAACGTCATTTTCAGTCCCTAATACATGTTCTTATTTTTAAATATATTTGTCTAACCTTTCTACTTGTCAGTTTAAACGTGGAGGTCTCATGCGTGGTTCGGGTTCACAAAGAAGATCAGCCCCTTCCGCTGCCTCGTCCTCATCCCCGACCCTGTCCTCTTCCCCTGCCCCTGCCCTTTCATGTAACCCTCAACCACAACATGTTCATGGACAACACGAACACATTGGCCCATCCTCCGACCCTCAACAACATATTAGGGTAGAATCTTGGGACATGCGAACTGAATTTACTTCAGTTCCATCTCCGATTCCATCTCCTTTGGTTCCACTTTCTTCTTCAGTGCAACACTCGAATGATGAAGAAGATACCCGATTCATTATATGCCCATGTGGAGATTCGTAAGTACTTTATTTTTTTATGTATATATAAATTATCGATGTAAATAAAATTCTCCGTGTTGCGAATTATCCGTATGCTTCATTGTCTCATTATCCATATTATTATAACATGTTTTCAGATTCACGGATTCTATGCATGTTGTGAGGGAACTTAATAAAATAGTCAATAACTGTTGGATGGGCCAGTTTATTAATTTCAGCAGCGCTCCTGCAGAAGTAAAGACTTTGTGGTGGAATGAGTTCAAGGTTAGTGTTGTTTTTCTTCACAAACTAAGTTCAGTGTAGCATACTGATGGTCAATAATGAATTTTGTCACGAATTGTTTGGTACATTGTAATGGATATGTGACATGTGACCCTAGTGGATCACTTTTAGTTGCTTTTCTATTGGTTGTAGCGTAAGTTCACGTGGGATGAAATGGAAGATGATGAGATTAGAAGAATTTTCAAGAAGAAAATTGGTGATCACATGTGATATGTGATAAATAGAGCGAAGAGAAGAAAAGAAAAGCCGACCTTTTTTACAACTGACAATTGGACGGAAATTACGAGAACTTGGGAAACTGAGAAGCATAAGCAAATGTGTGAACGGAACAAGAATAATCGAGCTTCTAGTTCTAGTGACGGGTCTGCGTCTGCCACATATGCTAGAGGCTCTATCAGCATCGGGGAGTATAAAAGAAGAATGGTAAGTCTGTTTATACATGTCAGTGCATTTAATTCAATGATTACTCATTTATGTTTATATTTTGTAGGCAGATGAATTGGGGACGGAACCCACTTTTACAGCTACATTTGAATGCACATTCCAAAAAAAGGATAAGACATGGATTGGCGCTCGAGCAAAGGCTATTAAGGTATGTAAGGTTATAGTTCGGACTTTATGGATACTAGAATGAAAATCATGAATGTTTTTAATATTTATGGTAATATATATGCATTTATTTTATTTCCATCTATAATGTTAATATAGGAAAAATATGATGAACTTTTAATGAGCACTGCTAGTGGTGATGGTGGTGATGGTGGTGGTGGTGATGGTGTTGCCGTGTCTGAGCCGTCGGTTGATAGTATGGCATTATGGGTGGAGGCAGCGGGTGGGATGAAGGGAGGAAAAATATTTGGGATGGGATTATTGTCAAGGATGTACAAAACGAAGGTTGCTGCAACTTCATCCTCCAATGCGGCTGTTTCAAGGAGGACACGACATGAGGAGCATATAACCCAAGAATTGAGCCAACTGAAACAGTTGCTTGTACAGAAGGACGAAGAAATGAAGCATTTACTTGGACAGAAGGACGAACAAATAAGGGTGATACAACAACAAATGCAAATTGTCATGCGACATCTCGACATCGATCGCAATGAGGTTCCTCCTCTACCTCATATTAATCCAATTGATGATGGGTATAATGCTGAGCCACACAATGATGCGGCGATTGGTGATGATGATGATGATGCTGATGATTTTATTATCAGTCCTTCCTAGTTCATTCTCGAGTACCAAAGCTGCCAACGTTTTATGATTGTCCCGCGTTCTTTCAATGTTTTGAATGTATCACCTGATGCTCATTAGTGCTTAGCTGCCTCTTTGTATTATGAGATTGAATATCGAATATCATCATGCGAGACTTTGCAACTTATGCATTGTAGAAATTAATATTGCTTTCTTACCCAAAAAAAAATTAATATTGCTAATAATTAGATTTAAAATCGAAATTGTCGCTAAACAAAATTCGTCGCAAACTTAGCGACGAATTTTGTCACGAATATATTTCGTTGCAAATTACCAACGAAAATTGAAATTTTTTGTCGAAAAAATTCGTGATTTCTCACGGTTTTTGCAACGAATAATTAGCGACAAATTTTGCAATGAACTTTCCCACGAATTTTGTTTTCGTCGAAAATTACCAACGAAATTTGAAATTTTTTGTCGGAAAAAAATTGAATTTCCAACGATTTTTGCAACGAATAATTAGCGCCAAATTTTGCAACGAATTTTCCCACTATTTTTGTTTTCGTAGGAAATTACCAACGAAAATTGAATTTTTTGTCGGAAAAAATATCGAATTTCCAATGATTTTTGCAACGAATAATTAGTGCCAAATTTTCCAACGAATTTTCCGACGAATTTATTTTTCGTCGGAAATTTCCAACGAAAATTGTAATTTTTTGTCGGAAAAATTTGCCATTTCCAATGAATTTTTTTTCGTCGGAAATTACCAACGAAAATTGTAATTTTTGTTGGAAAAATTTGTGATTTCCAACGATTTTTGCAACGAATAATCAATTACGAATTTATATAAGATTTTTCCAACGAATTTACCCACGAGTTTAATTTTCGTCGGAAATTACCAACGAAAATTGTAATTTTTTGTCGGAAAAATTCACGACTTTCCCACGAATTTTGTTTTCGTCAGAAATTACCAACGAAAATTGTAATTTTTGTTGGAAAAATTCGCGATTTCCAACGATTTTTGCAACGAATAATCAAGGATGAATTTATATACGATTTTTCCAACAAATTTACCCACGAGTTTAGTTTTCGTCGGAAATTACCAACGAAAATTGTATTTTTTTGTCGGAAAAATTCGTGATTTTCCCACGAATTTTGTCTTCGTCGGAAATTACCAATGAAAGTTGCAATTTTTTGTCGGAAAAATTCGCGGATTTCCCATGATTTTTGCAACGAATAATTACCAACGAATTTTTCCAACGAATTGTTAGCGCGAATTTTGCCACGAAATTTTGCAACGAACTTTGCCACGAATAAATTTTCGTCGCAAATTACCAACGAAAAATTCAAATTTTTTTTCGTCGCTAATTTCGTTGGAAATTTTTGTTCGTCGCTAATTTCGTTGGAAATTATCAACGAATTTTGCCACGACATTTCCAACGAAGAATTAGCAACGAATTTTCCAACAAATTTTTTGCGTCGGAATTTACCAACAAAAAATTAAATTTTATTTTCGGAAAAATTTCCCACGCTGCATTACCGACGAATTTTTTTTCGTTGGAAATTCGTTTTACCACGAATAATTACCAACAAATTTTGCCACGATTTTTGCAACGAATAATTACCAACGATATTCCAACGAACTTTCCAACTAATTTTGCCAAGAATTTTGCCACGAATTTTCCAACGAATTTTCCATCGAATTTTCCAACGAATTTTTCCAACGAATTTTCCGACGAAAAAATTTCGTTGCTAATTACCAACGAAAATTTAAATTTTTCGTTGGAAAAATTTGCGATGACGAATTTTCAACGAATTTTTTTTCGTCGGAAATTTCGTTGGAAATTCGTTTTCCAACGAATTTTGCCAAATTTTTCGTTGGAAAATTCGTTGGAAAACTCTTGTTTTTTTGCAGTGAATAAAATAAATAGAATAAAGGAATCAAATTGGATACCAAATTTACTTGGTTGGGTCAGTGGGACCTACCTCATGGGAAAGCAAAACAACATTCCACTATAAATCGAGTGATACAACGGATATTATAATCACATTCGAGTTACGCAAATACTCACAGTGTTTCCCAACTTTTAATTATGCCCCCCTCACAATTTCTCGCAAAACAATCTCTCAGTTTCATAGATGAGTTACACAATATTTTCACGGCTTCAAATTCTCGCGATGTGATTCACGAGCAAGCACACAATTGATTGTCAAGTAAAGAAGTTTCTTTTGGATGCATTTTACAAAGTTGACTCTCTTCTTATACAGAACAGATTTAGATCCAAAACAGGAAATTTATTCAAATTAGGAAATCTACCTGGATCGGGTTATTTTCATGGGATCAACTGGAGACATATTTTCAACAAGCTCTAAGCGATTTACCAAGGCATCAGTCCTCCATGAGTTATTGAGATGCAAGATGTGTTTATCTCCCATATAATAGTACAATTAACGTGAGCCAACCTTATTTCATTTACACCAAGGCCTCTTTTTTTGAAATTTTTTGTAAGTAGTAGGCTCCGTTCGTTTGGCGGAAAATATTCTCCTTTTAGAAAATATTTTCCCGGAAGTCATTTTCCTGGAAAATGTTTTCCCGGAACATAATTTTCCGGTGTTCGGCGACCAATATGAAAAAGTTTCGGAAAATATTTTTCGCCGGGCGGCGGCGGCGGAGGCCGGCGGCGGCGGCCATCGGCGGCGGCCGGCGGCGGCGGCGGCCGGCGACCGGCGGCGGCGGTCGGCGGCCGGCGACCTTAGTGAAGAAGAAGAAGAAGAAGCTCCGGAAAATGATTTCCGCTTTTGAAGAAGTGGAAGTCATTTTCCATAGACTTAGGCTATTTTGTAGGGGTGAAGGAAAATATTTTATCACGGAAAACGTTTTTCGCCCCCCGAACACCGGAAAACCCGAAAAATATTTTCCGGGAGAATATTTTCCGCCAAACGAACGGAGCCTTAGAATGCTTTTTGCTGCTAGTAGGAAATAATTAAAGAGTTCTTTTACTCAGATGAGAGAAAAGAAAGGAAATTTCTTCATGAACACCCATTTCTTTGTCATTTTCTTTTACAATACTTGCTTGCTAGGAGCAATCTCATTATCAACAGCCTGAAACACATATAGCTCCGACGATCTGTAATTAAGTCAGATGATTACAACCCAAACAAGCTCTAAAAGGCGAAAGAAAGGAAAACCTGATAGGCTTCTCAAATATCAATCGACCGTCTACTCAATTAATTATTAACGACGGTAAAACATATGCCTTAAGACTTGACTCGCAATTGATTGATAGGGCAACAGGACACGTGATGCTTCCAAAGCACCTCGATTTCAAATTCTGTAAAAAGTATCCAATGCCGAAGCTCCATTTTGGCCCTCTTTTGTCTTGTAGATGCGGGAGAGACCGGTTGCATCAAAGGGCTTAAAAAGCAAAGGGTGTTGCTCGTCCACAAGCTCTTCAGGACACTGCACCGTTCCTTGGTCGGTAGAGAACAATCCTATTGAATATCTTGGATCGTGCCCGCTCAATCTCGTTGTATCGATAAGCATTTGACCATTTGAATCTATGGTTCACTCGGCGACAGGGTCAATAAGGATTTCACAAAGAAATCAGCTTTAAAGTCGTAATTCTAGCTATTGCCAGAGGTGATGATCAATACTATAAATATAAACAACAATTTACAATTAATACGTAAAGTCATGCGCTCGAATTCTTGTTCGGTGCTTATAGCATGTTACCTACTTTTTGAACCAAATTCAATAGAAAGAGAGAGGGTGGTGGGGATACTCACGTAGAATGACTCCCCAGTGAGGAAAATGAAAGAGGAAGCTGAGGAAGGGGCGACCTCGATCCAATGTCCGTCCTTAGTTTGCACTTCCAATCCATTCACATGATTTTGATGAAGTATGGTCACGAAGTTCACGTCCCGATGGAACATAGTCCCGGGCTTCTTGGACTCCTCGGTCCCAGGAGCTGGATATCTCATGAAACGGAAATTGTATTTGACCGACTTGGCTAGCGATTCCAAGTACTTGTCTACGCCCAAGCTTCCCAAAACCAGCTTCCTCACCAGTGAATCCAACTCCAAAACCCTCCGTAACATACGTATTCATTGTCTCACTACATGTTCATAAAAAAGGCACACATCAAAACTACAGTTTCCATAGATAGGGGTGTAAATTGGCATCTTAACGTTGCATGTGTTTTTATGTACATTGCCGTGTAAGATGACTCATTTTAGATTTTCTTCTTGCATCAATGCAGTTGAAATTCAAATTCGCGTCGTTAGTGATCCATTTGATAAACATTAATATCTTAACACTTCCTTAACAGGAACCGATAATATAATTACCAGTTATAAAAACAAGGATTACCAAAATCTTGTGTTTCCTTCCGGCCACATGAGATCCATTAAATTTTCGATCGAGCCTGAGTTGGGGGTGTAGTCCACTCCAAACGCCTCGTGGCGAGGAAGATTTGCAAGGTAGCCGAAATATGGCTTATCTGGGACGTCGAACTGGCGCTTCACATCGGTCGGAAGCTCGAGCAATTTCTCCAATTCTTGAAACACATCATTGTGAAGCTTCGAGGTCATCTTATTATACAAAGCTTCGACGCAACCGAATTCTTCAAGGGCTTGTCGAACTTGACTTTGCAAGGAGTCCCGTCGACCCGTCCCCGGCTTCAAGCCATCTAATTCGGACAGATCTATCAAGGGGAGCTTCAGTGTTGAAATAGATCTCATGATTAATGTGTTTCTTCTGAATACTTTTTCTGAAAATTCTCTCCTGTGTTTTTTCTTGGGGTGGTTCTCTGCTGGATTTATAGGGCTTGTGCATTCTCGTGGTAGCCACTGTAACAATTTTAAAGTTACAATCTTTCCATGAAGAGTTGATTATTTTCCTTTTTTCACACCTCCTTTTGTGGATTAAACTAGAGCTGACTAGTCAATGCAAAGTTTTGTTTTTTTGGTATATAGCTTGTGGATAGTTAGGTAGCGAATGATAACCATTCTGTTCCAGAATGAGTTCTTGAAACAGAAATAGAATTTTCTATTTCTGGTTCCAGGATGAGTTTCTGAGAAAAAAAACCCGTTTGATAACGACAAAAAATTTCTATTTCTGGAACAGAAACCCGTTTGATAACAGAACAAAATTTCTATTTCCTGAAACAAAAACCCGTTTGATAAACAACACAAAATTCTATTTCCAGGAACAAAAATCCATATTTTTAGAAATGGAATAAAAACAATTAGAAAATCCAAAAAATTCCTAAAAATCTCAAAAAAAATTCAAAAAATCCAAAAAAATTGAAAAATTCTAGAAAAATTCATCACAATTTCCAAAAAATAAAAAAAATTCAGATTTCGGGAAAATAGGAAATTTGTTGAATTTTTTCAAAAAAAATCAAAAAATCAAAAATTTCAAAACTTCATAGAATGACTTAAAATACCTGTGGCCACCCACTTTTAGTGAAGTTTAAATTTTTTTAGGTGCCCAAAAAAAATCAAAAAATAAAAAATTTCAAAAATTCACAGAATAGTTTAGAATAAATGTGGCCACCCACTTTGAGTGAAATTTAAATTTTTTAAGGTGCCCAAAAAAATTTAAAAACTCAAAAATTTCAAAACTTCACAGAATAGCTTAGAATAACTGTGGGCACCCACTTTGAGTGAAATTTTAATTTTTTGAGGTGAAAAAAATGCAAAAAATCAAAAATTTCAAAACTTCACAGAATGACTTAGAATATCTGTGGCCACCCACTTTGAGTGAAATTTAAATTTTTTTAGGTGCCGAAAAAAAAACATAAAAAATAAAAAATTTTAAAACTTCACAGAATGACTTAGAATGCCTCTAGCCACCCACTTTGAGTGAAATTTAATTTTTTTAGGTGCCCAAATGGTATTTTTTATTTTTTTTGATTTTTTAATTTTTTTCGGCACCTAAAGAAAATTAAATTTCACTCAAAGTGGATGGCCACATGTATTCTAAGCCATTCTGTGAAGTTTTGAAATTTTTGATTTTTTGCTTTTTTTTTCTTTTTTTCGGCACCTAAAAAAAATAAAATTTCATTCAAAGTTGGTGGCCACAGGTATTCTAAGCCATTCTGTGAAGTTTTGAAATTTTTGCTTTTTTGCTTATTTTTATTTTTTCCGGCACCTAAAAAAATTAAATTTCGCTCAAAGTGGGTGGCCACAGGTATTCTAAGCAATTTTGTGAAGTTTTGAAATTTTTTATTTATTATTTATTTTTTTTTATTTTTCGACACCTAAAAAATTTTAAATTTCGCTCAAAGTAGATGGCCACAGGTATTCAAAGCCATTCTGTGAAGTTTTAAATTTTTTGATTTTTTGCTTTTGTTTTTATTTTTTTAGGCACCTAAAAAAATAAAATTTCGCTCAAAGTGGGTGGCCACAGGTATTTTAAGCCATTCTGTGAAGTTTTGAAATTTTTGCTTTTTTGCTTATTTTTATTTTTTTTGGCATCTAAAAAAATTAAATTTCGCTCAAAGTGGGTGGCCACAGGTATTCTAAGCCATTCTGTGAAGTTTTGAAATTTTTTATTTTTTTCGGCACCTAAAAAATTTAAATTTCGCTCAAAGTGGATGGTCATAGGTATTCTAAGCCATTCTGCGAAGTTTTAAAATTTTTTATTTTTTGCTTTTTTTAATTTTTTTCGGCACCTAAAAAAAATTAAATTTCGCTCAAATTGGGTGGCCATAGGTATTCTAAGACATTCTGTCAAGTTTTTAAATTTTAAATTTTATAATTATTTTATATTTTTTTTTGGCATCTAAAAAAAATTAAATTTCCCTCAAAGTGGGTGGCCATAGGTATTCTAAGCCATTTTGTGAAATTTTGAAATTTTTGATTTTTTGATTTTTTTTATTTTTTTCGGCACCTAAAAAAATTTAAATTTCGCTCAAAGTGGGTAGCCACAGATTCTAAACCATTTTGTGAAGTTTTGAAATTTTTGATTTTTTACTTTTTTTTCCCACCTTAAAGATCGTGACTTCTAGATGAACATGTGATTTGAAGAAAGAGTTCTCTCAGAAATGATTCTCATTTTTGGTCTAGAAATAGAAAACCTACTTTTTTTTGGTTCTGATTTCTGGTTCAGAATCGGTTCTGGAACAAAAAGTTGTTCCAGAAATAGAAAAATGGAATTGCGTTACCAAACGGATTTCTGGTCCAAAGCTATTTCTGGAACAGAAAACCAGTTCCGGACAGAACCAGAATGGTTAGTGACTTGACTTCAACTCACGCAATGGTGACGGTTGTCTTCCTCTTCCAGCAAGTCTTCTACGGGGAATACATGGAAACAAATCAGCAGTAAGGTGAAAATTGAAGCCTAATATTAATGCCACAATCAGAAACAGCAGCCCCCGCAGGCAAAGAAATAAATCTTACATTTTGAATATTGCTATCTTATGATCTTTTTAATTATCTTATGACTCGCTAACAATGTATCATTCATCAATTAAATATTGACATTTGAAAAAAGAAAAACTACTCGTGTTTATTTAGTTTTCGGAAAGAAATATAATAGTGAAAATTGAAAAAGAATACGAGTAATTGGATTGATGATATAATAGTGTGTCCACCTTACATAAGCGTAAACTTAGAACATTTTAATGTCTGAGCTCTTAGATGTTTTGAAAAGCTTAAATCAAAAGCTAGTGGCCCATTTAGAGGTTTAGAGGGAATTGAAGAAAATACTCAACTCGTGAAGTTCAATTGTAGAAGGATAGGAAATTTCTTCAAACTCTTATGATGTATGTGAGATTTTGTGGCATTGGCATTTTAGAACAGTTAGCAATGGTCCAACAAAATCTCACATGGTATCAAAGCTGGAGGTCCTGAGTTTAAATCTTTCCAGACCCCATTTGCCTCTCTAATTAAATTTGTTTATGCTTAGTAACAAGCAAAAAGACCGGACTAAGCGTGAGTGGAGTGTTAGAATAATTAAATATTAAACCACGCATTCCTCTAATAGCTTAAGCTTTTAGAACAGTTGACAATGGTCCCAAAAAATCTCACATGATATCAGAGCTGAAGGTCCTCAGTTCAAATCTTTCTGGGCTCCATTTGCCTCCCCAATTAAATATGTACATGCTTAGTACTAGGCAAAGAGATCAGACTAAGCATGAGGGGGAGTATTAGAGTATCTAAATAATAAACCACGTCTTCATCTAATAGCTTAAACTTTTAGAACAGTTGGCGGTGGTCCTACAAAATCTTACAGAATATACCAAAAGATAAAAGCCCTAAGTCCTTTTCACCTAGGGAAGATTGATGATTAAGAATCATCTTAAGGTGGCATGGTGTTGCTATGCACCAAGGTGATGATGTGACCAGTGGGCTACAAATTATAAGGCGTGATCAATCTTTGGTGTTCAAACCATGGTGATTGAAATATTGAAATGCACGTGTAAGTTGTGTTAAAATTGTTCCACATTGAAAAATTGATTTTTTTTTTGGTCTGATCATTGGAAAATTGATGAGGGGTGGAGTAATTAATACATTTAAGTTGGCTCATAACTCATTGGCTCGAGCTTTTAAGTAAATATGGGCTCAACTGAATATATTGACAGGCTCGGACTTGACTCTCTCTTGGTGGTGATCTCCTCAGGTAAAGGTATTGAGCTCTGCCGCTCGCTTTCGACAGGAAAATGGAGAGAGAGAGAGAGAGAGAGAGAGAGAGAGAGAGAGAGAGAGAGAGAGAGAGAGAGAGAGAGAGAGAGAGAGAGAGAGAGAGAGAGAGACTTTGATGAAGATGTTTGCTGGCGCTGAAAGCAAGTAAAGGAATTGATTCCCATTGAATTAGGAGATGAGCAGGGCAATGGTGGACGGTGGAGTCTAAGTGAAGAAGCGGAGAAAGTGACGAAGAATGGGATGCAGCGATGGAACCAAGGAAAAGAAAAGAGATGATATACTTTAGATAGGATTTCATTGTAATCGTCCTGGACTAGATGCATAAATGACAATGTTCAAAAATATAATATAAATCGATATTTTTTTAAAATTAGTCTTGAAAATTAGAAATTTATCGTCACTCTACGGAAATAAAAATACAGTAAATCTAATTGTTGCTCCACTAAGTTTACCGTTCTTTCGTAAGTAAATCCCTAACTAAATAAGACTAACCCTAGTCTCATAGACAAATCATATTGTGACGAAATCAAACTCAAGTCGAATTGGCTTATAGTTGAAAATCCAAGGGCTCACGTATGCTAACATTTGCAAAAAAACAAATTTAGAATCACAATCATAACACAATTGTAGGCTTTCGAAATCAAGCATTATGGTGAATCGGTAGGAAGAGGTTATTTGCCTCATCCGACATAATTAACGCCCAAATAAGCCATATGAGAAAAATTGACTCCACCACTTCAAAACATGCATCATTAAGGATCAAATCATTTAGTTAAATGGACATGCATACACATCACACTTATAGACATCATTACATGGCACGTCATCATATGACACAACACGTCTGAAAATTCATAAAAAATATAAAATATTATCCACGTCAGCGATTCCTGACTAAAATTAGCAAAAATGACTAAATCTGTAAATTGTCAAAAGATTTATGACTGAATTGGAAAATCTTCAAAATGTTTAAGATTAAATTGGCCAAATTAAAATATTTAGAACTAAATTTGCAGAAATGCAAGAAGTTTCGGACGTTTCTTGGTAATTTTCCCCTTTACTCGTTACTATGACTAATATTTTAACCCATCACTTGGCATGTTGCTGGATCATTAATTGTATTGACTGGACTACTTTAGCACTCTAGTGTGTTGTCTTGTGGCATGGCTCGAAGGTGTAAGCATATATATGCAGCAAAAGAGTGGTTGGGGAAGGAGACCATCTTCACATCTAATGCCGAATTCAGCAGTGGCGATTCTTTGCAAGCAAAGATAAGATGCAAATTTTGTCATTGGGTCTATGTGCAGTGAGACATCACCTAGCACAAGCAATGTCGTTCGTCTCTTGAAATTGCCATTGCTTGTTGGGTTAGCTCGTTTTAAAGTCTTATGGCAGTTCAAAGTCATTTATTAAGTAGCTAACTTGCCATTTTCAAATACAGAAATGGAAAACGATTGGAATTATCTTACTTTCTGCACATTTTATGGATACGGTAGCTTCCCTAGATGGCTATTGATATTCATCGTGCGTTCTCGTGAAGGAAACTAAATTTTATATTGCATATATTGACGCATGCATGTACTGGATCCGGACATATGAAGTTGAAATTGTTAGTGCAACTGCATTTCTTACATTATTTTTAGGATTTATTGAATTCTGTACGGCAGGTTTTTTTACTGATCAGCAATTGTTTCTGTTGAACTTTGAGATAGCTCGCTTGACGAGGCAATGGGTCTATAGCAAAAAATACATGATTTAGCAATAAAATAAATAGAATAAAGGAATCAAATCGGATACCAAATTTACTCTTTTCGGTTAGTGGGACCTACCTCACGAGAGAGTAGTACAGCATTCCACTATAAATCAAGTGATACAACGGATATTATAATCACAAATGAGTTACACAAGATTTTCGTAGCTTCAAATTCTTGCAATGTGATTCACAAGCAAGCGCGCGATTAATTGTCTCGGAAAGAAGTTTTTTTGGATGCAACTTACAAAGATGACTTAATTACTTCTTCTATAGAAAAGATTTAGATCCAAAATAGGAAATCTACTTAAATTAGGAATCCAACTTAAACTAGGAAATCTACCTGGATTAGGTTTCGTTGACAGGATCAACTCGAGATATATTTTCAATAAGGTCGAAGCGCTTTACTCAAGGCATTAGTCCTTTATGATTTATTGAGATGAAAGACGTGTTCATAGAGACCTTTTGTGGCTCCTATATAATAGTACAATTAACGTGAGCCAACCTTATTTCATTTACACCAAAACCTCTTTTTTTGAAATTTTTTGTAAGTATTAAGCTGCTAGTGGGAAATAATTGAAGAGTTCTTTTCCTTAGAAGAGAGAAAGAAAGGAAATATCTTCATGAACACCCATTTCTTTGTCATTTTCTTTTACAATACTTGCTTGCTAGAAGCAATCTCATTACCAACAGCTTGAAGCACATATAGCTCCGAGAATCTGTAATTAAGTCAGATGATTACAACCTAAACAAGCTCGGGGAAAGAAAGGAAAACCCAGTATGGTTCTCAAATATTGAGCGACCATCTACTCAATTAATTATTAACGACGGTAAAACATATGTCTTCAAGACTTGACTCGCGATTGATTGATGGGGCAACAGGACACACGATGCTTCGAAAGCACCTCGATTCCAAATTCTGTAAAAAGTATCCATCGCTGAAGCTCCATTTTTGCCCTCTTTGGTATTGTAGATGCAGGAGAGACCAGCAACATCAAAGGGCTTAAAAAGCAAAGGGTGTTGGTCGTCCACAAGCTCATCAGGACACTGAACTGTGCCTTGATCGGAAGAGAAGAGTCCTATGGAATATCGTCGCTCGTGCCCGCTCACCCTTACACGGTGACGAGGGCTGTGTAATCTCCCATTGCTCCATCCCTGCATGCAAAAACGATAAAGGGGGAGGCTCACAATGATCAAGGCCAATTATCCAGAAGACTATATCGGATGAGACTTCTATTTCACCACAAGCTAGCATCAATCTCGTCCCATCGATAGCGCATTCAACCAGTCGAATCTATGGTGCACATGGTGATGGGTCAATAAGAATTTCACAAAGAAATTAGCTTTAACGTCGTAATTCTAGCAATTGGCAGACGTGATGATCAAACCAAGAAATATAAACAATAATTTAGAATTGATATGTAAAGTCATGTGCCCGAATTATTGTTCGATGCTTATAGCATGTTGCCTACTTTTTGAACCAAATTCAATAGAGAGAGAGAGTGGGGTGCGGGGACTCACGTAGAATGACTCCCCAGTGAGGACAATGAAAGAGCAAGCTGAGGAAGGGGCGAGCTCAATCCAACGTCCGTCCTTAGTTTGCATTTCCAATCCGTTCACATGATTTTGGTGAAGTATGGTCACGAAGTTCGCGTCCTGATGGCACGTAGTGTCGGGCATCTTGGACTCGTCGTTCCCGGGAGGTGCATATCCCATGAGACGGAAATTGTATTTGACCGACCTGGCCAGCGAATCCACGTACTTGTCTACGCCCAAGCTTCCCAAAACCAGCTTCCTCACCAGTGAATCCAACTCCAAAGCCCTCGTAACATACGTATTCATTGTCTCACTGCATGTTCATTGTGAAGCTCCAAGGTCATCTTATCATACAAAGCTTCGAAGCAACCGAATTCTTCAAGGGCTCGTCGGACTTGACATCGTAAGGAGTCCCATCGACCCGTCCCTGGCTTCGAGCCATCTAATTTGGACAGATCTATCAGGGGAAGCTTCAGTGCTGGAATAGAGCTCATGATTAATTTGTCATTCTTTCTAAAACTTCTCTCCTGTTTTGTTCTTGGGGTGGTTCTGTGTTGGATTTATAGGGCTTGTGCATCCTCGTAGTTGCCGCTGTAGCAATTTTAGAGTTACAATCTTTCCATGAAGAGTTGATTTTTTTCCTTTCTTGCCCCTCTTTCTGTGGTTTAAACAAGAGTTGACTAGTCAATGCTAGTTATATTTTTTGGGCATATAGCTTTTGGATAGTTAGGGTGCGTTTGGTAACCTTTCTATTTTCGAAAATAATTTCTGCTAAAAAATAATTCTTTTTTATTCCATTCCCGGAAATAATTTCTAAGCTTTTGAAGGCGTTTGGTAACTGCCCAAAATTTCTATTCTTGGAATAGAAAAAGAATAGAAATGCGTCTGTTAACTGCACAAAATTTCTTTTTATTAATAAGATTCTGAATTTTTTTAATATTTCTTTCTTTTTTTTTCTTCTTCTTCCCCTTCCGTGGCCCATGGCCAGGTTGCCAGTGCCGGCAGCTTGTGGCTTGGGCGAGGGCGGCTAGCGGCCTGAGCAATGGCTGCCCTCGGTGGCCTAGGTGAGGGCGGTCCTCACCTAGGCCACGAGCCGCCCTCGCCAGATTTGGTAAAGGCGGCAACGAGGGTAGCCCATGCCAGATTTGGCGAGGGTCTAACCGTCGCCCGTGCCAGCCCTGGCCTATGGTCGGTCGCCGGTGGCCGACTGACGGCGACCGGCTACAGGCCAGGAAGAAAACGAAGCAGAAAACCAAGAAGAAGAAGAAGAAGAAATTTATTTTCCATTTTTTATTCTTATTCCCAGAATCAAGAAGCAGCTTTTTTTTTGCTTTTTGATTATGTTCCAAAACCGATTCCGAGAACAAATTTTGTGCAAATTTGTTCCTGAGAACTAAAAATTTACCAAACAGATTTTTGTTCCGAAACTGATTACGAGAACAAAAAAATAGAATCAGTTACTAAACGCACCGTTAGTGACTTGACTGTAACTCAAGCAATGATGTAGGCTGTCTTCCTATTCCGGTATGTCTTCCATGGGGAATACATGGAAACAAATCAGTAGTAAGGTCAAACTTGAAGCCTAATATTAATGCCACACTCAAAAACAGCAAACCCTGCCAGCAAAGAAATAACTCTTACTTTTTGAATATTACTATGTTATTATCTTTTAAAATATCGCATGATATGCTGACAATAAATCATTCATCAATTAAATATTGATATTTATAAAATTGGAAGAATACGAGTGATTGGATTAAGGATATAACAGTGTGCACTTTATATAAGTGTAATTTAGAACATTTTAATGTTTGAGCTCTTAGATATTTTGAAAAGCTTAAATCAAAAGCTAGTGGCCCATTTAGAGGTTTGGAGGGAATCAAAGAATGTACGCAACTCGTGAAGTTCAATCGCAGGAGGATAGGGAATTTCTTCACACTCTTATGATGAAGAATAGACCAAAAGAGCCCAAACTCCTTTCACCTAGGGAAGATTGATGATTAAGAATCATCATAAGGTAGCACGATGTTGCTGTGCACCAAGGTGATGACGAGACTTGTGGGCTGCAAATGATGAGGCGCGCACGATCTTTGGTGTTCAAATCATGGTGATTGAAGTGTTGAAATGCACATATGAGTTGGGTTAAAATAGTCTCGCATCGAAAAATTAATGTGGGGTGGAGCAGTTAATATATCTAGGTTGACTTACAATTTATTGGTTCGAGTTTTTGAGTGAAAGTGGATTCAACTGAATATGTTGATAGGCTCAGATTTGACTCTCTCTTGGTAATCTCCTCAGGCAAAAGTATCGAGCCTCTGCCGTGCTCTCCCAATAGGAAAATGGTGCATGAAAGAGAGAGATTTTGGTGAAGCTGTTTGCTGGCGATAAAAGCAAGTAAAGGAATTGTCAAATTCCAATTGAATTTGGAGATGAGCAGGACGCAGGTGAACGGCGGAGTCTAAGTGAAGAAGCGGAGAAAGTGACAAAGGATGGGACGCAGCGATGGAACCAAGTAAAAGAAAAGAGATGTTATGCTATAGATAGGATTTCATCATAATCGTCCCGGACTAGATGCATAAATGACAATGTTTAAAAATATTATTTAGGTCGATGTTCTGTCAAAATTAGTGTAGAAAATTAGAATTTTATCGTCACTCCACAGAGATAAAAATACAGTCTTAAGTAAATCTAGTTGTTACTCCGCTAAATTTACCATTTTTGCGTAAGTAAATCCCTATCTAAATAAGACTAACCATCGTCTCATAGACAAATCATATTGCGATAAAATCAAACTCAAGTCGAATTGGCTTATAGTCGAAAATCCAGGGGCTCACGTCTGCTCGCATTTCCAAAAATATTTTTCGAATCACAATCATAAAACAATTGTAAGAGCATTATGAAAAAAATCGGTTGAAAGGGATTATTTTCCTCATCCGACATAATTAACGCCCAAATAAGCCATTAAAGGAAATTGACTCCACCACTTCAAAACGTGCATCATTAAGGATCAAATCATTTAGTCAAATGGACATGCATACACATCACACTAATAGACATCATTACATGGCACGTCATCATATGACACAACACATCAGAAAATTCAGAAAATTTTTAAAATTTTTAAATGTTATCCACGTCAATAATTTATATAAAAAATTAGCTAGAAAAATTAAATCGGTAAATCGTCAAAATGTTTAGGACTGAATTGGCAAATCATCGAAAAGTTTAAGATTAAATTGGCCAAATTAAAAGGTTTAGGACTAAATTTACTTGTTATTGTGACTAATATTTTAACCCATCACTTGGCATGTTACTGGATCACTAATTGTATTATGTATGCAGCAATAGAGTGGTTGGGGAAGGAGACCATCTTCACATCTAATGCCGAATTCAGCAGTGGCGATTCTTTGCAAGCAAAGATAAGATGCAAATTTTGTCATTGGGTCTATGTGCAGTGAGACATCACCTAGCACAAGCAATGTCGTTCGTGTCTTGAAATAGCCATTGCTTGCTGGGTTAGCTCGTTTTAAAGTCTTATGGCAGTTCAAAGTCATTTCATTAAGTAGCTGACTTGCCATTTTCAAATACAGAAATGGAAAATGATTGGAGTTATCTTATTTTCTGCACATTTTATGGATAGAGTAGCTTCCCTAGATGGCTATAGATATTCATCATGCGTTCTCGTGAAGGAAACTAAATTTTATATTGCATATATTGACGCATGCATGTACTGGATCCGGACATATGAAGTTGAAATTGTTAGTGCAACTGCATTTCTTAGGTTATTTTAGGACTAATTGAATTCTGTACAACAGGTGTTTGACTGATCATCAATTTTTTATGTTGAACTTTGAGATGGCTCGCTTGACGAGGCAATGGGTCTAAAGCAAAATATATATTATCAAGCAATAAAATAAATATAATAAAGGAATCTAATTGGATACCGAATTTACTTGGTTGGGTCACTGGGACCTACCTCACGGGAGAGCAGAACAACATTGCACTATAAATCGAGTGATACAACGGATATTATAATCACACTCGAGTTACACAAATACTCACAGTGTTTCCCAACTTTTAATTATGCCCCCCTTAATTTTTCTCGCAAAACAATCTCTTAGTTTCACAGATGAGTTACATTATTTTCACGGCTTCAAATTCTCGCGATGTGATTCACGAGCAAGCACACAATTGATAGTCAAGTAAAGAAGTTTCTTTTGGATGCATTTTACAAAGTTGACTCCCTTCTTATACAGAACAGATTTAGATCCAAAACAGGAAATCTATTTAAATTAGGAAATCTACCTAGATCGGGTTATTTTCATGGGATCAACTGGAGACATATTTTCAACAAGCTCTAAGCGCTTTACTAAGGCATCAGTCCTCCAAGAGTTAGTGAGATGAAAGATGTGTTTATCTCCCATATAATAGTACAATTAACGTGAGCCAACCTTATTTCATTTACACCAAGACCTCTTTTTTGAAATTTTTTGTAAGCAGTAGAATCCTTTTTGCTGCTAGTGGGAAATAATTAAAGAGTTCTTTTACTCAGAACAGAGAAAAGAAAGGAAATTTCTTCATGAACACCCATTTCTTTGTCATTTTCTTTTACAATACTTGCTTGCTAGGAGCAATCTCATTATCAGCAGCCTGAAACACATATAGCTCCGAGGATCTGTAATTAAGTCAGATGATTACAACCTAAACATGCTCTAAAAGGAGAAAGAAAGGAAAACCTGATAGGCTTCTCAAATATTGATCGACCGTCTACTCAATTAATTATTAACGACGGTAAAACATATGCCTTAAGACTTGACTTGCAATTGATTGATAGGGCAACAGGACACGCGATGCTTCCAAAGCACCTCGATTTCAAATTCTGTAAAAAGTATTGTCGCGACCGAACTCCCGAGCCCTTTTTTATCGAACATGCAAAAAAAGAAGGGGGGCTCGCCTGGTACGTGCTAAGTCTAGGTTCGGGACTTAACTCGGGCTCTCCCAAGCCCATACCATATCGCGACTTAGGGTTTAAGTGTTTAACATGCAAGTGGTTTATATCAAGGAGTCGCCACTAATCGATTTGGGGTGGGTCGATTAGAAACCCAAATAGGGTGATGGGAGAATCACCCTATTCCTACGAACCAGAGATTAAATGAGTTCGGGGACTTGGTTACACTAGTTGGATAACTAATGCCCTTTCGGTACCATTTTACCTGTTCATTTAGAAAACATTTGTCAGGCAATTTGGATTGATTTTAGGACATTTCTCCTAACATGTGAGGTGATCAAGCGAGTGCATAATCGAAACGATTAGCGATCGGAACACAACAATTCATGCGGCCTAAGGTTCTAACCTTAACTAAGTCGAGATGACATTCAAAAACACAACAGACTCATGCAATTGTATTAAAACATGCATAACAATACAACGGTAATAAAAACTAACATGCAAAATATTACCGCGCAATCCTAGGCTTATCTAATTTAAACATGGTAAATTATGCATAATAATGCTACAATAAATTAAACACTTAGATAAAAAAAAAATTTTCGGAAAAAAAAAAAAATAATAATACGAAGAAGAAAAAAAATTAAAATTTTTTTTAATTTTTTTAATTTTTAATTTTTTAAATAAAATAAAATAAAAATAAAAAAATATAATATTAACCGGGTCGGATCCGACCCGAGTCACGGATCCGACCCGGGCGTTGACCAGGTCATCATGGCCGATCAGGCCGACCAGAACCCGTGGGAAGCGGCGCTGCGAGGCGAAAATCGGCCTCTCGCCGGCGGACCCAGGCCGCGCCACCCCCAAATCGGCCCTGGGACTAAAAACGAACCTCTCCACCCACCGGTCACCGTCCGATCACCTGTTCGCCGGCGGCGGCAAAAACAAACCGGCCTCTTTGAGGCATTTCATCGAGCAGTGGCGTGCGCGGCAAAAATCAAGGGATTTCGGCCTCCTCCAGGCGACTCGGTCGCTCCAACGGCCTTGGTTCGCCTCCAACGGTGAGCGGGGACCGGACCGACATCGGTATGGGCCGGGATTCGCACGAAACGGCCGGCGCGAGTCCCGGCCCAACCACGCCGGAAACGAGGGGAAAACAGAGGGGCTTCTCGGCCGCGGGGGGCTCACCGGTCGACGGCGCGTTTGGGCGGTTTCCGGCTAGTCTGGCGGCGTCGACGACCGTTGCTGGTTCTTCTTTAGCTCCGGCGTGGCCTCGGTTTGCTCTCTCTCCCTCTCTATTCTCTCTCTTGTCTCCCTCGGTCTCTCTCTGTGTTTCGCCGACCGGGGCTCTCTCTCTCTCTGTGTCGCCGCCGTCGGCTCGGCGGCGGGGATGGATGGGTGAGGCGGTGCGGCACGGCGGTCGCGGAAGAACTCTCGGTCTCTGTCTCGCTCGTCTCTCTTTCTCCTTGTCTTTTTAGAAACGGCCCGACCCACTCTCTCTCTCTCTCGTGTCGCCGCCGTCGGCTCGGCGCGGGGATGGGTGGATGAGGCGCGGTGGGGCGCCGGAGGCTTCCCTGTCTCTCCGGCTCACGCTCTCACGCTCTCTTTTTTTTCTAAAAATGGCCGACCGGCCGGGGCCTCTCTCTCTCTACGGCCTTAAGGCGGCGTCCCCGGCTCCGTTGCGTCGGCAATGACGACGGCTGCACCGGCCTACGCCACCCCACGACTTTCGTGGCCACGGCAGCCGGCCAGTGCGAGGCGAAGCGGAGCGAGGGGGTCCGGTTCAGAGAGCGACAGAGCGAAACAGGGGGAGAGAGAGGCAGGAAACAGGAGGAGGACGGGGCAGCATTAATGCCGGTAAGGAAGGAGAAAGGCTGGGCCGGGCCAGGCCCAGCAGCGGCGGGGGGAAAAGAAGGAAAGGAAAGCGGGCCGGGCCCGCGCGAAGGGAAAAAAGAAAAGAAAAAGGGCCGGGCCCGGGGAAAAGGAAAAAAGAAATGGGCCTGGTCGCCCGGCTCCGACTCACCGGCTCGACTCGGAATTTTTTTTTTTTTTTTAAATTTTTGGTTAAAATTTAAGAAAATATGCTCTAATAGGCCCTATTAATGCACATATGCCTAATGTCTATATGCAATGCATTTAAATAGAAATATTTTTTGTTTTAGGAATTAAAGAAAATTAATTTCTAAATTTTGTGCAATTAATTTTGGGCAAATTAAAAATAGGTGTCAACAAGTATCCATTGCCGAAGCTCCATTTTGGCCCTCTTTTGTCTTGTAGATGCGGGAGAGACCGGTTGCATCAAAAGGCTTAAAAAGCAAAGGGTGTTGCTCGTCTATAAGCTCTTCAGGACATTGAACCGTTCCTTGATCGGTAGAGAACAATCCTATTGAATATCTTGGATCGTGCCCGCTCATCATTACACGGTGACAAGGGCTGTGTAATCTCCCGTTGCTCCATCCCTGCGTGCAAAAAGAAGAAAGGGAGAGGCTCACAATGATCAAGGCCAATTATCGAGAAGATTATATCGGACAAGACGTCTTATCTCACCACAAGTTAGCATCAATCTCGCTGTATCGATAAGCATTCAACCATTTGAATCTATGGTTCACTCGGCGACCGGGTCAATAAGGATTTCACAAAGAAATCAGCTTTAAAGTCGTAATTCTAGCTATTGCCAGAGGTGATGATCAATACTATAAATATAAACAACAATTTACAATTAATACGTAAAGTCATGCGCTCGAATTCTTGGTCGATGCTTATAGCATGTTACCTACTTTTTGAACCAAATTCAATAGAAAGAGAGGGTGGTGGGGGTACTCAAGTAGAAGGACTCCCCAGTGAGGACAATGAAAGAGGAAGCTGAGGAAGGGGCGACCTCGATCCAATGTCCGTCCGTAGTTTGCACTTCTAATCCATTCACATGATTTTGATGAAGTATGGTCACGAAGTTCGCGTCCCGATGGCACGTAGTCCCGGGCTTCTTGGACTCCTCGGTCCCAGGAGCTGGATATCTCATGAGACGGAAATTGTATTTGACCGACTTGGCTAGCGATTCCAAGTACTTGTCTACGCCCAAGCTTCCAAAAACCAGCTTCCTCACCAGTGAATCCAACTCCAAAACCCTCGTAACATACGTATTCATTGTCTCACTGCATGTTCATAAAAAAGGCACACATCAAAACTACAGTTTCCATATATAGGGGTGTAAATTGGCATCTTCACGTTGTATGTGTTTTTATGTACATTGCCGTGTAAGATGATTCATTTTAGATTTTCTTCTTGCATCAAAGCAGTTGAAATTCAAATTTGCGTCGTTAGTGATCCATTTGATAAACATTAATATGTTAACACTTCCTTAACGGGAACCGATAATATAATTACCAGTTATAAAAAAAAGGATTACCAAAATCTTGTGTTTCCTTCCGGCCACATGAGAGCTGTTAAATTTTCGATCGAGCCTGAGTTGGGGGTGTAGTCCACTCCAAATGCCTCGTGGCGAGGAAGATTTGCAAGGTAGCCAAAATATGGCTTATTTGGGACATCGAACCGGCGCTTCACATCTGTCGGAAGCTCGAGCAATTTCTCCAATTCTTGAAATACATCATTGTGAAGCTTCGAGGTCATCTTATCATACAAAGCTTCGAAGCAACCGAATTCTTCAAGGGCTCGTCGGACTTGACTTTGCAAGGAGTCCCGTCGACCCGTCCCTGGCTTCGAGTCATCGAATTCGGACAGATCTATCAAGGGGAGCTTCGGGGTTGAAATAGATCTCATGATTAATGTGTTTCTTCTGATTACTTTTTCTGAAAATTCTCTCCTGTGTTTTTTCTTGGGGTGGTTCTCTGCTGGATTTATAGGGCTTGTGCATCCTCGTGGTAGCCAACGTAACAATTTTGTAGTTACGATCTTTCCATGAAGAGTTGATTATTTTCCTTTTTTCACACCTCCTTTTGTGGATTAAACTAGAGCTGACTAGTCAATGCAAAGTTTTTTTTTGGGCATATAGCTTTTGGATAGTTAGTGACTTGACTTTAACTCAAGCAATGGTGACGGTTGTCTTCCTCTTCCGGCAAGTCTTCTACGGGGAATACATGGAAACAAATCAGCAGTAAGGTGAAAATTGAAGCCTAATATTAATGCCACAATCAGAAACAGCAGCCCCTGCAGGCAAAGAAATAAATCTTACATTTTGAATATTGCTATCTTATGATCTTTTTAATTATCGCATGACTTGCTGACAATGTATCATTCATCAATTAAATATTGACAATTGAAAAAAGAAAAACTACTCGCGTTTATTTAGTTTTCGGAAAGAAATATAATAGTGAAAATTGAAAAAGAATACGAGTGATTGGATTGATGATATAATAGTGTATCTACCTTACATAAGTGTAAACTCAGAACATTTTAATGTTTGAGCTCTTAGATGTTTTGAAAAGCTCAAATCAAAAGGTAGTGGCCCATTTAGAGGTTTGGAGGGAATTGAAGAAAATACTCAACTCGTGAAGTTCAATTGTAGAAGGATAGGGAATTTCTTCATTCTCTTATGATGTATGTGAGATTTTGTGGTATTAGCATTTTAGAACAGTTGGGAGTGGTTCCACAAAGTCTCACATGGTATCAGAGCTGGAGGTCCTGAGTTTAAATCTTTCCAGACCCCATTTGCCTCCCCAATTAAATTTGTTTACGCTTAGCAACAAGCAAAAAGACCAGACTAAGTGTGAGTGGAGTGTTAAAATAATTAAATATTAAACCACGCATTCCTTTAATAGATTAAGCTTTTAGGACAGTTGACAGTAGTTCAAAAAAATCTCATATAGTATTAGAGCTAGAGGTCCTCAGTTCAAATCTTTTCGGGCTTCATTTGTCTTCCCAATTAAATATGTCAACGCTTAATACTAAGCAAAAAGATTAGACTAAGCATGAGGGGAGTGTTAGAGTATCTAAATAATAAACCACATCTTCATATAACAGGTTAAACTTTTAGAACAGTTGGTGATGATCCCACAAAATCTTACAGAATATACCAAAACATAAATGCCCAAAGTCCTTTCACCTAGGGAAGATTGATGATTAAGAATCATCTTAAGGTGGCACGGTGTTGCTGTGCACCAAGGTGAAGACATGACTAGTGGGCTACAAATTATAAGGCGTGATCAATCTTTGGTGTTCAAATCATGGTGATTGAAATATTGAAATGCACATGTAAGTTGTGTTAAAATAGTTCCACATTGGAAAATTGATTTTTTTTTGGTCAGATCATTGGAAAATTGATGAGGGGTGGAGTAATTAATACATCCAAGTTGGCTCATAATTCATTGGTTTGAGCTTTTGAGTAAATGTGGGTTCAACTGAATATATTGACAGGCTTGAACTTGACTCTCTCTTGGTGGTGATCTCCTTAGGTAAAGGTATCAAGCTCTGCCGCTCGCTTTCGACAGGAAAATGGTGATAGAGAGAGAGAGACTTTGGTGAAGATGTTTGCTGGCGATGAAAGCAAGTAAAGGAATTGATTCCCATTGAATTAGGAGATGAGCAGGGCGCAGGTGGACGGTGGAGTCTAAGTGAAGAAGCGGAGAAAGTGACGAAGAATGGGATGCAGCGATGGAACCAAGGAAATAAAAAGAGATGATATACTTTAGATACGACTTCATCGTAATCGTCCCGGACTAGATGCATAAATGCCAATGTTTAAAAATATAGTATAAATCGATATTTTGTTAAAATTAGTCTTGAAAATTAGAAATTTATCGTCACTCTACAGAAATAAAAATATAGTAAATCTAGTTGGTACATCTGTAATAAATATACCATAAATTAATTTTTGACCAATAAAAATCTTAAATTGATATATTTGTGACAAATTTACCCTCAGTTAGTTTTCGTTAAATTTTATCGTCAAATTGCCGAGTTTGATGACACGTGACAGTCAACAGATGTACTGTTTTGGGTTTTTACCCTTCATTTATTACAGGTGTACCAATATGTGATTTTTCGTGATATTAATCTAACATAACTGAAACTAACGGAGTGTAAATTTATTATAAAAATATCTAAGATTTTTGGTGATAAAAAAATTAGTTTGGAGTGTATTTATCACAGGTGTGCCCGTTTGGGATTTTGATGGTCAAAAAATTAATTCGGGGTAAATTTGTCACAGGTATACTGATTTGGGGTTTTACGTGGGATTAACCAAAAAATATCTGCATTCATGTTGAAAAATTTGATATCATACAAAATAACACGAATGAACGACAAAATAAGATAACACGGAAAGAATATACATGCAATCAAAACGAGACCTACAAGTTGGCCCTATAACATATTCATTAAGTAATTATCTTCCTCTCTGTCTGGCTAATCATAATTAATGGCAATATTTTCCTCCAATCATGTTTTTGGTTGGCGAGTTACAAATTATGGATATCACATACACGCAAATTTAACTAAATATAATTGTGGGTGACGTCCATGTTTGTAAATCCGTCGATCAGAAGAACTAATTAGAGAAAGTTTCCTCTAACTGAGGATGGAGGAAAACACGATCTCGAGAAACTTATGGAATGAGTTTTGTTTAACTAGGGTTATAGTCTTGCTATGTTAATTATATTAAAGGCCCGTAAAACAAAGACCGATTCAAATTACGAACGCAGGTTACATAAATTATTGGAAAATCGGGTACATCAATCTAGGACCTTAGATATTCACGTAATGTCGCACAGGCGTACGGTCCAGAAATGTCCTCCTTTTAAGTCTTCGCTTTCCACATTGGAACCAAAGTGGGACGAAATAACTTCTATTGTCTTAGTCAATTGGTGACGACCATGATTGACCTCATCCTCATAATTTTTTTTTGGTCAACTCATTCTCATCATCAAAAGTTAGGTAAATATTGATAAATCACGGTAGGTTGTAAATAGTGATAAATCCCAACAAATAGCGAAGCACTTGGATAGCCACGTGACGCGTATGCAATGATAAAATTACTCTATAATCTTTACCGACCATGCATTTTATTCGTACCGATTCTAATAAAGTATACTAAATTCATTGAACGCATTTTTCAAACGGGTGCGAACCAATTGAATTGAAGTCTGATGAGAGTAACTTGTTGAGATTTGCGGAAAACCACTTGGTGCATAAAAACAGAAGAAGAAAGGCACGCATATGCATATTGTTGGGCGAAAACCTTTTTTTTCGCAATGAGGCCCATCTTGGATCGACTTTCTCCGTAGGCGCATGTCTTAACAACACAAAATGAGGGTGTCGCTCATAATGGATTTGAGTCCATAATCATGGGTTCCAATGTTTGAGATGATTATAAGTTCATTCCATACCGGACCGGCCCGGGCTTTAGGGTAAGGTTTGAGCACAGGATAGATCTTCTGAACCACTCATTTTCAAATGATATCCACATCGGTCACAAAGGAAGGGTTCAACTTTCATTCCCTCGGTCCGAAGGTGGCCAGTCAGTCTAGAGGATTATGAGCCTCGCTAATGCCTGATGTACCATCCGGAGGTTAGCTCCAGCACGTCGCCCGCAGCTTGATTCCGAAATCCATCAGCTTATTCGAAATCGTTGATAAGAATATTCTAAAGAAGAAAAGAAGGTATAGATAATATATCCCGAGGGTTGGCTCTACTGGATAGGGGACGGGCTTGAGCATGTGAATCCATGTCTCGAGTTATGCCCTTACTCCGAGGAGTGCTACCGATTCCTTGTGGGCCACCTGCCCGAGCGAAGCCCGCAACTTAGCTGAACCACGGGCCAGCAGGAAGTTCATGGATTCTAGGGGATGAACAACTAATTATGCAGGCAGGATTTTTGCTTCGATCATACACAACAAGTCTATAGTTTTGTTCACACGAAGTCATGATCCGAATGAATGGCTAATGCAAATTCGATCGATCTGCTTCTACCAGTTTCAGAAGCAGATCAAGCGAGTGTAGAAGCAATTTGAGTACTTCACAGTACTCAGTAGACATCACACTCCTAATTTAAACCAGCTAATGTAGAAGAAATATTGCACGACGTGTTTATACATGAAGAACTCCATGCCTAGATAGCGGCCTTTCTCGAGAAGAAAGGAGCTCCATCGAGTTAAGTATCAGTAAGAAATTTTGGTTGCTAAAATTAAATTTTGGTTTATACATGACAAACTCCATACCGAGGAAATCATATGATGGCATAATCAAACTCAAGTCAAATTGGCTGATAGTCGTAAGTCAAAAGGCTCACATATATGTTAATGTTTTCAAAAGTATTTTCATAATCACAATCATAAAAGCTATTGTTGGCTTTTAGTAATAAAGTATTCGGGGAAAATTCGTCGAAAAAGATTATTGGGATCCTTCGACATGATTACCATGCTCGGGTAAGTCGCATAAGAAAAATGACTCCGCCGTTTCAAACATGCATCATTGGGGATCAAATTCTCTAATCAATTGGGGATGCATACACATCACACTAGGATTCATGCATTTATGTCATTACGCGACAAATCATTACACGATACTTCGCCAAGTAATATAGGTCATCACAAGGCACATCGTCACATGACAACATTCTGTCACATGTCATAGAACGTCGTCACATCACATGGTAGGTCGTGTATGCTGCATCATCATCATAATCTCAAATACAAACAAACGTACACAGGGTACAAAGAGTCATTCTAGAGGGTGTAAAATGAGGTGATCAGGAAAAATAAAAAAACCGCATTTGTATTCTCAGAAATCATTTGATAAATGAATTTAAAGGACTTACTAGAAAAAATGTGGTACTGAAGTATCATCAAAAGGGTGCTAACGCTTCCTCATGCATAACCAAACCCTCGGACAATATCTTTATTTATTTTTATTTCGAATACAAACTAGCTACTTCCACTCCGTGCTTGACAAACACACTCACTCTCACCTACAGCGACGCTGCAATATTGCAAGGATAGTGATCACCAATAAATTTTTCACTAACGAAAGCACAGCGTTCATGAAGAATAGTAGTAAAACATGTTCAAACACCACAATAGGCCTTAAGAGTTGACTCGGCCTTGAGGCCTTGCTCGGTTTGGTAGAGCCGGAGCAGATCGATTTCTTCAAAGGGCTTGAAGAGCAAGGGGTGTTGCTCGTCGACCAGCTCCCACGGGCACTTGATCACCCCTCTTCTGGTCGAGAACGAGCCGATCGAATACCTCGTCTTGGTGCCACTCATCATCACCCGGTGTGTAGGGCAGTGCAATCGGCCATTGCTCCATCCCTAGCCAACCATTCATTTCGAATTAATGTCTAATTCGCATTATCGACAAGACATTTATAGATGGACATACTTTGTCTTGCGGCTAAACTTTGGCAATGCAAACATTTTGATGACAATGTAAAATGACTCATTTTATCAATCAAAGCACTTTTTTTAATGCTTTTGGATGAATCTATATTTCTCGACCTTCAACGTGCGTTTGGTACGATAGAATGGAATGGGGAGAGAATGGAATGTTCGAAGGAATCGAATGAAATAAGTTTTAAAAAATTCTTGTGTTTGGTATGAAGGAATGAGTCGGAAAGGATATAGAAGCATCTAAAATATTTTCAAAGTATATTTTAATGAGGGGTACATTTGAATTAGTTTATACAACTATAACTTGGTGCATAGTCTTCGATGAAGTCGATCTCCATGGAGTCGTACCTACCTCCAAATTAGAAGTTATCATCGTGTGAACTCAACACTTAATCTGAATTGGAATTTTACAAGCCTTGGCATGAGAGAAGGGAAAGACACACTCACCAGAAATGACTCTCCAACCATGACTATAAAGGTGGAAGCCGAAGGTGCGACTTGAATCCACTTTCCATCCTTTGTTTGCACCTCCAAACCATTCACATGATTCTGTTGAAGTATGGTCAAGAAGTTCTTATCGCAGTGCGAGCTCCCCCTGCTCCGAGGCTCCTGAGTCATTGGCGCTTCGTATCTCATGACCCGGATCGAGTGGTTCAAGGACTTGGCATGCGAATCCAGGTATTTCTCCACGCCCAAGCTTCGAAACACCATCCTGGTGATCAGTGATTCCAACTCGGAAAGCGTCATTGCATATGAATTCAGTGTTTCACTGCATATATATTTAAGTATGTTCATATAAAGTACAATTATCCAAAAAAACAAAGCTCATAATGATAAATTATACAGCTTTAGTAAATAAAAATTTTCGAAACCAACACCAAAAGAAGAACCATATAATCAAAATTTTCTTTCCACAAGTTTTTATCACATAAATATTCGCATTTTTAAATATTTATATAATTTCAGAATACACGTGTAGCACGCCAGTTTCAGATGAAACAAATGTACCAAAATTTTGGATTTCCCTTAGGCCACATGAGATTGGCTAACTTCTGAATGCCTCCGGAGTCCAGCACGCCGGAGATACCCATTACTTCGTATGAGGTTGTTTTCCCGAGGTAACCGTGGTACGGCTTTCGAGGGTCGACGAAACGGCTCTTCGTCTCGGCCGGAAGATCGAACAAAACTTCCAATTGTTTGAAGACATCATCGTGAAGCTCAACACTGATTCTATCATATCGAGCCTCAAAACAACCGTAGTCTTCAAGTGCTTTGACAACCTCTTTTTGCACTGAATCCCACTGAGTGCTTCCTGGCTTCATGTCATATTTGCAGAACTCTATCAAGGGAAGCTTTAGAGGTGGGAGAGCACCCATGTCGGCTCTTCCTTTGTGGGTTTTGCTGTTTGTGATTGTTTTTTCGTGTGCACTTTGAAGATTTTAAAGAGGCCAATAAGGTTGCGTCCAAGATTTTTCATGTACATAAATTTATATTTTTCTATGTATACATATCTAATAATGTTGCCTTTTGTTTTTTGGTCAAGAATAATGTCAGTGCGCGATTCGGTTGGGTTTTGTCCAATTATTTGTCTACTTTACCCCTCACCATTTGACAAAGCTTCATAGTCGCCTTCAGGCTTTGGCATGACTTGCCGTGCTGAAATACTGAAATGGGAAATAATTGGAATTATCTTATTTTTGGACGCATTATGGAAAGATTAGCTTTTTCTAGATGGCTATAGATATATGTCATTCGTTGTCGCGAAGGAAAGTGACAACATAGTGCACATGGTGACACGTAAGTGTGTCCGTCTAGATCTGCATATGAAGATTGAAAATGTTCGTGCAACTGCATTAGGTTCTAATCAATAGTGGGATGATGACGGGATGATGACTTGGTGAGTGGGTATGCACTCTTAGTCGATGTGGAAGTGGGTCACAAATACGTAAAGCATGCGGGTGGAAATTCTGATACTACACGAAACCTAATTTAAACTTTTTTTAAGATATCAAAAACCCCAAATTAAACAATTTTTCAGACCCTCTTTCAACACCTTCACACACCTTCACATGTCGTACTTGTGGACTGGCTCTTCTGTATTGTCGTGATCGAAACTGTTTGAGCTATCCGTGTACTTCTGTCTTCTGTATTGTCTGATGAGTCTTACACAAATGTGGAAGATTTACGCAAAGGCAGATGCATTATCACTCTACTTATAAAGATATCTTGGCGGCGAAATATGGCATCAAAAAGTTTGAATTTCATCTTCTCGAATATCATTTTCTAGTAGAGCAGATATGTCATCTTTCTCCCAAATGCTAAAATTTAAATAGAAGCAAGTTCCTCATCCTCCTCTATTCCAAAGGAGATTAGTCAAGTTGTGAAAAGATCTCTTTAGAATAAGCAGCTAAGAATTGCTGATGTCCCAATTGGTGAGCTGCTATAAGAGATACACTTGGCTCGCATTTTCCGTAAAATTTTTCTTGTGATATAAAAAAGTCTCAAACCTGTACCTATGTGCCTTCATCAAGTTTAGTCAAATAATTTTCCAGATAAAACAACATTATTTTTATTTCACTTAAACTACGTCGAAACTCATTGACAGAGGGTAAATGGGTCACAAAGTATAAGTTTGAAACTTTTGGATACGTTACAATGCACATGGTTTGAGATTTTATCGACTTTTTTTCCTTTTTTTAATAATCGGGAGTCACGGTTGATTTCTAATACTACACGAAACTGAATTTGAACAGGATGGGACAATATGCTTAAAAGAAATCTTAACATGACTCTACACGATACAACTCGAGTTGTATCAATATTTGTAATGTATGGGGTTAGGTGACAGGGCGAGTTCACTTACCCGATCAAGGATGGCTATTCATTGAATTCACGTCAGGCCATCACTAGAATAAAGGTGAGAAAGACTTTTCAATACTATACTTCGAGGAATTACGTCGGATTGAAATCAAATTTAGCACTAGACATTTCTTAAGATGCAAGTCCCAATTATACCACCACACTATGATATTTTCTTTTTTGTAATTTACGTGGATACATCATGACAAAAGATCCAACATCTGATTTATGATCGATCTAACGAGAAATACTTACATAATAACCTGCTTGTCATATGTACTCAAAAAATTATTAAAACTAAGAAATAACGCTGAAAAAGATGGAGGCGTAAAAGGTGGAAATCATGGGCAAGGTTAATTATCTTACGAGGAGACATTAAGGAAAAAGAAAAACCCTAAGGCTCCGTTTATTTCACAAAAAATGAATAATTTAAAAAGTATTTTCCTAAAAATGAACGCTTATATTGCTTACAAAAATAAATAAAAGGAAAATATTTTCACCATCCACAAAAATGTATAGACATTAATTGTTGTCGATGATGAAAAAAAATTACTTTGGTTAATTATTTCAAACGATAATACAAGCGATCATTTTTAAGGAAAATATTTTTCAAATTATTTATTTTCCGTAAAACAAACGGAGAAATATCCCCATCGCATTTCTCTCACATAGCATTTTCCATTTTTGATTTTTTAGACCTCCAAATTTCCTCCAATGGTGAGTTAAAAATTATGGACATCACATGCATGTAAACTTAACAATATATCAATGCGGGTGATGCCCATGTTTGTAAATCCATCTGTCAGAAGAACTAATTGGAGGGAGTTTTCTCTAGCTAAAGATGAAAGAAAAAGGGGACTTGACAAACTAATGGAAGGAACTTTTTAAATTAAGGTTATAGTCTTTCGATGTCAATTATATGAAGGGCCCATTTACGAACACATTGCATCAATTATTGGAGAAGTTGGTCCATCATCACATGCATTACGTTTCAGATATCTCTTCCTTCTTGTCTTATCTTTCCAAAGAGGAAACAAAGTGGGACGACAGAGCTTCCATTGTTTTAGTCAATATGTGACGATCGTGATTGATCTCATTCTCATTATTCGAGTTGGGAAAGTTTGTTGGTGGTCAATGTGGTTCTTCTCATCATGGTAAGTTGTAAATAGTGATAAATCGCGACGAACATCGTAGGGCTTGAGTAGCTGCGTGGCGCAAAGGCAAATGACAGAATTACTCTATGATCTTTACTGACTAGGCACTGTCAAAATTACTCTAGGAAAATTATCCAAAAAATCTTAAACTTATTATACGGCAGCCAATTCAGTCCTAAACCTTTCAACATTGCCAATTCAGTCCTAAACCTTTGAAAAAGTTGCTAATTCAGTCATAAACCTTTCAATCGTGCCAATTTAGCTCTAAACCTATTAACTATTTGTCAATTTAGTCCTAAACTTTTTAACGAATTGACAATTTAGTCATTCTGGTTAATTTTGGCCGGACATTGCTGACGTGGCGGTCTAGTCGATGCTGGCCATCCTACGTGACACTGACGTGGGTAATTTTCTATATTTTAAAAAAAATTCGAATTTTTTTATTGATTATTTTACTTTTATTCTTTTTTTTTTCCTTTCTTCTTCTTCGTTGAGCCGGCAGAGGTGGCCAGCCGTTGGGGTTGCCGGCCCAGGGGTGAAGGCTACGAAGCCCTCGCTGGCCATGGGCGAGGGCGTCACTGCCGTTGCCCACCCTCGCTATGGTCGACGAGGACTTGGGAGAGGGCTCTTGATGCCCTCGCTGGTTGCAGCGAGGGCTCACCAGCGAGGGCATCAAGAGCCCTCGCTAGATCTGGCAAACGCGTCGCGACCCTCTCCCAGGTTGTCGCCGACCACAGCGAGGGCGGGCGACGGCTCTCGACGCCTTTGCTGGCCGTAGAGAGGACTCACGAGCCCTCGGAAATTCGGCGAGGGCAGGCGAGGGTTGAGACACCCTCGTTGTGGCTGACAAGGGCTTGGGCAAGGGCTCGCGACACCCTCGCTGACGGCAGCGAGGGCTCGCGAGCCCTCGCCCACGGCCCGATGGGGGTCGCCGACCCTCGCTCAGGGGCCGGCGGGGGTTGCCAGCCCTTGCCCAATGGCCGACGACTCGCCGGCTTAACAAAGAAGAAAGGAAATAAAGAAAAGAAAAGAAAAGAAAAGAATAAAAATAAACTAATCAATAAAAAAATTGAATTTTTTAAAAATATATAAAATTATCCACGTTAGTGCCACGTAGAAAGGTTAGCGCTGACTGGACCGCCATGTCAGCGATTTCCTACCAAAATTAGCCGGAATGACTAAATTAGTAATTCGTTAAAAAGTTTAGGATTAAATTGACAAATAGTCAATATGTTTATGACTAAATTGTCACGATTGAAAGGTTTAAGACTAAATTGGCAACTTTTTAAAAGGTTTAAGATTGAATTGGCAAAATTGAAAGGTTTAGGACTGAATTGATCGCCGTACAATAGGTTTAGGACTTTTTGGATTTCCTTAGAAGAGAGAGAAGAAAGAAAATTTCTTCATGAACCCCCGTTTGTTTTGTAATTTTCTTTTACAATACTTGCTTGCTAGAAGCAATCTCATCATCAACAGCCTGAAGCACATATAGCTCCGAGGATCTGCAATTGTTTCTTCTCAATACTTTTTCTGAAACTTTTCTCCTAATTTTTTCTTGGGGTGGTTCTCTGCTGGATTTATAGGGCTTGTGCATCCTCGTAGTTGCCGCTGTAGCAATTTGAAGTTACAATCTTTCCCTGAAAAGTTGAATATTTTCCTTTTTTGCCCCTCTTTCTGTGGTTTGAACAAGAGTTGACTAGTCAATGCAAGTTTTTTTGTTTTTAGTATATAGCTTTTTTTTTTAATTGGGCATGTAGCTTTTGGATAATTGGTGACTTGACTTTAACTCAAGCAATTATGACAGTTGTCTTCCTCTTCCTGCATGTCTTCTACGTGGAATACGTGGAAACAAATCAGCAATCAGGTGAAAATTGAAGCTTAATATTAATGCCGCAATCAGAAACAGCAAACCCTGCAAGCAAAGAGTTTACTTTTTGAACATTGCCATCTTATGCTTTTTTAAATATCGCACGATATGCTGACAATATATTGTTCATCAATTTGATATTTGAAAAGAGAAAAATGACCTACCTTTATTTAGTTTCTGGAACGAAATATAATAGTGAAAATGAAAGAATACGAGTGATTGGATTGATGATATATGTGTGTCTACCTTATATAAGTGTAATTTAGAACATTTTAATGTTTGAGCTCTTAGATATTTTGAAAAGCTTAAATCAAAAGCTAGTGGCCCATTTAGAAGTTTGGAGGGAATCGAAGAAAATACTCAACTCGTGAAGTTCAAATGTAGGAAGATAGGGAATTTCTTCATACTCTTATGATGAAAAATAGACCAAAATATAAGAGCCCAAACTCCTTTCACATAGGGAAGATTGATGATTAAGAATCATCATAAGGTGGCACGGTGTTTCTGTACACCAAGGTGACGACGTGACTAGTGGGCTGCAAGTGATGAGGTGCGCTTGATCTTTGGTGTTTGAATCATGGTGATTGAAGTGTTAAAATGCATGGGTGAGTTGTATTAGAATAGTCTCGCATTGAAAAATTGGTGTGGGGCGGTGCAGTTAATACATCCAGGTTGGCTCATAACTTATTAGCTCAAACTTTTGAGCGAAAGTGGATTCAACTGAAAATGCTGACAGCCTTAAACTAGCCTCTCTCTTGGTGATTTCATCAGGCAAAGGTATCGAGCCTCTGCTGCGCTCTTCCAACAGGAAATGGTGCACGAGAGAGAGAGAGAGAGACTTTGGTGAAGGTGTTTGCTGGCGATGAAAGCAAGTAAAGGAATTGGAATTTGGTGATGAAATGAGCTTTTAAGTGAATATGGGTGCAACTGAATATGTTGACATGCTCGAATTTAGCTTTCTCTTGGTGATCTCCTTAGGCAAAGGTATCGAACCTCTGCCATGCTCTTCTGATAGGAAAATGGTGCACGAAAGAGAGAGACTTTGGTGAAGATGTTTGCTGGCGATGAAAACAAGTCAAGGAATTGGAATTTAGTGATGAAAGCAAGTAAAGGAATTGTCAAATTCCAATCGAATTTGGAGATGAGCAGGATGCTGGCGGATGGTGGAATCTAAGTGAACAAGCGGAGAAAGTAACGAAGAATGGGATGCAGCGATGGAACGAAGGAAAAGAAAAGAGATGTTATACTATAGATAGGATTTCAGCGTAATCGTCCCTAACTAGATGCATAAATGGCAATGTTTACAAATATAATTTTAGGTCGATATTCTGTCAAAATTAGTCTAGAAAATTAGAAATTTATTGTCACTATACAGAAATCAAAATACAGTCTTAAGTAAATCTAGTCATTACTCTGCTAAATTTACCATTCTTGCGTAAGTAAATCCCTAACTAGATAAGACTAACCCTAGTCTCATAGACAAATCGTATGGCGACAAAATCAAACTCAAGTTGAATTGATTTATAATCGAAAATCCAAGGGCTCACATCTACTCATGTTTCCAAAATTATTTTTAAAATCACAATCGTTAAACAATTGTAAGCTTTCGAAGTCAAGCATTATGGAAAACCGGTCAAAAGGGATTATTTACCTCATCCGATATAATTAATGCCCAAATAAGCCATATAAGAAAAATGAATCCACCACTTCAAAACATGCATCATTAAGGATCAAATCATTTAGTCAAATTGACATGCAGACACATCACACTAATAGACATCATTACATGAGACGTCTTCACGTGACACAACACGTAAGAAAAATCAGAAAAAATAAAAAATTTTAATATATTATCCATGTCTTCCGGTAAAAATTGACTAGAATGATTAAATTGACAAATCATCAAAATATTTACAATTGAATTGATAAATTGTAAAAAGGTTTAGAATTAGATTAGTCAAATTAAAAGGTTTAATATCGAATTGGCAAATCCAAAAAAAAATATAGGACTTTTTTTTTTTGCTAGATTTCTTCTTTATTGGTTACTGTGACTAATATTTTAACCCATCATTTGGCATGTCGCTGGATCATTAATTGTTTCGACTGGATTACTTTAGCACTCTAGTTCGTTGGATTGTGGCATGTCTCAAAGGTGTAAGCATATAATATTGGGGTTGGGAAAAGAGACCTAGCTTCACATTTAATGCCGAATTCAGCAGTGGCGCATTTTTTTTTAATCAAAGAAACATTTTATTTATTTCCATGGATATACAATAGAGATACGCAGTTCAATTGCAAACCAAAACAACAAAACAAGTTCCAAATAAGAAGATGAATCATCATAACAAGGTTATGGGTCATACGTTCAAAGAGCAGATCTGGAACATTCTCAAATCAAAATTGACAGCCGATCACCGAACTCGCCTTTAGTAATAAGCACGCACCAAGATCTTCATTTGTTGATACGGCTTTGCCTTTTGGCGGTTCGTGTCTAGTTTCAGCGTGCCCAACACGATCGTCGTGTAGAGTAAAAAGGTTAAACCCACACAGATCTGACACATATGATAGCGAAACCTTTGCAAAGCTCCTCTAATCTCCTTCAAAACTAGACTTGTACACCAACGAAACCCGAGGAAAGCGAAACCCCGACATCATATACGCACAAAAACCCCAAATCCAAACTAGATCGGGATATAAATCTCCCCGAAACAGGAGAGAGAAACTTCTAAATCTAAACTAGATCATAAGGGAAAAAGCTCATCAAAACAGGAGGAAAGCAAGAGATAGATAACATAGAACCAAATCAGCCAAAGAAAAAGGAAAAATGGAGGAGAGAGAGAGATCTAGCTCAAACCCTCCCCTCCATAGAGGTTGAAGAAAAAGGTTGTGCAAATATAGAAAGGAGAGAGAGGAGAGAACTCTAGAGAGGAGAGGGAGAAAGTGTTAGTCCTTGCAATAGCGATTCTTTGCAAGCAAAGATAAGATGCAAATTTGTCATTGGGTCTGTGTAGTGAGACATCACCTAGCACAAGCAATGTTGTTCGTGTCTTGAATTAGCCATTGCTTGTTGAGTCAGCTCGTTTTGAAGTCTTATGGCAGTTCAAAGTCATTTATTAAGTAGCTAACTAGCCATTTTCAATTACAGAAATGGAAAACGATTGGAATTATCTTATTTTCTGCAAATTTTATGGATCGAATAGCTTCCCTAGATGGCTATTGATATTCATCATGCGTTCTCGTGAAGGAAACTAAATTTTATATTGCACATATTGACGCATGCATGTACTGGATCCGGACATATGAAGTTGAAATTGTTAGTGCAACTGCATTTCTTACATTATTTTTAGGACTTATTGAATTCTGAACAATAGGTTTTTGACTGATCAGCAATTTTGTCTGTTGAACTTTGAGATAGCTCACTTGACGAGGCAATGGGTCTATAGCAAAAAATATAGGGTTAATATTGCGAAAAACCCCAAATTGATACGTTTGTGACAATTTTACTCTAAACTAATTTTTTTACCACAAAAAACTCCAAACTGGTAGAAATGTGACAAATTTACCATCAGTTTATTTCCGTTAAATTTTACTGTCAAATTGCTTTGTTAAATGACATGCGGCAATTGATGGATGTATCAATTTTGTGTTTTATCCTCCGTTTGTCATAGGCGTACCAATTTATGATTTTTTGTGATATTAATTCAATTTAATGGAAACTAACAGAAGGTAAATTTGTCATATATGTACTGGTTCGGGGTTTTTGGTGGTTAAAAAACTAGTTTAGGGTAAATTTATCACAGGTGTACCAGTTTGGGGTTTTTCATGGTCAAAAAATTAGTTTGGAGTAAAATTATCATAAGAGTACCGGTTTGGAATTTTCGTGGTATTAACCCAAAAATATATGATAAAGCAATAAAATAAACATAATAAATGAATCAAATCGAATACCAAATTTACTCTTTTCTGTGAGTGGGACCTACCTCACAGGAGAGCAATACAATATTTCACTATAAATCGAGTGATACAATGTATATTATAATCATAAATGAGTTACACAAGATTTTCACAGTTTCAAATTCTTGCAATGTGATTCACAAGCAAGCACGCGATTAATTGTCTCGGAAAGAAGTTTTTTTGGATGCAACTTACAAAGATGACTCACTTCTTATATAGAAAAGATTTAGATCCACAATAGGAAATCTACTCAAATTAGGAATCCAACTCAAACTAGGAAATCTACCTAGATTAGGTTTCCTTGACGGGATCAACTCGAGATATATGTTCAATAAGGTCGAAGCGCTTTACTCAAGGAATCAGTCCTCTATGATTTATTGAGATGAAAGACGTGTTCATAGAGACCTTCTGTGGCTCCTATATAAAAGTACAATTAACGTGAGCCAACCTTATTTCATTTACACCAAAACCTCCTTTTTTGAAATTTTTTTGTAAGTATTAGAATGCTTTCTGCTGCTAGTGGGAAATAATTGAAGAGTTCTTTTCCTTAGAAGAGAGAAACGAAAGGAAATATCTTCATGAACACCCATTTCTTTGTCATGTTCTTTTACAATACTTGCTTGGTAAAAGCAATCTCATTACCAACAGCTTGAAGCACATATAGCTCCGAGAATCTGTAATTAAGTTAGATGATTACAACCTAAACAAGCTCGGGGAAAGAAAGGAAAACCTCTCAAATATTGAGCGACCGTCCACTCAATTAATTATTAACGATGGTAAAACATATGTCTTCAAAACTTGACTCGCGATTGATTGATGGGGCAACAGGACACACGATGCTTCGAAAGCACCTCGATTTCAAATTCTGTAAAAAGTATCCATCGCTGAAGCTCCATTTTCGCCCTCTTTGGTGTTGTAGATGCGGGAGAGTCCAGCAACATCAAAGGGCTTAAAAAGCAAAGAGTGTTGGTCGTCCACAAGCTCATCAGGACACTGAACTGTGCCTTGATCGGAAGAGAAGAGTCCTATGGAATATCGTCGCTCGTGCCCGCTCACCCTTACACGGTGACGAGGGCTGTGTAATCTCCCATTGCTCCATCCCTGCATGCAAAAACGATAAAGGGAGAGGCTCACAATGATCAAGGCCAATTATCCAGAAGACTATATCGGATGAGACTTCTATTTCACCAGAAGCTAGTATCAATCTCGCCCTATCGATAGCGCATTCAACCAGTCGAATCTATGGTGCACATGGCGACGGGTCAATAAGAATTTCACAAAGAAATTAGCTTTAACGTTGTAATTCTAGCAATTGGCAGACGTGATGATCAAACCAAGAAATATAAAAAATAATTTAGAATTGATATGTAAAGTCATGTGCCCGAATTCTTGTTCGATATGCTTATAGCATGTTGCCTACTTTTTGACCCAAATTCAATAGAGAGAGATAGTGGGGTGCGGGGACTCACGTAGAATGACTCCCCAGTGAGGACAATGAAAGAGCAAGCTGAGGAAGGGGCGACCTCAATCCAACGTCCGTCCTTAGTTTGCATTTCCAATCCGTTCACATGATTTTGGTGAAGTATGGTCACGAAGTTCGCGTCCTGATGGCACGTAGTGTCGGGCTTCTTGGACTCGTCGTTCCCGGGAGGTGCATATCCCATGAGACGGAAATTGTATTTGACCGACCTGGCCAGCGAATCCACGTACTTGTCTACGCCCAAGCTTCCCAAAACCAGCTTCCTCACCAGTGAATCCAACTCCAAAACCCTCGTAACATACGTATTCATTGTCTCACTGCATGTTCATGACAAAAGCACATAGCGAAAGATGATTCACCATCGTATAAGACGATTCATTTTAGATTTCTTGTCCCAAAGTAATTGAATCGATTATCGATTCAAACTCGCATTACTGCATCAAACTGCTATTAGTGATCCATTCGATATAAAAAAATAATAATAAAATAAAAATAAAAATAAAACATTAATCTGTTGACACTTGCTGAATGGGAATCGATAATCTAATCAAGTTACAATAAAAACCATCAATAAAAAGGAATTACCAAAATCTTGTGTTTCCCTCCGGCCACATGAGATCCGCTAATCTTTTGATCGAACCAGAGTTGGGGGCGTAGTCCATTCCAAATACCTCATAGGGAGGCGCATGAGGAGGGTTCGTGTGGTAGCCATCGAACTGCTTCTCCGGGACAACAAACCGGCGCTTCACATCGATAGGAAGCTCGAGCAATTCCTCCAATTCTTGGAACAAATCATTGTGAAGCTCCAAGGTCATCTTATCATACAAAGCTTCGAAGCAACCGAATTCTTCAAGGGCTCGTCAGACTTGACATCGTAAGGAGTCCCATCGACCCGTCCCTGGCTTCGAGCCATCTAATTTGGACAGATCTATCAGGGGAAGCTTCAGTGCTGGAATAGAGCTCATGATTAATTTGTCTTTCTTTCTAAAACTTCTCTCCTGTTTTGTTCTTGGGGTGGTTCTGTGCTGGATTTATAGGGCTTGTGCATCCTCGTAGTTGCCGCTGTAGCAATTTTAGAGTTACAATCTTTCCATGAAGAGTTGATTTTTTTCCTTTCTTGCCCCTCTTTCTGTGGTTTAAACAAGAGTTGACTAGTCAATGCTAGTTATATTTTTTGGGCATATAGCTTTTGGATAGTTAGGGTGTGTTTGGTAACCTTTCTGTTTTCGAAAATAATTTCTGCTAAAAAATAATTCTTTTTTATTCCATTCCTGAAAATAATTTCTAAGCCTTTGAAGGCGTTTGGTAACTGCCCAAAATTTCTATTCTTGGAATAGAAAAAGAATAGAAATGCGTCTGTTAACTGCACAAAATTTCCTTTTAGTAATAATATTCTGAATTTTTTAATATTTCTTTCTTTTTTTTCTTCTTCTTCTTCCCCTTCCGTGGCTCATGGCCAGGTTGCCGGTGCCGGCAGCTTGTGGCTTGGGCGAGGGCGCCTAGCGACCTGAGCAATGGCTGCCCTCGGTGGCCTAGGTGAGGGCGGTCCTCACCCAGGCCACGAGCCGCCCTCGCCAGATTTGGCAAAGGCGGCAATGAGGGTAGCCCATGCCATATTTGGCGAGGGTCTAACCGTCGCCCTCGCCGGCCCTGGCCTATGGTCGGTCGCCGGTGGCCGACTGACGGCGACCGGCTACAGGCCAGGAAGAAAACGAAGAAGAAAACCAAGAAGAAGAAGAAGAAGAAATTTATTTTCCATTTTTTATTCTTATTCCTAGAATCAAGAAGCAGCTTTTTTTTTGCTTTTTGATTATGTTCCAAAACCGATTCCGAGAACAAATTTTGTGCAAATTTGTGCCTGAGAACTAAAAATTTACCAAACAGATTTTTGTTCCGAAACTGATTACGAGAACAAAAGATTAGAATCAGTTACTAAATGCACAGTTAGTGACTTGACTGTAACTCAAGCAATGATGTAGGCTGTCTTCCTATTCCGGTATGTCTTCCATGGGGAATACATGGAAACAAATCAGTAGTAAGGTCAAACTTGAAGCCTAATATTAATGCCACACTCAGAAACAGCAAACCCTGCAAGCAAAGAAATAACTCTTACTTTTTGAATATTACTATGTTATTATCTTTTAAAATATCGCATGATATGCTGACAATAAATCATTCATCAATTAAATATTGATATTTATAAAATTGGAAGAATACGAGTGATTGGATTAAGGATATAACAGTGTGCACTTTATATAAGTGTAATTTAGAACATTTTAATGTTTGAGCTCTTAGATATTTTGAAAAGCTTAAATCAAAAGCTAGTGGCCCATTTAGAGGTTTGGAGGGAATCAAAGAATGTACGCAACTCGTGAAGTTCAATCGCAGGAGAATAGGGAATTTCTTCACACTCTTATGATGAAGAATAGACCAAAAGAGCCCAAACTCCTTTCAGCTAGGGAAGATTGATGATTAAGAATCATCATAAGGTAGCACGATGTTGCTGTGCACCAAGGTGATGACGAGACTTGTGGGCTGCAAATGATGAGGCACGCTCGATCTTTGGTGTTCAAATCATGGCGATTGAAGTGTTGAAATGCACGTATGAGTTGGGTTAAAATAGTCTCGCATCAGAAAATTAATGTGGGGTGGAGCAGTTAATATATCTAGGTTGACTTACAATTTATTAGTTCGAGTTTTTGAGTGAAAGTGGATTCAACTGAATATGTTGATAGGCTCAGACTTGACTCTCTCTTGGTAATCTCCTCAGGCAAAAGTATCGACCCTTTGCCGTGCTCTCCCAATAGGAAAATGGTGCATGAAAGAGAGAGATTTTGGTGAAGCTGTTTGCTGGCGATAAAAGCAATTAAAGGAATTGTCAAATTCCAATTGAATTTGGAGATGAGCAGGACGCGAGGTGAACGGCGGAGTCTAAGTGAAGAAGCGGAGAAAGTGACAAAGGATGGGACGCAGCGATGGAACCAAGTAAAAGAAAAGAGATGTTATGCTATAGATAGGATTTCATCATAATCGTCCCGGACTAGATGCATAAATGACAATGTTTAAAAATATTATTTAGGTCGATGTTCTGTCAAAATTAGTGTAGAAAATTAGAATTTTATCGTCACTCTACAGAGATAAAAATACAGTCTTAAGTAAATCTAGTTGTTACTCCGCTAAATTTACCATTTTTGCGTAAGTAAATCCCTATCTAAATAAGACTAACCATTGTCTCATAGACAAATCATATTGCGATAAAATCAAACTCAAGTCGAATTGGCTTATAGTCAAAAATCCAGGGGCTCATGTCTGCTCGCATTTTGAAAAATATTTTTCGAATCACAATCATAAAGCAATTGTAAGAGCATTATGAAAAAAATCGGTTGAAAGGGATTATTTTCCTCATCCGACATAATTAACGCCCAAATAAGCCATTAAAGGAAATTGACTCCACCACTTCAAAACATGCATCATTAAGGATCAAATCATTTAGTCAAATGGACATGCATACACATCACAATAATAGACATCATTACATGGCACGTCATCATATGACACAACACATCAGAAAATTCAGAAAATTTTTAAAATTTTTAAATATTATCCACGTCAATAATTTATATCAAAAATTAGCTAGAAGAATTAAATCGGTAAATCGTCAAAATGTTTAGGACTGAATTGGCAAATCATCGAAATGTTTAAGATTAAATTGGCCAAATTAAAATGTTTAGGACTGAATTTACTTGTTATTGTGACTAATATTTTAACCCATCACTTGGCATGTTGCTGGATCATTAATTGTATTATGTATGCAGCAATAGAGTGGTTGGGGAAGGAGACCATCTTCACATCTAATGCCGAATTCAGCAGTGGCGATTCTTTGCAAGCAAAGATAAGATGCAAATTTTGTCATTGGGTCTATGTGCAGTGAGACATCACCTAGCACAAGCAATGTCGTTCGTGTCTTGAAATAGCCATTGCTTGTTGGGTTAGCTCGTTTTAAAGTCTTATGGCAGTTCAAAGTCATTTCATTAAGTAGCTGACTTGCCATTTTCAAATACAGAAATGGAAAACGATTGGAGTTATCTTATTTTCTGCACATTTTATGGATAGAGTAGCTTCCCTAGATGGCTATAGATATTCATCATGCGTTCTCGTGAAGGAAACTAAATTTTATATTGCATATATTGACGCATGCATGTACTGGATCCGGACATATGAAGTTGAAATTGTTAGTGCAACTGCATTTCTTAGGTTATTTTAGGACTAATTGAATTCTGTACAACAGGTGTTTGACTGATCATCAATTTTTTATGTTTAACTTTGAGATGGCTCGCTTGACGAGGCAATGGGTCTAAAGCAAAATATATATTATCAAGCAATAAAATAAATATAATAAAGGAATCAAATTGGATACCGAATTTACTTGGTTGGGTCAGTGGGACCTACCTCACGGGAGAGCAGAACAACATTCCACTATAAATCGAGTGATACAACGGATATTATAATCACACTCGAGTTATACAAATACTCACAGTGTTTCCCAACTTTTAATTATGCCCCCCTCATGATTTCTCGCAAAACAATCTCTTAGTTTCACAGATGAGTTACATTATTTTCACGGCTTCAAATTCTCGCGATGTGATTCACGAGCAAGCACACAATTGATTGTCAAGTAAAGAAGTTTCTTTTGGATGCATTTTACAAAGTTGACTCCCTTCTTATACAGTTATACAGAACAGATTTAGATCCAAAACAGGAAATCTATTTAAATTAGGAAATCTACCTGGATCGGGTTATTTTCATGGGATCAACTGGAGACATATTTTCAACAAGCTCTAAGTGCTTTACTAAGGCATCAGTCCTCCAAGAGTTATTGAGATGAAAGATGTGTTTATCTCCCATATAATAGTACAATTAACGTGAGCCAACCTTATTTCATTTACACCAAGACCTCTTTTTTGAAATTTTTTGTAAGCAGTAGAATCCTTTTTGCTGCTAGTGGGAAATAATTAAAGAGTTCTTTTACTCAGAACAGAGAAAAGAAAGGAAATTTCTTCATGAACACCCATTTCTTTGTCATTTTCTTTTACAATACTTGCTTGCTAGGAGCAATCTCATTATCAACAGCCTGAAACACATATAGCTTCGAGGATCTGTAATTAAGTCAGATGATTACAACCTAAACATGCTCTAAAAGGGGAAAGAAAGGACAACCTGATAGGCTTCTCAAATATTGATCGACCGTCTACTCAATTAATTATTAACGACGGTAAAACATATGCCTTAAGACTTGACTCGCAATTGATTGATAGGGCAACAGGACACGCGATGCTTCCAAAGCACCTCGATTTCAAATTCTGTAAAAAGTATCCATTGCCGAAGCTCCATTTTGGCCCTCTTTTGTCTTGTAGATGCGGGAGAGACCGGTTGCATCAAAGGGCTTAAAAAGCAAAGGGTGTTGCTCGTCTACAAGCTCTTCAGGACATTGAACCGTTCCTTGGTCGGTAGAGAACAATCCTATTGAATATCTTGGATCGTGCCCGCTCATCATTACACGGTGACAAGGGCTGTGTAATCTCCCGTTGCTCCATCCCTGCGTGCAAAAAGAAGAAAGGGAGAGGCTCACAATGATCAAGGCCAATTATCGAGAAGATTATATCGGACAAGACGTCTTATCTCACCACAAGTTAGCATCAATCTCGCTGTATCGATAAGCATTCAACCATTTGAATCTGTGGTTCACTCGGCGACCGGGTCAATAAGGATTTCACAAAGAAATCAGCTTTAAAGTCTTAATTCTAGCTATTGCCAGAGGTGATGATCAATAATATAAATATAAACAACAATTTACAATTAATACGTAAAGTCATGCGCTCGAATTCTTGGTCGATGCTTATAGCATGTTACCTACTTTTTGAACCAAATTCAATAGAAAGAGAGGGTGGTGGGGGTACTCAAGTAGAAGGACTCCCCAGTGAGGACAATGAAAGAGGAAGCTGAGGAAGGGGCGACCTCGATCCAATGTCCGTCCTTAGTTTGCACTTCTAATCCATTCACATGATTTTGATGAAGTATGGTCACGAAGTTCGCGTCCCGATGGCACGTAGTCCCGGGCTTCTTGGACTCCTCGGTCCCAGGAGCTGGATATCTCATGAGACGGAAATTGTATTTGACCGACTTGGCTAGCGATTCCAAGTACTTTGTCTACGCCCAAGCTTCCAAAAACCAGCTTCCTCACCAGTGAATCCAACTCCAAAACCCTCGTAACATACGTATTCATTGTCTCACTGCATGTTCATAAAAAAGGCACACATCAAAACTACAGTTTCCATATATAGGGGTGTAAATTGGCATCTTCACGTTGTATGTGTTTTTATGTACATTGCCGTGTAAGATGATTCATTTTAGATTTTCTTCTTGCATCAAAGCAGTTGAAATTCAAATTTGCGTCGTTAGTGATCCATTTGATAAACATTAATATCTTAACACTTCCTTAATGGGAACCGATAATATAATTACCAGTCATAAAAAAAAGGATTACCAAAATCTTGTGTTTCCTTCCGGCCACATGAGATCCTTTAAATTTTCGATCGAGCCTGAGTTGGGGGTGTAGTCCACTCCAAATGCCTCGTGGCGAGGAAGATTTGCAAGGTAGCCAAAATATGGCTTATTTGGGACATAGAACCGGCGCTTCACATCTGTCGGAAGCTTGAGCAATTTCTCCAATTCTTGAAATACATCATTGTGAAGCTTCGAGGTCATCTTATCATACAAAGCTTCGAAGCAACCGAATTCTTCAAGGGCTCGTCGGACTTGACTTTGCAAGGAGTCCCGTCGACCCGTCCCTGGCTTCGAGCAATGGAATTCGGACAGATCTATCAAGGGGAGCTTCGGTGTTGAAATAGATCTCATGATTAATGTGTTTCTTCTGATTACTTTTTCTGAAAATTCTCTCCTGTGTTTTTTCTTGGGGTGGTTCTCTGCTGGATTTATAGGGCTTGTGCGTCCTCGTGGTAGCCAACGTAACAATTTTATAGTTACGATCTTTCCATGAAGAGTTGATTATTTTCCTTTTTTCACACCTCCTTTTGTGGATTAAACTAGAGCTGACTAGTCAATGCAAAGTTTTTTTTTGGGCATATAGCTTTTGGATAGTTAGTGACTTGACTTTAACTCAAGCAATGGTGACGGTTGTCTTCCTCTTCCGGCAAGTCTTCTACGGGGAATACATGGAAACAAATCAGCAGTAAGGTGAAAATTGAAGCCTAATATTAATGCCACCATCAGAAACAGCAGCCCCTGCAGGCAAAGAAATAAATCTTACATTTTGAATATTGCTATCTTATGATCTTTTTAATTATCGCATGACTTGCTGACAATGTATCATTCATCAATTAAATATTGACAATTGAAAAAAGAAAAACTACTCTCGTTTATTTAGTTTTCGGAAAGAAATATAATAGTGAAAATTGAAAAAGAATACGAGTGATTGGATTGATGATATAATAGTGTATCTACCTTACATAAGTGTAAACTCAGAACATTTTAATGTTTGAGCTCTTAGATGTTTTGAAAAGCTCAAATCAAAAGTTAGTGGCCCATTTAGAGGTTTGGAGGGAATTGAAGAAAATACTCAACTCGTGAAGTTCAATTGTAGAAGGATAGGGAATTTCTTCATTCTCTTATGATGTATGTGAGATTTTGTGGCATTAGCATTTTAGAACAGTTGGGAGTAGTTCCACAAAGTCTCACATGGTATCAGAGCTGGAGGTCCTGAGTTTAAATCTTTCCAGACCCCATTTGCCTCTCCAATTAAATTTGTTTACGCTTAGTAACAAGCAAAAAGACCAGACTAAGTGTGAGTGGAGTGTTAAAATAATTAAATATTAAACTACGCATTCCTTTAATAGATTAAGCTTTTAGAACAGTTGACAGTAGCTCAAAAAAATCTCATATAGTATTAGAGCTAGAGGTCCTCAGTTCAAATCTTTCCGGGCTCCATTTGCCTTCCCAATTAAATATGTCAACGCTTAATACTAAGCAAAAAGATTAGACTAAGCATGAGGGGAGTGTTAGAGTATCTAAATAATAAACCACATCTTCATATAACAGGTTAAACTTTTAGAACAGTTGGTGGTGATCCCACAAAATCTTACAGAATATACCAAAACATAAATGCCCAAAGTCCTTTCACCTAGGGAAGATTGATGATTAAGAATCATCTTAAGGTGGCACGATGTTGCTGTGCACCAAGGTGAAGACATGACTAGTGGGCTACAAATTATAAGGCGTGATCAATCTTTGGTGTTCAAATCATGGTGATTGAAATATTGAAATGCACATGTAAGTTGTGTTAAAATAGTTCCACATTGGAAAATTGATTTTTTTTTGGTCAGATCGTTGGAAAATTGATGAGGGGTGGAGTAATTAATACATCCAAGTTGGCTCATAATTCATTGGTTTGAGCTTTTGAGTAAATGTGGGTTCAACTGAATATATTGACAGGCTCGGACTTGACTCTCTCTTGGTGGTGATCTCCTTAGGTAAAGGTATCGAGCTCTGCCGCTCGCTTTCGACAGGAAAATGGTGAGAGAGAGAGAGAGAGAGAGAGAGAGACTTTGGTGAAGATGTTTGCTGGCGATGAAAGCAAGTAAAGGAATTGATTCCCATTGAATTAGGAGATGAACAAGGCGCAGGTGGACGGTGGAGTCTAAGTGAAGAAGCGGAGAAAGTGACGAAGAATGGGATGCAGCGATGGAACCAAGGAAATAAAAAGAGATGATATACTTTAGATACGACTTCATCGTAATCGTCCCGGACTAGATGCATAAATGACAATGTTTAAAAATATAGTATAAATCGATATTTTGTTAAAATTAGTCTTGAAAATTAGAAATTTATCGTCACTCTACAGAAATAAAAATACAGTAAATCTAGTTGTTGCTCCACTAAGGTTACCATTCTTTCGTAAGTAAATCCCTAACTGAATAAGACTAAACCTAGTCTCATAGACAAATCATATTGTGACAAAATCAAACTCAAGTCGAATTGGCTTATAGTCGAAAATCCAAGGGCTCACGTATGCTCACATTTGCAAAAAAAAAATAAAAAAATAAAAAAATTAGAATCACAATCATAAAACAATTGTAGGCTTTCGAAATCAAGCATTATGGTGAATTGGTAGTAAGAGGTTATTTGCCTCATCCGACATAATTAACGCCCAAATAAGCCATATGAGAAAAATTGACTCCACCACTTCAAAACATGCATCATTAAGGATCAAATCATTTAGTTAAATGGACATGCATACACATCACACTTATAGACATCATTACATGGCACATCATCATATGACACAACACGTCTGAAAATTCATAAAAAATTTAAAATATTATCCACGTCAGTGATTCCTGGCTAAAATTAGCTAAAATGACTAAATCGGTAAATCGTCAAAAGATTTATTACTGAATTGGAAAATTTTCAAAAGGTTTAAGACTAAATTGGCCAAATCAAAATGTTGAGAACTGAATTTGCAGAAATGCAAGAAGTTTCAGACGTTTCTTGGTAATTTTCCTCTTTACTAATTACTTTGACTAATATTTTTACCCATCACTTGGCATGTTGCTGGATCATTAATTGTATGACTGGACTACTTTAGCACTCTAGTGTGTTGTCTTTGTTGGAAATATGGGATAAATTGATGGGTGAATGAATGAGAAATTGATGCTCAAAGAACACCCTTGAGTTGGAAGTGGGAAGTGGAAAAACACTAGTCCCACATTGGAAAAGAAAGAAGGTTATGGAGTGCTTTATATACAGTTACACTTATTTGAAGTGGTAACTATCATAGCACAAACTCTCTGCCTCGCGCGCAGGCGTAGGGGGGGTGCAAATCCGACGCCCGACAAGCTGAAACTTGGGCGTGCTAGAGGGAACGAATCTGTTTTAAGGAAACTGTGTCAAACACAGGCCTCGATATTCATTTGTATCGATTCTAACTTTGTTATTGCAATTTCGTTTCTTTATAATTCTGTATTGTTTGTAATATTTATACTAATGTCGATTTGAATTTCGTAACAATCTTAAAACAGATTCGTGGTTTTACAATTCAAATGGCTACTGGAAACGAACTTGTGGATGTGGCTGCTGACAACATCATCAAAGACTCTGCCAATGCCTCAGCTGTCCAACTGCCTGGCTCATCCTCCATTCCTTCGGCGGTTTCTATCCACCATGGTGACAAACCTGAAAAGTTCGACGGATCGAACTTTAAAAGGTGGCAGCAAAAGATGCTGTTTTACTTGACAACCTTGAATCTTGCGAGATTCTTGACTGAGGAAGCTCCTAAGTTATCCGATGGAGAAACGGATAAGCAAGCCTTCAACACTGTTGAAGCATGGAAGCACTCTGACTTCCTGTGTAGGAACTATATCATGAATGGCTTACATGACTCATTGTACAATGTCTATTGTGCAAAAAAGACGGCAAAGAAGTTATGGGAAGCCTTGGACCGGAAATATAAAACAGAGGATGCCGGAGCAAAGAAATTTGTTGTCGGTCGATTCCTTGACTATAAAATGGTGGATTTTAAGATCTCGTGATCGAGTCAAGTGCAAGAAATTCAAGTGATCTTGCATGAAATTCAGGCTGAAGGAATGATCTTGAGTGAAACCTTCCAAGTGGCTGCTATTATTGAAAAGCTACCTCCTGGGTGGAAGGATTTCAAGAACTATCTCAAGCATAAGCGAAAGGAAATGAACCTGAAAGAGCTGATTGTTAGACTTCGAATTGAAGAAGACAATAGAGGATTTGAATGCAAAGGGTTCAATCCTACTACAGCTAAGGCAAATGTTGTGGAGCTTAGGCAAGGCCACAAGAACAAGAAGATTGCCAAGCCAAAGTTGGGACCAAAAGGAGGAGTTTCCAAGAACAAGTTTCAAGGAAAATGCTTCAACCGTGGCAAGATGGGGCATAGATCTGTGGATTGCAGACTTCCGAAGAAGAAGAATTATGAGGCAAATAAGGTGAATGACATCGCTCAAGACGTGTCAAACATAAACCTTTCTGCAATGATCTCTGAAGTAAACTTAGTTGGGTCCAATCCGAAGGAATGGTGGATTAACACTGGTGCCACGAGGCACATATGCTCTAATAAGGACCTGTTCACAAATCTTGAACCAATTAATGGGGAAAAGGTTTTTATGGGAAACTCTGCCTCTTCTGCTGTCGAAGGCCAAGGGAAGGTGTTGCTGAAGATGACCTCAGGAAAAAAGCTGACTCTAAACAATGTCCTATATGTGCCAGAAATCCGAAAGAACTTGGTTTCTGGGTCTCTGTTGAACAAGCATGGATTTCGTATGGTGTTTGAGTCAGATAAAGTTATTTTGTCTAAATCCGGAATGTATGTGGGGAAGGGATATGTAACTGATGGGCTTTTTAAGCTCAATGTAATGACAATTATCAATAAAGATAATAAGTCTTCCGTTTATTTACTTGAGTCTTCCAATTTATGGCATGGTAGACTAGTACACGTTAATTATGATACATTGCGTAGATTAATTAACTTGGAACATATACCTTCATTTCAAATTGATTCAAAACATAAATGTGAAATTTGTGTTGAGGCAAAATTAACGAGATCATCATTTCAAACAATTGAAAGAAACACCGAACCCCTTGAATTAATTCATAGTGATGTTTGTGATTTGAAATTCGTACAAACGAGAGGTGGTAATAAATATTTTATTATCTTTATCGATGATAACACTAAATACTGCTATGTGTATTTGCTTAAAAGCAAAAATGAAGCCTTAGAGAAATTTATTCTCTATAAGAATGAAGTTGAAAATCAACTTAATAAGAGAATTAAAAGATTGATAAGTGATAGAGGTGGCAAGTACGAAGTACCAATTGGTGAATTCTGTGCACAACATGGAATTATACATGAAATAACTGCGCCTTACTCTCCTCAATCAAATGGTGTTGCTGAACGTAAAAATCGCACATTGAAAGAAATGATGAACGCGATATTACTAAATTTAGGTTTGCCTCAAAATATGTGGGGAGAAGCTATATTGTCAAGCAATTACCTTTTAAATAAGGTACCTTGAAAGAAAGAGGATAAAACCCCTTATGAGTTATGGAAAGGTAGGAGACCATCCTACAAACACTTACGAGTATGGAGGTGTCTTGCAAAAGTGGCGGTTCTAACACCAAAGAAGACAAAGATAGGTCCTAAAACGGTGGACTGTATCTTTATAGGCTATGCACATAACAGTAATGCATATCGATTTCTTGTGCATGAATCTAAAATTTCAGATATACACAAGAATACGATCATGGAATCTAGGAATGCATCATTCTTTGAAAATGTATTTCCTTGTAAATCCAATGATGGATCAAGCTCATCTAAACGAAAGAATGAAACTATGAATGAAGAAAGTCACGATTCGGCTCATGAAATTCATGACTCAGATCATGAACTAGAACCGAGACGTAGCAAAAGAGCAAGAGTGGAAAAATCTTTTGGAAATGATTTTCTAACTTATTTGTTAGAAAAGGAACCATTAAATTATGCAGAATCTGTGAATTCTTCTAAGGGACCTCTATGGAAAGAAGCAATAAAAAGTGAAGTTGATTCTATTTTGCAGAATCATACTTGGAAGCTAGTGAATCTTCCTCCTGGTTGTAAGCCTTTAAAGTCAAAATGGATTTTTAAAAAGAAAATGAAAGCAGATGGCTCTGTTGATAAGTACAAAGCCAGACTTGTGATCAAAGGATACAAACAACGAGAAGGCTTAGATTACTTCGATACTTATTCTCCTGTGACGAGAATAACTTCCATTAGGATGATACTTGCAATTGCAGCATTGCGAAATCTCGAAGTACATCAAATGGATGTAAAAACAGCTTTCCTAAATGGTGATTTGGATGAAGAAATCTTCATGGAACAACCTGAGGGTTTTATAGTTCCAGGACAAGAAAGGAAAGTCTGTAAATTGGTGAAATCATTGTATGGCCTAAAACAAGCACCAAAGCAGTGGCATGAAAAGTTTGATAATGCAATAATTACCAATGGTTTTAAGATCAATGAATGTGATAAATGTGTCTACATTAAAGAGACAACAAATGATTATGTCATTTTGTGTCTTTACGTAGATGACATACTAATTGTTGGTAGTGATGATAAAATGATCAAATCTACCAAGTATATGTTGAATTCAAGATTTGACATGAAAGATATGGGACCTACTGATATGATTTTAGGAATTAAAATCACAAGAACGTCAGAAGGTCTTATTTTAAACCAGTCACACTATGTGGACAAGATTCTTGAAAAATTCAACATTAATGATTCTGGTATTGCTCGAACACCAATAGACAATAGTCTTCATCTATCCAAGAATAGGGGAGAGGGTATTTCTCAAGTAGAGTACTCCAGAGTTGTTGGAAGTCTAATGTACTTAATGAGTTGTACTAGACCAGACATTGCCTATACGGTTAGTAAATTGAGTAGATATACGAGCAATCCGAGTGCTGACCATTGGAAAGCAATAGTGAGAGTATTTAGGTACTTACGATATACTCGAAATTATGGCCTGCATTGTCACGCCCCGTACCCCACGAAGCATAAACATCCGCGTATAGGTCGAAATAAGGTGCGACGCTCCCAAGTTACGTCACCGACCCGAAAACCCAAATCAGAGAAAACACGCCACATGCGGAAACGACGTATATATAATAGATATATATACACCCAGACAATTTAAAAGCAACCATGAATAGCACAAGCCAACAAAATTCAAACGATTAAAAACAACATATACATTCATTATAACACTTATATATACAATATCCATTATAAACAAAAGATACAGTAAAAGGGCCACGAGTACAAAAAGAGATCGGTGGCCTAGGGAGATCGGACTAACCACTAGAGGCTACGGTCAAAAAGGGGTCGACCCTCACAACTAAGGCTGAGACCTAAACTACGGTTCCCAGTCTGGATCGGAACTCGAGGACTCTGAGGAACTCTCGGACTGCTCCGGCTTCTCCTCGGAAGTCATAGCCTCAAACTCTATCTCAGGCTCGGGGTCCTGCTCCTTTGCCTCAAAATTCATGACCGGGGATCTGAAATGTCGGTTTTGCCACAACCGTGAGAAAACTTAGCAAGTACAAACCACTAATCCTAAACTAGGCTAATGTGCACCTCCGGAAGGGTAAATAAAACACATCAAGCGAAGAACCGTATAACATTAATACATTCCGGCTCACGACCCAAATTATTCATATCACATTACTGTGTGTTAGGCATTTAAATTCATTGTGAATCATGCACAATTATAACGACCCGTAGGCCCGACCCGAAGGCCATAGTTAATAGATCAACCCGTAGGCCCGACCCGAAGGCCAACAGTTTGATAAATCGACCCGTAGGCCCAGGCCGAAGGCCAACGGTTTGATAAATCGACCCGTAGGCCCGACCAGAAGGTCACAATTGGATATAACGACCCGTAGGCCCGACCCGAAGGCCAACAGGTTTGATAAATCGACCCGTAGGCCCGACTCGAAGGTCACAATTGGATATAACGACCCGTAGGCCCGACCCGAAGGCCAACAGGTTTGATAAATCGACCCGTAGGCCCGACCCGAAGGTCACAATTGGATATAACGACCCGTAGGCCCGACCCGAAGGCCGACAGTTTGATAAATTGACCCGTAGGCCCGACCCGAAGGTCACAGTTTGATAAATCGACCCGTAGGCCCGACCCGAAGGTCACAATTGGATATAACAACCCTTAGGCCCGACCCGAAGGCCAACAGTTTGATAAATCGACCCGTAGGCCGACCCGAAGGTCACAATTGGATATAACGACCCGTAGGCCCGACCCGAAGGCCGACAGTTTGATAAATCGACCCGTAGGCCCGACCCGAAGGTCACAGTTTGATAAATCGACCCGTAGGCCCGACCCGAAGGTCACAATTGGATATAACAATCCGTAGGCCCGAATTTGAATCACTTCAAACATGTACATCAATGCGTCCAATATTGATCAATCAACGTCACGAGAGATGAATACAAGCCAAGGCACTCAAGGTCAATCGCCCACACTAATATACCAAGCATACTCATTCTCGATTTAGACGCATTCAACTCATCCTCAAGACAATCAATTTATTTCCGTTCTCACCTAATCCATTCAACATTGATTCCGCACATTTATTACAATTCAATGTAATGCGCCTAAGGCCCGCCTTGGGCAAATCAAACTTAGTCATCATTCTCATTGGTACGGGGTCACTAGATAGGATTTATATAAGTCCTAAATAACCCCTAAAAATGCCTAATTCCTTGCCATCAACCAATGACCCAACTAAGTATTCAACTTGGACAAATTGCACAAATTCGGTACTCAATGAACAGTATCAGGGGAGGACACATTTTGTCCACTAAACCACAATTAAACACCCTCATTAGGCTCTAATCTCAAACCCCAATCACCCAACAACCAAATACACTTAATTAAGGTTCAAATAAGCCTAATTAGTCCCCAAAATGTCCAAATCCAAGTCATTGGCGCTTGAACTCAATTAGTGAAACACTTAGACAAAATTACACAAATTCGGTACTTAGTGAACAGTACCAGAGCATAGGGCTGTTTGGGCCTTAATCCACCATTAAACCATCTCATTAGGTCCTAATGACCTATACAAAACATCCCACACACAATTAAGCCTAATTAAACCCCAATTAGGCCTAATTAACCCCTAAAAATGCACAATTAAACTAATTAGGGGTTTAGGGGTTTATACTCGCCTATTGATGATTCGGGAAGACGAGAACGGGCGGTCGATCACCGACACGCGGTAAGGATCGACGGCGGCATTCCGGGTGCAAGCCGGCGGTCACGGCGACGACGGAAACGGCGATTAGCTGCTGTTTTTCACTGTTTGAGGCTGGAACAGGGGCTGATGGCGGCTGTTCTTGGGCGAAACTAGCTGCTGGTGGTGCTGGATGGTGGCCAGCAGCTCCGGCTGGTACTGTTCCGGCGTGAACAGTACCAGAACCAGCAGAATGGAGTCACGGCAGAACAGAAACGGGAAATGGGAGAGAATTTTGGGGGAAATGGCCGAATGGTTCTGAGGAGAGAGAGAATAGTCTGGTCAAATATGGGTCAACAAGTGTGAGTGGATTCCATGTGTCTCAATCTAGGCCAATTGGACAATTTTGCCCTTGATCCAATGGCTATCTTTCCTTCTCATCCAATAATTTAGGGATAAAATGGTCATTTGTCACTAACCCAAGGCTGACCAGACCTGGTTAGTCCCATTTAACCTTGGTTAAACCCCTAATTAAATTTAATTTTCGGAATTACTCAAAAATGGCCTAGGGGCATTTTCGTAATTTTCCGATCCCGAACCAAAATTCCAATTTTCGCACATGCGTGTTCCATAAGTACGTGGCCAACATAATATGGCGTCGGATTCGCGAAATTCATTCTTTAAGCCCTCGAAAACTGACTGCAAAGTTTTGAGAATAAAATAATATTATTTTTCTAATTTTTGTCGAAATTTCAATTTTTGTCCATAACGACTCCCGGTATGTGTGGCCACCCAAAAATGATGTCGGCCACGAAAAATAACCACATTTGGCCTCGAAAAGCAACGGCGGCGTCTGAGGGGCAAAATCGTAATTTTTCACCCCGGACCGAAATTCCAATTTTTACTCGTACTAACTCCAAACATATGTGGCCAGCGTAATATGACATCAGATTCCAAAAAATAGTCTCTTAAACCTTCGAAAATCGACATCGAAATTCGGGCTGTTACATGCATTATACCAGATACCCAACTGTTCTGGAAGGATATAGTGATGCAAACTGGATATCTGATATAAAAGACTCAAAATCTACTAGTGGATATGTATTCACACTAGCAGGAGCAGCCGTATCTTGGAAATCCTGTAAACAAACTGTTATAGCCAGATTTACAATGGAATCTGAATTTATAGCTTTAGATAAATGTGGTGAAGAAGCTGAATGGCTACGTCATTTCTTAGAGGATATTCCAAAATGGCAAAAACTTGTGCCACCAATAAGTATACATTGTGATGGTCAATCTGCGATTGGAAGAGCACAGAGTAATATGTATAATGGTAAGTCTAGACATATACGTCGTAGACATAATACCATTAGACAACTACTCTGTTGACACCTATTTTAGTTGGCCCAAAAATTAATTACACAAAATTTAGGAGTTAATTTTCTTTAATTCCTAAAACAAAAAAAATTTCTATTTAAATGTATTGCATATAGAATTTATGCACATTTGTATTAATATGGCCTATTAGAGTTTAAAAAAAAATCCAAAAAATCCAAAAAAAAATCCAAAAAAATCGAGTTTGGCCGGGTCGGGGTCGGGCCGACCCGGCCCTTTTCTTTTTTGCTTTCCTTCCCCGCATGGGCCCCCGCCCACTCTTCTTTCTTCTTCTTTTCTTCCCCCTCCGTGCGGGCCCAGTCCGCTTTTCTTTCTTTTTTTTCCCCCCTCCGCGCGCGGCTGGGCCTGGCCCGGCCCAGCTCTTCTCCTTCCTTCTTCCCCCGTCCACGGTCGCTTTCACTGCCCCTGTTCGCCTCTGTTTGCGACGGAAGCGTGACGCACGGCGACGCCGCTTCTCGCCGTCGCTGTCCGGCCAGAGGAAGGCTGAAGGAGCACGCCGACGGGACTGGCATTAATTGCCAGTCCCGTCCTCCCCATTTCCCCGGCTCCCTTATCCTCTCCTCCTTCCTCTCTGCGTTTGTTTTGAACCGGCCCCCCCTGCTCTGCTCTGCTCTGCACCGGCCTGTCATGGCCACGAAAGTCGTGGGGTGGCGTAGGCCGGTGCAGGCCGTCGTCATGCAGACGCGAGAGCAGGTGAGACGCGTCGTCGCTGCCTATAAAAGCCGAAGAGAGAGAGAGAGCCCCGGTCGGCCATTTTGGAGAAAAACACACAGAGAGCGTGAGAGTGTGAGCCGAGAGAGAAAGGGAGCTTCCGGCAGCCACCGCGCCTCAGCTTTAACCATCCATCCCCGCCGCCGAGCCGACAGCGGCGAAACAGAGAGCCAGAGAACCTCGGTCGACCATTTTGGAGAAAAACAGAGAGAGAGAGAGAGAGAGAGAGAGAGAGAGAGAGAGAGAGAGCAAACCGAGAGTTCGCCGGAGCAAGAAGGAGAACCAGCAGCGTCGCCGTCGCCCACGAAGCAGCCGGGAGGCCACCCAGACGCGCCGTTGACCGGTTAGCCCTCACGGCCAAGAAGCTCCTCTGTTTTGCCCTGTTTTTGTGCTCGGTTTGGCCGGGACCTGCGCCGGCCCTTTCGCGCGAGTCCCGGCTCGTACCGTCGTCCCCCACCGTGCATACGTCGTCACTAAAGGTAAGCTAGGCCATCGGAGCAGACCAGGTCGCCGGAACAGGTCGAAATCCTCCGTTTTTGTTTGTGCATGCCATGTGTTTGACAAAATGCCTCAAAGAGGCTGGTTTTGATTCGGTCGCCGGCCGGCGACCAGGCGGCCGGACGGCGACCTAGGCGGGTGGTGAAGATCGGTGGTGATCCCAGGAGCCTGATTTGGGGCGGCGCTGGTCTGGGTCGGTCGGCGGAAGGCCAATTTTGGTTTCGCCGGCGTCCCCGCATGTCTGTGCACACGGGTTCGACCCGACTCGGGTCATGCTGATCCGTCGGTCAACGCCCTGGGTTGGATCCGTTGACCCGGTCGCTCCGACCGCCTGATCGCCCGGTCAACGCCCGGGTCGGTCCGTTGACCCGGGTCGGATCCGACCCTACTCGGTTAATATTATATTATTATTTTATTTTTAAAAAAAGAAAATTTTAAAAAAAAATTAAAAAAATTTTTAAAAAAAAATTAAATTTTTTTTCTTTCTTCTTCTGTATTATTATTATTATTATTATTCGAAAAAAAAAAAATAAAAAAATCAAATTTTTTTTTAAAGAAAAGATCTTTTTGTTTTTTTGGATTATGTGGTACATCCGAATATTTTAATTTATTGCGGAAGTATTCTGCATGTTATTTTTATTACCGTCGTGTTAATACTATGCATGTTTTTAATTAAAATATAATTGCATGAGTTGTGTTTTGAATGTCATCTGACTTAGTTAAGGTTAGAACCTTAGGCTTAGGCTGCATGAATTGTTATGTTCCTGACTGCTGATCGTTTCTGATTATGCACTCGCTTGATCACCTCACATGTTAGGAGAAAGGTCCTAAAATCAATCCAAATTGCCTGATAAATATTTTCAAAAAAATGAACAGGGTAAAAAGGTACCGAAAGGGCATTAGTTATCCAACTAATGTAACCAAGTCCCCGAATTCAGTTAATCTCTGGTTCGCAGGAATAGGGTGATTCTCCCATCACCTTATTTGGGTTTCTAATCGACCCATCCCAAATCGATTAGTGGCGACTCCTTGGCATAAACCACTTGCATGTTAAATATTTAAACCCTAAGTCGCGATATGGTATGGGCTTGGGAGAGCCAGAGTTAAGTCTCGAACCTAGACTTAGCACGTACCAGGCGAAACCCCCTTTTTGACAAAAAAAGCGGGAGGTCGGTCGCGACAGACTGGCAACTCCGCTGGGGACTTGCATTTTTTTAAAAAAAAAAGTGGACTTAAGCCAAAATTTTTATCCTGTTTAAAAATAATTTTTGTTTAGCAGCGAGGATTCTAGGTATGACCCTAACATTAAGGTGTTATTTGTTCTTGCAGGTTCAAATTGATTGTTTATAAATTATTGTGCATGCTTTAATGATTTAGCGCTACACTGTTGCACACACAACCAAGTTGCCGGACCTGGGCCGCAATAGGGCATTTTAGGATGGTGTTAAGAAAGATACGACCTCGAACGCGAGCCCGCGATGTAGAGGTTGCCTTTCTTTTCCCCGAAATTTATTCCTAAAAACCGTAAAGAAGTATCTTTAGCCGCTATTCGCGTGACTATAAGATATTCCTTTCAATTTGGCCGAGGTTAAAAGGACTTGACACCAACGCGAGACTGCGATGGTTAGGCACCCTTTTAACTTCATTTTGCTGAGCCAGTCTAGATAGAAATCGAACCTCACTCCTCATGTGCATGTCGTTGTGATTGCCATGGTTCAAGGAAAGGTATATATTCTCTCCCTTCTCATTTTATTATGCAGCCTACTTATTCATTTGATTTGTTTTGTTAGGCCACCCTTTGATTGCAGTTTATATACGAGGGATACGCTTATTACGGAGCTTGTCCGTGAAAATAAGTAGCTCCGAGGGATTGTAGCTTCCCCATCGTTTATAGAATGAGCATCCGGGAATGTCACCCTTTTGTTAAAAGCCCATGTCTTTCATATTTCCTAGTATTTTTGTTTAGGGGTTTTCGTTTTTATCTTTAAAGCTGTTTATGGGTTGTACTACTATTAATATAACTCAGGCCGCTTTTTATACTATAAATAAAATTTTTTGCCCCTTAATGACACCATCGCGGCCTTCGGCCCAGTGGTATCCGGGGATGTAGCGTCACGGTCCGAGGCGACCGGGGTTCGAACCCCGGGGACGCCGCCTGTAATGTTGATATTAATTAAAAACCCTTTTTTCTCATTTTTTCTTTGCAAATAAAGAAATTATGCAATAATAATATGACTAAGTCATAGAATGATTCTTTATTGGGCATTATACTCATTCATATACGCGTTTTCGCAGGTAGTTACAAAAAATGGCCGAAGAAAACGTCTGCCTCAATAACATGGAAGATGAGATGAAAATGATCCTCAATGAGATCCAAAATCCCACAAAGCAGGTGGAATCCATTCATGGCAAGCTCACACCTACGCCTGCAGCAGTTGAGGTAGTGTTATCACCACCGTCTATCGGAAAAGACAAAGCCTCTGCCAGCGACAATAAAATGCCCCTGCTAGAGGACGATCCGCTTCCCCCTGCTGTTAGGAAGCCTGAATTCGAAGCTGTACCAATGACGAAACAGGACAAACGCCTTGCAAAGGTCGAGGAGATGCTGAAACAGCTACAAGGCCCACAGAATGCTGTACCACTTGACCTGTCTATATACAAACGGGTCAAAGTACCAGAAAAGTTCAAGATGCCGGATTTCGAGAAGTATGATGGTACCTCGTGCCCTAGACACCATTTGCACATGTATCATGTGCGGATGACCCAGTACATTGATAATGATCCCCTCATGATTCAGACCTTCCAAGCGAGTTTGACGGGGCCAGCCCTAACATGGTATATGTCGAAGGATGTTGATACTTTTAAGTATTGGGATGATGCCGCTGATACATTCCTTATGCAATATCAATTCAACCTCGACGTCACCTTTACTCGTGACGATCTGGAACGCACTGAAAAGAAGAAGAGTGAGTCCTTCAAGGAGTATGCCACTAGATGGAGGAACTTGGCCGCCCAGGTTACCCCACAACTCACTGATCATGAACAAGTAAAGTTGTTCATTAAGTCTCTTCCGTATGAATACAGACACCGCCTGGTTGGTGCCACTGCTGAATCTCTTAATCGTCTTGTTCCTGTGGGCGAACGAATTGAAATGGGACTGCGTGACGGATGGTTCACAGACCCCGCTTCCACAAGTAAAAGGCTCAACACGCAAAATGAGAAGGAGCCCCTGACGGATGGGAACATTGCATATACCCAAACTGTTCATCCTTCCCGGATGGTCCAAATGAATAGTGAGCAGCAGCCCGACTTCAAGTCGCCAGCTTCCGAAGCAATATAAGAAAAGGCAATTCACTCCGTTGCCTGGATCCCCTTCTCAAATCCTGGCCATACTCCGGAAGAAAAACCTGCTTTCTACCGAGCCAAAACGTCCAAACTCAAAAAGCTTTTCGAATTATGATCCGTCCAAAAAATGTGATTATCACATGGGCGAGATAGGACATTCGACGAACGACTGCTATACCCTCAAACACCGAATCCAAAACTTGCTTGACACTAAAGCATTTTCGTTCCAGACATCCAAGCCAAATGTCCAAAACAACCCGTTGCCCAAACATGAAAACAGAGTCAATGCCATATCCGCTTTTGACGCTGGTCTAGGGTATCGCGGAGGAAACCCGCAGGCCAACAAGGGGCACGTGAAAGGACAATCCGGTGAGGGGTTTAAGCATCCTACCGAATGTTCAAGTCAGCCGAGCTCCTCGATGCTTCCCGTAAATGTTGCTGTTGATCGACATCGGAACCCAGACGAGCTACCGATTGAGGAAGATTGTGGACGAGAAGAAACGCTAGATAGTGTGGTCACCCTATTTGACGACATCTTTATAGGGGCCATACACGAAGACTCGACCTCAGAAGCCAATGCAAACCCGTCTGATTTGCTTGCACGTTTGCAGTATCAGTTAGACGAGCTACGGGATTTGCTTACGTCCTTAATGGATACCATTGGCCAAATCTCGGATGTGTCACTACCGTTTCCCGATCAGAAGCAGGTGACCCAAGTAAATCGTCCCAAAGAAAACCCGCTATCGGGAGCCCTTCCCGACATGACTTGGCGAGACGTCCAACTCTTACAGTGGCAGGGCAATGTATGACGATACTCGCCGGTTCCTAAATCCATGGATGTGATATTCCCTATCCTTTTGCAGAAGGGGCTGATCACAAGGAGGCCAAAACACCCTACTCCTGAGTACTTCATTAACTATGATCCCTCCAGATCTTGTGACTTTCACTCAGGAGAGGTCGGGCACTCGCTGGATAATTGCGATGCTCTGAAGAATAGAATTCAAGACCTACTGGACGCTAGGGCATTCACTTTTCGTGCCCCATGGTTCGTGCCCCATGGTTGTGTCGTGGTGAAGACGACCTCTTGGTGGTACCTAGCCTTCGTGACGTTGCCCCTGAGTTTTCTGATAAGGCACGCAAGGGGAAGGCAATTATGGATACCCTGGGCCAGCCCAGTGGTAAGTTCGACTATTACGTTGATTACCAAATGCTATCAAGTTTTTATGAAGACCAGCAGAATAGCATTCCTAGTGGATGGAACGACATGGAAAAGCTGACACCAGTGAAGAGAAGAGCCAATGAGCTAGATTCCTGGAACGATGATTTCGAAGATTTCTTCGTCGGCGCAATAGACGAAGGACCGACGGGGGGAATGGGCGCAAGCCCGCTTGAGTAGAATTCCTCTTCTCCTTTCTGCATGAATCCCTGGAAAAGGGGTTATCCTTGTGTTTTGTTTTTTGTCATCATTTCTGCCGAAAGAAATGTCTTTTTGAACTCCTCCTCTTTTGAGGTTGTAAATCCATGTATTGTAAATAAATAATGTTTTGAGGGCCTGAGAAAGTATCCCAAACCAGCCCGTTGATAATATCCAGCCACCAAAAGGAAAGTGTTCTGAGGCCCGGGCTTCCTCATGTTTCCTCGTTTCTAAGCTTTTGAAAATAAAACAAACGTTTTATCATTTTTCAAAAGGGTAAAAAAGAACGGTGGTGGAAAAGCGTGCATGCTCATAGCCCTGTTTGTTTTTCTAACTCGCTCACTTCGTGTCTCAGAGCGTACTCCTTTTTGATTTGTTATTACAAAGGGGACATTTGAAAATGACACAAGCTGAAGAGCACACCAGACCCTGATGATGCTAGCAGACCAACTCATCTGATAGGGGCAGTCTGAGCGAAGATCATCCAACCTTCAAATAAAACATGGGGCAAATCTCACTACTAACGGTGGGTGATATCAACCCCAGAAAGTCAAAGAGAATGCTGACCATTCCTTGATCCCATGATGAGCGAAACATCGTTTCGTACAAAAGTCGGGGGCAGATCAAGAAAAGATTACCCCTGTTGAAAGAAAAAGGTATGTCTTATTCCTAAATAAATTTTGGAAATGACATTCCATCCCTTTTCTTTTGCAGATAATGAACTGGGGAACATGTTAGACCCTGACGTGCTAGCGAGCCGGATAGAGCACCAATGTTGGGACCTATCGAATGAAGCATGACGAAGGAGTGCTTAATTGGGAGAGCAGACTATGGGGCATGCAATCCCCCAGTCCATCAAAAAGGGTGTATTTCGTTCCTAAAGTTCATCCACTTTAGCATAGAAATGACACATTCTTTCCTTTTATGTAGGACAAATTTGAGTAAAGATCCTGTGCAAGCAGCTGGAAAAGACTTCGCACATGACAAAATGGCGTCAAGGCCGATCCTAACAATCATGAAAGTTTCGATGTTAGTCATGCCCACATCAGTCAAAGACCTTTAAAGCAGAAATTAGCTTTGCTGCGAAGATCCCCATGCAAGCAATTGCACATGCCTTTGCAGTCAGGAATCGGAGCATTTACAAGAAACTTCTCAACATGCCGGAACCGCATTGACACAGCATGCGCTGACAATAGAACCCTCTATTTGGAAGCACCCCTAATTATAGAGGATTTCATTCGAGCTTCGAGACCAAGAGTATGGAGGAGCAGACTGAGATAGAAAATGCTGAACAAAGTAAAGATGAGAAAAGACTTTGCTAGCTTTGAAGGCAAAATGGAAGAATGGTAATTTGTATCGTTCTCAATTTACCCTCAATCATCTCATTTCTAACATAAGCTCATGTTTTTGTCAGAAGGGAATTATCAACATCCGAGAAAACTCAAGGAGTTGTCAATCTAATCTCAAATGAAGGGAATCACGAAGGGTAATGTTGTATCGTTCCCAATTCCTATCCCTCAAAGAGCCGTTCATTAACACGGTCTTTCTTATTACCTTTCAGGTTTGCCCTACTATTGCAGCATAGGTAAGTATCTCTCTCTCTAAAAACTTTTTTCATAAGAATACAAAAAAAACAGAGAAAGAAGAAATATGTTAAAGCAAATAAATGCTTAACCCTCCCCCAAGTGCATTGCATGTCTTTTGGAAAGAATTTCGCATGGTAATTTTATCTGTTTAATTCACCAATTCCTTGTGAAAATTTTAACAATTCGACGAATGGTGTCGAACTGCTCCGATGTATTGAACGAGGTGTGTCAGGATGATGAGAGGCAATCCTTAGTCTATACACATTCTCACATATCAAACCCTTGCAAGATGAGCGAAGAGGTTTCATTTCTACAAGGTAAAGGGATTTCTCGCATAAGGTACGGTAGCCAAAATGACGAGAGGCAGTTCATTTCTCTGCCCCATACACTACCAGTAATCCTTTGCTTGACCATTTTTTAGCCTATACACTTGGAGGTTCCTTTTAAATTACCCCTGTTAAGAACCACCCCACATTGGGGCAGCTTGAGATGAATCGGCATCACAGGGAGGATTCGAATTCAGAGGGAGTAAGAAGAGCGTCCCTCCCTTTTGATCACCAACCCCGTGACTTCGACCTTGTCGTTTTCACGGATCCGGCGGTCCTCGACAGGGTCGTCCTAGACAAGCACACCACCGACGGCCAGACAGTCGAGGCTAAGAGGACTTTGTCAAGAGAGGAGCAGCAAACTAAAGCATGTTTAAAATGCCAACATCTTATTGATAATAGTGATGTTTTCACCTAGGAACTGAGCAAGACAAGAAGGATGAGGAGTTTGTAATATCTAAAATTTTCTATCATCATCAGCTGCAACAGCTCGCACAAGGTGAAAAGATGAATAGAAATTTTCTTGCTCTCATTTGCATTAATCTTTGGAGTGTTATTATTACAGATGAGCTCTTACGATAATTTGAGTGCCCTAGGATGACGAAGAGCAGTTCTTCTTCTATCCCATACACTTATATCCCTTGCTAGCCCAATTGAGCCAGCGATTTCATTTCGTATGAACCCAATTGGTGATCATCTCCCACACCGGGGCAAGGCAAAAGTCACCACAGTTTGAGCGTCAGGGCCCAGAATACCGAATGAAGATGAAGACTCCAAGAGCCAAACAATATTGTTCTGTTCAAACTTGTTTAGGCTAGTCCTGACAACACCAAAAGAACAGCAAAAAACGCTGAAAACTAGGGGCATGAAAAAGCAGTGTGCCTGGTAAAAGCAAGGCCAATGCCCACAGACAAAAAACGATAAAAAAGGCGAAAGAATTTGTATCCCCAAGCAAATTTGCAATTATTGGACAAAAGTCCAAGAAGCCAAGGCGCCAAATTACTCTAGGAAATTGTCCAAGAGATCCTGACAGTGAAGAAAAAGACAGGTGACAACGCCAAGATGATCACCAACTTTCACCCTTACACACATTTTTGAGCCTAACGATCCTTTCGTTTCTCAACCTGTGAATTGAGCCCACGTTACATCCCTCATGAAGTCTCTTCTGACTAGGGCACTTGATTTAACGTGGAATTTCAAATGTTTATAAACAACGCTCGAGGAAGTGCGAGCAAAACTATTTCTATCTCGTTTTGCAGGGTTCTTAACTTGTAAACCCGGAGATGATTGCAGAATATTTTCTTTCATGGCCTTAACTCGGACAGTCTCCTTCATTAAGCCATTGACCAAGCCTATATTACGACCTTGAAGAAGACCTCTCAGATTGGCAGTGTCGTACCGCTTGCGAGAAAACTCAGACCCTGGTTGATGTGATAGCGGTCAGATTGAGTGTTTTCGATGTTCCCGCATTAATGGACGGAACAAATAGCCCTTTTCAATAAGAATGAGTGGAAAGTCCCTTTTCAATGAGAGTGAGTGGAAAGTCCTTTTTTACTGAAGGTCCCTCGTTCAGCATCTCGAGAAGTCCACCTCCCAAGCGAAAATTGTCTTGATTGACCTTCGGTGGATGTTTGGTGATGCAAACATGACAAAATCATCATGCATAAACTTTCAAATACACATTTTGGAATAGCCCAGCTTGTCTATCCTTGACGAATGCATGCATGTTTGCCCCAATCGTCTTTGACAGCTCAGAGTTCTAATCCCCAGTGATAGAACATGAAAATTCGGGCACAGGAGATGCCCTCATTATCATCACAAAAGAGATGCCCTGAAAAAGGTCGGGTATTCAGCAGATGATACATCAAACCTCCGGGTAAGAAATCCCAAGTATTTCATCAGAATTCTTTTCAAACTACCCAGAAGGTAAACAGGGTGTTCCTTTGAAAAAGAAAAGCATCTTGACTTGTTGGTCAAGATATTTCATACGATATTCAAGAATAGCCTCAGTTGTCTATTTCTCCGATGAATACATATGTCTTTGCACAAAAAACTTGTCTGACAGGAGACACGCCCTTAAGAGGCAGGAACGTGCCCAGGTAAGTATATTCTACCCATGCCCGGTTAAAAAAAATCATGCACCTACAATTATTATGGTACCCTTTGAACATTGGATTGACCCCTTTGTTCACCCTCTGAACATCGGATTGACCCCGTTGTTCACCATCTGAACATCGGATTGACCCCGTTGTTCACCCTCTGAACATCGGATTGACCCCGTTGTTCACCAACTGAACATCGGATTGACCCCGTTGTTCACCCTCTGAACATCGGATTGATCCCGTTGTTCACCAACTGAACATCGGATTGACCCCGTTGTTCACCCTCTGAACATCGGATTGACCCCGTTGTTCACCAACTGAACATCGGATTGATCCCGTTGTTCACCCTCTGAACATCGGATTGACCCCGTTGTTCACCAATTGAACATTGGATTGACCCCTTTGTTCACCCTCTGAACATCGGATTGACCCCGTTGTTCACCCTCTGAACATTGAATTGACCCCGTTGTTCACCCTATGAGCATGGGACTGTCTCCCTTGTTCACATCAAATCCTCGGGCGAGGATCCCTAGGTGCTCATCGTTTGAGCCTTTTCAAGACCTGCTGGCAATGACCCACCAGGCAAATCAACAAATCCTCGGGCGAGGACCCCCAGGTGCTCATCGTTTGAGTCTCTCCAAGACTTGCTGGCGAGGACCCACTAGGCAAACCATCAATCCCGTAAGTCGTAAAGCAATCCCTGTCAAGGCTATCGAAGAAAGGTTCGGGTCCTAGACAAACCAGTTCCCCCGTCAAGGCGACCGAAGATAGGTTCGGGTCCTCGACACACAATATCAACTATCTAGAATTACTCTACCCTTCGGCAAGGTAAGTAACCCCATGTATGTTTTTATTTGCTTTAGTATGCATCATCTTATCGCATCATAAAAAAATGAGACTCACGGTCTTGCCAAAAATAGCATTCATTGAGCATGCATGGGCCAAATTTAGGTGTCATTTTATCTTTGAACGTAACCTCTGCGAGCTCAAACTCTACGAGCTCACCTTCAAAGAGGGGCAGCTGTTGACACCTATTTTAATTGGCCCAAAAATTAATTACACAAAATTTAGGAGTTAATTTTCTTTAATTCCTAAAAGAAAAAAATTTTCTATTTAAATGCATTGCATATAGAATTTAGGCACATTTGTATTAATAGGGCCTATTAGAGTTTAAAAAAATCAAAAAAATCCAAAAAAAAATCCAAAAAAATCGAGTTGGGCCGGGTCGGGGTCGGGCCGACCCGGCCCTTTTCTTTTTTCCTTTCCTTCCCCGCATGGGCCCCGGCCCACTCTTCTTTCTTCTTCTTTTCTTCCCCCTCCGCGCGGGCCCAGTCCGCTTTTCTTTCTTTTTTTTCCCCCCCCGCGCGCGGCTGGGCCTGGCCCGGCCCAGCCCTTCTCCTTCCTTCTTCCCCCGTCCACGGTCGCTCTCACTGCCCCTGTTCGCCTCTGTTCGCGACGGAAGCGTGACGCATGGCGGCGCCGCTTCTCGCCGTCGCTGTCCGGCCAGAGGAAGGCTGAAGGAGCACGCCGACGGGACTGGCATTAATTGCCAGTCCCGTCCTCCCCATTTCCCCGGCTCCCTTATCCTCTCCTCCTTCTTCTCTGCGTTTGTTTTGAACCGGCCCCCCCTGCTCTGCTCTGCTCTACACCGGCTTGCCATGGCCACGAAAGTCGTGGGGTGGCATAGGCCGGTGCAGGCCGTCGTCATGCAGACGCGAGAGCAGGTGAGGCGCGTCGTCGCCGCCTATAAAAGCCGAAGAGAGAGAGAGAGAGAGAGCCCCGGTCGGCCATTTTGGAGAAAAACACACAGAGAGCATGAGAGTGTGAGCCGAGAGAGAAAGGGAGCTTCCGGCGGCCACCGCGCCTCAGCTTCAGCCATCCATCCCCGCCGCCGAGCCGACGGCGGCGACACAGAGAGCCAGAGAGCCTCGGTCGGCCATTTTGGAGAAAAACAGAGAGAGAGAACAGAGAGAGAGAGAGAGAGAGAGAGAGAGCAAACCGAGAGTTCGCCGGAGCAAGAAGGAGAACCAGCAGCGTCGCCGTCGCCCACGAAGCAGCCGGGAGGCCACCCAGATGCACCGTTGACCGGTGAGCCCTCACGGCCGAGAAGCTCCTCTGTTTTGCCCTGTTTTTGTGCTCGGTTTGGCCGGGACCTGCGCCGGCCGTTTCGCGCGAGTCCCGGCCCGTACCATCGTCCCCCACCGTGCATACGTCGTCACCAAAGGTAAGCTAGGCCGTCGGAGCAGACCAGGTCGCCGGAACAGGTCGGAATCCTCCGTTTTTGTTTGTGCATGCCATGTGTTTGACAAAATGCCTCGATGAGGCCGGTTTTGATTCGGTCGCTGGTCGGCGAGCAGGCGGCCGGACGGCGACCTAGGCGGGTGGCGAAGATCGGCGGTGATCCCAGGAGCCTGATTTGGGGCGGCGCTGGTCTGGGTCGGCCGGCGGAAGGCCAATTTTGGCTCCGCCGGCGTCCCCGCGTGTCTGTGCACACGGGTTCGACCCGACCCAGGTCAGCTGATCCGACCCGGGTCAACGCCCTCGGTTGGATCTGTTGACGCGGATTGGTTCCGACCGACCCGGATCAGCTGATCCGGCCCGGGTCAACGCCCTGGGTCGGATCCGTTGACCCGGGTCGGTTCCGACCGACCCAGATCAGCTGATCCGGCCCGGGTCAACGCCCTGGGTCGGTCCGTTGACCCGGGTCGGATCCGACCCGACCCGGTTAATATTATATTATTATTTTATTTTATTTTTAAAAAAAAATTTTTAAAAAAATTTAAAAAAAAATTAAAATTTTTTTTCTTTCTTCTTCTGTATTATTATTATTATTATTATTTTATTTTTTAAAAAAAATAAAAAAAATCAAATTTTTTTTTAAAAGGAAAGATCTTTTTGTTTTTTTGGATTATATGGTACATCCGAATATTTTAATTTATTGCGGAAGTATTCTGCATGGTATTTTTATTACCGTCGTGTTAATACTATTCATGTTTTTAATTAAAATATAATTGCATGAGTTGTTGTGTTTTGAATGTCATCTGACTTTGTTAAGGTTAGAACCTTAGGCTTAGGCTGCATGAATTTTTATGTTCCTGACTGCTGATCGTTTCTGATTATGCACTCGCTTGATCACCTCACATGTTAGGAGAAAGGTCCTAAAATCAATCCAAATTGCCTGATAAATATTTTCAAAAAAATGAACAAGGTAAAAAGGTACCGAAAGGGCATTAGTTATCCAACTAATGTAACCAAGTCCCCGAATTCAGTTAATCTCTGGTTCGCAAGAATAGGGTGATTCTCCCATCACCTTATTTGGGTTTCTAATCGACCCATCCCAAATTGATTAGTGGCGACTCCTTGGCATAAACCACTTGCATGTTAAATATTTAAACCCTAAGTCGCGATGTTGTATGGGCTTGGGAGAGCCAAAGTTAAGTCTCGAACCTAGACTTAGCATGTACCAGGCGAAACCCCCTTTTTGACGAAAAAAGCGGGAGGTCGGTCACGACATTTTTAGGGACGGGGTCTCTTTATTATTTTACTTTGGGCCCACCGACCACGGCTTTAAAACGGTTGTCTTGGGAATTCCTCCCCCAATCCCAATATTGCCCTTCCTAGGCTTTGTTCTCATCATGGAAGTCAGCCATGGGATACATAGAATAGAGAACCAAGCCTTATAGACTCCCCCAGCGATGTGGGACAAGAGAACCCCTTGCCATCCTAAAGGGTTAGCGACAGGTTAATCTTAGAATTATCTCAATTGACTACGTAAAGTCAAGGGATAATATTGCGGATCCGCTAACCAAAGGGTTAAACAGAGAGTTAGTTGAGAAATCGACAAGAGAAATGGGACTGAAGCCCATGAAAGAATAAGTTGGTATAAAGGAAATCCAACCTAGTTGACTGGAGATCCCAAGATCTAAGTTCAAAGGGACAACCTAATTATATAAACTTAGTGATGTCACTGTGGGGGTTATCCCTAAAACCATTCCTATATAAAACAATAGTGATATTGTAAAGGAAATGATAGCATTTTGCTTTAATGATTCTTAAGTGGAGTAAACAAATTACTCAAAATTAAGTAATCACCTATGTGAGAGAGAAGTGGGGCCGCTTCAAAGGAGAATCATTTAAGGGCTAAATTCTTTAGAAACTCTTGCAGAACCAGGTTGATGTTCATGGCCAAAACGAACATACCTATGAGAACTGAACAAACGTTTAGATGATTCATGTGTGAAGTGTATGGTTCATTTACATAAAAAAAGCTGGACAGTTCAAGGACATCATGTCTACTGGACAACTAGTAAAGTAAATATACTTTCACAAGAAAAAGTTCAAAGGGTAACACCTACCTATCCTATGCAGGTTTCAATTGTTGAACACTATCACAGAGTCAAAACTAAAACAATTTTCATTCATGTGGGGGATTGTTGGAAATATAGGATAAATTGATGGGTGAATGAATGAGAAATTGATGCTCAAAGAACACCCTTGAGTTGGAAGTGAGAAGTGGAAAAACACTAGTCCCATATCGGAAAAGAAAGAAGGCTATGGAGTGCTTTATATACAGTTACACTTATTTGAAGTGGTAACTATCATAGCACAAACTCTCTGCCTCGCGTGCAGGCGTAGGAGGGGTGCAACTCCGACGCCCGACAAGCTGAAACTTGGGCGCGAGCGCACATCCCGCGTACACGATTGCAGGACCGAAAAGTGGGCCTCGCGACGAGCCCAATTTTATAACGGTAGATTTAATCGTCCGTTAATCGTATTGATTTTGTAACGACAGATCTCCCCTCTATTCCTTTTTATCGAAATCATTCTTCCTCTGGTTTTACGCTCTCTGCATTTGCACTGTTTTCGATAGTGTTCATTTCGAGTTTGTTCAAGTTCGCCGGAAGCTTGGAAGTGCCGTGATCTCTTCTTCGCTGTCAACCGTTGTATCCTGGGAGACAGACGTTCACGAAACCTCAATCGTGTGCTAGAAGGAACGAATCTGTTTTAAGGAAACTGTGTCAAACACTGACCTCGGTATTCATTTGTATCGATTCCAACTTTGTTATTGCAATTTCGTTTCTTTATAATTCTGTATTGTTTGTAATATTTATACTAATGCCGATTTGAATTTCGTAACAGTCTTGTGGCATGGCTCGAAGGTATAAGCATATATATGCAGCAAAAGAGTGGTTGGAGAAGGAGACCATCTTCACATCTAATGCCGAATTCAGCAGTGGCGATTCTTTGCAAGCAAATATAAGATGCGAATTTTGTCATTGGGTGTATGTGCAGTGAGACATCACCTAGCACAAGCAATGTCGTTCGTGTCTTGAAATAGCCATTGCTTGTTGGGTTAGCTCGTTTTAAAGTCTTATGGCAGTTCAAAGTCATTTCATTAAGTAGCTGACTTGCCATTTTCAAATACAGAAATGGAAAACGATTGGAGTTATCTTATTTTCTGCACATTTTATGGATAGAGTAGCTTCCCTAGATGGCTATAGATATTCATCATGCGTTCTCGTGAAGGAAACTAAATTTTCTATTGCATATATTGACGCATGCATGTACTGGATCCGGACATATGAAGTTGAAATTGTTAGTGCAACTGCATTTCTTAGGTTATTTTAGGACTAATTGAATTCTGTACAACAGGTGTTTGACTGATCATCAATTATTTATGTTGAACTTTGAGATGGCTCGCTTGACGAGGCAATGGGTCTAAAGCAAAAAATACACGATTTAGCAATAAAATAAAAAGAATAAAGGAATCAAGTCGGATACCAAATTTACTTTTTTCGGTTAGTGAGACCTACCTCACGAGAGAGCAGTATAGCATTCCACTATAAATCAAATGATATAACGGACATTATAATCACAAAGGAGTTACACAATATTTTCACGGCTTCAAATTCTTGCAATGTGATTCACGAGCAAGCACGCGATGAATTGTCTCGGAAAGAAGTTTTTTTGGATGCGACTTACAAAGATACTTCTTATATAGAAAAGATTTAGATCCAAAATAGGACATATACTTAAATTAGGAATCCAACTCAAACTAGGAAATCTACCTGGATTAGGTTTCCTTGACGAGATCAACTCGAGACATATTTTCAATAAGGTCTGAAGCGCTTTACTCAAGGCATGAGTCCTCTATGATTTATTAAGATGAAAGACGTGTTTATAGAGACGTTTTTTTGGCTCCTATATAATAGTACAATTAACGTGAGCCAACCTTATTTCATTTACACCAAAACCTCCTTTTTTGAAATTTTTTGTAAGTAGTAGAATGCTTTTTGCTGCTAGTGGGAAATAATTAAAGAGTTCTTTTCCTTAGAAGAGAGAAAAGAACCGAAATTTCTTCATGAACACCCATTTCTTTGTCATTTTCTTTTACAATACTTGCTTGCTAGAAGCAATCTCATTACCAACAGCTTGAAGCACATATAGCTCCGAGAAAATGTAATTAAGTCAGATGGAAAGAAAGGAAAACCCGGTATGGTTCTCAAATATTGAGCGACCGTCTACTCAATTTATTATTAACGACGGTTCAACATATGTCTTCAAGACTTGACTCGCGATTGATTGATGGGGCAATAGGACAGACGATGCTTCGGAAGCACCTCGATTTCAAATTCTGTAAAAAGTATCCATCGCTGAAGCTCCATTTTTGCCCTCTTTGGTCTTGTAGATGCGGGAGAGACCAGCAACATCAAAGGGCTTAAAAAGCAAAGGGTGTTGGTCGTCCACAAGCTCGTCAGGACACTGAACTGTGCCTTGATCGGAAGAGAAGAGTCCTATGGAATATCGTCGCTCGTGCCCGCTCACCCTTACACGGTGACGAGGGCTGTGTAATCTCCCATTGCTCCATCCCTGCATGCAAAAACGATAAAGGGAGAGGCTCACAATGATCAAAGCCAATTATCCAGAAGACTATATCGGATGAGACTTCTATTTCACCACAAGCTAGCATCAATCTCGTCCTATCGATAGCGCATTCAACCAGTCGAATCTATGGTGCACATGGCGATGGGTCAATAAGAATTTCACAAAGAAATTAGCTTTAACGTCGTAATTCTAGCAATTGGCAGACGTGATGATCAAACCAAGAAATATAAACAATAATTTAGAATTGATATGTAAGTCATGTGCCCGAATTCTTGTTCGATGCTTATAGCATGTTGCCTACTTTTTGAACCAAATTCAATAGAGAGAGAGAGGGTGGGGGGTGCGGGGACTCACGTAGAATGACTCCCCAGTGAGGACAATGAAAGAGCAAGCTGAGGAAGGGGCGACCTCAATCCAACGTCCGTCCTTAGTTTCCATTTCCAATCCGTTCACATGATTTTGGTGAAGTATGGTCACGAAGTTCGCGTCCTGATGGCACGTAGTGCCGGGCATCTTGGACTCGTCGTTCCCGGGAGGTGCATATCCCATGAGACGGAAATTGTATTTGACCGACCTGGCCAGCGAATCCACGTACTTGTCTACGCCCAAGCTTCCCAAAACCAGCTTCCTCACCAGTGAATCCAACTCCAAAACCCGCGTAACATACGTATTCATTGTCTCACTGCATGTTCATGACAAAAGCACATAGCGAAAGATGATTCACCATCGTATAAGACGATTCATTTTAGATTTCTTGTCCCAAAGTAATTGAATCGATTATCGATTCAAACTCGCTTTATTAGTGATCCATTCGATAAACATTAATCTGTTGACACTTGCTGAATGGGAATCGATAATCTAATCAAGTTACAATAAAAACCATCAATAAAAAGGAATTACCAAAATCTCGTGTTTCCCTCCGGCCACATGAGATCCGCTAATCTTTTGATCGAACCAGAGTTGGGGGCGTAGTCCATTCCAAATACCTCATAGGGAGGCGCATGAGGAGGGTTCGTGCGGTAGCCGTCGAACTGCTTCTCCGGGACAACGAACCGGCGCTTCACATCGATCGGAAGCTCGAGCAATTCCTCCAATTCTTGGAACAAATCATTGTGAAGCTCCAAGGTCATCTTATCATACAAAGCTTCGAAGCAACCGAATTCTTCAAGGGCTCGTCGGACTTGACATCGTAAGGAGTCCCATCGACCCGTCCCTGGCTTCGAGCCATCTAATTTGGACAGATCTATCAGGGGAAGCTTCAGTGCTGGAATAGAGCTCATGATTAATTTGTCTTACTTTCTAAAACTTCTCTCCTATTTTGTTCTTGGGGTGGTTCTCTTATGGATTTATAGGGCTTGTGCATCCTCGTAGTGACCGCCGTAGCAATTTTAGAGTTACAATCTTTCCATGAAGAGTTGATTTTTTTCCTTTATTGCCCCTCTCTCTGTGGTTTAAGCAAGAGTTGACTAGTCAATGCTAGTTTTTTTTTTTTGGGTATGTAGCTTTTGGATAGTTAGGATGTGTTTGGTAACCATTCTGTTTTCAGAAATAATTTCTGCTAAAAAATGATTCTTTTTTATTCCATTCCCGGAAATAATTTCGAAGCCTTTGAAGGTGTTTGGTAACTGTCCAAAATTTCTATTCTTGGAATAAAAAAAGAATAGAAATGCGCTTGGTAACTGTATAAATTTTTTTTATTAATAATATTTTGAATTTGTAATATTTCTTTCTTTTTTTCTTCTTCTTCTTCCCCTTCCTTGGCCCATGGCCAGGTTGCCAGCGTCAGCAACTGGCCATAGGTCAGGGCCGGCGAGGGTAGCTTGCGGCTTGGGCAAGAGCGGCTAGCGGCCTGGGCGAGGGCCACCCTCGGTGGCCTAGGCGAGGGTCACCCTCACCAGATCCAATGAGGACGGCCCTTGCCCATGTCGCGAGCCGTCCTCACCGGATCTGGCGAGGGCGGCGGCAAGGGTCGCCCACGCCAGAATCGGTGAGGGCAGCCCTTGCCTAGGTCGCGAGCCGCCCTCACCGAATCTGGAGAAAGCAGCAGGGAGGGTAGCCCATGCCAGATCCGGCGAGGGTCCAGCCATCGCCCTCACCAGCCTTGGCCTGTGGTCGGTCGTTGGTGGCCAGCAATCGGCGACCAGCCACAGGCCTAGGGGAAAACGAAGAAGAAGCAGAAGAAATAAAAAATTATTTTCCATTTCTGATTCTTGTTCCTAGAATCAAGAAGCAACTATTTTTTGTTTTTTGATTCTGTTTCAAAACTGATTTTGGGAACAAATTTATGCAAATTTGTGCTCGGGAACAAAAAATTTTCCAAACGGATTATTGTTCCAAAACTGATTCTAAGAACAAAAGAATAGAATCAACGACAATTTGATCAGTTACCAAATGCACCATTAGTGACTTGACTGTAACTCAAGCAATGATGTAGGCTGTCTTCCTATTCCGGCATGTCTTCCACGGGGAATACATGGAAACAAATCAGGAGTAAGGTGAAACTTGAAGCCTGATATTAATGCCACACTCAGAAACAACAAACCCTGCAAGCAAAGAAATAACTCTAACTTTTTGAATATTGCTATGTTATTATCTTTTAAAATATCTCATGACATGTTGGCAATAAATCATAAATCAATTAAATGTTGACATTTGTAAAATTGGAAGAATACGAGTGATTGGATTGATGATTTAACAGTGTGTCTACCTTATATAAGTTTAATTTAGAACATTTTAATGCTTGAGCTCTTAGATATTTTGTAAAGCTTAAATCAAAAGCTAGTGGCCCATTTATAGGTTTGGAGGGAATCAAAGAATGTACGCAACTCGTGAAGTTCAATAGTAAGGGGATAGGGAATTTCTTCCCACTCTTATGATGAAGAATAGACCAAAAGAGCCCAAACTCCTTTCACCTAGGGAAGATTGATGATTAAGAATCATCATAAGGTAGCACGATGTTGCTGTGCACCAAGGTGACGATGAGACTAGTGGCCTGCAAATGACGAGGCGTGCTCGATCTCCGGTGTTCAAATCATGGTGATTAAAGTGTTGAAATGCATGTATGAGCTGGGTTAGAATAGTCTCGCATCGGAAAATTGGTGTGTGGTAGAACAATTAATATATCTAGGTTGGCTCATAATTTATTAGCTCGAGTTTTTGAGTGAAAGTAAATTGAACTGAATATGTTGATAGGCTCAGACTTGGCTCTCTCTTGGTGATCTCCTCAGGCAAAGGTAATGCGCCTCTGCCGTGCTCTCCCAACAGGAAAATGGTGCACGAAAGAGAGAGACTTTGGTGAAGATGTTTGCTGGCGATAAAAGCAAGTGAAGGAATTGTCAAATTCCAATCGAATTTGGAGATGAGCAGGACGCAGGTGGACGGTGGAGTCTAAGTGAAGAAGCGGAGAAAGTGACGAAGAATGGGACGCGGCGATGGAGCCAAGGAAAAGAGATGTTATGCTATAGATAGGATTTCATCATAATCATCCCGGACTAGATGCATAAATGACAATGTTTAAAAATATTATTTAGGTCGATGTTCTGTCAAAATTAGTCTAGAAAATTAGAATTTTATCGTCACTCTACAGAGATAAAAATACAGTCTTAAGTAAATCTAGTTGTTACTCTGCTAAATTTACCATTCTTGCGTAAGTAAATCCCTAACTAAATAAGATTAACCGTAGTCTCATAGACAAATCATATTGCGATAAAATCAAACTCAAGTCTAATTGGCTTATAGTCGAAAATCTAAGGGCTCACATCTGCTCGCGTTTCCAAAAATACTTTTAGAATCACAATCATAAAACAATTGTAAGCTTTCAAAATCAAGCATTATGAAAAATCAGTCGAAAGGGATTATTTTCCTCATCCGACATAATTAACGGCCAAATAAGTCATATATAAGAAAATTGACTCCACAACTTCAAAACATGCATCATTAAGGATCAAATCATTTAGTCAAATGGACATGCATACACATCACACTAATGGACATCATTGCATGGCACGTCGTCATATGACACAACACGTCAGAAAATTCAGAAAATTTTTAAAATTTTTAAATATTATCCACATCAATGATTTATGACAAAAATTAGCTAGAAGGATTAAATCGGTAAATCGACAAAAGTTTTAAGACTGAATTGGCAAATCATCGAAAGGTTTAAGACTAAATTAGCCAAATTAAAAGGTTTAGGACTGAATTTACTTGTTACCGTGACTAATATTTTAACCCATCACTTGGCATGTTGCTGGATCACTTATTGTATTGACTAGACTACTTTAACACTCTAGTGTGTTGTCTTATGGCATGGCTCGAAGGTGTAAGCCTATGTATGCAGCAATAGTGTTACGGAAGCCAAGCGATTGAACAACAACATCGACTGAATAAGAAAATAAAATTGGACACCAGATTTACATAGTTCGGTCATAGTGACCTACGTCCATGGGGAGAGCAGCTTGAAATTTCACTATAGATCATGCGATACAATGGATATTACAACCACGTTCGAGTCACTCAAACACTCTCAGTATTTCCCAAGCTCCAATTACACCAAATAACTCATGTAGTGTTTAGCCCCATAATTCCTCACGAAATAATCTTTCAATCTCGCTAGGAATTATACACAAATTCTTACCACAAGAATTTAATCGGCTTCAACACTAACTTCATGGATGTAATTCATGAATTCCCTCTGCACATCTTCGCACACCAAGCACTCGCAAGCCACCGGCGCTTCAAGAAGTCTTCTTCATCAACAATAGCGCATCAAGACTTCTTCTGCTTGCGGCCAACTTCAAGAATATATATATGTATGCCCAAGAAGTGAACGTAGAGTGGCCGACTCCAGCTTGGAAAGGGATTCCATGCTGTCAGCAAGTCCAAGTTTGGACTTTCCTATTTCGTCTTTCTTTGGCAGACCGTGACTCCCACTATAATTAGGAAAGAATAAAATATTCTTTCTATTTTCCTTTTCTTTTGTTTGCTGCCTAGCTCTTGCATATTAGGAAAGCAAATTTTGAATATTTCCTTTTGCTCGATTTCAGATGTCCGTAAAATATCAATTCAAAATATTTAGATTTTCGTTTCGAGCTCAAACTCGAGACATATATTTAACAATCTCCACCTTGGCTCGACGTTTGAGCCAAGTAACAATCTCTTCGATAGAATCCGAATTTCGCTACTACTCTCCCACATCCCTAATGGGCTCAACCGCCACAGACGTCTTTCAAGTCTAAGCCTTCCTTGAACTTCGCCATAACCGTGGATCTCATCAGGATACCAACTCTACATACACCTTTAACCACTCCACAAGGATTTTCCGACACAACCTCCTCAACCGCAGATAAAGCAAAACCATCATTGCATCCATATCTGTCAGGAAATCGTATACGCACCTTATCAAATTCAGCAGCTACAGCAACTGTTGGCTCTATAGACTATAAGCATCATCTATGTCGATTACTTCGCTAGTACCCGCTACCTCAGGAGTTTCTGATTGCAACTCCACCTCAAGCTGAACATCGTTCAGATCCGTGTAAACACTGCTACTAACACTCCTAATCAGAAGTATTGGAGACTCGTCAAATGTAACTTCTCTGCTGATAATAGGTGAATTTAATTCCGGGCACCACAACTGATATCCCTGCTCACCTTGTGCATAACCTAGGAACATGTACTTTCTTGTCCTTCAATCGAGCATACCATCACTAACTCGAACATAACATGGACAACCAAATATTCTAAGAATAGAATAATCAACAACGTTACCTCACCATACTTCTTCGGGAGTCCAACATCCAATCGCATTCGATGGGGATCTATTCTTCAGGTAGCTTGCCGTACTAAGCACATCCGCTAGGAATCTCCTAGTCATACTAGCACTAGAGAGCATTTTATGGGCCGTCTCTAGTAACATTTTGCTCATCAACTTTGCAACCTGTTGTGGTTCATTGGCACTAGTGCGGTATTTCACTATGCCTTCCTTCATGCAGAATTCGTTTAAAACCTTCGAGCAAAACTCCATACTATTGTCAGTCAGCATATGCTTGATCGTTTTACGAGTTTCTTTTTCGATCAAAGCACTTAACTGCATGATCCCAACAATAGCATCAAACTTGTGCCTAAGCACAAACACCCAAGTCTTCCTTGAGTAGTCATCAACAACTGTTAGCATAAATCTGGTACTCTTCCTCGAAGGAGATCGTGACAACCTGTGAACATTCAAGTGAATTAATTCTACAATATTCGTGGTTTACTTAACAGCCATACTAAATTGCACTTTCCGCTGTTGATCTAAATCAAAGCACCTGCATACATTCAGTTCGTTAACAACATAACCACATAGCAAATTCCTTTCACTTAGAACCATCAGGCTTCTCTCGCTAATGTGCCCCAAATGCATATGCCACAATTTAGACTCTCGAATCGATGCATCCGACGTTTCTGCAGTTAATTCCGTCACTGTCTCACCTTTAAGCTCATATAGGCCACTTTGTTTGATTCCTTTCATTATCACCATGGCACCTCGAAGAACCTTCAGAACTCCACATTTTGAAAAATACTGACACCCAGCTGAATCCAGAGCATTCAAGAAATCAGATTTTTCTTCAACTTTGGAACATGCCTCACTCCAGTCAATATCCTCACGATACCATCATGCATTCTAATTCTAACATCACCAATACCAATAACATCGTAGTCAGTGTTGTTCCCCAACTGTACTTTACTATTATCCGTGCACTGATAAGTAGTAAATCAATTCCTGTTTGGTGTAGCGTGAAAAGAACAACCAGAATCCATAATCCATCCGCCAAACGACGAATTATGTCATGCTCCAAACCCCGCAAGTGCGCAACATCCTGCAATGGTCATTATGATGCGACGTCCCAGAACGTGTCACCGACCCAACATTTTATCTTTTGATTACACGCATGCGGAAGCCAAACAAAGATTCACCCAGACAATAACAATAAACAAGGATAGATAGGAAAACGGTTTACAACATTGAAATCAAAACACCATTTTAACATTTACTTGATTAACCCCTGGGAATATTTTTACAAGCCCACTTCAGGCATTTCCATAAAAGTCTACAAAAAGATGTCAGGCTGGGGTCAATCTACTTCACTAAAAGTCAGCTTCCAGGCACCCCAAACCATACTGGGTGCATCAACATGCTAAGGGCCTGAAAAATGTTTAACAACCACAAATGAGATAAAAATCTCAATAAGTTAACACCTAAGCCCCGTTTAGAAGGCCAACTCACCTCGGGGGTCCCTAATCACGCGACCATGCACTGGACACAAATCATTAACCAACCACATGCATCCTTATCTTACCTTGGCACACATGTTATGCATAACATAGATAGTCATATGTCACAACGATGCATCAAACATATCACATACCCAGAACGTGTAATGAGATTTCCCATGCATCAATGCATCACAGTCGCGCGTGTCTCGATTATAAGGTAAAATTCACTTGGGCACGTCCCATACCATGCCTAGCAATTTCTACCCCATAATCAAGCACTATGCATCACACGTATTCCATTTGTTACGCCCCATTGGGGCCACTACACATCAAGCGATCTGCAGCAAGATGGCAGTCTTCCGGACCTACCCGGGCATCGTCCCACCCCGTTGGGCATGGCATCATCAAATGATCTACAGTAAGACGGCGTTCCAATACGGCAACATCAAACGATCTACAGTAAGATGGTATCTCGTAAGGAGCATCGAGTCCGGCCTCGGGCTGCGACAAGGCATCCGGAGTATCGACAATCCAGATAATCTCCAGACATCCGATAAATCGAGTATTGTCAAGCGATCTACAGCAAGATCTCAATAAATCAGGCATCGTCAAGCGATCTACAGCAAGACGGCTCCAACGTGTGACCACACGAGCACACAAGCATTTAGGCCAATTCTTATCTTTTCATTTAGCCAATGCATCCATGAATCACGCTCACATCAATGCCACACAACAACAACAAGTGGTCACACATGCAAACGGTCAATCGACTTTGTGAACCTCATTTTAAAACATGAATTTACAAAAGCATTCAACATCGGATCACAGCCAAATAAAAATTATTGAAAAGCTAGGTAATTGTGGTTACTGTCTCTATTAGGCTGGAAATCGAAAGCCAAAGATTTCAAGTAAAGCCTGGCAGATTATGGAATTCTAGTAAAACTGGACAGATTTGCATGATTTGGGAAATCAAGTTCAAAAGCATAGCAAATGGTTTCCAAAAATTATAAAATTCAAATATGTTATAAACAAGACCTTCACAAATATTTTCCATGAAGAACACAATCCCAAAATCCTTATACAAAGATCACTTTTGACGGCTCGGAAACAACCCAGAATTGGTCCGCCGGAACAGGGGAACTGAACCACAAGAAATACTTGTTTTACAAACCAAATCCTTTCAAAACACTTTGAAATTTTTATTCGTTGTAGACATGGATTTCGTTTACAAATCTTGTGAAGGAAGTATGGTCGAAATCGAACTGGAAATTTTTATAAAAATCTGAGAAGGCACGAAGGTCATGGAATCCACAGTATAAAACAGTTCTGATTCGGTAAGAAATTGGACCTTCGTGTAACCCATTTGAGCTCAGAAAAATCTGAAATTTAAGTATCTTATAGATCAAGATCTTGTGAACAACTTTTATGAAGAACAATTTTCAAGATTCTAACCACAAAATGCTCTATAAAAATGGAAAACCAGGGACGTACAGTAAAATCAGTTCTGAAATCAAGATAAAAACTTTAAGAAACGCCTTCAACTTTGAGATCCATCACTTCTCAGCCATGAAAATACCACACCAAGAGTTTAAATCAACATCCAACATCTATTTCAACTTAGTCTAGCAATCAAGACTCGCCAACGCTCATTCTAGAAGTTCAAACACACTAAAACAATAACTAGCTAAACTACCCTACGCAAGTTAAACATCCTAAACAAGGGATTAGATGTTAACTTACTCATCTAACAGCGATGACGACGCGAGGACGACGGCGATGACACGGGCTGTCCGTGGCAGCCTCGGCTTGACACGGCAAGCGGCAAACAGCGATGAACGGAACACGGCGATTTACGGGACTCAAGGATAGTGGCGTGAGGGGCTGGTGGATGAACGGCGGTGGTGGGGTATTCGGCCGAGAGACAGATTAAGAGAGAAAGTGAGGAGAGAGAGAAAGAGGGTTTAAATTTAAATCAAGATCAATGGTTGAGATATGTTCTTGATGCCCAAGCAAAGATCAAGGGCTAGGATGTGTTCTTGATGCCCAAGCAAAGATCAAGGGCTAAGATCAAGCCTTGCTCTCCAAGTTTAATCCAAAGGCCAAGATTTAATCTAACAAAAAAAGTTTCTAGAAGGGTAATTTAGCAAATAATTTTCAATGGCCAATTCGTAAAAATTATAAGGCGACGTCCTATAGTTTGGGTGTGATATCCTTGAGCACTTGACACGCAAAATCGGATCATAATTCGTGGCTGAAATCGATCAATCACAACTATAGTTTATCTCGAACTAACGGGCGGCTACTAGAAATAAATTCTTCGATAGCCTTTCCCCTTTGGGTAGTATTTCCTGGGTGATCAGGCCAGAGCGAGAATTAACTAATAGAGCGTCGATGAAATCACCATTTCATAAATCACCAAATTTGGTCGAATTTTCAAGATATCACAAATTATCAGTGACAGACAAGACAAAATTAGCACTATCCGAGTTACCATCAGCTATAGCTGCAACATTATTCACAGACTCAACTCTAATTTCTTTATCCTTGTCACTTTTCAGCTTAAGGCAATCCCTTCTAAGATGCCCCCTCTTGCCACAATTCCAACAGACAATACCACTAGTCCTAGACTGACTTCGTCTATTCGAGTTTATACCACTTCTGATATCACGTGTACCAGTTTTTCCTCTATCTTCACCTACTAAAGCAGCATATACATGTTTGCCAGATTCTCTTCTACGGATGTCCTCACTTAGAATTAAATCTCGAACGCCATCAAATGTCAAACTTGTTGATTTAGAGGAATTACTAACAGCAGTAACAGTAGTATTCCAACTATTAGGCAATGAGGATTATAGAATCAAAGCACATACCTTATCTTCAAAGTCAATGTCAACTGAACTCAATTGACTAACGATCACATTGAATTCATTAATATGATTAGCAACCAACGCACTTTCTCTCATCTTTAAATTAAACAGACGTCGCATCAAGTAGACTTTGTTGATCGCAGGGGCTTCTCGTACATGTCCGATAGAGCTTTCATCAAACCTGCAGTGGTCTTCTCAATCACGATGTTAAACGCAACGTTACGAGCCAACGTCAGCCGAATAACACCCAAATCTTGTCTATCCATCAATTCCCAATTAGCTTGCTTCATCGTCTCTTACTTCTCCCCAGTTAGGGGCAAGTGCAATTTCATCTGATATAAATGATCCTCAATTTGCATCTTCCAGAAACCAAAGTCCTTCCCATCAAATCTGTCGATTTTCATTTTTCCTTCTTCTGCCGCCATCGATATGCTTCAACTCAGCCAAATCAAGCTCTGATACCAATTATTGCGGAAGCCAAGTGATCGAATAATAAAATCGACATAACAAGAAAATAAATCAGACGCCAGATACGTGGTTCGGTCATAGTGACCTACGTCCACGGGGAGAGCAGCACGAAATTCCACTATAGATCAAGTGATACAACGAAAATTACAACCACACTCGAGTCACTCAAACACTCTCAGTATTTTTCAATCTCCAATTACACCTAATAACTCACGCAGTATTTAGCCCAACAACTCCTCACGAAGTAATCTTTCAATCTCGCGAAGGAATTATACACAAATTCTTACCACAAGAATTTAATCGGCTTCAACACTAACTTCATGGATGTAATTCACGAATTCCCTCTGCACATCTTCGCACACCAAGCACTCTCAAGCCACCAGCGCTTCAAGAAGTCTTCTTCATCAACAATAACGCATCAAGACTTCTTCTGCTTGCGGCCAAGTTCAAGAATAAATATATGTATGCCCAAGAAGTGAACGTACAGTGGCCGACTCCAGCTTGGAAAGGGATTCCCCGCGGTCAACAAGTCCAAGTTTGGACTTTCCTATTTCGTCTTTCTTTGGTAGACTGTGACTCCCACTAGAATTAGGAAAGAATAAAATATTCTTTCTATTTTCCTTTTCTTTTGTTTGCTGCCAACTCTTGCATATTAGGAAAGCAAATTTTCAATATTTCCTTTTGCTCGATTTCGGACGTCCGCAAAATATCAATTCAAAATATTCAGATTTTCGTTTTGAGCTCAAACTCGAGATATATTTTAACAAATAGAGTGGCTGGGGAAAGAGACCACCTTGACATTTTATGCAGAATTTAGCAGTGGCGATTCTCTACAAGCAAAGATAAGATGCAAATTTGTCATTGGGTCTATGTGCAGTGAGACATCACCTAGCACAAGCATTGTTGTTCGTGTCATGAATAGCCATTGCTTGTTGGGTTAGCTCGTTTTAAAGTCTTATGGCAGTTCAAAGTCATTTTATTAAGTAGCTAACTTGCCATTTTCAAATACAGAAATGGAAAACGATTGGAGTTATCTTATTTTCTGCACATTTTATGGATAGAGTAGCTTCCCTAGATGGCTATAGATATTCATCATGCGTTCTCGTGAAGGAAACTAAATTTTATATTGCATATATTGACGCATGCATGTACTGGATCCGGACATATGAAGTTGAAATTGTTAGTGCAACTGCATTTCCTAGGTTATTTTAGGACTTATTGAATTCGGTACAATAGGTTTTTGACTGATCATCAATTTTTTATGTTGAACTTTGAGATAGCTCGCTTGACGAGGCAATGGGTCTAAAGCAAAATATATATTATCAACCAATAAAATAAATAGACTAAACGAATCAAATTGGATACCGAATTTACTTGGTTGGGTCAGTGGGACCTACCTCACGGGAGAGCAGGATAACATTCTACTATAAATCGAGTGATACAACGAATATTATAATCAAACTCGAGTTAAGCAAACACTCGCAGTGTTTAATTCCCAACTCTTAATTATGCCCCCCTCACGATTTCTCGTAAAACAATCTCTCAGTTTCATAGATGAGTTACACAATATTTTCACGGCTTCAAATTCTCGCGATGTCATTCAGGAGTAAGCACATGATTGATTGTCAAGTAAAGAAGTTTCGTTTGGATGCATTTTACAAAGTTGACTCCCTTCTTATACAGAACAGATTTAGATCCAAAACAGGAAATCTATTCAAATTAGGAATCTAACTCAAATTAGGATATCTACCTGGATCGGGTTATTTTTGTGGGATCAACTGGAGACATATTTTCAACAAGTTCTAAGCGCTTTACTAAGGCATCAGTCCTCCATGAGTTATTCAGATGAAAGATGTGTTTTGACTCCTATATAATAGTACAATTAACGTGAGACAACCTTATTTCATTTACACCAAAACCTCTTTTTTTGAAATTTTTTGTATGTAGTAGACTGCTTTTTGCTGCCAGTGGGAAATAATTAAAGACTTCTTTTACTCAGAAGAGAGAAAAGAAAGGAAATTTCTTCATGAACACCCATTTCTTTGTCATTTTCTTTTACAATACTTGCTTGCTAGGAGCAATCTCATTATCAACAGCCTGAAACACAAATAGCTCCGAGGATCTGTAATTAAGTCAGCTGATTACAACCTAAACAAGCTCTAAAAGGGGAAAGAAAGGAAAACCGGATAGGCTTCTCAAATATTGATCGACCGTCTACTCAATTAATTATTAACGACGGTAAAACATATGCCTTAAGACTTGACTCGCAATTGATTGATAGGGCAACAGGGCACGCGATGCTTCCAAAGCACCTCGATTTCAAATTCTGTAAAAAGTATCCATTGCCGAAGCTCCATTTTGGCCCTCTTTTGTCTTGTAGATGCGGGAGAGAACTGCTGCATCAAAGGACTTAAAAAGCAAAGGGCGTTGCTCGTCTACAAGCTCTTCAGGACACTGAACCGTTCCTTGGTCGGTAGAGAACAATCCTATTGAATATCTTGGATCGTGCCCGCTAATCATTACACGGTGACAAGGGCTGTGTAATCTCCCGTTACTCCATCCCTGCGTGCAAAAGAAGAAAGGGAGAGGCTCACAATGATCAAGGTCAATTATCCAGAAGATTATATCGGACAAGACGTCTTATCTCACCACAAGCTAGCATCAATCTCGCTGTATCGATGAGCATTCAACCATTTGAATCTATGGTTCACTCGGCGACCGGGTCAATAAGGATTTCACAAAGAAATCAGCTTTAAAGTCGTAATTCTAGCTATTGCCAGAGGTGATGATCAATACTATAAATATAAACAACAATTTACAATTCATACGTAAAGTCAAGCGCTCGAATTCTTGGTCGATGCTTATAGCATGTTGCCTACTTTTTGAACCAAGCTCAATAGAAAGAGAGAGGGTGGTGGGGGTACTCACGTAGAATGACTCCCCGGTGAGGACAATGAAAGAGGAAGCTGAGGAAGGGGCGACCTCGATCCATGTCCGTCCTTAGTTTGCACTTCTAATCCATTCACATGATTTTGATAAAGTATGGTCACGAAGTTCGCGTCCCGATGGCACATAGTCCCGGGCTTCTTGGACTCCTCGGTCCTAGGAGCTGGATATCTCATGAGACAGAAATTGTATTTGACCGACTTGGCTAGCGATTCCAAGTACTTGCTTCCCAAAACCAGCTTCCTCACCAGTGAATCCAACTCCAAAACCCTTGTATTATACGTATTCATTGTCTCACTGCATGTTCATAAAAAAGGCACACATCAAAACTACAGTTTCCATAGATAGGGGTGTAAATTGACATCTTAACGTTGTATGTGTTTTTATGTACATTGCCGTGTAAGATGATTCATTTTAGATTTTCTTCTTGCATCAAAGCAGCAGAAATTCAAAATCGCATCGTTAGTGATCCGTTTGATAAACATTAATATCTTAACACTTCCTTAACGGGAACCGATAATATAATTACCAGTCATAAAAAAAAGGATTACCAAAATCTTGTGTTTCCTTCCGGCCACATGAGATCCGTTAAATTTTCGATCGAGCCTGAGTTGGGGGTGTAGTCCACTCCAAATGCCTCGTGGCAAGGAAGATTTGCAAGGTAGCCGAAATATGGCTTATCTGGGACATCGAACCGGCGCTTCACATCGGTCGGAAGCTCGAGCAATTTCTCCAATTCTTGAAACACATCATTGTGAAGCTTCGAGGTCATCTTATCATACAAGCTTCGAAGCAACCGAATTCTTCAAGGGCTTGTCGGACTTGACTTTGCAAGGAGTCCCGTCGACCCGTCCCCGGCTTCGAGCCATCTAATTCGGACAGATCTATCAAGGGAAGCTTCAGTGTTGAAATAGATCTCATGATTAATGTGTTTCTTCTGAATACTTTTTCTGAAAATTCTCTCCTGTTTTTTTCTTGGGTGGTTCTCTGCTGGATTTACAGGGCTTGTGCATCCTCGTGGTAGCCACTGTAACAATTTTAAAGTTACAATCTTTCCATGAAAAGTTGATTATTTTCCTTCACACCTCCTTTTGTGGATTAAACTAGAGCTGACCATTCAATGCAAAGTTTTTGTTTTTTTTGGCATATAGCTTGTGGATAGTTAGTGACTTGACTTTAACTCAAGCAATGATGACGGTTGTCTTCCTCTTCCGGCAAGTCTTCTACGGGGAATACATGGAAACATATCAGCAGTAAGGTGAAAATTGAAGCCTAATATTAATGCCACAATCAGAAACAGCAGCCCCTGCAGGCAAAGAAATAAATCTTACATTTTGAATATTGCTATCTTATGATCTTTTTAATTATCGCATGACTTGCTGACAATGTATCATTCATCAATTAAATATTGACATTTGAAAAAAGAAAAACTACTCGCATTTATTTAGTTTTCGGAAAGAAATATAATAGTGAAAATTAAAAAAGAATATGAGTGATTGGATTGATGATGTAATAGTGTGTCTACCTTACATAAGTGTAAACTTATAACATTTTAATGTTTGAGCTCTTAGATGTTTTGAAAAGCTGGCCCAATTAGAGGTTTGGAGGGAATTGAAGAAAATACTCAACTCGTGAAGTTCAATTGTAGAAGGATAGGGAATTTCTTCGTACTCTTATGATGTATGTGAGATTTTGTGGCATTGACATTTTAGAACAGTTGGTAGTGATCCCACAAAGTCTTACATGGTATAAAAGCTGGAGGTCCTGAGTTTAAATCTTTCCAGACCCTATTTGCCTCCCCAATTAAATTTGTTTACGCTTAGTAACAAGCGAAAAAACTAGACTAAGCGTGAGTGGAGTGTTAGAATAATTAAATATTAAACCACGCATTCTTCTAATATATTAAGCTTTTAAAACCATTAACAGTGGTCCCAAAAAATCTCATATGATATCAGAGCTGAAGGTCCTCAGTTCAAATCTTTTCGGGGCTCCATTTACACTACAAAAAAACAAGGGTTTAGCCACGGAAATTTGCGACGAATTATTTTTCGTGGCTAATTGCGACGCAATTTGCGACGAATATATTTTCCGTCGCAAATTAGCGACGAAAAATAATTCGTCGCAAATTTCCGACGATTTTTGCGACGAAAAAAAATTCGTGGCTAATTTTCGACGGAATCTGCCACGGATTAAAAATCGTCGCAAATTTGCGACGAAATTTACCACGAAAAAAAATTCGTGGAAAATTTGCGACGGATTTTCCCACGAAAAAAATTCGTGGCTAATTTGCGACGGATTTTGCCACGAAAAATAATTCGTGGCTAATTTGCGACGGAATTTGCCACGAAAAAATATTCGTCGCTAATTTGCGACGGAATTTGCCGCGAAAAAAAATTAATGGCTAATTTGCGACGATATTGCCGACGAATCTTTTTCCGTTTCTAATTTGCGACGAAAAATAAATGTCGTCGCTAATTTGCGACGAAATTTCCCACGAAAAAAAATTCGTGGTTATTTTGTGACGGAATTAGCGACGAATTGTTATTCGTCGCTAATTCTCCTCTACTTGTAGCCCCAATTTCTCTCTCTCTGCTAATTCCTCTTATCCCTATTAGCTGTTCTCCCTTCCTCTCCCTATTCGTTGTTATCCCTTCCTCTCGATAAATCTCTCCGCACGCGCAAAAATCTATCTCGGTGAACCTTTTCTACTGGTAAGTGGTGTGATTAATTTGGGCAAAACTATTTTCAATTTTTTGTTATTTTATTGAGTTTTTTTTTTCTCTTTTTTTTTTCTGACTTCGTCGCCAGTCGCCGGTCCGGCAACCGGCGACCGGCAACCGGCGAGGCTCGCCGGCCATGGGCGGGGCGCTGGACCTCGCCCGGATCCGGGCGAGGTCGAGCGGCCTCGCCATGGGGCCCGGCACCTTTGGACCTCGCGGCGAGGTCCGGCGGCGGCCATGGCCGCTCGTCCTCGCCGCGAGGTCAGGGCGCGGCCATGGCCGCTCGACCTCGCCGCCCGGATCCGGGCGGCGAGGTCGAGCTTGGGCCTCGCCATGGCCACCGCGAGGTCCGAGGCGGCGGCCATGGCCGCCGACCTCGCCGCGAGGTTCGGCGGCGGCCATGGCGAGGTCGGCGGCCATGGCGCCGGACCTCGCGGCGAGGTCGAGCGGCCATGGCCGCGCCTGGACCTCGCGGCGAGGTCGAGCGGCCATGGCGCGGCCGGACCTCGCGGCGAGGTCGAGCGGCCATGGCCCGGCCGGACCTCGCGGCGAGGTCGAGCAGCCATGGCCGCCGGCGGACCTCGCGGCGAGGTCCAAGTGGCCATGGCCGCTACCTCTTGGACCTCGCGGCGGAGGTCGAGCGGCGGCCTTGGCCCCGGACCTCGCGGCGAGGAGGTCGAGCGGCGGCCGGCCTTGGACCTCGCCGCGAGGTCAGATCTGGCCGGCGAGGTCCAACTCGCCGGCCGGTCGCCGGTCAATTTTATAAAAAAATCTGAAGTCAATTTTTTTTTGTAGGTACGTATTCGTTTGAAAGTCTCGCGGATGAAGTGAACGTTGCAATTCTCATCAAATTGAGCACTTTGTACTACAAAGATTTCAGTCAAATACTTGGTAAGTCAATTATTTTAATTTTTTCAATTTCAAAATAATTGTTTAGGTAAAAATAAAATTTTAATTTTTAGAATTTTATGGTTTTAATATCGAAAATTTTTTGGCATTAATATTTTACGAGATTTTGTTTTTTTTATATAGACAATGCAAAGAGACAGGGCTTGGATGTATAATAAGAACTTACCTGGACATCGAGGATTGACCGATGAGTTTCATACTGGGTTGGAACTATTTTTGGACTTTGCTAGTAGTAAATATGAGTTGATGGATGGAAATAAGTTAAGGTGTCCGTGTAGAAAGTGCAGTAATGGTAAATTTCATGTATGTGATACAGTTAGAGAACATCTTTGTAGATTTGGGTTTACTCCGAACTACTATAATTGGACTTGTCATGGTGAACCATTTATATCTGACGAAGGATATCGAATAAGTGACCAATTTTCAGTTAGGGAAGAATGTAGCTATTATGACCAAATGAACCCATATCAGAGGATGGTGATTGATGCAGCTGGTCATAATTCAGATCCAAACCATGCAAGTACTAGTTTTACTCCAAGACTTGAACAATTTGAAGAGATAGGAGTAACAGGTTTTGATGAGAATGTGTGTAATGAAACGTTTCCATCTAATCGGTTCGGGAAGTGTTGAAAGCGAGCGAGATGAACCTTTATGGGCGAGGTTGTGACAATCATACTCGGTTATCGGCGAACAAGATTGTTAAATATCAAGGCGAGCATAATGTGTCCGAGAATTGCTTTAACTCTTTTGTTGAAGTAATGCGAGAAGCAATGCCTCCCGATAACATAATGCCAAGTGATTTTACGATATGAAGAAGTTAGTGGATAACTTAGGTCTTCCGAGTTGAAAGGATTGATGTATGTAGTAGGGGTTGTATGTTATATTGGAGAGATGATGAAAATGCAGAATCTTGCAAATTACGTAGCCAACCTAGGTACAAGATTAACAGAACGGGAGGCAAGGTCGTAATCGAAGCGTAGACCATGCAAGCAAATGTTTTATCGCCCTTAATCCCCAGATTACAAAGGCTTTATGCGTCTCAAGCCAGCTTCTTGAACACATGACTTGGCATGCAAATCATGAAACAGAAGAGGGTCTAATGTGTCATCCTTCAGATGCAGAGGCATGGAAACATTTTGATAGAACATACCCTGAATTTGCGATAGAGCCTCGAAATATTAGGTTAGGTCTCTGTGCTGATGGATTTGCCCCATTTGGAAAATCAGGGAAAAGTTATTCATGTTGGCCAGTTATCTTAACTCCGTACAATCTTCCACCCGGTATGTGCATGAAAACACCTTATATGTTTTTAACATTGATCGTGACCGGGCCGCAAAATCCGAAAAAGTTGATAGATGTTTATATGCAACCATTGATTGAAGAGTTACAACGGCTATGGAATGAAGGTGTCGTTACGTATGATGTTTCTACTAATCAAACATTTGTAATGAAGGCTGCTCTTCTTTGGACGATAAATGACTTTCCAGCTTATGGAATGTTATCTGGATGGAGTACAGCTGGGATCTTAGGATGTCCGATATGTTTGGAGATGTCGAAGTCATTCAGATTAAGACATGGTAAGAAGCCTTGCTATTTTGACTGTCACAGACAATTTTTGCCGATGAATCATACATTCAGAAGGAATAAAAAAGAGTTCATGAAGAATAGGATTGAAAGAACTCCTCCACCATTGAGGTTGACTGGTGATCAAATATGGGAGCGAGTGCAGGACTTTCCAACTGTTGTTGAAAACCCTCATGGCACAACTATTGCGTACGGAAGTGCACATAAGTGGACTAAACGCAGTATATTTTGGGATCTATCATATTGGAAAGCTCATCTTATTCATCATAATCTTGACGTTATGCACATTGAAAAGAATGTTTTCGACAATGTCATAAATACTGTGATGGATGTCACGGGAAAAACAAAAGACAACTTGAATGCAAAAAAAGATATGAGAGATATTTGTGATCGGCCAACATTAGATGTGGATGCAAGCAGCGGGGGACCAAAACCAAAAGCGGTTTATACATTGGATAAGGAGCGAGAGACGAGTCGTTTGTCAATGGTTGAAATATGTGCGGTTTCCTGATGGATATGCTTCGAACATCGGGAGATGTGTTGATTTGAACGAATGCAAGTTGACAGGATTAAAGAGTCATGATTGTCACATATTTATGGAAAGACTAATTCCAATAGCTTTGAAGGAACTTCTACCAAACTTTGTATGGGGCGCCATTACAGAGTTAAGTAATTTCCTCCATGATATTTGCTCAACAGTGTTAAAAGTATCACACATGGAGAAACTGGAGAGAGACATTCCAATTATTCTTTGCAATTTAGAAAGGATATTTCCTCCAGCGTTTTTTGATTCAATGGAGCATCTCCTAGTTCACTTGCCTTATGAGGCTAAAGTTGCAGGTCCCGTCCAATTTCGATGGATGTATCCATTTGAGAGGTAAAATTTTTTTCAAAATAAAATTCAAAATACTTTATTATATATTATGTTCTGATAAACTTCTTTCTATTGCAACAAGGTTCTTATATCATTTGAAGAAAAAAGTGAAGAATAAGGCATGTGTTGAAGCTTCAATTTGTAATGCATATATTGTGGAAGAAGTGACAACATTTGCATCATACTATTTTGAGCCGCACGTGCAGTGCAAGAGGCGGAGAGCGGGGAAGAAATGATGAGGGTCCCATCGATCCCAATTGCAAATCATTCTCTATTTTCAATTATCTCGGTCGACCAAGCGGCGCATGTCAGTTTCGTTACTTAACAGGCGAAGAACGGCAGGCCGCCCATACCTATATTTTACTGAACTGTCCAGAAGTGGAGCCATACTTCCAGTAAGTGTATATTTTTGCAAATATATGTATTGCGTGTCAAATATTTACTAATATTTAAATGTAAATTGTTAATAGGATTTTTCAAAATTCAATGTATGGACTACCACCAAATGAGTTCGACCGTTTGTGCGATGAACAATTTGCAGCATGGTTCAAAACATATGTAAGTTGCCTATAGACCAAAACCAAGTTATTAATATTTTATACATCATTTAAATATATATTATTGACTTTGCGTGTGTAATCTTAGGTTCACAGTAATCATGATCAAGTTGAAGAGCAAGGATTACTATATTATCTGTCATGGGGTCCACAGTCAAGCATACGAAGTTGGCCAGCATATTTCATAAACGGGTACAATTTTCACACTCGAGAATATGGAATGGAAAAAGCCACAATGAATAGTGGTGTGTGTGTTCGGTCATCCAATTGTGGTAGTTCAAAAGATGATTTTTATGGCTTGTTGGATGAAATCATCGAGATAGAGTACCCCGGACCATCAATGCGGGTTGTGTTATTTAAGTGCATGTGGTTCGACCCCGTCAAAGGAACGAAGGTACATACGAAGTTTAATTTGGTTGAAATAAATCACAAGAAAAGGTATAAGAAATATGAACCATTTGTGTTGGCACAACAAGCAATTCAAGTATATTATGCATCATATCCTAGTTTGAAACATGACAAAGCTGATTGGTGGGCTGTATGTAAAACCAAAGCACGAAGAAAAATCGAGGAACACTGGAAGGATACAGCATATCAACAAGAGGAAGTTTATAATGCGGTTCAAACTGAGGAATATAACATTCCTACTCTACGAGATCCATGTGGAGCAATGATAGATGTAGATTTAACTGAAATTCGCGAATCAAATTTAGAAGGTGTTGCAGAAGCTGATTTTCAGACAGAGGATGATGATGATGATGATGATGATGACGACGACGACGATGACGATGATGATGACGATGATGACGACGACGATGATGACGATGATGCTGAACAAGAAGATTCAGATCAAGATGAAGACGAAGGTGAAGACGAAGATTTAGATTTTTGAGACTTTTTACAAATTATGTCGTAATTATTATTATTATTATTATTATGACAAAGTTTATTGTTGTTGTCATATTTATTATTGTTGTTGTTGCTGTAATTATTAGTATTGTTGTTGTTGTAGTTATTATTATTATTATTATTGTAATTGTTGTTGAATATTATTATTGCTATTATTGTTAATGAAACGTCATTGTCCGGAAAAAAAAAAAGAATTACGCGAGTGTGGTATAGTAGAAATGAAATTCGTGGCTAAAATCAGTGGAAAATTTGCCACGAAATTTAGCCACGAATTTCATGAAAAAATCCCACTCACAAGGCTAAGTAATTTTTCATGAAAAGCCAAAAATTAATTTTAGGAAATTCGTGGCAAAAATCCGTGACAATTTACCACGGATTTCGTAAACAAAGGCCGTATGCATGATTTAGGCTTTTTTTAGGAAATTCGTGGCAAAAATCCGTGGCAAATTTGCCACGGATTTTAGCAACGGATTTTTTAAAAAAAAAATTCTATTGTATTCTTTTTTAGGAAATTCGTGGCAAAAATCCGTGGCAAATTTGCCACGGATTTTAGCCACGGATTTTTTTTTAAAAAAAATTCTATTATATTCTTTTTTAGGAAATCCATGGCAAAAATCCGTGGCAAATTTGCCACGGATTTTAGCCACAGATTTTTTTTAAAAAAAAATTCTATTGTATTCTTTTTTAGGAAATTCGTGGCAAAAATCCGTGGCAAATTTGCCACGGATTTTAGCCACGGATTTTTTTTTTAAAAAAAATTCTATTGTATTCTTTTTTAGGAAATCCGTGGCTAAAATCCGTGGCAAATTTGCCACAGATTTTAGCCACGGATTTTTTTTAAATTAAAAAAAAATTCTATTATATTCTTTTTTAGGAAATCCGTGGCAAAAATCCGTGGCAAATTTGTCACGGATTTTTTTTAAAAAAAAAATTCTATTGTATTCTTTTTTAGGAAATCCGTGGCAAAAATCCGTGGCAAATTTGCCACGGATTTTTTTTAAAAAAATTCTATTGTATTCTTTTTTAGGAAATTCGTGGCAAATTTGCCACGGATTTTAGCCACGGATTTTTTTTAAAAAAAAAAATTATATTGTATTCTTTTTTAGGAAATCCGTGGCTAAAATCCGTGGCAAATTTGCCACGGATTTTTTTTTAAAAAAATTTCTATTGTATTCTTTTTTAGAAAAATCCGTGGCAAAAATCCGTGGCAAATTTGCCACCGATTTTAGCCACGGATTTTTTTAAAAAAAAAATTCTCTTGTATTCTTTTTTTGGGAAATTCGTGGCAAAAATCCGTGGCAAATTTGCCACGGATTTTAGCCACGGATTTTTTTTAAAAAAAAATCTATTGTATTCTTTTTTAGGAAATCCGTGGCTAAAATCCGTGGCAAATTTGCCACGGATTTTAGGCACGGATTTTTTTTAAATTAAAAAAAAATTCTATTCTATTCTTTTTTAGGAAATCCGTGGCAAAAATCCGTGGCAAATTTGCCACGGATTTTACCCACGGACTTTTTTTAAAAAAAATTTCTATTGTATTCTTTTTTAGGAAAATTCGTGGCAAATTTGCCACGGATTTTTGCCACGGATTTTTTTTAAAAAAAATTCTACTGTATTCTTTTTTAGGAAATTAGTGGCAAATATCCGTGGCAAATTTGCCACGGATTTTAGCCACAGATTTTTTTTTAAAAAAAAATCTATTGTATTCTTTTTTAAGAAATCCGTGGCTAAAATCCGTGGCAAATTTCCCACGGATTTTAGCCACGGTTTTTTTTTAAATTAAAAAAAAATTCTATTCTATTCTTTTTTAGGAAATTCGTGGCAAATTTGCCACGGATTTTAGCCACGGATTTTTTTTTAAAAAAAAATTCTATTATATTCTTTTTTAGGAAATCCGTGGCAAAAATCCGTGGAAATTTGCCACGGATTTTTTTTAAAAAAAATTTCTATTGTATTCTTTTTTAGAAAAATCCGTGGCAAAAATCCGTGGCAAATTTGCCACGGATTTTAGCCACGGATTTTTTTTTAAAAAAATTTCTATTGTATTCTTTTTTATGAAAATTCGTGGCAAAAATCCGTGGCAAATTTGCCGCGGATTTTTGCCACGGATTTTTTTTTAAAAAAATTCTATTGTATTCTTTTTTAGGAAATTCGTGGCAAATATCTGTGGCAAATTTGCCACGGATTTTAGCCACGGATTTTTTTTAAAAAAAAATTCTATTGTATTCTTTTTTAGGAAATTCGTGGCAAAAATCCGTGGCAAATTTGCCACGGATTTTAGCCACGGATTTTTAAAAAAAAAAAATTCTATTGTATTCTTTTTTAGGAAATCCGTGGCTAAAATCCGTGGCAAATTTGCCACGGATTTTTGCCACGGATTTTTTTTAAAAAAAATTTCTATTGTATTCTTTTTTAGAAAAATCCGTGGCAAAAATCCGTGGCAAATTTGCCACGGATTTTTTTTAAAAAAAAATTCTATTGTATTCTTTTTTTGGGAAATTCGTGGCAAATTTGCCATGGATTTTAGCCACGGATTTTTTTTAAAAAAAAATCTATTGTATTCTTTTTTAGGAAATCCGTGGCTAAAATCCGTGGCAAATTTGCCACGGATTTTTTTTAAATTAAAAAAAAATTCTATTCTATTCTTTTTTAGGAAATCCGTGGCAAATTTGCCACGGATTTTAGCCACGGATTTTTTTTAAAAAAAATTTCTATTGTATTCTTTTTTTAGGAAAATTCGTGGCAAAAATCCGTGGCAAATTTGCCACGGATTTTTTTAAAAAAAAATTCTATTGTATTCTTTTTTAGGAAATTCGTGGCAAATATCTGTGGCAAATTTGCCACGGATTTTAGCCACGGATTTTTTTTTAAAAAAAATTCTATTGTATTCTTTTTTAGGAAATTCGTGGCAAAAATCCGTGGCAAATTTGCCACGGATTTTAGCCACGGATTTTTTTTAAAAAAAAAAATTCTATTGTATTCTTTTTTAGGAAATCCGTGGCTAAAATCCGTGGCAAATTTGCCACGGATTTTAGCCACGGATTATTTTAAAACAAAAAATAGTGTGTAGGGTTTTTTAGGAAATTCGTGGCAAAAAGCCGTGGCAAATTTGCGACGGATTTAGCCACGAATTTGAAAAAAACCCCAAAATTACCGCGACAATTTTATATTTCGGTTCGAATTTGCCGCGATATAATAACAATTCGTGGCTAAAATCGTGGCAAATTAGCCACGGATTGGAAATCGTGGCTAAATCCGTGGCAAATTAGCCACGAAATAATATTCGTGGCTAACTTGCCACGATTTTAGCCACGAATCCTAAAACCGTGGCAAATTTGCCACGATTTTAAATCCGTGGTTAATTTCAGCGAAAATTCAACAAACGACGTCGTCTTCATGAGCGGGTACAAATTAGGGTTCTTCTTTTCTGTTCTCACGATCGAACCTATCTCTGTCTCTTGTCTGTCTCTGTCTTCTCCCTCTTTCTCTGTCTCTGTTGCAGTTCTTCGGCGTTCTTCGGCGCGATTCTTGGCGTTCTTCGGCGGCGGACGCTGGGAAGCGAGGACACCCAGCGCGCGGTCTGCTTCTGTTGGGTTCTTCGGCGGCGTCCGAGAGTGTTCGGTCTGCTTCTATTCGGTTCGGTCTGCTTCTATTCGGTATGCTTCTGTTGGGTCTGCTTTTCGCCGTTATTTCTAGGCGTTTGCGTCTGCTTATGCTTCTGTTCAATGTATGTGTTGGGTCTACGTTTGGGTCCGCTTCGCCCGTGCTTCGCTTCTATGCTTCGCTTCGTGCTTCGCTTCGCGCTTCGCATACGCTTCGTGTTGGCGGCTTCGAGTTGGGTGCGCGTGTCCGCCCTGTGTTGGCCGGCTTTCGTGTTGGGTCCGCACGCTCGCTCGCCTTACGTGTTGGGTCCGCTTCGTTACGCTTCGTTACGTTCGTGGACGAAACAGTTAGGTTTGTTTCGCCCCACGAATTTGGTTCTATTCGTGTGCGAAACAAACCGTTTCGTGGGCGCTTCGTGCCGGCTTCGCTTACGTGTTGGCTTTCGTGGGCGCTTCTGTGTTGGGTGTTGTGTTGGCTTCTGTGCGAAACAGATTGGGTCTGTTTGTTTCGCCCACGAACAGAATCAAATTCGTGGGCGAAACAGAAACAGAACCATTCTGTTTCGCCCACGAACAATTCGTGGGCGAAACAGAATGGTTCTGTTTTGTTTCGCCCACGAATTTGATTCTGTTCCTGGGCAAAACAAACCCAATCTGTTTCGTTCGCCCACGAAACGGAACGAAACATAATCAATTTGGTCGGATTTAGGTTGAAATTTAGTTGAAATTCGTTTGAAATTTGGTCGAAATAAGGTGAAATGTTGTCGGAATGAGCTGAAATTTGGTCGGTCAAGTGGAAACGGCCCGCTGATCGAAATTCACCGCCTATGGCCGTGACGCAAGCCATTTTTTGGCTTTTTGGAGTCGTTTAGATGGGTTTTTTGCCAAAAATTGATTCTGGTGAATAGTATTTTTCGCGACATTTCCGCTTTTTTTTTTCCGTTTCGGAGTCATTTTATCATTATCTAGGTTTGAAAACTATTTCCAAGCCTTTTTTGGCCTAGGTTGAAGCTTTGGCCATCGGGGTAAAACTATTTCCGTGACATTTGCGTTTTCTGGAGTGGCTCCCTTCGAGGTAAAAATTTATTGATTTTCTTGTTGAACAGAACTTAGTGATTTACTTGCATCATAAAATTTGTTGTGAAAGTGTAACTTATTAAGTTCTAAGGCTTTCAAAACATGCAATTAAATTTTAAAACAAGTCGAATTACAGAAATTAACTGAAAATTTGATGACCCTGACCAGTTAGATGAGTTCTTCCTTTTTTACCGTTGGAGGACCAGAAATTTAGCTCGTAGACATTTCCGGACAGCTTCCTTTTTTTCAGGGGCCATCTCTCTTGCTCTCAATAACAAAATGGTAAGCTTCACGACGTACGTCATTATGTGTCCTTAATATATGTTCATAATTTTCTTTATTTTTGTCTAACCTTGCACCTTTTAGTATAAACGTGGAGGTCACATGCGTCGTGATGATACTTCACAAAGAAGATCGGGCCTTTCCTCTTCCTCGTCCTCATCCCCATCCCTTTCCGCTTCCCCTGCCCCTGCCCTTTTATCTAACCCTCAACTAGTACATGGACACATTGGCCCTTCCTCCGACCCTCAAATGCGAACTGAATTTACTTCAGTTCCATCGCCTTCGGTTCCACCTTCTTCTTCAACGCAACACTCGAATTATGAAGAAGATACCCGATTCATGATAGCCCCATTTGGAGATTCGTAAGTATTTCATTTTTTAAATATATGTGAATTATTATGGATGTCAACTGAATTGTCTGTATGCTTTACGGATGCTACGTATGTTGAAATAAGTTATAACCTGTTTGCAGATTCACGGATTCTACGCGTGTTGTGAGGAGACTTAATAAAATAATCGATAACTATTGGATGGAGCAGTTTAGTAGTTGGACCACTGCTCCAAAAGAAGTAAAGGAATTGTGGTGGAATGAGTTCAAGGTAAGTTTTGTCCTTTTATTTCCTCACAAACTAAGTTCGATTTAGCATACTGAGCGTACAATTATTTTTCTATTGATTGCTTGCAGCGGAAGTTCAGGTGGGATGAAGCGGAAGAGAAAGAAGTTAAAAGAATTTTTAAGAAGAAAGCCGGTGATCACATGCGAAATGTGATGAATAGAGCAAAGAGAAAACAAGAAAAGCCGGATTTTATTACAGCTGACAATTGGGCAGAAATCAAAAGAATTTGGGACACCGAAAAGCATCAGCAAATCAGTGAAATTAATAAGAAGAATCGAGCTTCTAGTTCTAGTGAAGGGTCTGCCACATATGCTGGGGGCTCTATTAATATCGGGGAGCATAGAAAAAGAATGGTAAGTCTTTTTTAAACATGTTGTAAAGTTAAATCAATAATTACTCATTTCATTTATGTTTATATTTTGTAGGCAGATGAATTGGGGACGGAACCAACATTTATGGCTACATTTGAACGCACCTTTCAGAAAAAAGATAAGACATGGACCGGCAATCGAGCAAAAGTTATTAAGGTATGTAAGGTTATATTTTGTATTTATATATATGAAGTTTTTTTTTTTATTTTTATTAATATTGTTAATGTAGGACAAATATGATGAACTTGTAATGAGCACGGCTGCTGCTAGTGGTGATGGTGATGGTGATGGTGATGGTGATGGTGATGGTGATGGTAGCCATCGGTTGACGATATGGCATTATGGATGGAGGCATCGGGTGGAATGAGAAGAGGTCAAATATTTGGGATGGGATCCTTGTCAAGGATGTACGGAATGCCGGCCTCGCAACTTCATCCTCCGGTGCGGCTTTTTAAGGGCACAACACGAGGAGCGAACGGACCAAGAATTGAACCGCTTGAAACAATTACTGGTACAGAAGGATGAAGAAATGAAACAGTTACTTGTACAGAAAGACGAAGAAATGAAACAATTACTTGTACAGAAGGACGAAGAAATGAAAGGAGTGAACCAACGTTTGCAATTGATCATGCAACACCTCAACCTCGAAGCTGATGACGGTCCTCCTGTACCTCCTACTAATCCAGTAGGTGATGGCCACAATGATGATGATAGTGAGATGATGATGATAATGAGATGATGCTGATGCTGATGATGATCCTTGCTAGTTTAAATTTCCAAGAGGTACTTATATCTTTGTGCTTCTGCTGTTGAATAGATGTGAAAAAATTAACAGGGGTTAGGAGTTTGATATTGTGATGTTTGCGCTGCAGATGGACAGGACTTCGATTCTTGGAAATCAATAGTTCGCCGCAACAGTTTGCCACAACGTGAAAGAACTTCTTGGCAAGATCAATAGTTTGCCACAACAGTTTGCGAACTCGCTAATTTAGAACATTGTTTCATTTCTTTCTTTTTGGGGTTTGTTCTTGTCTTGACTGTGATTTTCTATCAATGTTAATCAGATTTCAAATCGAAATCGTTCCTAAACAACATTCGTCGCTAAAGTATTCATTAAAATTCGTCGCCAAATTTGTTTTCGAATAATGTCGGCCGCAATAGTCAAAATTTTTCGTGGCAAAATACTGATAAAAAAAAAAATTTCCTGGCAAATTAGCCACGAATTTTGCCACGAATAATTCCAGTGGCAAATTAGCCACGAATTTTGCCACGAATTTTACCACGAATAATTCCAGTGGCAAATTAGCCACGAATTTTGCCACGAATAATTCCATTGGCAAATTAGCCACGAATTTAGCCACGAATTTTTTTGTGGCAAATTAGCCACGAATAAACTAGTCGAAAAAAAAAAAATTTATTAGCCATGTGATAATTAGCAACGACTTTTTGCCATGAAAATAATAGCGACGACTTTTGCCACGAATAGATCTCGTGGCAAATTACCGACGGATTCTTGTCACGAATAATATTCGTGGCAAATTAGCCATGGATATTTGCCACGAAAAATATTCGTGGCAAATTAGCGACGGATATTGGCCACGAATATTATTCGTGGCAAATTAGCGATGGATATTTGCCACGAATATTATTCGTGGCAAATTAGCGACGAATTTTGCCACGAATAATTAGCGACGAATTTTGCCACGAATTATTTTTCGTTGCAAAATTAGCCACGAATTTTGCCACGGATAATTAGCGACGAATTTTGCGACGAATTTTTTCGTCGCAAATTAGCCACGAAAATTGGAATTTTCCGTGGCAAAATTTTGCGACGGCCTATTAGCGACGAATTTTTTTCCGTCGCCAATTTCGTCGCAAATTCATTTTGCCACGAATTTTGTCGAAATTTTTCGTGGCAAAATTCGTGGCAAAACCCGGCTTTTTTTGTAGTGTTACTTCCCCAATTAAATATGTCCACATTTAGTACTAAGCAAAAAGATCAGACTAAGTATGAGGGAGAGTGTTAGAGTATCTGAATAATAAACCACATCTTTATCTAATAGCTTAAACTTTTAGAACAGTTGGCGGTGATCCCACAAAATCTTACAAAGTATACCAAAACATAAGAGCCCAAAGTCCTTTCACCGAGGGAAGATTGATGATTAAGAATCATCTTAAGGTGGCACGGTGTTGCTTCGCACCAAGGTGACGACATGACTAGTGGGCTACAAATTATAAGGCGTGATCAATCTTTGGTGTTTCAAATCATGGTGATTGAAATATTAAAATGTATGTGTGAGTTGTGTTAAAATAGTTCCACATTGGAAAATTGATTTTTTCTTTGGTCAGATCATTGGAAAATTGATGAGGGGTGGAGTAATTAATATATCCAACTTGACTCATAACTCATTGGCTCGAGCTTTTGAGTAAATGTGGGTTCAATTGAATATATTGATAGGCTCGGACTTGACTCTCTCTTGGTGGTGATCTCCTCAGGTAACTGTATCGAGCTCTGCCGCTCACTTTCGACAAGAAAATGGAGAGAGAGAGAGACTTTGGTGAAGATGTTTGCTGGCGATGAAAGCAAGTAAAGGAATTGATTCCCATTGAATTAGGAGATGAGCAGGGCAATGGTGGACGGTGGAGTCTAAGTGAAGAAGCGGAGAAAGTGACGAAGAATGGGATGCAGCGATGGAACCAAGGAAAAGAAAAGAGATGATATACTTTAGATAGGATTTCATCGTAATCGTCCCGGACTAGATGCATAAATGACAATGTTTAAAAATATAATATAAATCGATATTTTGTTAAAATTAGTCTTGAAAATTAGACATTTATCGTCACTCTACAGAAATAAAAATACAGTAAATCTAGCTGTTGCTCCACTAAGTTTACCATTCTTTCGTAAGTAAATCCCTAACTGAATAAAACTAACCCTAGTCTCATAGACAAATCATATTGTGACAAAATCAAACTCAAGTCGAATTGGCTTATAGTTGAAAATCCAAGGGCTCACGTATGCTCACATTTGCAAAAAAAAAAAAATTAGAATCACAATCATAAAACAATTGTAGGCTTTCGAAATCAAGCATTATGGTGAATCCGTAGGAAGAGGTTATTTGCCTCATCCGACATAATTAACGCGCAAATAAGCCATATGAGAAAAATTGACTCCACCACTTCAAAACACGCATCATTAAGGATCAAATCAATTAGTAAAATGGACATGCATACACATCACACTTATAGACATCATTACATGGCACGTCATCGTATGACACAACACGTCTGAAAATTCATAAAAATTTAAAATATTATCCACGTCAGCGATTCCTAGCTAAAATTAGCTAAAATGACTAAATCGGTAAATCGTCAAAATATTTATGACTGAATTGGCAAATTTTCAAAAGGTTTAAGACTAAATTGGCCAAATTAAAATGTTTAGAACTGAATTTGCATAAATGCAAGAAGTTTCGGATGTTTGTTGGTAATTTTCCCCTTTACTAATTACAATGACTAATATTTTAACCCATCACTTGGCATGTTGCTGGATCATTAATTGGGTTGACCGGACTACTTTAGCACTCTAGTGTGTTGTCTTGTGGCATGGCTCGAAGGTGTAAGCATATATATGCAGCAAAAGAGTGGTTGGGGAAAGAGACCATCTTCACATTTAATGCCAAATTCAGCAGGGGCGATTCTTTGCAAGCAAAGATAAGATGCAAATTTGTCATTGGGTCTATGCGCAGTGAGGCATCACCTAGCACAAGCAATGTCGTTCGTCTCTTGAAATAGCCATTGCTTGTTGGGTTAGCTCGTTTTAAAGTCTTATGGCAGTTCAAAGTCATTTTATTAAGTAGCTAACTTGCCATTTTCAAATACAGAAATGGAAAACGATTGGAATTATCTTACTTTCTGCACATTTCATGGATACGGTAGCTTCCCTAGATGGCTATTGATATTCATCGTGCGTTCTCGTGAAGGAAACTAAATTTTATATTGCATATATTGACGCATGCATGTACTGGATCCGGACATATGAAGTTGAAATTGTTAGTGCAACTGCATTTCTTACATTATTTTTAGGATTTATTGAATTCTGTACGGCAGGTTTTTTACTGATCAGCAATTTTTTCTGTTGAACTTTGAGATAGCTCGCTTGACGAGGCAATGGGTCTATAGCAAAAAATACATGATTTAGCAATAAAATAAATAGAATAAAGGAATCAAATCGGATACCAAATTTACTCTTTTCGGTTAGTGGGACCTACTTCACGAGAGAGTAGTACAGCATTCCACTATAAATTGAGTGATACAACGGATATTATAATTACAAACGAGTTACACAAGATTTTCGCAGTTTCAAATTCTTGCAATGTGATTCACAAGCAAGCACGCGATTAATTGTCTCGGAAAGAAGTTTTTTTGGATGCGACTTACAAAGATGACTTACTTCTTATATAGAAAAGATTTAGATCCAAAATAAGAAATCTACTTAAATTAGGAATCCAACTCAAACTAGGAAATCTACCTGGATTAGGTTTCCTTGACGGGTCAACTCGAGACATATTTTCAATAAGGTCTGAAGCACTTTACTGAAGGCATCAGTCCTCTATGATTTATTGAGATGAAAGACGTGTTTACAGAGACGTTTTTTGGCTCCTATATAATATTACAATCAACGTGAGCCAACCTTATTTCATTTACACCAAAACCTCCTTTTTTGAAATTTTTTGTAAGTAGTAGAATGCTTTTTGCTGCTAGTGGGAAATAATTAAAGAGTTCTTTTCCTTAGAAGAGAGAAAAGATAGGAAATTTCTTCATGAACACCCATTTCTTTGTCATTTTCTTTTACAATACTTGCTTGCTAGAAGCAATCTCATTACCAACAGCTTGAAGCACATATAGCTCCGAGAATCTGTAATAAAGTCAGATGAATACAACCAAAACAAGCTCGGTGAAAGAAAGGAAAACCCGGTATGGTTCTCAAATATTGAGCGACCGTCTACTCAATTAATTATTAACGACGGCAAAACATGTCTTCAAGACTTGACTCGCGATTGATTGATGGGGCAACAGGACACACGATGCTTCGAAAGGACCTCGATTTCAAATTCTGTAAAACGTATCCATCGCTGAAGCTCCACTTTTGCCCTCTTTGGTATTGTAGATGCGGGAGAGACCAGCAACATCAAAGGGCTTAAAAAGCAAAGGGTGTTGGTCGTCCACAAGCTCATCAGGACACTGAACTGTGCCTTGATCGGAAGAGAAGAGTCCTATGGAATATCGTCGCTCGTGCCCGCTCACCCTTACACGGTGACGAGGGTTGTGTAATCTCCCATTGCTCCATCCCTGCATGCAAAAACAATAAAGGGGGAGGCTCACAATGATCAAGGCCAATTATCCAGAAGACTATATCGGATGAGACTTCTATTTCACCACAAGCTAGCATCAATCTCGTCCTATCGATAGCGCATTCAGCCAGTCGAATCTATGGTGCACATGGCGATGGGTCAATAAGAATTTCACAAAGAAATTAGCTTTAACGTCGTAATTCTAGCAATTGGCAGACGTGATGATCAAACCAAGAAATATAAACAATAATTTAGAATTGATATGTCAAGTCATGTGCCCGAATTCTTGTTCGATGCTTATAGCATGTTGCCTACTTTTTGAACCAAATTCAATAGAGAGAGAGAGTGGGGTGTGGGGACTCACGTAGAATGACTCCCCAGTGAGGACAATGAAAGAGCAAGCTGAGGAAGGGGCGACCTCAATCCAACGTCCGTCCTTAGTTTGCATTTCCAATCCGTTCACATGATTTTGGTGAAGTATGGTCACGAAGTTCGCGTCCTGATGGCACGTAGTGTCGGGCATCTTGGACTCGTCGTTCCCGGGAGGTGCATATCCCATGAGACGGAAATTGTATTTGACCGACCTGGCCAGCGAATCCACGTACTTGTCTACGCCCAAGCTTCCCAAAACCAGCTTCCTCACCAGTGAATCCAACTCCAAAACCCTCGTAACATACGTATTCATTGTCTCACTGCATGTTCATGACAAAAGCACATAGCGAAAGATGATTCACCATCGTATAAGACGATTCATTTTAGATTTCTTGTACCAAATAATTGAATCGATTATCAATTCAAACTCACTTTAATAGTGATCCATTCGATAACCATTAATCTGTTGACACTTGCCGAATGAGAATCGATAATCTAATCAAGTTACAATAAAAACCAGCAATAAAAAGGAATTACCAAAATCTTGTGTTTCCCTCCGGCCACATGAGATCCGCTAATCTTTTGATCGAACCTGAGTTGGGGGCGTAGTCCATTCCAAATACCTCATAGGGAGGCGCATGAGGAGGGTTTGTGTGGTAGCCGTCGAACTGCTTCTCCGGGACAATGAACCGGCGCTTCACATCAGTCGGAAGCTCGAGCAATTCCTCCAATTCTTGGAACAAATCATTGTGAAGCTCCAAGGTCATCTTATCATACAAAGCTTCGAAGCAACCGAATTCTTCAAGGGCTCGTCGGACTTGACATCGTAAGGAGTCCCATCGACCCGTCCCTGGCTTCGAGCCATCTAATTTGGACAGATCTATCAGGGGAAGCTTCAGTGTTGGAATAGAGCTCATGATTAATTTGTCTTTCCTTCTAAAACTTCCCCCCTATTTTGTTCTTGGGGTGGTTCTCTGCTGGATTTATAGGGCTTGTGCATCCTCGTAGTTGCCGCTGTAGCAATTTTAGAGTTACAATCTTTCTATGAAGAGTTTATTTTTTTCCTTTCTTGCCCCTCTTTCTGTGGTTTAAACAAGGGTTGAGTAGTCAATGCTAGTTTTGTTTTTTTGGGCATATAGCTTTTGGATAGTTAGTGACTTGACTGTAACTCAAGCAATGATGTAGGCTGTCTTCCGATTCCGGCATGTCTTCCACGGGGAATACATGGAAACAAATCAGCAGTAAGGTGAAATTTGAAGCCTAATATTAATGCCACACTCAGAAACAGCAAACCCTGCAAGCAAAGAAATACCTCTTACTTTTTGACTAATGCTATGTTATTATCTTTTTAAATATCGCATGACATTGCTAACAATAAATCATTCATCAATTAAATATTGACATTTGTAAAATTGAAAGAATACGAGTGATTGGATTGATGATATAACAGTGTGTCTACCTTATATAAGTGTAATTTAGAACATTTTAATGTTTGGGCTCTTAGATATTTTGAAAAGCTTAAATCAAAAGCTAGTGGCCCATTTAGAGGTTTGGAGGGAATCAAAGAATGTACTCAACTGTGAAGTTCAATTGTAGGAGGATAGGGAATTTCTTCACATTCTTATGATGAAGAATAGACCAAAAGAGCCCAAACTCCAGATTGATGATTAAGAATCATCATAAGGTGGCACGATGTTGCTGTGCACCAAGGTGACGACGTGACTAGTGGGCTGCAAATGATGAGGGGCGCTCGATCTCTGATGTTCAAATCATGGTGATTGAAGTGCTGAAATGCACGTATGAGTTGTATTAGAATAGTCTCGCATCGAAAAATTGGTGTGGGGTGAAGCAATTAATACATCTAAGTTGGCTCATAACTCATTAGCTCGAGTTTTTTTAGTGAAAGTGGATTCAACTGAATATGTTCGCTGGTTCTGACTTGGCTCTCTCCTGGTGATCTCCTCAGGCAAAGGAATCAAGCCTCTGCCGCGCTCTCCCGACAGGAAAATGGTGCACGAAAGAGAGAGACTTTGGTGAAGATGTTTGATGGCGATGAAAGCAAGTAAAGGAATTGTCAAATTCCAATCGAATTTGGAGATGAGCAGGACGCTGGTGGACGGTGGAGTCTAAGTGAAGAAGCGGAGAGAGTGATGAAGAATGGGATGCAGCGATGGAAGCAAGTAAAAGAAAAGAGATGTTATACTATAGATAGGATTTCATCATAATCGTCCCGGACTAGATGCATAAATGACAATGTTTAAAAATATTATTTAGGTCGATGTTCTGTCAAAATTAGTCTAGAAAATTAGAATTTTATTGTCACTCTACAGAAATAAAAATACAGTCATAAGTAAATCTAATCATTACTCCGCTAAATTTATCATTCTTGCGTAAGTAAGTCACTAATTAAATAAGACTAACCCTAGTCTCATAGACATATCACATGGTGACAAAATCAAACTCAAGTCGAATTGGCTTATAGTCGAAAATCCAAGGGCTCACGTATGCTCGCGTTTCCAAAATATTTTTAGAAACACAACCATAAAACAATTGTAAGCTTTCGAAATCGAGCATTATGAAAATTGTAAGGATCAAATCATTTAGTCAAATGGACATGCATACACATCACACTAATAGACATCATTACATGGCACATTAGCATATGACACAACCGTCAGAAAATTCAGAATTTTTTTTAAAATTTTTAAATATTATCCCCGTCAGTGATTTATGGCCAAAATTATCTAGAAGGATTAAATCGGTAAATCGTCAAAAAGTTTAAAATTGAATCGGCAACTCATCGAAAGATTTAAGATTAAATTGGTCAAATTAAAAGGTTTATGACTGAATTTACTTATTACTGTGACTAATATTTTAACCCATCACTTGGCATGTTGCTGGATCATTAATTGTATTGACTGGACTACTCTAGCACTCGAGTGTGTTGTCTTGTGGCATGGCTAGAAGGTGTAAGCATATATATGCAGCAATAGAGTGGTTGGGGAAAGAGACCATCTTCACATTTAATGCCGAATTCAGCAGGGGCGATTCTTTGCAAGCAAAGATAAGATGCAAATTTGTCATTGGGTCTATGTGCAGGGAGACATCACCTAGCACAAGCAATGTCGCTCGTGTCTTGAAATAGCCATTGCGTGTTGGGTTAGCTCGTTTTAAAGTCTTATGGCAGTTCAAAGTCATTTTATTAAGTAGCTAACTTGCCATTTTCAAATACAGAAATGGAAAACGATTGGAGTTATCTTATTTTCTGCACATTTTCTGGATAGAGTAGCTTCCCTAGATGGCTATAGATATTCATCATGCGTTCTCGTGAAGGAAACTAAATTTTATATTGCATATATTGACGCATGCATGTACTGGATCCGGACATATGAAGTTTAAATTGTTAGTGCAACTGCATTTCTTAGGTTATTTTAGGACTTATTGAATTCTGTACAACAGGATTTGGACTGATCAATAATTTTTTCTGTTGGACTTTGAGTAGCTCGCTTGACGAGACAATGGGTCTAAAGCAAAAAATATTTGATCGAGCAATAAAATAAACAGAATAAAGAAATCAAATTGGATACCGAATTTACTTAATTTAGAATAAAGGAGGACATCATTCCATTATAAATCTAGCGATACAACGGATCTTATAATCACACTTGAGTTACTCAAATACTCCAATGTTTCCTAACTCTTAATTATACCCAATAATACATCGTTTAGCCCTCACAATTTCTCGCAAAACAATCTCTTAGTTTCGTAGATGAGTTACACAATATTTTCACGGCTTCAAATTCTTGTGATGTAATCATGAGCAAGCACACGATTGATTGTCAAATAAAAGAGTTTCTTTGGATGCATTTTACAAAGTTGACGCACTTCTTATATAGAAAAGATTTAGATTCAAAATAGGAAATCTACTCAAACTAGGAAATCTACCTGGATCAGGGTTTTTTTACGGGATCAAATCGAGACATATTTTCAACATGGTCCAAGTGCTTTACTAAGGCATCGGTCCTAAATGAGTTAATGAGATGAAAGACTGGTGTTTAAAGATCTGCTTTTTGGCTCCTCTATAATAGTACAATTAACGTGAGCCAACCTTATTTCATTTACACCAAAACATCTTTTTCTTTTGAAATTTTTTGTAAGTAGTAGAATGCTTTTTGCTACTAGTGGGAAATAATTAAAGAGTTTTTTTTTTCCATAGAAGAGAGAAAAGAAAGGAAATTTATTCATGAACACCCATTTCTTTGTCATTTTCTTTTACAATACTTGCTTGCTAGATGCAATCTCATCATCAACAGCCTGAAGCACATAAGCTCCGAGAATCAGCAGTGGGGTCAGATGATTGTAACCTAAACAAGCTCCAGAAGGGGAAAGCAAGGGAAATCTAATATGCTTCTCATATATTGAGCGACCGTCCACACAATTAATTATTAACGACTGTAAAACATATTCCTTAAGGCTTGACTTGCGGTTGATTGATGGGGCGAAAGGACAGACAATGCTTCGACAGCGCCTCGATCTCAAATCCTGTAAAAGGTATCCATCGCCGAAGCTCCATTTTGGCCCTCTTTGATCTTGTAGATGCGGGAGAGACCGGCAACATCAAAGGGCTTAAAAAGCAAAGGGTGTTGGTCGTCTACAAGCTCATCTGGACACTGAATCGTTCCTTGAACAGAAGAGAAGAGCCCCATGCAATATCTTGGCTCGTGCCCGCTCATCATTACACGGTGACAAGGGCTGTGTAATCTCCCATTGCTCCATCCCTGCGTGCAAGAAGTAAAAAAGTGAGAGGCTCACAATGATCAAGGTCAATTATCCAGGAGATTATAACTCTCAAAAGCCTCAACATCTTGACTTCTTCTGACCGTTTATATACGGTCTACATGTTTAGGTTATATCTGTCGAGATGTCTATCTCACCACAAGTTAGCATCAATCTCGACGAATCGATATGCATTCAACCATACATGAATCTATGGTTCACAAGGCGACCCGCCAATAAGGATTCCACAAAGAAATCTGCTTTAATGTCGTAATTCTAGCTATTGCCGGAGGTGATATTCTTGTTGGATGCTTATAGCATGTTACCTCCTCTATGAACCAAATTCAATATGGGGAGGGGCGGTACTCACATAGAATGACTCCCCGGCGAGGACAATGAAGGAGGAAGTTGAGGAAGGGGCGACCTCGATCCAACATCCGTCCTTAGTTTGCACTTCCAATCCGTTCACATCATTTTGGTGAAGTATGGTCACTAAGTTCGCATCCCGATGGCTCCTAGTCCCGGGCTTCTTGGACTCCTCGGTCCCAGGAGCTGCATATCTCATGAGACGGTAATTGTATTTGACCGACTTAGCTAGCGACCCCACGTACTTGTCTACGCCCAAGCTTCCCAAAACCAGGTTCCTCACCAGTGAATCCAATTCCAAAACCCTCATAACATACGTATTCATTGTCTCGCTGCATGTTCATGAAAAAGGCACATGTAACTTCAGTTTCCATAGATAAAGGGCGTGGATTGGCATCTTCATGTTACGTGTGTTTTTATGTACACCACCGGGTAAGATGATTCATTTTAGATTTTCGTCTTGCATCAAAGTAATTGAAATTCAAAATGATCGTCATTGGTGATCAATTTCATAAATATTTTAATCTCTTAACACTTCCTTATTGGGAAACGATGATATATTTGTTAGTGATAAGATAGGGATTACCAAAATCTTGTGTTTCCCTCTGGCCACATGAGATCAGCTAATTCTTCGATCGAGCCCGAATTGGGTTCATAGCCCACTCCAAACGCCTCGTAGAGAGGCGCATGAGGAAGATTCGCGAGGTAGCCGATGTACGGCTTATTCGGGAAGTCGAACCGGCGCTTCACATCGGTCGGAAGCTCGAGCAATTCCTCCAATTCTTGGAACGCATCATTGTGAAGCTCTGGGGTCATCTTATCATACAAAGCTTCGAAGCAACCGAATTTTTCAAGGGCTTGTCGGACTTGATTTTGCAAGGAGTCCCATCGACCCGATCCTGGCTTCGAGCCATCTAATTCGGACAGATCTATCAGGGGAAGCTTCAGTGTTGAAATAGAGCTCATGATCAATTTGTCTTTCTTTCTGAGTACTTTTTCGAAAACTTCTCTCTTATTTTGTTCTTGGAGTGGTTCTCTGCTGGATTTATAGGGCTTGTGCATCCTCGTAGTAGCCGCCGTAGCAATTTTAAAGTTACAATATTTCTATGAAGAGATTATTGTTTTCCTTGTTTTGCCAGAGTTGAATAGTCAATCAAGTTTGTTTTTTTGGGCATATAGCTTTGGATAGTTAGTGAGTAGATTTTAAACGCAAGCAATGATGTAGGTTGTCCTCCTCTTCCTGTATGTCTGCTTCGTGGAATCCATGGAAACAAATCAGCAGTAAGGTGAAAATTGAAGCCTAATATTAATGCCACACTCAGAAACAGCAACCCCTGCAAGCAAAGAAATAACTCTTACTTTTTGAATATTGCTATGTTATTATCTTTTTAAATATTGCGTGACATGCTGACAATAAATCATTCATCAATTAAATATTGACATTTGAAAAAATTATTTGTGTTTATTTAGTTTCCGAAACGAAATACAGTAGTGAAAATTAGAAAAGAATACAAGTGATTGGATTGATGATGTATAGTGTGTCCACCTTATACAAATGTAAACTAAGAACATTTTAATGTTTGAGCTCTTAGATGTTTTGAAAAGCTTAAATCAGAAGCTAGTGGCCCACCTAGAGGTTTGGAGGGAATCGAAGAAAATATTTAACTTGTGAAGCTCAATTGTTGGAGGATAGGGAATTTCTTCATACTCTTATGATGAACAATAAACCAAAATATAAGAGCCCAAAGTCTTTTTCACCTAGGGAAGATTGATGATTAAGAATCATCTTGAGGTGGTCGCGGTGTTTCTGTGCACCGGGGTGACGACGTGACTAGTGGGCTACAAATAATGAGGCACGCTCGTTATTTGGTGTTCAAATCATAATGATTGAAGTGTTGAACTCACATGTCGTAAAATTGATGCGGTATGGAATAGTTAATTCATATAAGGTGCATCATAACTTATCGGCTCAAGCTTTTGAATGAATGTGTATCTAACTGGATATGTTAATGGGCTCGAGCTTGGCTCTCTCTTGGTGATCTCTTGAGAAAAAGGTATCGAGCTTCTGCCGCGCGCTATCAAAAGGAAATGGTGCACGAGAGAGAGAGACTTTGGTGAAGCTGTTTGCTGGCGATGAAAGCAAGGAAAGGAATTGGAATTAGGCGAAGAAAGCAAGAGTAAAGAATCGTCAAATTCCTATTAAATTTGGAGATGAGTTGGAGGTTGGTGGACGGTGGAGTCCAAGTGAAGAAGCGGAGAAAGTGACGAAGAATGGGATGCAACGATGGAACCAAGAAAAAGAAAAGAGATGGATATCATCTAGACAAATCGATAGGAATCAGCCGTTTAATCGATTCGGAAGTTTCTTTGAACTATAGATAGAATTGCATCATAATCGTCCCTGATTAGATGCATAAATGACAATGTTTGAAAATATAATTTAGGTCGATATTCTGTCAAAATTAGAAATTTATCGTCACTCTACACAAATAAAAATACAATCTTAAGTAATTCTAGTCGTTACTATGCTAAATTTACCATTCTTGCATAAGTAAATACCTAACTAGATAAGACTAACCGTAGTCTCGTAGACAAATCATATTGCGACAAAATCAAAATCAAGTTGAATTGGCTAATAATTGAAAATCCAAGGGTTCACGTATGCTCGTTTTTCCAGAAATATTTTAGAATCACAATCATAAAACAATTGTAAGCTTTCGAAATCAAGTGTTATGGAAAATCCGTCGAATAAACCACATGAGAAAAATGACTCCACCACTTCAAAACTTGCATAATTAAGGATCAAATCATTTAGTCAAATGGACATACATACGCATCATCCTAAGATTCATGCATTCACGTGATCACGCAACATATCATCACACGACACTTCACCACATAATAGACATCATTACACGGCACGTCATCATATGACACAACACGTTGGAAAAATCTTAAAAAAATTAAAAAATTGTCAATGTCAGCGATTTCTAGTCAACATTGGCCGGCATGACTAAATTAACAAATCGTTAAAAGGTTTATGATTAAATTGGTTTAATTGAAAGGTTTAAAAAAATTGTCATAATGTCAGCGATTTCCAATCAACATTGGCCGGCATGACTAAATTAGCAAATCGTCAAAAGATTTAGGACTAAATTATCATAATTAAAAGGTTTATAATTAAATTGGCATATCGTCAAAAGATTTAGGACTCTTTTAGTGAATTTTCCCTTTACTGATTACCGTGACTAATATTTTAACCCGTCACTTGGCATGTTGCTGGATCATTAATTGTACTGACTGGACTACTTTAGCACTCTAGTGTGTTGTCGTGTTGCATGGCTGGACTGTGTAAGTATATATATGCAGCAATAGAGCGGTTGGGGAAAGAGACCATCTTCACATTTAATGCCGAATTCAGCAGTGGCGATTCTTTGCAAGCAAAGATAAGATGCAAATTTGTCATTGGGTCTATGTGCAGTGAGACATTACACGGCACAAGCAATGTTGTTCGTGTCCGGAAATAGCTATCACTTGTTGGGTTAGCTCGTTTTAAAGTTTTATGGCAGTTCAAACTCATTCCATCAAGTAGCTAACTATGGCATTGCTTATGGATTTCTTCCGGTTCAAACTGATTTGCCGCAAATAAATATGGCGACTAAGACTTCGTGTCTTGAGTAACACGAGGCTACAAAATTCAGCTGAAAGTTTAAATTATTATATGAAAGCGTAATTTAATATTTAAGTATTTTAGCACTCTTCCTCTCGCGTAGGCCGATTTTAGCCTTAGACTAAAGCGTGAAAATATATGAAGGAAGGCAAATACGCAGCCCTGAAGAATTTGAGATCATGACTTCCCGCTCTGATACCGTATAAATTTTTGTTGGGTCACTGCCTATTGATCTATCTTTCACCGACGATGATGACCGAAGTTAGACAATGTGCCAATTGACTTATCAACAACAACTTAATCTACAGAAACAAGCTTTTCAGGTGCCAAATAATAATTTTGTTAATCTCAATACTGTATTCGCAACAGCTAAATATAATGTAAAGCGTGCTGGATTGAATATTTGAGCACGCTATATATTTATGGCTATTGCCAGCGAATAAGTTGCTTAAAACTATTCTCCTAGAGTCATTCATCCCGTCCTTCATCGACTTAAATATGATATTGGCTTTTTCATAGCCATTGTTTAGTATTGCGTTTGGAGTGTGGCCTTCCTTTAAAGGTAGAAAAGTGGATCTAATTATACGTAAGAAATCTGTATTTTTTTTTGTCAAGATTTGATTTCATTCATTTTCACAGAAAAATAAGAGAGAAACAATGCAGTCTAACTGCAAACCAAGATAAATCGCAGACAACTTCCATATAAAAAAAGATCCAAATAACAAGATAAATCATAATAACAAAGTTAGGAGTCACACGCTCAAAGAGCAGATATGTGACTTCTTCAAACTAATTAAAATCAGCAGCGGATCACAAATCCATCTTCGGTAATGAGCACACATTGATATCTTCATATGTTATCATGGCTTTGCCTTTCGGTGGTACGCTCCTAGGTCGGCATCCTCAACACTTTCACCATTCAAAGTAAAAAAGTTGAACGAGCACAGATCTAAGGCCTGTGAGAGCGAAACCTTTACGAAATTCCTCCAATCCCTTTTAAAACTGGACTTGTATACCAACGAAACCCGAAACAAACGAAACCCCAAAATCATACATGCAAAGATCCTCAAATATAGACTAGATTGGTATAGAAATTGTAAGATTTTGTGAGACCACCGTCAACTGTTCTAAAAGCTTAAACTGTTAGATGAAGACGTGGTTTACAATTAAATATTCTAACACTCTCATTCACTCTTAGTCTGGTCTTTTTGTCTAGTACTAAGCGTAAACATATTTAATTGGGGAGACAAATAAAGCCTAGAAAAATTTGAACTCAGGATCTCCAATTTTGATACCATGTAAAATTTTGTGAAATCACTGCCAACTGTTCTAAAAGTTTAAGTTGTTAAATGAAATGATTTATTATTTAAATATTCTAATAGAAACATCTTCGAAATGGGAGGGAGAAGCTTCCAGATCTAGACTAGATTGGAAGAAAAAAGCTCCCCAAACAGGAGGAAAGCAAGACGGGAAACAGAGAACCAAAACAGCCAAAGAAAAAAGGGGAAAAAGGGAGAAGATGGAGAGATCTAGCTTAAACCCTCCCCTCCACGAAGGTTAAAGAAGAATGCTGTGTGAAGATGAGAGGGAGAGGAGAGAATCCTAGGGTTTCGTGAAAAGTTCGGATCAATCTATGACCTAATATTTAAATTTGTATTGAATAACAATAATATATGTATTATTGCAAAGAACCATGCAATTAGTGTATTTTTACTCTGTGGCGCTGGCAAAGGTCGTAATTTATTTTTCAGAGATAATGGAATTTTAACCATGGATGTATCTAGATAAGTCATCCATTAAATCTCATGATTACTAATTTTATTACCACATGATATTGGGAGAGGAAGGTTAGAAAAACGGTAAAAAACAATGATCACGCGCATCAAATTAAAGCTTGAAAAGGTTTGGAATAAACTAAGAAAGATCACGTACAATTAGAAGCACTATAAAAGGTTTTGAGAGCTGAAGCTTCATTCTGTCCCTCCGGTGTGGCGAAGATACGGACGAGACCGTCTGCATCAAAGGGCTTGAAAAGCAAAGGGTGTTCCTCGTCCACGAGCTCGTCAGGGCACACCAGACAATTCCTTCATCGCTGGAGAAGATCCAGATGGAGTGTCCAGCCTCGTGTCTACTCATCATCACGCGGTGTCGGGGGACAGTATAACCTTTCGTTGCTCCATCCCTAAGAAAAGCCCACGAAATAGCTCATGACTAAAAAGTTATAGAAAAAATTATCTAAAAGGTCCTAAACCTATTACATGACGGTAAATTCAATCCTAAACATTTCAATTGTGCCAATTAGTCCTAACCTTTCAACGATTTGCCAATTTAGTCCTTCCGATCAAATTTGACTGAAAATCGTTGACATGGACGTTGATCACCCTATGTGGCATGATCAACACTGACGTTGATAACTTTTGGAATTCTTTAAAATATTTTCTAAATTTTTTTTTCTTTTTTTTCCTTTCTTTTTTTATTTTTTAGAAATACCTTCGAAACTGGTCTAAAATCGCCAAGAGCCGGCCAAAAACAGGTCAAACTAGTTGGAAAAGTGATTGAACCGATCCGGTCAACATTGGTCAACGGCCTCGGTCAACGGTCGGATGTTGACGTGGCGGTGTTAATGTGGAAAAAGTTGACGTGGAGGATGATGTCAGCAATGACATCAGCACGCAGAAGGAGCGTCCGGCACATGCAGGCGCGTGGAGCTCCAGCGGCACATGGATCTTACGCGCAAAGGGCTTCTGGCGGCGCATGAGGGCGCATCCAGCAGTGGTTGGCAACTTGGCAACAAAATTTCAATGGCCGACTCAACTGAGGATGGTGAGTCTGGTGGTAGTGTTCATTTTCAAAACAACCATCAGAATACGTGGGAATAGCCTAAAAGGTGCCGAGCTTAGAGATTTGAGACGCAGACGTGGTAGCGCGAGGCTGCGTCCATCGACCAACATAGGTCATATTCATGAAATTTCGTGATTACAAATCTTAGTACCAGATCACATATCGAAGATGCATTGGAAGGGGAAGGCTAGAGAGAGCGGAGAAAAGAGATCCCACGTATAAAAACTAAAGCTTGAAAGGATTTGGAATCATCTAAAGAAAATCACATTCAATTGAAATACTATAAAAGGTTTTGAGAGCTAAAGCTCCATTCTGTCCCTCCGGTGTGGTGAAGATACGGATGAGACCCTCTACGTCGAATGGCTTGAAAAGTAAAGGGTGTTGCTCGTCCACGAGCTCGTCGGGGCACCAGATAGTTCCTCCGACGGAGCAGAAGATGGCGATGGAGTGCCTGGCCTCATGTCCGCTCATCATCACGTGGTGTCGAGGACAGTCTAACCTTCCATTGCGCCATCCCTAAGAAAAGACCACGGAAGAGCTTAAGAATAAAGTGAAACAATGTATGCAACTATACATGCATCTCTTGACCAAGGAGATTACTCATGAATTTTTATGCGGTGCACATCTTGTGTACTCTTTTTATTACACAAACCCACTTTTGTTGTGAAATTTTGTGAGACCATTGCCAAATATTCTAAGAGATTAAGCTGATAGATAAAGACATGATTTTATATTTGAATAATTATAGCATTCCCCCTCATACATAGAATGATCTTTTATTACGTAGCCCACTTTTACTATGAGATTTTGTGAGACCACTATTCTAAAAGCTTAAGCTATAATAAAAGAGTTTCTTTGGATGCATTTTACAAAGTTGACACACTTCTTATATAGAAAAGATTTAGATTCAAAATAGGAAATCTACCTGGATCAGGATTTTTTTACGGGATCAAATCGAGACATATTTTCAACATGGTCCAAGTGCTTTACTAAGGCATCGGTCCTAAATGAGTTAATGAGATAAAGACTGGTGTTTAAAGAGCTGCTTTTTGGCTCCTCTATAATAGTACAATTAACGTGAGCCAACCTTATTTCATTTACACCAAAACATCGTTTTCTTTTGAAATTTTTTGTAAGTAGTAGAATGCTTTTTGCTACTAGTGGGAAATAATTAAAGAGTTTTTTTTTCCATAGAAGAGAGAAAAGAAAGGAAATTTATTCATGAACACCCATTTCTTTGTCATTTTCTTTTACAATACTTGCTTGCTAGATGCAATCTCATCATCAACAGCCTGAAGCACATAAGCTCCGAGCATCAGCAGTGGGGTCAGATGATTGTAACCTAAACAAGCTCCAGAAGGGGAAAGCAAGGGAAATCTAATATGCTTCTCATTTATTGAGCGACCGTCCACACAATTAATTATTAACGACTGTAAAACATATTCCTTAAGGCTTGACTTGCGGTTGATTGATGGGGCGAAAGGACAGACAATGCTTCGACAGCGCCTCGATCTCAAATCCTGTAAAAGGTATCCATCGCCGAAGCTCCATTTTGGCCCTCTTTGATCTTGTAGATGCGGGAGAGACCGGCAATATCAAAGGGCTTAAAAAGCAAAGGGTGTTGGTCGTCTACAAGCTCATCTGGACACTGAATCGTTCCTTGAACAGAAGAGAAGAGCCCCATGCAATATCTTGGCTCGTGCCCGCTCATCATTACACGGTGAATAGGGCTGTGTAATCTCCCATTGCTCCATCCCTGCGTGCAAGAAGTAAAAAAGTGAGAGGCTCACAATGATCAAGGTCAATTATCCAGGAGCTTATAACTCTCAAGAGCCTCAACATCTTGACTTCTTCTGACCGTTTATATAAGGTCCACATGTTTAGGTTATATCTGTCGAGATGTCTATCTCACCACAAGTTAGCATCAATCACGCCGATTCAATATGCATCAACCATACATGAATCTATGGTTCACAAGGCGACCGGTCAATAAGGATTCCACAAAGAAATCTGCTTTAATGTCGTAATTCTAGCTATTGCCAGAGGTGATATTCTTGTGGGATGCTTATAGCATGTTACCTCCTCTATGAACCAAATTCAATATGGGGAGGGGCGGTACTCACATAGAATGACTCCCCGGCGAGGACAATGAAGGAGGAAGTTGAGGAAGGGGCGACCTCGATCCAACATCCGTCCTTAGTTTGCACTTCCAATCCGTTCACATCATTTTGGTGAAGTATGGTCACTAAGTTCGCATCCCGATGGCTCACAGTCCCGGGCTTCTTGGACTCTTCGGTCCCAGGAGCTGCATATCTCATGAGACGGTAATTGTATTTGACCGACTTGGCTAGCGACCCCACGTACTTGTCTACGCCCAAGCTTCCCAAAACCAGTTTCCTCACCAGTGAATCCAATTCCAAAACCTTCATAACATACGTATTCAGTGTCTCGCTGCATGTTCATGAAAAAGGCACATGTCAAAACTTCAGTTTCCATAGATAAAGGGCGTGGATTGGCATCTTCATGTTACGTGTGTTTTTATGTACACCACCGGGTAAGATGATTCATTTTAGATTTTCTTCTTGCATCAAAGTAATTGAAATTCAAATTTATCGTCATTGGTGATCAATCTCATAAACATTTTAATATCTTAACACTTCCTTATTGGGAAACGGTGATATATTTGTTAGTAATAAGATAGGGATTACCAAAATCTTGTGTTTCCCTCTGGCCACATGAGATCAGCTAATTCTTCGATCGAGCCCGAATTGGGCTCATAGCCCACTCCAAACGCCTCGTAGAGAGGCGCATGAGGAAGATTTGCGAGGTAGCCGATGTACGGCTTATTCGGGAAGTCAAACCGGCACTTCACATCGGTCGGAAGCTCGAGCAATTCCTCCAATTCTTGGAACGCATCATTGTGAAGCTCTGGGGTCATCTTATCATACAAAGCTTCGAAGCAACCGAATTTTTCAAGGGCTTGTCGGACTTGATTTTGCAAGGAGTCCCATCGACCCGATCCTGGCTTCGAGCCATCTAATTCGGACAGATCTATCAGGGGAAGCTTCAGTGTTGAAATAGAGCTCATGATCAATTTGTCTTTCTTTCTGAGTACTTTTTCGAAAACTTCTCTCTTATTTTGTTCTTGGGGTGGTTCTCTGCTGGATTTATAAGGCTTGTGCATCCTCGTAGAAGCCGCTGTAGCAATTTTAAAGTTACAATATTTCTATGAAGAGTGTATTATTTTCCTTGATTTGCCAGAGTTGAATAGTCAATCAAGTTTGTTTTTTTGGGCATATAGCTTTGGATAGTTAGTGAGTGGACTTTTAACGCAAGCAATGATGTAGGTTGTCCTCCTCTTCCTGTATCTGTTTCGTGGAATCCATGGAAACAAATCAGCAGTAAGGTGAAAATTGAAGCCTAATATGGGTGAAGAACACTAGAAGTGCTAAAACTTGTGTACGGCGCTCACTTTAGTGTCAAAAGTTTGTTTCGGATCACTTAAGTGCCAAAATCGGAAAAAAACTATCATTTAAGTGTCAACGGCGAGAAATTCCAACAAAATTAATGCATGACTTTTTTAATTAAAATTTTAATCTACGTGGCATTTCCACGTGTATAATTCGAATTTCTCAGTCCTACGTGGCATTTCCACGTGTAAATTTCGAAGTTTTAATTATTTTTTTGATTTTTTTTCTGTTTTTTTCTTTTTTTCTTTTTTTTCTTCTTCTTCTTCTTCTTCGTTTGGCCGGTGATCGGACACCGACCACCGGCCATGGCCGGCCGCCTGGCCTCGCCCGGACGAGGCCGCCATCGCCCGCCACGGGCGAGGAACTAAGAAGAAGAAGAAAGAAAAGAAAAAAAGAAAAAAACAGAAAAAAAAAATTCACGAAAAAAATTTAAAATATTATTAAATATTGTCCTCGTCAGCGCCGACATGCCACGTAGGACGAGAAATTAATAAAATATGGCAACGTCAGATTTCCGGCGACCCAAATCGGAGTTGGCACTTAAGTGATCGTTTTTTTCAAAAAGTGGCACTTAAGTGATCCTAAACAAACTTTTAGTACTAAAGTGAGCGCCGTATACAAGTTTTGGCACTTCTAGTATTCTTCACCCAGCCTAATATTAATGCCACACTCAGAAACAGCAACCCCTGCAAACAAAGAAATAACTCTTACTTTTTTAATATTGCTATGTTATTATCTTTTTAAATATTGCGTGACATGCTGACAATAAATCATTCATCAATTAAATATTGACATTTGAAAAAATTATTTGTGTTTATTTAGTTTCCGAAACAAAATACAGTAGTGAAAATTAGAAAAGAATACAAGTGATTGGATTGATGATGTATAGTGTGTCCACCTTATACAAATGTAAACTAAGAACATTTTAATGTTTGAGCTCTTAGATGTTTTGAAAAGCTTAAATCAGAAGCTAGTGGCCCATCTAGAGGTTTGGAGGGAATCGAAGAAAATATTTAACTTGTGAAGCTCAATTGTTGGAGGATAGGGAATTTCTTCATACTCTTATGATGAACAATAAACCAAAATATAAGAGCTCAAAGTCTTTTTCACCTGGGGAAGATTGATGATTAAGAATCTTCTTGAGGTGGTCGTGGTGTTGCTGTGCACCGGGGTGACAACGTGACTAGTGGGCTACAAATAATGAGGCACGCTCGTTATTTGGTGTTCAAATCATAGTGATTGAAGTGTTGAACTCACATGTCGTAAAATTGATGTGGTATGGAACAGTTAATTCATATAAGTTGCGTCATAACTTATCGGCTCAAGCTTTTGAGTGAATGTATATCTAACTGAATATGTTAACACGCTCGAGCTTGGCTCTCTCTTGGTGATTTCCTGAGAAAAAGGTATCGAGCTTCTGCCGCGCCCTATCAAAAGGAAAATGGTGCACGAGAGAGAGAGACTTTGGTGAAGCTGTTTGCTGGCGATGAAAGCAAGTAAAGGAATTGGAATTAGGCGAAGAAAGCAAGAGTAAAGAATCGTCAAATTCCTATTAATTTTGGAGATGAGTTGGAGGTTGGTGGACGGTGGAGTCCAAGTGAAGAAGCGGAGAAAGTGACGAAGAATGGGATGCAACGATGGAACCAAGGAAAAGAAAAGAGATGGATATCGTCTAGACAAATCGATCGGAAGCAGCCGTTTAATCGATTCGGAAGCCTCTTTGAACTATAGATAGAATTGCATCATAATCATCCCTGATTAGATGCATAAATGACACTGTTTGAAAATATAATTTAGGTCAATATTCTGTCAAAATTAGTCTAGAAAATTAAAAATTTATCGTCACTCTACACAAATAAAAATACAATCTTAAGTAATTCTAGTTGTTACTATGCTAAATTTACCATTCTTGCATAAGTAAATACCTACGGTTAGTCTTATCTAGTTAGCTAACTAGATAAGACTAACCGTAGTCTCGTAGACAAATCATATTGCGACAAAATCAAAATCAAGTCGAATTGGCTAATAGTTGAAAATCCAAGGGTTCACATATGCTCGTTGTTCTAGAAATATTTTAGAATCACAATCATAAAACAATTGTAAGCTTTCGAAATCAAGTGTTATGGAAAATCGGTCGAATAAACCACATGAGAAAAATGACTCCACCACTTCAAAACTTGCATAATTAAGGATCAAATCATTTAGTCAAATGGACATACATAGACATCATCCTAAGATTCATGCAATCACGTGATCACGCAACATATCATCACACGACACTTCACCACATAATAGACGTCATTACACGACACGTCATTATATGACACAACACGTCGGAAAAATCTAAAAAAAATTAAAAAATTATCAATGTCAGCAATTTCCAATCAACATTGGCCGGCATAACTAAATTAACAAATCGTTAAAAGGTTTAGGACTAAATTGGTATAATTGAAAAGTTTAAAAAATTGTCATAATGTCAGCAATTTCCAGTCAACATTAGCCAGCATGACTAAATTAGCAAATCGACAAAAGATTTAGGACTAAATTGACATAATTGAAAGATTTAGAATTAAATTGATATATCGTCAAAAGATTTAGGACTCTTTTAGTGATTTTTTCCTTTACTGGTTACCGTGACTAATATTTTAACCCGTCACTTGGCTTGTTGCTGGATCATTAATTGTACTGACTGGGATACTTTAGCACTCTAGTGTGTTGTCTCGTTGCGTGGCACGAGGGTGTAAGCATGTATATGCAGCAATAGACCGGTTGGGGAAAGCGACCATCTTCACATTTAATGCCGAATTCAGCAGTGGCGATTCTTTGCGAGCAAAGATAAGATGCAAATTTGTCATTGGGTCTATGTGCAGTGAGACATCACATGGCACAAGCAATGTTGTTCGTGTCTTGAAATAGCCATCACTTGTTGGGTTAGCTCATTTTAAAGTCTTATGGCAATTCAAACTCATTCCATCAAGTAGCCAACTATGCCATGGGTTAAGGATTTCTTCCGGTTGGCAATTCGTGTTGTCAAATACGAGCAGTTGATATAAGAAAAGACAATGAAATAAAAATGGGCCTAATTCCCTAAAAAAACCCCCAACTTTATGTCAACTCCCAAATCTGTTTCGAATTTTTTTTATCTCCGAAAAAACCCCAAATTTTAGGTCCAGTCTCAAATCTGTACCAAACTATTTTTTGTCTCAGAAAAACCTCAAACTTTAAGCCCAGTCCCAAATCTATCCCGAATTTTGTTTTGTGTAAAAAAAATCACCAAAATTCAATTTATTTTCAAAAATATACCCCTGTGATCCAATTCCAACTTGATACGGCACTTCCACGTCGATAACAAATCCACATCAATAAAGTAATAGGGCTTTTTTTTAGATAAAAAAAAGTTCGGAAGAAATTTGGACTAAACCTAAAAGTTAGGTTTTTTTAAAGTTAAAAAAAAATGTTGGGGTGGATTTGTTATCGTCCCTAACTTTCATATCCTAGAATGGTTTTATTTTGGAAAATTTCAACAATTTTTATTTGGTTTGATTTATTATCAAAGTAGAAATGCGACGTTGGTCTGCACCTATCGACCTATTACTTTGCTGATGAGGATTTGTTATCGACGTGAAAGTGCCACGTCAAGTTGGGACTGGATCACAAAGTTATATTTTTTAAAATAAATTTAAATTAGCTGATTTTTTTACATAAAACAAAATTCGGGGCAAATTTGGAATTGAACTTAAAGTTTAGGGTTTTTTCTGAGACAAAAAAAAGTTCCGCGCAGATTTAGGACTTGACCTAAAGTTTGGGATTTTTTAGGGAATTCACTCAATAATGGTGCATTTGGTAACTATTATGTACCTGGAAATAATTTATGCTCAGAAATGATTTTTCTTTATTTTGTTCCCAGAAAAAAATTTGTAAGCATTTCAAGGCGTTTATTAACGGCCCAAAATTTCCATTCTTAGAGTAAAAAAAGAGTATAAATGCGTTTGGTAACGGTACAAAATTTCTTTTTATTAATAATATTTTTAAAAATTTTAATATTTATTTCTTTTTTTTTTTTCTTTCTTCTTCTCCTTCTTGGCCATGGTCGGGTCGTCGGCTACAGGCAAGGGTTAGACCCTTGCGGCCTGGGCGAGGGCCGCTCTCGCCGGCCTTTTCCAGCCCTTGCCCAAGCTGGCGAGGACTGCCCTCGAGGCTCGCGGCCTGGGCGAGGGTCACCCTCGCCGGATCTGGCGAGGGCTGGATTATCGCCGCCACCCTCGCCCAGACCACAAGCCTCAAGGGCGGCCCTCGCCAAATTGGGTGAGGGCTAGAAAAGGCCGGTGAGGGCCATGACACTCTCGCCAGCCCTCGCTCGTGGCCGATCACCGGTGACTGGCTAGGAAAGAAGAACAGAAAAGAAGAAAAAGAAAAAAAAATTCTCTTCTATTTCTGATTATTGTTCCTAGAATCAAGAAGTAACTTTTTTCTTAATTCTTGATTCCGCTCTAAAACTGATTCTGAGAATAAATTTGTGCAAATTTGTGCCCGGGAACAAAAAATCTACAAAATGGATTTCTGTTCTTTTTTTGTTCTACGGAACAAAAGAATAGAGCTGAGGAACACTTTTGCTGCTGTGATTGATTTCTAAGAGGAAGAAGAATGTGAGGTAGCAGTGGCAAAAAGTCGAATGTTGGTAAAGCGTACGAGTGTTCGGCACTTAGGCCGGCCAAATTGGGCAAAAGAAACAGTAATGGCTGAGCCGAAGGATGGCCAACATTTGCATATTATCTTTCTTGAATTGTTCACCATGGCAAATTTCTCAAACAGCAGTGTTGACTTCTCCTAAGTAATAATTTTGTTACTAAGCCCAGCTCGGCACTCCATTTAAAAAAATCATAGGATGAATGTGTTTCAAGCAACAATCGCCAAGTGACACCTACCCTAGGTATTAATAAAGCACGTTAATTATATCCGAGGAGAGTAATCGCAAAGCAATACATTTTAAACTCAAAAAAATATGGTGACTAAGACTTCGTGTCTTGAGTAACATGGGGCTACGGAATTCAACTAAAAGTTTAAATTATCATACGAAAGCGTAGTTTAATATTTAAGTGTTCTAGCACTCTTCCTCACACATAGGTTGAATTTAGCCTTACACTAAAGCATGGAAATATATAAAGGAGGCAAATAAGATGCCCAGAAAATTTTGAGATCATGACTTCTCACTCTGATACCGTGTAAATTTTTGTGAGGTCACTGCCAATTGATCTAAAAGCGAGATCCTTCACTGACGATGATGTCCGAAGTTAGCCAACGTGCCAATTGACTGATCAACAACAACTTAATTTACCAAAACAAGCTTCTCAGGTGCCAAATAATAATTTTGTCAATCTCAATACTATATGCGCGACAGCTAATATAATGTAAAGCGGACTAAATTGTATAATTGAGCGCGCTATGTATTTATGGCTATAGCCAGCGAATAAATTGATTAAAACTATACTCCAAGAATCATTCGTCCCCCCCTTCATTGACTTAAATATCATATTGGCTTTTTCATGGCCATTGTTTCGTATTGCGTTTGGAGTGTGGCCTTCCTTTAAAGGTAGAAAAGTGGATCTAATTATAAGTAATAAATCTGAATATTTTTGTCAAGATAACATTTCATTTATTTCCGCAAAAATACAAGAGAGGAACAATGCAATTTAGCTGCAAACCAAGACAAATCCCAGACAGCTTCAAAACAAAACAAGCTCCAAATAACAAAATTAATCTTCATAATATGGTTAGGGATCACATGCTCAAAGAGCATATATGTGACTTCTGCAAACCAAAATCGACGGCCGATCACCGAAGCCATCTTTAATAATGAACTTACATCGAGATATTCAGCTATTACTATAGCTTTGCCTTTCGACGGTGCGTGCCTAAGTTTGACGTCCCTAACACCTTCGACGTTCAGAGTAAAAAGGTTGAACGAACACAGATCTAAGGTCTATGAGAGCAAAACCTCTATGAAGCTCGTTTGATCCCCTTCAAAACTGGACTTGTACACCAACAAAACCCAAGGGAAGCAAAACCCCAAAATCATTCATCCAAATATCTCCAAATCTAGACTATATCGGAATAGAAACCTCTCTGAAACAATAGAGAGAAGTTTCTAGATTCGGACTAGATCATAAGAGAACGGCTCCCCAAACGGGAGGAAAGCAAGACAAAGAATACAGAGAGCCAAAACAGCCAAAGAAAAAAGAGAAAAAAGGGTGGGGAGGGAAATTTAGCTCAAACCCTCCCCTTCATGGAGTTTAAAGAAAAAACCTGCGTGAACATGAGAGGGAGAGGGGAGAATCTAGGGTTTCGTGAAAAGTTCGGCCAATTATAGTAATATACATATTTTTGGAAAGAAGCATGCAATATATTTTTACTCTGTGGCATTGGCAAAAGGTCATAATTTATTTTTCAAGGATAAAGGAACTTGACCATGGATGTACCTAGATAGGTCATCCACTAAATCTCGTGATTACTAATTTATTACCACATGAAATTAGGAGACGAAGGTTAGAAAAAAGAGGAAAAACAACGATCACGCACATCAAATTAAAGCTCGAAGGTTTTGGAATTATCTAAAAAAGATCACGTTCAATTAGAAGCACTATAAAAAGTTTTGAGAGCTAAAGCTCCATTCTGTCCCTCTGGTGTGGCAAAGATATGGACGAGACCGTCCGCATTGAAGGGCTTGAATCCACAAGCTCGTCAGGGCACCGGACAGTTCCTTCGACGCCGGAGAAGATTCCGATGGAGTGTCTAGCCTCGTGTCCACTCATCATCACGCGGTGTCAGGGACAGTATAACCTTTCGTTGCTCCATCCTAAGAAAAAACCACAACATAGCTCATGAATAAAATGAAGTTATAGAGGAAATTGTTCAAAAAGTCATAAACTTATCGTATAGCGACAAATTCAGTTCTAAATCTTTCAACTGTGCTAATTAGTCCTAAATCTTTTGACGATTTGATAATTTAGTCCTCCCGACCAAATTTGGCTGGAAATCACTGATGTGAACGCTTATTATCCTACGTAGCATGATGACCTTTGGAATTTTTTTAAAAAATTTCTAAAAATTTTCTCTTTTTTTTCCTTGCTTTTTTTAATATTTTAGAAAATACCTTCAAAATTGGTCTAAAATCGCCAAGAGCAGGTGAAAAACAAGTCAAACCAGTTGGAAAAGTGATTTGTTGAAGTATTATCCTACATCGATTAATAATGGTCCTAAATACTCTTTATATTCATTTGGTCTCTCTTCACCTAATAATTTAAGCTTTTTGGTTGGACTTTCTAACATGTTACTAGAGCCAATGATATCCCTTTCACGAATGTGCGTGGTAAAAATTCTATGTGAATGTGCGTAGTCAAAATTTCACGTGCTACTCGTAATTCGGCTTGCACGTGAGCAGGGGTGTTGAAGTATTATTTCACATTCATTGACAATGGGTCCTAAATGCTAGTTATATTCATGTGATCTCCCTCTACTTAATAGCTTAAACTTTTGGATTGGACTTTCCAACATAATTTAACCGATCTGGTAAACATTGGTCAACGGCCTGGGTCAACAGTCGGATGTTGACGTGGCAGTGTTAACGTGGAAAAAGTTGACGTGGAGGATGATGTCAACAACGACATCAGCACGCAGAAGGAGCGTCCGGCACATGCGGGCGCATGGAGCTCCAGTGGCACATGGATCTTACGCGCAAGGACTTCTGTTGGCGCATGAGGGCTCATCCGGCAGCAATTGGGAACAAAATTTCAATGGCTAACTGAGCTGACGATGGCGAGTCTGGTGGTAGTGTTTGCTCATCCCACTATTACAGGACATGAAGGAATTTTAATAGTGTATATACCAACATAGGTCATATTCATGAAATTTCGTGATTACAAATCTTATTACCAGGTCACATATCGAAGATGCATTGGAAGGGTAAGGCTAGAAAGAGCGGAGAAAAGAGATCCCATTCAATTAGAAATACTATAAAAGTTTTGAGAGCTAAAGCTCCATTCTGTCCCTCCGGTGTGGTGAAGATACGGATGAGACCCTCTACGTCGAAGGGCTTGAAAAGTGAAGGGTGTTGCTCGTCCACGAGCACGTCGGGGCACCGGATAGTTCCTCCGACGGTGCAGAAGATGGCGATGGAGTGCCTGGCCTCGTGTCCTCTCATCATCACGCGGTGTCGAGGACAGTGTAACCTGCCATTTCTCCATCCCTAAGAAAAGACCACGGAAGAGCTTAAGAATAAAGCGAAGCTATGTATGCAACAATACATGCATCTCTTCACCAAGGAGATTACTCATTAATTTTTATGCGGTGCACATCTTGTGTACTCTTTTTATTACACAAACCCACTTTTATTGTGAAATTTTATGGGATTTTTTTTTGTTTTTGGTAAGGAGTGAAATTTTATGGGATCATTGCCAAATATTCTAAAAGATTAAGCTGATAGATAAAGACGTGATTTTATATTTGAATAATTGTAATGTACGTATAATTGCAAAGAACCATGCAATCAGTCTATTTTTACTCAATGGTGTTGGCTGTTGAGACCCTCCCAAATTTTCCGTTGGGATCGAAAATGGGAAGAGGTTTAAAGGCATTGCGCAAAGGCGGGCCAACAACTCTCAATTGTGCACGGGCTCCCCTTAGCCCATATCTCGCACGACATTGGGTTCCATTTTAAGTTTTTATTTGCCTAAGTAATTTTAGGAGTCCCACTAGACTTTCCGGGTCGGCTAGAAACTAAACAAGACATGAGAGTATTGTTTGGTTTTCTATGCAACCAGAGATTAATTATGTTCGGGGACTTAATTACGCTAGTCATCTAATTAGTGCCCTTTCGGTACCTATAACTCAATATTTGTTTATCTAAGTGATCAAACGACTTTTTACTAATATTATCCTAAAGGTCATTTGATGTCGCTATATGTTCATACAATTGTTCATTTAGGGTTTATTACGTTTCTAAGGGTTTTCCTAACCAATATAAAATAGAAGAAACAACCAATTTATTGAGAGTGCCGGAATGAAACACCCAAGTATTGAAAAGCTTAAAATGAAAGTACGGAAATGAAAAATCCGATACTAGTTAGGCAAAGGGAAAGAATATTACATCGCCCTGTTCTAAGCCTTGGGACATGAACTCTCATGTGCTTGAGCCGATACCAAGTCGGAAGGAAAAAGCATATATATATATATATATATATATCTTGGGACATGAACCCCCATAAGCTTGATATTAAAGACTAAGCATAATCCCTAAAAATTGAGCTAGATTAGGGCGAGCCTAAATTCTACTCATTTTATTAGGAATGATGATACATGGATAGACTAGGCTATCCATTTATGAAAAAGAGTGATGCTAAGTTTAATTTATTTTTATTGATTTTCTAGCTAGACTATATTAACTAAAGTCTAAACTATTTGATATTAAAGACTAAGCATAATCCCTAAAAATTGAGCTAGATTAGGGCGAGCCTAAATTCTACTCATTTTATTAGGAATGATGATACATGGATAGACTAGGCTATCCATTTATTAAAAAGAGTGATGCTAAGTTTAATTTATTTTTATTGATTTTCTAGCTAGACTATATTAACTAAAGTCTAAACTATTTTTGTTATTAAATCCTAAGTCTATCAATTAAACTAGCCTAATCAAGACGAAGCTAAGCTAATGAACCTAATTCCAATCACCATGGACCGCCGCCTCCCCAACCGTCCGGTCGCCAACTGTCGGTCTCCATTATCAATTTTATTCAAATGCTCAATCATGTAATCACTCCATCAAAGCGTTAGCAAGTTCACCCAATCATCCATTCATCAAGAAAATCGAATTGGGTTTGGTAAGATATCGATCATGCGATTCGATTACCCATCCCCTCGTAGGACTAGGGATTGATTAATTAATGTTAAGTAATTATTAACCCCACTTGAATGTTCAGCACGTGGTGGGCTAAGTCACAAAGCGCCTAATTAAACTCTAATCACCATTTCCTAAACTACCCACCGAAGTATTCATGCATCGCTAATCAGTGGGGGTTAATAATTAGCATTAATTTAATCATGGGCAAGGTCAATTAAAGATACAATTAGGCTAAGGGATAATGACACAAACAATCCCCGAACTTTGGCCCAATGTGCAATTTGGTCCTTGAACTTTTAATTTGTTCAATATAGTCCCTGAACTTTAGCCTAATATTCAATATGGCCCCAAACTTTTAATTTATTCAATGTGATCCTTGAACTTTTGGTACATGTTCAATTTAGTCCCTGAACTATATGAAAATGTTCAATGTAGTCCCTAAACTTGAATTAATGAAAGGACTACATTGAACAAATTAAAAATTCGAGGACCATATTGAACATTAGGCTAAAGTTCAGGGATTATATTGAACGAATTAAAAGTTCAAGGATCAAATTACATATTGGGCCAAAGTTTAGGGACTGTTTATGTCATTTTCCCTTAGGCTAATTAGCTTTAGAAATCAAGAAATCAATTAGTTGCCTAAAAGGGTAACTTCTCTGTTTTTCCCTATTTCTGCCCAATTATGTTTTAATCCAAATGACTAACCTAATGAAGTCCAAATTGAGTAATTCCAACAGCTAATTAAAGCTTGGGAAGTCTATTTTAATTTTCATTCAAGTTATTTCCCAAATTGTGGCTCAATTAATATAGTTTATTCAATTTAACCCGCCCACTCAAGATCCAACCATGTTCTGACCCGGTTCTTGTAAAATGCAGGAAAAAAACCAAACAAATTCAAAATGTTGCCAAATATTACGGACGGCTAGCTTAAGATGCACTTCTTTTATGTTTTAAATTTTTGCAAAAGAGCCCTCCAAATACTAGTGAACTTGTAAGTAATACCCAAAACTCAATCTAGAACGATTTCAGAGGCCAATTCCAACCTTGTCCAAATTAAATTAAATTGACCACCTAAATCACATTCAAATTTTATGAAACTTCCCAAATTTGCGGTTCAAGATCTCCCTAACAACTTTCATTTTTAAAGTTTTTTAAAAAAAGACCTCCATATATTTTTAAATTGCAAAACAAGTTTAGTCGATGCGGGAACAGTTTTTACAGATCAGAGAGTAGCTTTTTTCGGTACTTTGGATGAACTTTTGACAGACCAAATGAACGTCAAATTCAATAATCTTTATATCACTAGAAAGTTACAGATTTCAACTACAAATCATCTTATGAAAACAAGTTTTCTTAATTTGTTTTAGATTTTTTGAAAGAATCGAAAACACCATAACATCAAATCAGACTATGATTTTTTAAAACGTCCTTCATATTTTCAACCACCTTCAACCTCCTTCAACCTATGATGTTCAAACTAGCCTTCAAGTATTCCAACTCACATGAACATCAAAATCCTCCAACAACTCATTAAAAATCTAAGAAATCAACACAAAAACTCATTCTATTTGCTCCTAATCAACATTCATCTAACATACATCAAATCTAAAGCAAGATGACACTCAGTGAACATCAAACTCACACTATAGGAGGTTCGGCCACATGCAAATTTTGAGAGGAATTCGTCCTGCAATCGATCAATCGAATTTAAACTAAGCTTAATTCCTAAGGATTTCTACCTAATCACTGAAATCAAACATAATCATTCAAAATTGATATCAAACCTTCAACATGCATCGACTTTGATTTTCCGGAAATTGAGCTTATTCTATCAACTAATTACTTCTCAATGTCATTACATTTTACCTTGATTTTTTATTATAAATTGAAGTCTCAACTTCAATTTTTCAGCTATCATCGATCAAATATGCTCGAATGATCACTTGAAATTGATTACTTAAGCCTAATCATCAAACCTACCTTGAATTGATGATTGGCGAGTTCCAATGGAAAATCGGCCTAATTGAGCAACTCTAATGACGATCGAAGAAAGTGCTGGCCACAAACACCTCAAGGACACATAGGGAAGCTTGGTCGCAAGATGAGGCGAGGCAAAAATCGTTGGAGCAATGTTGAAGTCCGGTTGAAGAACGGCCGGCAAATGGACGATCCAAATCCGGCCGAGAGAGAGAGAGAGAGAGAGAGAGAGAGAGAGAGAGAGAGAGAGAGAGAGAGAGAGAGAGAGGATTTCTTTTTTTTATTTTCTTGGAGACTAAGCTAAGTGTGTAATTAATTCATGAAATCAGACCTAGGGGAATAATAGTGAAAATGAGAGGCGAAAATTGGAGGAAAACTTAAATTAAGAGCAAATATTAACCCTACACCTCATCCTTTGATCTAAGGGCTCTAATTCGTCCTTTAATGGCTGAGAAAGCTCCTAATGGCTCTTATTTAAGCACATGGATGAGTGATATGGCACCTTGGTGGCTAGGATGGAATTGGTAAATGGATGGCTTTGATTATTCCTTGGAGGATACATAATATACCAAAGTCAACATTTTCTCCTTGCCGAATTTAATAATGGATTGCTAGGCTGGCTAGGTTTGGCTAATTGGGCAGATTAGAATGAGCTGAGTCAACTTTGGGCAAACCGGGTTGACCCGAGGACTCACGATTGTCTAATTTCTATCTAAATTTAATTATGAGCTTGGCCATTCGACCGGGTTGACCTAGCTGGACCCTGTTGGTCTTGATTCCTCATTTTCGCTTGATTTTCCCAAATTACCCTGATTTTTCCAAAATTGATGTTAAAATTGAATTAATTTGGCCTAATCGGATTTAAATTATGCTAATTAACTCTACTGTGAAGGATTGACCAGGGCCCTAATCTCGCACTCGAAGATTGGCTAGCAAATTTGGGCTTGAATTTTCGAAATTGGGCTTGGAATGTCAAATTGACATGGTCCCTGGATCAAATTTCCAAAAAAAAAAGGAATCAAATCAATGAATTTTGGAATTTTCCAATCAAGGGTCAAAGTTTTAGATTTGACCGAAAAGTCAACTCTCAATTGTTTATTGTAAAAACGGAAAATTAAAAGTCTAACTATGTTTACAAAGATAGAATTGATGATTTTTTTTTAATGATTTTCACAAATTGTACTAAATGTTTACCAAGAGTTAACTTTTCCCATTTGACAAAAAAATTCAACCTTTGACTTATTTAAGAAAATGACTCCCGGGTACAAGTGGAACTTGAAAGACACTAAAATGATTCTATTTGGCCGAGAAATGGGCCTTGTTGCAATAAGGGATCCCGAGTCTCGAGTTTTCACTTTATTGGACTTATCGGCAAATATTCAAGTGTCAACATTGACAAAAGGCCGTAATTTATTTTTCAGGGATAAAGGAATTTTAACCATGGATGTACCTAGATAGGTCATCCATTAAATCTCATGATTACTAATTTTATTACCCGATGACATTGAGAGAGGATGGTTAGATTACTAATTTTATTACCAGATGACATTGGGAGAGGATGGTTAGCAAAAGGGGAAAAAACAACAATCACACACATCAAATTAAAGCTTGAAAGGGCTTGGAACGATGTAAAAAAGGTCACGTTCAATTAATAGCACTATAAAAGGTTTTGAGAGCTGAAGCTCCTCCATTCTGTCCCTCCGGTGTGGCGAAGATACGGATGAGACCATCCGTGTCAAAGGGCTTGAAAAGCAAAGGGTGTTGCTCATCCACGAGCTCGTTGGGGCACTGGATGATAGTCCCTTCAACGCAGGAGAAGATCCCGATGGAGTGCCTGGCCTCGTGTCCGCTCATCATCACACGGTGTCGGGGACAGTGTAATCTTCCGTTGCTCCATCCCTAAGAAAAGACCACGAAAGAGCTCACAGCTAACGTGAAGTTATATATACAACTAAGCATGCATATCTTAATCAAGGAGATGATTGCATGAAAATTAATGTGGTGCGCGTACTCTTTTTATTACAAAACCCACATTTATCGAGAATAATTGTCCAAAATGTCTAAACCCATTCTATGACGGTCAATTCAGTCCTAAACTTTTTCTTTTGACCAATTTAGTTCTCAACATTTTGACGATTTGCCGATGTAGCCTTTCCGGTCAATTTTGGCAAAAAATCGCTGACATGGACACTTGGTGTCTTACGTGGCGCAGCCAACGCTGACATTGACTATTTTTGCAATTTTTTCAATTTTCTAGAATTTTTTTCCTTTTCTTCCTTTTCTTCCTTTTCTTTTCTTTCCTTTTCTTTCCTTTCCTTTTTCCTTTTTTTCCTACTTCCCTCCGCCAGTCGCAGAGGCCTCAGCAATGGCTGTTGGAGGTTGTTGGCCACTGGCAAGGTCGCCCTTGCTTGTGGCAAGAGACAAGCAGAGAGTAACAAGGAAAAAAGAAAAAAAAAAAAGAAAAAGGAAAGCAAAAAAAAGAGATAAAATTTTAAAAAAAGTTGCAAAAATTATCCACATAGGCGATTTTCTATGAGAATTGGCTGGAAACACTACATTGGCAAATCGTGAAAAAATTTATGACTGAATTTGTTAAATTGAAAAGTTTATATATGAATTGTCTGTTATACAATAGATTTAGGATTTTTTGGACAATTTTTCCCTATTTATTAGGCAGTACCAATTTGGAAAATTTGACCAATTATCCAAATCAATGATGATGGATATGGATTGTGTGGGGGGTAAAACAAGAGTACACGAGTTTGTAATATGAGAATCACAAGAGATTCCAAAATAAAGGCTCCGATCTATTTCAAATGGCAATTTGCAAACACCCGATTTTGATAATTATTCATGCCGCTTTAACTATTGGATATTAATTTTACAATTACTTACTATTTAGTCTTTTAAGCATCCTGGTGACTAGTGGAAAGTCATAAATTTCTAAAATCACTTATAAATTTAACTATAGAAGAAATTAATGTTAGGTACAGGAAAATTTGATTCACAAAATTAGTTTATAAAATGATTTGTTAAATCGTGAGTGGCTAATTAAAGGAGTGAGCTATATTTAACGTATGATACCAATCTTTCAGATCATTTGTAAATTTATCTTTACTGTGTTGCTAGCAATATTCATTTGATTATATCCACTAGAAAGCTAATAAAAATAACTTAAAGAGTGGTTCTTGCATGGGTTAGACTTAGTAGACCAAACGTTATGTCACAAGTACCGTTTCCACCACATTCTACAGCACAAATTGATTGGTCCAAGAAAAATATATCACATGTGATAGATATAAAAATTAGAAAAATAGCGCACACACCGCCAGTGTAAAAGAAATCTTATACAAGCTACCTTAAATTTGATTTAAAGATTATAACTATCAACTCTTTCGGATCCTCTCGAATTAATGGTATATAAAATTTCTTGTGTAAAATTTTCTTTCACACCGTCAGAATATGTTATAATTGTTTAGAAAAATTTAATCAGTTGTTTGCATATCCATCATTTTTAAACTTATTTTGTAAAGGTAGGATATGATAAGGAGAGTATTAGCGTGAGAGAGGGAGAGACTCACATGGAATGACTCTCCAATCATGACAATAGTAGAGGAAGCCGAAGGTGCGACTTTAATCCAGTCTCCATGCTTCGTCTGCACTTCCAATCCATTCACATGATTTTGCTGAAGCATGGTTACGAAGCTTGTGTCGTAATGAGTTATGCCTCCGGCTTGCGCCTCCTCCGTCTTCGGAGCTCCATATCTCAAAAGGCGGAGAGAATGTTTTGTCGACTCGGCATGTGAATCAAGATAATGCTCGACGCCGAAGCTTCGAAAGACCATCTTCTGGATCATATAATCTAACTCAGACAGCCTCCTCAAATATGTATTCAGCAACTCACTGCAAGTGATTCAGAGGGGCGACCCAAGAAAGATTAAAAAGGTCATACTTGTCAGTTTTGTAATTGAAGTTTTTCATGATGAACATTTTCTCAGAGCATAATTGACTCAACCGTGGTAAATGGAAGTTGGGAATGTAATTTGCGCCGTACATACCAGAATTTGGTATTTCCCTCCGGCCACAGGAGATCGGCTAATCGTTCGATCGCACCCGAGTTCAGGGCGTCATGCATTCCCATGGCCTCTGAAAGAGGGTAAAGTGGGAGATCAGCAAGGTAGCCATCGTACAGTTTCGTCGGGTCGACAAACCGGCGCTTGGTCTCGGCCGGAAGATTGTACATCTCCTCCATTTCATTGAAGACCTCGTCATGAAGCTCCACAGTGACCTTGTCATACAAAGCCTCGAAGCACCCGTACTCTTCAAGCGCTCCCCGGACGGCGTTTTGGACAGAATTCCAACCATGGCTTCCCGGCTCCGAATCACCCAATCCGGAAAAATCTATCGAGGGAAGCTTGAGCACTGAATCCGAACCCATGCGAAGACTTTGTTTTTCTTATGAGACTTTGATTATCCTATGATCGTTTTCTCCAGTTTCTTAGTTTCTGCCGTATTTAAAGGGCCTTACTATGACTTAAAGTGCAAATATGCAACGAACATGCATGAAGCTTCCCTGAAGAGCGCTTATAAATTAATGCATGACTGGGCATGTTGCTGATACATTAAATGTCTGCATTACAACAATAGTATAGTCTGTTGACAAGAGCTATCCTGTTGCATGATGTGAATGCGTAAGTATAGGCGCGCAAGACAAGAAAGAGTGGTTGGGAAGCAGATGAGCTTCATATTTTCTTTTGAGACAAGTATATTGGAAGCCTTAAAATTTATCATGACACTACAATTGAGTACTTTTAAAAAGTACAATTAAGTTCAAAAACTTATCACGAACGTGTAATCAAGTCCTAAAACTTGTATAATTGGTCCAATCAAGTCCTTCCGTTGATTGCACTTTTTAAAAGTATTGGGACTCGATTGCACTTTCGTGATAAGTATAAGAACTTTCAGTACACTTATCCATTTTTTTTTCTTTGCAAGCAAAGATGATAAATAAGTTGGTCATCATGTCTCTCCCAGAGTGAGAAATCACATAACACAGAGCAGTAGCTTGCTGCGTCTTGAATCAGTAGATATTGCTTGCTAGCTCATTTCTTAGGGTTTTATAGAAGTTTCAAACAAATGTATGCTATCTTTCTTGAATAAATTTCTCAAAGAGAAGTGTCGACTTCTCCTAAATGTTAATTTTGTCACTAAGCCCAGCTCGCAAAATTGGGTACCCGACGTATCGATGAAGCACATTAATTATATTTGAGGGGATTAATCACGACGCCAATATGTATCGATTTGAATAAGTATGAAGACTAACAACTTGTGTCTTGAGAAAAAGGAGGCCACGGATTCAATTATCGGTAACAACTCTGAAATTAAAGCGTGGTTTAATATTTCAATATTCTGGTTATTAGTCTTAGACTAAAGAGCAGAAATATACTTGAAAAGGCGAATAAGCGGCTTTGAAAGATTTGAGATAATGACATACTACTATAATACTATGTAAAGTTTTGTTAGGTCACTGTCATTGCCAATTGGTTCCAAAAGTGTGATTCTTCAAAGATGACGACGCTCAAAGTTATCCAACGTGCCAATTGACTGATTAACAACGATTTAATTTACAGGAACAAGCTTTTCTTCGATAATAATTTTGCCGATCTCAATACTTTATCCGTGACAGCTAAATATAACGTAAAGCAGACTGGATTGTATAGTTGACCACGTTACGCATTTATGGCTTAGCCAGCCAACAACTTGATTAAACTATACTCCTAGAGGCTAGGATCATTAATTGCCTCCTTGATTGACTTCAATATGATATTGGCCTTCGTGGGCATTTTCGAATTGTTTATTATTGTGTTACGAATGTGGCATTTCCTTTTAAAGGTAGAAAACCGGATCTAAATATACGTAATAAATCTGTATAAGATTATCGATGTAATGTATGTATTATCACAATTAAGCACGCGATTACCGTATTCCATGTGTCGGCATACATGTTATATAGGCCTAATAAGCGCGCATGACATGAGTGCATGTCCCTCAAATGTATAATTTAAATGGACTAGTCATGTGGAACTTCATGTTATGCAATCTAAGGTTAGAATATACAGCACCATTAATACGAAACATGTCGTAGTATGTATTGCGCTAGGATTGAACTCGTGCAATGCGCGACGTATCGTGAAATAAGCAAAAATCATATCTTAATTTCTGTTTTTTTTAGAGATATGTTAATGCACATGATATGATGGGAGTTAAGTAGCAACTCATCTTGTTTGATGATATTTTGTTGCCAATATTTCAAGAGGTTTCACATTCTTCACTTCCACTCAATTTTGAGTCACTTTAAAAAAAATTAGCATTTAAATAATAAATTTATTTAGGGGTCCATTTTATACCACGGATGCAGAAATATACGATAATTATTAACTATGGCTATAACGCTTATCGTGATTGCGTGTCTTTATAAATAATTAGGAATGTCCATAAATTCGTAAAAAAAAATTATATGTAAGCTCATTAATTTGAAATGAGTCTTTTAATAATGGAGATCAATATGTTGTAAAATATTTGAAACCAATCTTTTAACAACATTCTTATTTTCTAAAATGAAAATATTAGCAATTTTAAGATGTGATATTAACTCTTAATTTTCTTAAGACTACGACATAAATTAAGATTATTTTCTTAAGATCTCTTCCATGACCTTACAAAGTGGAAGCTTTGAATGGGTAACAACCATCACCTAAAGTACAATATGCATAACAACATGCTCTCTCTCTCTCTCTCTCTCTCTCTCTCTCTCTCTCTCTCTCTCTCTCTCTCTCTCTCTCTCTCTCTCTCTCTCTCTCTCTCTCTCTCTCAATTTGGAAAAGGGGACTCGCCCCATCCCGCACAAATTCGCCCCTTCATTTAGACACGATCATGAGCCTAGCAGTTTGGCGGACCCACCTAAGCCCATTAGGCCCAAACAACTAGACCGAGTGGGTTTGGATGAGCCGGGCTTGTTCAAATTAGGCATAGTCCAAAGCTGAATATTTTAGGAAAATTTATCAAAAAAATCTTAAACCTATTGCAATCATGCTAATTTAGTCCTAAATCTTTTTTTTTTGCTAATTGAGTTCTAAATATTTTGCATTTATGCAAATTTAGTCCATTCGGTCAATTTTGGCCGAAAATAAATTACATGAATGCTAACCGTCTTACGTGACGCCAGCTATCCTATGTGGCATAGCCGGCACTGATATAGATAATTTTAATAATATTTTAATATTTTTTATGACCTGCTAGAGAAAGAAGGGAAGAAAAAAAAGAGAAAGAAAAGACCAAAAAGGAAAAATAAAATAAAAAATTAGAAAAATATTATTAAAAATTGTTCACGTCAGTACCAGCCATGCCACCTAAGACGGTTGGCGTCCATGTCAGTGATTTCATGTCAAAATTGACCGAATGGATTGAATTGACACAAATACAAAAAGTTCAAGACTCAATTGACAAAAAAAAAAGATTATGACTAAATGAGGTTTGAGACTTTTTTAGTAATTCACCCTATTATTTTGGGTAGAGAATCGGGAAAATTACCAAAACAGTTATAAAAATATTATAATTGTACCAATTCAGTCATAAACCTTTTTTTTTATGCCAATTCAGTCTTAAACATTTTTGTATTTGTGATAATTCAGTCCATCTTATCAATTTTGGCCGGCTGACGCTGACGTGAGCACTGGCTAGCGCCGGCTGTCCAGCCAATTCTAACGTGGCATTTTAAAAATATTTTTTCGAATTTTTTTATTTTTTCTTTTCTTTTTCCCTTTCTTTTTTTTCCCTCCTTTCATCTTCAACTTCTAGCCGATCGTTGGAATCGGCATCCGGCCAGAGGCAGGGCTGGGGAGGTCAGCCCCGCCGGTCACAGGTGAGGTCAGCCTTGCTGTCGCTAAGCGAGGTAGTGGCTGGCGAGTTCAAGCCTCACTAGATCTGGCAAGGTCAAGCATCACCCAGCCATGGCGAGGCTCGTCCTTACCGTCACCGCCGAGGTCGATAGTGGCTGGGCAAGGCCGACCTCGCCTGTTGCCAGCAAGTTCGAACCTCCCCTAGCGACGGCGAGGTCAAGCCTCACTAGAGGCGAGCGAGGCTCACTCTCGCTAGTGGTCGATGGGGCCGACCTCGCGCAGCCAAAGGTTGAAGTTGAAGGGAGGTTAAAAAAAAAGAAAGGGAAAGAAAAGGAAAAAGAAAAAATAATAATTAATTAAATAATTAAAAATATTAAAATTTTTAAAAATGCCACGTCAGCTTTGGCCGGACGGCCAACGTCCACATCAGCGTCGGTATGTCAAAATTGGACGGATGGACTGAATTATTATAAATATAAAATGTTTAAAATTGAATTGGCACAATTACAATAGGTTTAAGACCGTATCGGTAATTTTTCCGTAGAGAATCCAATCTTTCCTAAATCGTGGGCGGGCCTGGGAAAAGCATTTTCGCCTGAAGCCGCCCAGGCCCGCCCAGCGCACCACAAAACTCGGTCGCGGAGCTTTTGCTTTTGCAGAGGATTCTCTCGACATGGAAACGAGCTCGTACTCCGCTCCTCCTCCTCCTCCTCCTGCTCCGTCGCCGCTGCCGCCGCCGCCGCAGCAGCCGTCGTCGCCGCCGCCGCAGCAGCCGTCGTCGCCGCCGCCGCAGCAGCCGCCGCCGCCGCCGCAGCAGCAGCCGTCGCCGCCGCCGCCGCACCAGCCGTCGTCGTCGTCGTCGTCGTTGTTTTCTTCTTCTTCTTCTTCAGAGGCTGCGCTGCTAGAGACGCTCCTGAAGCGAGGATGGTCCTTCGACAACGCGGCCCACATCAGGGCGGTCATCATGATCCAGCGCGCCCTGATCGACGACCCCTCCGACGCGGCCGCCCTGGCCGACGCCGTCGAATCGGACCTTCTCAACACCGACCTGAGGATCATCGGATCCAGGACCCTGCCCGACCGCAAGGCATCGCACCTCCACGGCCCTATGGTCCTCCAGGTGAAGCCCGACGTTCGCTCCTTCCTCTTAGGTTTTATCCGGGTTTTGATCGCTCCCGTTCTGCGTGGTGCGAGGTTGTTTTTTTACTTTGGGTTTCGCGCTCGCTATGCTTAGGGTTGTGATCGCTGTTGTGGCATTCGAACAGATATCTGCAGTGAGGGACATTGCCAGAAGTAGTATTGAGGAGGCCTCGAAGAGCTCTGGTGGTAATCGTATGTTGAGATTGACACTGACGGACGGTCACAGTGAGATGACTGCGGTGGAGTATTCTCATATCCCGGCGCTTCCTGATGATGTTGTTCCTGGCACTAAGGTATTCTTTAAATTGCCTTCTCTATAACCGGTATGTGTTTTACTCTGGTAGTTGATACCCTGAATTTGCTATATCCGCGGCGTGGGAGATATGGAAAAATTTTATAGAATCTAGTTCGTTTCAGTTTTTGGTCTTAGAGAATACCATTGAGTTTATTAGTCGCAATTAAGTTTCCGGTTGGTTACTGATGTGGCTTGGATAGTTCGTTTCATACAAATGATTCGGATAATACACAGTTGGACTTTATGTAGAAATTGGGACACCGTAAATTTATTATCTCGTTGAAGTGAAGTTCGCTCTGGCGTTTAGTTGTAGTTGTGAAGTGTGTATCTAGATTTTGTTGATATTAAATAGGAAGAATTGTTTGAAGTTAATAGCTTGTTCAGGATAGGAGATACAAAGGTAGACCTGACGAGAGATATGGAAATTTTTTATATAATCTAGTTCATTTCGGTTTTTGGTCTTAGAGAATACCATTGAGTTTATTAGTCACAATTAAGTTTCCGGTCGATTGCTGATGTGGCTTGGATAGTTTGTTTCGTTCAAATGATTCGGACAATACGCGGTTGAACTTAATGTAGGAATTGGGACACCGTAGCTTCTTTAAACTGCCTTCTCTATAACCGGTATGTGTTTTACTCTGGTAGTTGATACCCTGAAGTTGCTATATACACGGCATGGGAGATATGGAAATTTTTTATAGAATCTAGTTTGTTTCGGTTTTTGGTCTTAGGGAATACCATTGAGTTTATTACTCGCAATTAAGTTTTCGGTTGGTTGCTGATGTGGCTTGGATAGTTCATTTCGTAAAAATGATTCAGATAATACACAGTTGAACTTAATGTTGGAATTGGGACCCTATAGCTTCATTTTCTCATTGAAGTGAAGTTCGTATTGGCTTTCAGTTGTAGTTGTGAAGTGTGTATCTAGATTTTTTTATTCTACATAGGAAGAATTGTTTGAAGTTAATAGCTTGGTCAGGAGAGGAGATACAGAGGTAGAGCTGACGGGAGATATCGAAATTTTTTTTATAGAATCTAGTTCGTTTCGGTTTTTGGTCCTAGAGAATGCCATTGAGTTTATTAGTCATAATTAATTTTTCGGTTGGGTTGGTCATGTGGCTTGGATAGTTCGTTTTGTACAAATGATTCAGATAATGCACGGTTGAATTTAATGTAGGAATTGGGACACCATAGCTTCATTATCTTGTTGATGTGAAGTTCGCACTGGTGCTCAGTTGTAGTTGTGAAGTGTGTATCTAGATTTTGTTGATTCTAAATAGGAGGAATTGTTTGTTAATAGCTTGGTCAGGATAGAAGATACAGAGGTAGACCTGACGGGAGATATGGAAATTTTTTATAGAATCTAGTTCGTTTTGGTGTTTGGTCTTAGAGAATACCATTGAGTTTATCATACACAAGTAAGTTCCCGGTTGGTTGCTGATGTGGCTTGGATAGTTCATTTCGTACAAATGATTCAGATAATACACGGCTGGACTTTATGTAGGAATTGGGACACCGTAAATTTATTATCTCGTTGAAGTGAAGTTCGCCCTAGCGTTCAGTTGTAGTTGTGAAGTGTGTATCTAGATTTTGTTGATTCTAAATAGGAAGAATTGTTTGAAGTTAATAGCTTGGTCAGGATAGGAGATACAGAGGTAGACCTGATGGGAGAGTTCACAACAAAGCCCATGCCATGGCTTTTTTATCATAGATGCTCCCTTAAGTTATTGAACAGAATTGAAACTTCCTCGTTGCCAGGTGTGAGGACATTATTTTGTGGGCTTGCTGCCATTTTCTTTCACTGACATAGGAGAAGGATTGATTCCAAAATTTACTCTTGTCCATCTCTAGGGTTTTTAGCGCTGGAAAACATCTATAGTCCTCTAGAGTCTGGTTGCTTGTTGGTTCTACAAGTGGATGGAAGGGGATCCCAGGGAGTTACAAGTTAGATGTTGCACATACCCGAGATTCCTGTTTCTGTAATTCTAATATGACTTTCATGTTTGCTTATGTTATTTCTTGGACAAATGTCCTTCTTCGCATGTACCCGAGATTCTTGTTTCTGCAATTCTAATATAACATTCATGTCCGCATGTGTTATGTTTGGACAAATGTCCTTCTTCTGGAGCTCTTTTTGACAATGCAGTACAGCTCTTCTGTAGAATCCAATATTTCTCTACAAGCATTTAATGAACTTATTGGATCATATCCACTAAAGACCCACTGATTTTAGCTACTAATTTGGAAATTGTGCATTAGGAAATCGTCCTCTTGTCTAAAACCATGAAATATAAACGGCTGCGCAGGAGTGGTTTTTAGTCTTGTTAATTTTTATTCTTGGAACTTGTGTAAAGCAAATTCCAGTCACTTCCTTACTTTGTTGTGCTGTTGAAGAAATCAACTTCAACTATTTCTGAAGTTGTTTATGGTGCCTGCTCTGTGGTCAGGTGCGGCTGGAAAAGAAAGTTGCAGTATATAGTGGGATTCTGTGTCTAACTCCAACAACATTAGCCGTCTTAGGTGGTGTTGTTCAGTCTCTATTTGACGAGTGGCAAATGAACAGAAAATACTCTGGCTTATCCCGTGAATCTTTAAAACTATCACAGCAGAGTGATGCAGGCGGCCCTCCCCCATTTGAGAAGCTGCAGATCAGGGCTTCCTCACGTCAGTCCACTCATCAAAGGAGATATTCACGTCAGTCATCTGCTTTCTTCTCTGCGAAAGTCGTATATGCTCCTGTTTGAAGGACTTCTCTTTTCTTTTTATGGACATTAGAGACACATTTGTGCAAATTTAACTTGAAGTAGTAAATCTGCAGACAACCCTGAAACCTCCAATGTCAAGAAATTTGAAGGCAGAGAATCTCGCATGCCATTGGAAAATAGATCTGTTGTTGGACAGAAGAATCTTGAAATGAAGGAAGATGTGGGAAATAGTTCAGAAACCACTCCACCTACAGGAGAAGATAAGGAAAAACCAACTCACTCTGAGTCAAGGCCAAAAGAAGGTTAGAATTTTTAAAGTTGGTAACATTGCATGTTTGTGTAAGGTGCATATTGAGATGATAGATGGCTGCTTGCTTTCTATAGAGTCACATGGTAATAATAATACTACTATGGGAAGCATGATGTAGCTAGTCATTCTGCTTCAAAACATCACAATCCTTTTCTCTTCTTCATTGTTTTTGTTTTCAAATATCATAAGCCATGAAGGGATGTGGTGGTAAATCATCTTAGTGCAGTTTTTGAAATATCATCAGCTACAGAGGATGTGGTGGTAAATTATCTTTGTGCAGTTTTGCAGACTTAAATAAGTGAGGCTAGTAGTATGAAATGATATCAGAAGATAATACGTGAACTGAAAAAGTGAGTTCACGACATTATTAATGAAAATTGTTGAAGTTGTTGTCTTGTTCTTGAAGTCTCAAAATAGCTTAGATTAATTGGCAGACCAGAACATTCTCTGACCATATGATTAAGTTCCCAAGAAGACTAGTAGATGCAGTTATCGATGTCTAAGTGATTTTTAGCCCTTTCTTTTTTGTGAGACTTTCTATTCCTATTGATTGGAAGCTGATGTTGTTTTCAGTTGCTGATTCTGCACCTGTTCAAAACCAAGCGGCTGCTCAGAAACTCCTCCAAAAGATGAACCAACAAGGGATGCAGAATCAGCGTTTTAAAGGTCGAAAATATAGAGCGAAGGGTAAACAAGAAGAGGCTCCAGTTTTTACTCTAGAAGAATGGGAACAGAGAAATGCCGTTACGAAGCTGCCAAATATGAGCCATGATGAGGAATTGGCAAGGCAGCTTCAGAATCAATTTGACTTGGAAGATGCTCATCATGTTAGTATTTTTTCTTCATCAGGTGGTGTTGTTTTCTCTATTGGCAGAATTTGACATCATGACTCACCAGTAATTCAACCTTTCAGGTACTAGAGGGTCCTAACGAGACACAAGCAGAAAAAATCAAGAGGAGCATGTTCAGTTACGACAGAGACAATGATTGGACTCATTCAGGGGGATATGGAGGTGGACGGAGGGGTAGAGGGAGAGGAAGAGGGAGGGGAAGATCCCGCGGGAGGGGAAGACATGGTTGATTTTCTACCCCTTCTCATCTTTCATGGGTTTGATGTTCACAACTTCATTTCAGGTATATTTTTACTGTCCGTATAACTAATTGGTGATATATTCAAGCTTTAGATGGCAAAGTTCTAGAATTTCTTTTGTCTGCGTGCAGATGCTTGGAAGTGCTGCAACCATCACTGGGATTTTTTTCTGTGAATATTCTGAGACAGAGATAACGGCCTTGTACAATGGTTTGGTTTCTTATAGTAGTGGCCTCTTACTGAATCCTGCCAGCGTCATGTTTACTTACTCGCGGAAGAAACTTTGTCATTATTGCAGGAAGGGTTTCTTTATCTCTCTTTCTACTGAAATAAGCACAGCTGAACTAAGAAATGCATGAGATAAATGGAATAGAAATAGGCTACTGACCCTTGAGATAAGGCGCTTGTAGAAGTCACTAACCATGGCTATACCTCACAATACATGTGTCCAATAATCAGAGAACATATGAATAAAATTACCAATGCTGGGTACTGAATGATGGTACGGTGGCATAACATACGCAAGCGATGAATTATTTTTAGGTCAAATTCGCTTTCGAGCAGTGTCCTCTCACCGACTTTGACTCTACTTAACTCTATTTAAGTTTTTAGTGTACTGTCATTAATTAAGATGAGTTGTAGATCATTTTCGTAATGGAAATTTCTTTGAATATTTCAATTAAATTGATTGTCTCTTCCCTTTGTATTGCAGTGGTTGTGATGCCAGTGAGTGAGGCTAACCTAGTGAGGCAAACCTGTCTGCAATTGAGGGAAGATTAGTCATTCAACGTTATTGTTGATGTCGATACAATTCCGTTCCAATCGCTGACTTTTTTCGCAAGCAAGGATGAGTAGATGTTGGATGCAGTTGTGTAGAGACTGATGCTGAGAGTTGAAAGGGTAATGAATGGGAGGCAACTAGTTAAGTTTGTTGGAGGAAGGAAGACAGATGAGTTCTACAATTAAAATCCTTGCCTTTTGATTGTCATAGTAGCCGTAGGTTTGGCGTTTTGCAAATTGGCTGGGCAAATCGGGATTCATTAGAACCGTGTCATGGAATGAGCTCGTTCGTCGGATAACATTTTCAACCCTGAACCCAATACAACATTTGCATTTAATGCGCGGAATGCAAGCACAGTTTTGCTGTTAGTTTAAGTCCATCGATCTCGAAGAGAGTACTTGTTGCCTTGTATAGCTGGGTAGAGAGTAGCTTTTGATTTTGTCGTCACGGGGTGTCAACGGATTAGGTTTGGGTTTCCATGATACCTGAACCGAACCAAACCGAACCATAAAGGATGTGCTCTTGTTATGAATCGAACTGAGATCCGATCCGAAAGTGGATTGTATTGGGATGTATTTTCTGGCGAAATAGGAGAAGCGTTGCTTCAGGGGAAAAATCAAATGAATACCTGTCAAAACGGGGAACCATGATTGAGAGTACTTTTGGTGCAGGTAGGAGGATTCACGATCTTTGGGAGTATGGTTTGAACTTGGATGTGTTTCAGTTCACTTTGGCTACCCAATCTGAACCGAAACGAAACCGTTAAGATGCCCGTTTTGAACCTATTATCCGAACCGATAGAACACCCAAAATTTTCGATTCGGGTCAGGTATTTTTTACACCCCTAGTTGTCGCAGTGATGGTCTGTGTCCTTAACCGGATTAATTTCAGTGCAGGTGCCTCGTAAAGGTCACCAATTGGTCTTTCGTGCTGATATGGTGGAGTGTGAAGCAACTTCGAGTAAATCGTTATTGTATCTATTGATCTCATGATTCATGATCATCGATTCTTTCTTTCTTCAATCATGT